>NC_133334.1:131030547-131630547 GCF_042186555.1 Aquarana catesbeiana | reverse complement strand
GGCCCTTTACAAAATAATCTAGAGTGAATGACTGGGAACAAAGAGAAGGCAAATTTATTAAATACCTTTTTCAGCTTTGTGTATACAAGGATGTCCATAATGGGGATGGTATTGACACAGCCCCAAATAATCTACAATGGCTCAACATTGAACCGGTCAAGAAATATTTAGAAAGAATAAAGGTGCATAAAGCACCAAGTTCAGATGGCATACACCTATGGATCCTAAAAGAATTGAGCTCTATCATTTCAAAGCCATTGTTTCTAATTTTTAGGGACTCTTTAATGACTGGAATAGTACCACTGGATTGACATAAGGCCAATGTGGTGCATATGTTTAAAAAGCGATCAAAGACTTTACCAAATAACTACAGACCTGTTTAACTTCTATAGATGGGAAGATACTGGAGAGTTTAATAAAAGACCACATAGATGGATTCTTGCTGGAAAAAAATATTTTATGCAACAGACAGCATGTATTAATGAAAGTAAGAAGTTGACAGATATATCTGCTTTCTTTTCATGAGGCGATAAGTAAAACCTTGGACAGAGGGGTGGCTGTGGACATAGTATACTTGGATTTTGCAAAAGCGTTCGCCACACACAGCTAATGTATAAATGTATATATATAAGGTACAAAAAAAAAAAAAAAAAAAATATATATATATATATATATATATTATAAATATAAAGGTAATAAACATAAATAAAATAAAATATATATTAAAGTTTACAGGCTTGGAAAAATCCATTTGTTAATGGATAGAAAACTGGCTTAAAGGGGTTGTAAAGGTAAAAATTTTTTCACCTTAATGCATTCTATGCATTAAGGTGAAAAAACTTTTGACAATACCGCCGCCCCCAGCCCCCCCGTTTTACTTACCTGACGCCTCGAATCTTCGCTGCTCGTTCTCGTCATCTTCATTGCAGCTCAGCCTGGTCGCTGATTGGCTGCAGTGGATGGATTGAAAGCAGCGCAGCCATTGGCTCGCGCTGCTGTCAATCACATCCGATGACGCGGCGCGCCGGGGGGCGGGGCCAAGTGATACAGCGAGCGGCTATAGCCGCCGGCTGTATCACGGGAGCGCGCCCGCAAGCACTCACCACCATGCGAGGGAGCTCGCATTAAGGTGGTTAATGCTTGCGGGGAGGAGCTGAAACAGCCGCCGAGGGACCCCAGAAGACCAGGTTCGGGGCCACTCTGTGCAGAACGAGCTGCACAGTGAAGGTAAGTATAACATGTTTGTTATTTTTTTTTTAAAAAAAATTTACCTTTACAACCCCTTTAAAGACCATATTCAGAGCGGTGGTTAATGATTCATACTCTGAATGGTCTAAGGTTATCAATGGTGTACCCCAAGGTTCAGTGTTGGGACTCTTACTTTCTAATATATTTATAAATGATATAGAGTCTGGGATTAAAAGTACAATTTTTAGTCTTTGCAGAGGACACCATGCAGTGGAATAATGTCCTTACAGGATGTCTCCAACTTACAAGCCAACTTCAATGCATTGTTTAATTGGACAATTATGTGGCAAATTAGGTTTAATGTTGATAAATGTAAAGTTTTACACTTGAGGGCTAAGAATATGCATGTATCATACATACTAGGTGGAGTACAACTGTGGGAATCCATAGTGGAGAAGGATCTGGGTGTTCTGGTAGATCATAGGCTTAATAATAGCATGCAATGCCAAGCTGTGGTTTCCAAAGCAAGCTAAATTATTTCTTGTATTAAAAGAGGTATGGACAACAGAGAGAGAGATATAATTTTACCCCTGTACAAATTATTATTAAGACCTCATCTGGAATATGCAGTTCAGTTTTGTGCACCAGTTCACAAAAAGGATATCGGGGAATTGGAGAAAGTGCAGAGAAGGGCAACCAAACTTATAAGAGGCACGGAGGAGCTCAGCTATGAGGAAAGATTAGAGAAACTGAATTAATTCTCTCTTGAGAAGAGGAGATTAATGGAGGATATGATCAACATGTATAAATACATAAGTGGTCCATATAGTAACCCTGGTGTTGCGTTTTTCATCATAAGCTCATCACAGAAGACAAGGGGCACTCTTTACATCTAGAGGAAAAGAGATTTAGGCTGGGTTCACACTATTGCAAATTGGCATAGCAGGAGATTGTGACCGGCTCTTTATGGAGCGGGTTCACACATCTCCGGAGCTGCTCCAGTGTGAATTGCACAGGAGTCCTGTGTGTCTTTTGGTTCATTTCAGGTCCAAATTCAACCAAAAATTTGGGCTAAAATCGGACCTGAATTGGTGAATGGAGACACACCAGACCCCCTTCTGTGAGCATCTCCTTGCTCTAGTGTGAACCCAGCTCTCACACTTTGAATGACAATTACTCAGTCATGCTACACTGTATCCAAACAAAATTTTTATAATTTTCTTCTCACAAATAGAGCTTTCTTTTGGTGGTATTTAACCTCCCTGGCAGTATGATTATTTCGGATTTTAGGTGCTGAAAGCGGTACCATTATTTTGCATGGAAATTTGGCGTTTTATATTGTAGGTCTGTAAATCTTAACAATAACACACTTAAATCTGTACAAACCAGAGTCTAGTGGATATCCCGGGTATGATAAAGTTTGAAACACAAAAACATAAATTATAATATAATAAATAAAAATAAATAATTAAAAAAAAAAAAAAAATAGTAATAAAATAAATTTCCCCACAATTCACTATCGCTCAATTCTGCAAGTGTTCTAATTTACTATCGCTGTTTTCTAGCTGGTCTAAAGCCACTTTTGACGTAAAGGGACACTTTTTGGTTGCTATGGACAATCTCCAGTTTCCAGGCAGAAAGAACAGTGTATATCATGTAAAACTGCATGCAGGGCATGGGACAAAGCACTGGGGACAAAAGGGATGTGAAATCATTTCATACAGTACTGTAATCTGTAAGATTACAGTACTGTATGTGTTATGATTTTTACTTTTTTTTTAATTTGCCACCAGGCTCCGCCCCCGTGCGTCGTGCCGCTCGCAGGGAACGGAGCCTGGCACAGAGAGGCTTCAGAGGAGGACGGAGCCCTCGGACACTGTGGGGGACATCGCAGGATCCCGGGGACAAGGTAAGTAACGCCGCCCCAGGATCCTGCAATGCGATCCCGAGTGTGGCTCTGGGTTACCGCTAATGGTACTGAATTTTAACCCCGAGCCACACTCGGGAAAACCGCCAGGGAGGCTACTCACCACTGTTTTTTTTGCGATATAAGTGAAAAAACAGCGAAAATTTTGAAAAAAACACACTTTTTTTAGTTTCTATTGTAAAATTTTGCAAATAAGTAATTTTTCTTCATAAATGTGTGCCAAAATTTATACTGCTACATATCTTTGGTAAAAATAACCCAAATTAGTGTATATTATTTGGTCTTTGTGAAAGTTATAGAGTCTACAAACTATGGTGCCAATCACTGAAAATTGATCATATCTGATCACACCTGATGTACTGAAGGCCTATCTCATTTCTTGAGACACTAACAAGCCACGAAAGTACAAATACCCCCCCCCCCAATGACCCTTTTTTGGAAAGTAGATAGTCCAAGGTATTTACTAAGAGGCATGGTGAGTTTTTTGAAGTTGTAATTTTTTCCCACAATTCTTGGGAAAATTAAGATTTTTTTATTTTTTTTTAATTACACAAACTGGTCCTATTAACAGGTTATTTCTCTCACACAGCATATGCATAATTGCAACCACATCCCAAAATACATTCTGCTACTCCTCCTGAGTATGGCGATACCACATGTGTGAGACTTTTACATAGCCTGGCCACATATAGAGGCCCAACATTGAAGTAGCATCTTCAGGCGTTCTACAAGCATAAATTGCACATATCCTTTCTCAACCACCGATTACAATTTTTAAGGCCCTGGAGCACCAGGACAATGGAATTGTCCACAAAATTACCCCATTTTGGAAAGCACACACCCCAACGTATAGTCTATGAGGCATAATGAGTCTTTTGAACGGTTCATTTTTTTCAGAAGGTTTTGGAAAATGTGGAAAAAAAATGAAAATGCATTTCTTTTACACAAAGTTGTCAATTTATAAGATATTCCTAACACATAGCATGTACATAGCAAAAATGACACCCTAAAATACATTCTGCTACTCCTCCTGAGTATGGCGATACCACATGTGTGAGACTTTTACACAGCCTGTCCACATACAGAGGCCCGACACTGAAGTAGCACCTTCAGGCGTTCTACAAGCATAAATTGCACATCTCATTTCTCAACCACCTATTACACTTTTGAAGGCCCTGGAGCACCAGGACAATGGAATTGTCCACAAAATGACCCCATTTTGGAAAGCAAACACCCCAATGTATAATCTATGAGGCATAATGAGTCTTTTGAAAGGTTTATTTTTTTCCAGAAGTTTTTGGAAAATGTGAAAAAAAATGAAAATGCATTTTTTTTACACAAAGTTGTCCCTTTATAAGATATTTCTAACACATAGAATGTAATAGCAAAAATGACACCCCAAAATACATTCTGCTACTCCTCCTGAGTATGGCGATACCACATGTTTGAGACTTTTACACATCCTGGCTACATACAGAGGCCCAACATCCAAGTAGCACCTCCAGGCATTCTAGCAGCATTAATTACACATATCATTTTCTGACTACCAATCACATTTTTGAAGGCCCTTCATATTTCTAACACATAGCAGGTACATACCAAATAACAAAAGATTACCTGTGGTTTTAGAAGTGCAGTGGTCCACAGAAGAGAGCATCGGTCCAGGCAGCAGGCAGGAATGAGGTCAGTGACAGCAAAAGCAATCATCCAGGCAGAAGGCAGGAATACTGTCCATAGTTCCTACAGGCAGAAATACTGTCAGCACAGCCTGAGCACAGCCAAAGCACAGTCAAAGCACAGGTCCAGGTAGCAGGCAGAGGTGTCCCAGCAGAAATATTGTCCAAAGTCAGTACAAGCAGCAGGCAGATACATGGTCAACACAGCCAAAGTGTTGGTCCAAGCAGCAGGAAGAAACATGGTCCATAATGTCATGGGTCATTACAGGCAGCAATATGGTCAGCACAGCCAAAGTATTGGTCCAGGTAGCAGGAAGGACCATCAAGCTTAGGGCCAGGGGGACAGGGGTAGAGGCTTTTCCCACCCAAATTGGTTTGAAGCCTCTGGGCAACCAGACCCTGTTCTGGGAGCACAGAAAATGAAAAACTGTTTTTCTCTACTCAGAACGCTATTCTGAAGAGCATCACATATGTGAGACCCCTGTGTACTAAAGTAGATCAGTCCAAGTGGCAGGCAAAAACATGGTTGATTAACAGGCCAAGGTCAGTGCACATGGAAGTTAGAAACATGGTTTAAATCAGCAGGCAGAGGCATCGTCGGTAAACAGGCTGAGGTTGGTGCAGGTGGAAGTCAGAAACGTGGTTTAAATCGGCAAGCAAAGACATCGTCAATAAACAGGCCAGGGTCAGTTAATTAACATGGAAGGTAGTAACATGGTAGCAGGCAAATGGGGACATGGCAGTCTGTTAATAATAAGGGGAACTAATATAGGATGTATGTATGATCATTTTTGAAGCAATCTCCGATGCACAGGACAGGTTGGGAGGGACATTGGGGACAATAATAGCTGGTATCTCTTCTTACTTCTCCTCTGCTGCATACACGGAATTTCTTATGGCGTCTTCTTCCAGATTCTTTTTTTAATGAGTTTTATCTATATTGCCGAGATCCGACAATTCATTACAACCGCAATCAGTTTTAAATGACAATTTTTCCTTTAGAAATGTCATTTTGCTGCGGTACTGTTCTAAACACAGGGAAAATGTGCCACTTTACAGGTAGGGATGGACCGAACACCCCCCTGTTTGGTTCACATCCAGAACATGCAAACAGGCAAAAAATTTGTTTGAACGTGCGAACACCGGTAAAGTCTATGGGACACGAACATGAAAAATTACAAGTGCTAATTTTAAAGGTTAATATGCAAGTTATTGTCATAAAAAGTGTTTGGGGACCTGAGTCCTGCCCCAGGGGACATGTATCAATGCAAAAAAAAAGTTTTAAAAACGGCTGTTTTTTCGGGAGCAGTGATTTTAATAATGCTTGAAGTGAAACAATAAAAGTGAAATATTCCTTTAAATTTCGTACCTGGGGGTGTCTATAGTATGCCTGTAAAGTAGCGCATGTTTCCCGTGTTTATAACAGTCCGAGAGCAAAATGACATTTCTAAAGGAAAAAAAAGTCATTTAAAACTGCTAGCGCTAGTGCCGGCTATTAATGAATTGTCGGTCCCGACAATACACATAAAAGTCATTGAAAAATAAAAGAAAAAAATGTGTGCGGGTCCCCCAAAATTCCATTACCAGGCCAAAATTAAAAAAAAAATGGTGTGGGGTTCCCCCCAAAAATCCATACCAGACCCTTCAGGTCTGGTATGGATTTTAAGGGGAACTCCACGCCAAAATTAAAAAAAAAATGGCGTGGGGTTCCCCCAAAATGGGGTCACGTGACGGATGGCCCCACCCCTAGCTACATAAGAGCTGTCAAGCTAGCACAGCGTCATTAGCTGGGTGCCTTCGGTGGAGGCAGGATCCTGTGCATGTTCCTCGCTGGAGTCGCTGGAGATCATCCATCACTGGAGATCGAGAATTGGATTACATTGCTGGAGTAGGAGCATGGATTTATTGGATTACATCACTGGAATCTCCCTTTTTTATTTTTTATTTTTTAATTTTTAATAAAGGACTTGTCCCAAACTGTCTCCACAAATAATGAGATTTGATTGGCGATATGATGGAACGAAACAATGGTAGTGAGGGGAAGAGGGAAGATCATTAGGTTGCTTACCCCAGAGGAACCAGCAGCCAGTGATAGCAGCAAAAGTAAGGCCACCCGATGGTACTCCCCCACAGTGGATACGGGGCAAACAGCAAACACACGTATCTATGGATCACTGAATTGCTAGAAATAGAAAGTTGTTGTATTCCGTGACTAACACATACCTGGTTACAATATATCTCACTATAATGTAAGGTAGAAGATAGAATGAGGAAAATAGAAAGAGGAAGGGGGGGAGGAAGAAAAAATGGGGAAGAAGGAGAAAGAGACTGAATGGGAAAGGGGAAAAGGGGGAGTGAGAAAAAGGAGAAGGGGGAGGAAAAATAGGTAGGGAGAGGAAAAAGGGAGAAGAGGGGGAAGGGGGAAAAAGGGATGGGAATGGGGGGAGAAGGGGTTGGAATAGGGGGGAAAGGGTAGAAAATGGAAAAGAGAAAAGAAGAAAAATATAGGTACTGCCAAAATGAACTAACCTAAATTGTAGCAAACAGCCAGATATACAGCCTGGGGAGGAAAAATTTGTCCAAAGCCACTGGGCACCCCACCAGAGTGGGTGAGTACACCAAAGGTAATTCTTACCATTAGAAAGTCAGTGACACATAATCTATTCACCCGCAACCAGAGTATCGGGCCGCATTGAAGCCCCTAAAAAAAATATTTATAATATACAGTGGGCCTGATGGCAAATAGTTATCAACCAAGAAGAAACAAAAAGAGGCATAAACTCCAATGAGAGCATACAGCACAAAACCAGTAAAGAGTACAAAGCTAGTTGGAGTGAATAGGATTCAAATCATTCCATGTCAATTACAGGCATCTGTCATCTGTGTAATAGAAATATATATTAATGAGGGGCTATTTAAAAAATTAAAGCAATATGGTATAGTAGTGGGTATAGAAGTGAATGTATCTCACCAACAATGCCTCCAGTGACAGGAACCTCCCCAGGTAGCAGCCACCATATTAGGGGCTGCTCTAGGTGCACTGTTTATGTCTATTTTATAGGATATTATATTACCAGCAATATCAATTTGAAAAATATATGTTATGGCAAGCATTGTTTTTATTCATGTACATGGATATATGTCTCTTTTTAACAAACTTTGTATCAATAAAATGTAAGTTCTTTTTATGACGCTCTTGTAATTTTCTGGGTACTGAGATAGTCCATTCTCTAACTTGCCAGGGACATAGTAGGGGGAGCTCCTAGCTTTCCAAATAAAAACAGTGCTACGCTACTAAGTGAATCAAAGCATATATAAGTGACTCAAAGCATATATAACATGATGCATGAATATTAATAATAAAGTCCACTGAATGTGAAAAAATACAATATGTATCAAAAGTTCATGCAAATAATGGTGACTGATTGAAGAGAGTCCAACCGTAAATCAATTCACCCTAAGTGCAGACAATGATAAGTGCTCTCCACCACCAGTATCACAAGCTGCTCACCTCATGAATGAGTGAAAATCAGCACACTATGGATGCAGAGACCTCCTTTGGTCAAAGGCTCCTTATTAGGTGCAAAAAACACAGACCGTCTTGCCCGTTTTATATGCAAGAAAAAGACAACACCTAGTGCTTCCGTTTTAAGCTAATTTAATAGTATAAAAAGTAGTAGTTACACTCACAAATAAAGCACAATCAGTTTGACAATTATATGCTAAAAACGGCCGCAGTGTAACTTCGGTACGCAAGCTCCACCTCTAGACACGTGTCGTCAGAGCATTGACTCCCTCGGTAGGGGTGGAGCTACAGCATCACTACACGGACATATATACTCCCCTTTACTTCCTACACACGTGAGCGGCTCATTAGCTGTCACTCACGCTACCCAACCGGATATATATATATTTATTTTTATTATTTTCACTTTAAAATATTTTTATTCGATAGTATTTTGAGGTAGTATATGCTATTGCAATATTTGTAAAGATGGCTGTGGTGTGGTATATCAGTGTTCAAGCTCCGGTTTAATTTTATGGTTGCACATGTAAGGATAGTTGCACCCTGCCATGTCCCCAGGGAGTTTTCAGTGACCCTCTTCCTGTACACATCATATCCGGTCGGGTAGTGTGGGTGACAGCTAATGAGCCACTCATGTGTGTAGGGAATAAAGGAGAGTATATATGTCCGTGTAGTGATGCTGCAGCTCTGCCTCTACTGAGGAAGTCAACGCCCTGACAACACTAGTCTAAGGGGCGGAGCTTGCGTACTGACATCACACCGTTGCCATTTCGAGATTTGGATGTTCCAATGCCTTGCAGTTTACACAAGCTGATTGCGCTTTATTTGTGAGTGTATCTATGTCAGGGCTGGGCTCAGCCCTTCCTTCTCTGAGCTGGCCACTCAGCTGTTGGCTAATTGCCAGCTCCTATCTCTTCACAGCGACTCACCTGTTGATGATATCCTGCTTGTCAGTCCTGCCTACTTAAGCCATCCAGCCCAGATGATCTCCTGCGTTCCTGTTAAAGACTTGCTTGGCTGACATTCCCTCTGGCTCCAGATCCTCCTTGCTGTTCCACTATGCTGTTCCCTGGCTTCCTGATTTTCTGGCTTGTCTGACTATCCATTCCGGTTACCAAACATTGGCTATGTTTTGACTACGTTTGTTCTATTTACTTTTATTATTAAACAAGTGTGATATAACTGTACTTCTGTCTCGGTTTGATTCATGGTTTTTGACAATCTACTACTTCTTATACTATTAAATCAGCTTAAAAAGCTGAACATTAGATTTTGCTTTTTTCTTGCATATAATACCCAATGGGCAAGACGGTCAGGGTTCTTTGAACCCAATAAGGAGGTCGCTGCGTCCATCGTGTGCCAGGTGTCTTCATTATCCCCAGAGGGGACAACTGCTGATTTTCACTCATTCATGAGGTGAGCAGCTTGTGATACCGGTGGTGGAGAGCACTTATCATTGTCTGAACTTTTGATACTCATTGTATTTTTTCACAGTCCATCTGGAGGATCAGATCGGATGAAAATCATCCGATCCCCCCCCTTAGGGGAGAGCGGACTCTCTGACAGGTCCATCCCAGTACAGAGTACAGAGACAGACTTGTCATCCGCCGGGTCAGCAGACAGCGTGAGGAGGAAAAAAAGCTAATCACCGGCGGCTGTGAGCGGGTCCCACTCACAGTGAGCTGCTGCAGACCCTCAGTGCCCACCTGTGCCCCCTGCCAGTGCCACCTAGCAGTAGGCAACAGTGCCGCCTACCAGTGCCCACAATGCCACCCATCAGTGCCCACAATGCCACCCATCAGTGCCCACAATGCCACCCATCAGTTCCACCTATAAGTGCCCACAGTGCCACCTATCAGTGCCCACAATCAGTGCCTCAACAACAGTTCTGCACATCAGTGCCACCTATCAGTGCCCATCAGTGTCACCTACCAGTGCCCATCAGTGCCACCTATCAGTGCCCATCAGTGGTACCTATCAGTGCCCATCATTGCCACCCATCAGGGCCCATCAGTGCCATCTTATCAGTGGCCATCAGTGCCGCCTTATCTGTGCCCATCAGTACAGCCTTATGTGTCCCCATCAGTACCGCCTTATCAGTGCCACCTTATCAGTGCCGCCTTAACTGTGCCTATCCGTGCCCATCAGTGCAGCCCATCAGTGCAGCCTATCAGTGCCCACCAATGCCGCCTGATCAGCACATATCAATGAAGGAGAAAAATTACCTGTTTGCAAAATTTTATAACAAACTATGAAACATGATTTTTTTTTAATTTTCCATCTATTTTTGTTTGTTTAGCAAAAAACAAAAATCCTAGCTGTGATTAAATACCACCAAAAGAAAGCTCTATTTGTGGGAAAAAATGTATAAAAATTTCATTTGGGTACAGTGTTGTATGACCGCGTAATTGTCATTCAAAGTGTGACAGCGCTGAAAGCTGAAAATTGGTCTGGGCAGTAGGGGGGTTTAAGTGCCCAGTAAGCAAGTGGTTAAAGGCCTCTGGATGGTACCCATGAGCCCTGCACTCTGTACGATGGACTGCATATTACATAGCTTTACCACTGTTCTCTGTGTGCTCGGCTCTATGTTACATATTCCTGACCCCTGCACTCTGTACACAGGGCTATATGCTCCATATTTCTGAGAACAAGGGATGCTTCACCTTGAATGTAAGTACTACCTTCATCCATCGCCGCCTCCCCCTATCCAAGCGTCTGCCACCAAAGGCTCTAATAGGCTTCAAAATAGGGTGGGCTCGGGGCACAGAATGCAAATGGAGCCCACCCAGGTGTGTTACAACAGCAAATGCATATTCGCTATTGTAACACTGATCCTCCTGGCCAATCAGGAAGCTGGTTTTGGGAGCCATCACCCGATTGGCTGAAAGGAAAGGCGATCCTATTGGATGCCTAGGAGGAGGGGAGGAGCCACACGCTGGAAACCGCTGATAGAGGAGAGGACACAGAGCCGATGCATGCTAGGTTTACTAGGAAAGGAAGGCAAAGGAAGTAAAGTCTGGCAGAGGTTCTAACCCTTCCCCACTCCAATAGAAAAAAAGTTATTTTCTTGCTATGTCTTAATTAGAAAGATTTTCCTCTTCCTCTGATCCCTTGTCACTGGGTCAAAATAAGAGAAAAATCTCAACAATGGGAATACAGAGGTGCTAAACCTACCTCACCCAGTCCAAAAGAATAAAGATTTAGCTGGGTTGGGATTTGAAACCTTAGACTTTCCATGGAAATCCCAGGATGGTTGTATTCAAATGCATTCCAAACATACTGTATGCTATTGGCACTGTATGGGCCATCTTTCATGGAAAGATGTAGCAAATGCTTTTTGTCAGATATAACAGGAATTTCGATTTAGTCCACCAGTCAAAATAATGCAAACACTGACACAAAAGGAGAATGATTTAAGGCACAGAAGCAAAAGGTTCAAAGGTCAGAGATATCCATCAAGCTGCTTTAAATTGAGCAGAGGATAGCTCTGGTCCATTGTACCTGTCTAATGAAGTATTAAGTGTTTTGTTTTTTTTCCATTCAGTCAGTCCTGTATACAGTAACAATACACATACAAACAAATCCACATTTAGATAAGTAACAATTAATTACATGCTGTTGTTATTTTTATCTTTTACTGGTATTCACTAAATTGTACAAGATAATGCAACATTAAGAATGTTGAGGATTATTGAAGCTTAAGTAGCATTTCTATTTTAATAAATATTTGGTACTGCAATGGCTGACTTGTTTTGTTTGTCAGTAGAGGTTTTTTCAGGGGATTTCGTGCTTATTATAAATTGAGCTATCATAAATCATCTGTGGACCAAATGATGGTCTTTTTTGGCATAAAACAACGAAACTATGTTACAATAATGTATTTTCAAATATCCGGATGGTCCTGGTCTCAAGTTATACATAATAGGCAACACATAAAAACACAAAAAATCAAATAAATATCTGAAATGTTGTACATACCGGTAATTATTATTATCCAATTTCATAGATTATGTATAATATTTAAACTAGTACTCCCTGACACAATAAACTTCATCACATATCTTTGAAAACACAGTAGCAAATTTGGAAATCAGAATTTCAGCCATTTGCAGACTAGACGATTATTTGTCGGTCAAAAGCAAATTGTCCACTTACTAATAGAATAAACTCGTTTACATGATTGTTTCCATGATCGTAGTGATCGTTGGATAACAATAAAAATACATAAATTATACAAGACAGAATATTATTTTTGTTTCAATTATAATATACATGTATACACTTTAGTTGAAACGGTAAAAGTTTTTGCTTCAGATCCATCGACATTAGCCAGGCCCCCGGTGAAAATCGGCGTAAAGTTGGGCTCACTAACAAATGTCAAATGATCTTTCTAAAAATGACCAGTTTTGGCAGATATTCTGTACGTATATGGCCAGCATTAAGGTTAACTTATGCTATGGCACTGTAGTGTACTTTGAGCTGTTCAAAGTTCCTCTAAGTGGAAGCAGTAATATTTGCTTAAAAGATCAATGTGTTTGTAACCAGTCTTTTGCCCCGTACACACGATCGAACATTAATCGGACATTCCGACAACAAAATCCATGGATTTTTTCCGACGGATGTTGGCTCAAACATGTTTTGTCTACACACGGTCGCACAAAGTTGTTGGAATTTCCGATCGCCAAGAATACGGTCACGTACACCATGTACAACAAGACTATAAAAGGGCAGTTGAGAACCAAGCACGGCATCCTTTGGGCTCCTTTTGCTAATCTCGTGTTAGTAAAAGTTTGGTGAGAGACGATTCGCGCTTTTTCAGACTCATGTTTTTCAGATCCTTTTTCTGTTGTTCAGTTTGTGCTTGTGGGTTTGTATCTGGTCTTCAGTGCCTGCAGCGAGTTACCCTTGACTCTGTCATTGTGTTCTTGTTCATTCGTTACTGATTTTCAGTTCGCTCTTCACAGGCCTTGCTGTTCTTCAGTGCATTCTGTTACTTCGTTCTGAGCAGCGGACCGTTTTCTAGCCATGTTGCGTGTATGTACTCATTGTAGAGTTTGTGCTCTGCGGGGGCTTGGTGTTGGGGTCCTTACTTTGACACAAGCCCAGTCCATGGACAGGGCGAGGAGGAGTTCATGGACCAAGAATTGGTTGCTCCAGCGTGACCAATTCTTTCACATGTCTTTGCTCCGTGAGATCCGTGAGAATAATCCTGATGATTTCAGGAACTTTCTCCGGATGATGGACCCTGTATTTCACCATTTGTTGGCTTTGCTGACCCCTTATATCAGCAGGCAGGATACCTGCATGAGGCAAGCCATCACTTCAGAGCAGAGGCTAGTCGCCACCCTGTGGTACTTGGCGACGGGGAGAAGCCTGCAGGACCTCAAGTTCTCGACAGGCATCTCTCCCCAGGCTCTGGGGATCATTATCCCAGAGACCTGTTCTGCCATCATCTAGGTCCTGCAGAAGGAGTATATGAAGGTAAGATTTTTATCCTTTAATATCACATTTTATTGTATAGAATGTTTGCTAATATATTGTATTTCTTTCCTCATTCCCAAATTACCATGATTGTAATATGCTGTGAATGTCCTCTTTGTCCTCATGCATGCTGGATTTTTAGGTAATTTTTTTGTCCTTCATACATATTTGCCTTCACTTACCTCCCCAGCATGCTCTCCTGGGCCTATATTCACCTCGTGTAGTCACTTAACAATGTATTTTGTCAGCTCCATAGTAGTACTTTAACCTAAATACCCCCTAAAATGTTGAAAATTGTGATTTGTACTTGAAATTCTGGCAGAGTGCCAGAAGCTTTTTCTTTTGGGTCACAAAATCATTTGGAACCCTCCCTACCCCCAACTGTTAACTCAGCTGATACCAATCCTCTATCTATCCTCAATCCTCTATCTGCTGACTTTGCCAAACCCATACATACTATACCCACCTCTTTTGTGGTCAGATTTATGGATGAATTCCCCAAAGTATGTAGTGCAAGGGCCTGCCTGAATACTTTCAAATGGTACTGTTTAAAGTTTTTGTAAATATAAAAGCAAAAAAGCGTAGCGCTAAATAAAAAACAAAAAAACTATAAGAATATAGAATCACCTTGGTGACAAAGTATATGGATACCCCTATAAGGTATAAAACATCGAATAGATCAAATAAACAACTGCTGTGTCAGAGAAATATTACATCTACTCAAAAATCATATGCCGTGTAAATGTATCTCACTTGATGTGACATCAAACAGGGCAGAAGGATAAATGAAAATCAGGGGGAAAGAAAAGGGTATGAATAGGAAAATCAGCCAAAAGTGCTTAAGTGGTCTAGGGAATTAAGTTGGCATATAAAAGAAAAAAGATGGTGACACAAAGCTATTATAAAAATTGTGCCAACAAATATAGAAAATTAACCGGAAATAACAAGACATAAGAGCATGATGTGATAAAACAAGTCCATATGTGTAATAAGGATTCTTGGAAGAATAAAATGTTCCAGACTTGTATGGATGCTCTTCAGCATAAAGTGTGAGGCAGATCAATCTTATAAGACAGGATCTTCTTCAAACACACACTCCATCAGGGGAAAATGTAATGCCCTTACCGGATAGGTTGGACTCACAGGCCGTTGGCGGTGAGTCATACAGGCTTGTACCGTCAAAACGGTAGGGTTAGGTCTGGTTCCAATCCAGAGGATGTGTCTAGTAGACAGGAAAGAACCCACGACTCAGATTTTCAAATCCTAGTAGGGGCTGGGATCATCTACTGGGTTTGCCTCGATCTCTGACAATCCTCAGAATGCAAATGAGGAAAAAGTCAAAAAGGAAAGGAACAAAGGCCTCCACATAGTGTACTTCCCGTTGAACAAGGAAAATGTATTGGCATAAAATATTTCCAACAGTTAAAAAAAGGGCGGTAAAAATTCGGTTTAATTGAACAGAGAAATAGCGCAGTGAGTGGTAGCTGGAATATCACAGAAAAACTGACGCGTTTCATCTTCTGAGACTTCTGCTGGGGTATGGGCTATCCAGCCACCAACTGCGCTTTTTATAAGAATAAGATAGGAACAGTAAAACATCAATTTCCAACATCTGTGCGGCGTGACTTCCGTGTTTGCTGACGTCCATGCTAGTCAGCCGTCATGTGACAATTTGCAGGCCAATCGTATGTGGACTAATGGTATAGAGCCAAGCCTCAATATCAACCTCCAATCAACTACTCCCTCGTGGTCATCAATAGAAAAAGGGATGGAGCACCTCTGAAGATCACTCCAGCTCGTTCAGGGAGTAGAGGGCCTAATATGGGGTCATTTTTTTAACACTTTCCAGTGTCTACAAATGATATCTTTGATCTGCTTGTGTTGGATCGAGAAGGAGGATGTTGTTGTAATGAGCCCCTGCTCGCTCGATTCCACTCTCCCGACACTCCTCTGCGGCTATAGAATCAGATTGCAGATTGCAACATCTGATTGTTCAGTCATCCGATGCTCTGGGATTAGAACTACAGCTATGTGCCATTCGAATCCAGTTATGATAGCTCAGAACAAACACAGGCTGTATGTAAGTTCAAACAGGAATCTCACTTTTATTGGATGCACACAACACACTTTTATATACAGCAGTTTGAATGCCCTGCCCAGCCCCCAACAACCACTTTCCTATTGGTCAATTGTAAAGTACACTTTAGTCTTCAATTAGGTCCTCTTGGCCATGCAAATGAGGACTTGAAACAGGGTCAGCAGGGATTGGTCCGATAGCTTGAATAGGAGGACTGATATGTGTAATGAAACAGAGAAGCCCCAGGGGTAATTAAAGTACATAAACAAACAGTCAAACACAGAACAATGCATTCCTTCCAGACCATGGAGCCGTCTGGAGGGGGTTAGCCTTAAAACAGGGCAGAAGATCCCCCCCACTGTGTAATAAAATCAAAGGAGAAATACTTCAGTATTCCAAGCTTCATGACAGTTGTCAATATACCTGGCCCACAGGGCCAATTGTGGCGTATGAAGTGTATAGACGACATCCTCCTCCCATTTGGCCATGAAGATGTTGGCCAAACTGGGGGCAAATTTAGCCCCCATGGCTACACCCTTCGTTTGTAAGTAAAATTGATTGTTGTACCAAAAGTAGTTGGACGTAGTGGCAAACTGTTGGAGGTCCATGATGAATTTCTTCTGAGTTCTGGGGATAGGCTTGTCCCTCGTCAAGAATAGATCCACCGCTCCTAGGCCCAAATCATGAGGTATACACGTATACAAAGATGAAACGTCAGCGGTAACCAGTATCAGATCATCACTGTATGTAATCTGTTGTAATTTGGCTATAGTGTCTCTAGTTTCTTTTAGGAATGATGGTATAGACTTAACTATAGGTTGGAGGTAATAGTCAATATATTTTCCTATGCAAGAGGCCACTGAGTTGATCCCGCTAATATTGGGGCGACCTGGAGGTTATGTCACACTTTTATGTACCTTAGGCAGGTAATAGATTATAGGGATCCGTGGGACTACCAGAATCAAGTAATACTTTACTTTTTTATCCAGGATGCCCGGCTGTGAACCAGTATCAACCAGATCAGCCAGAGTATTTTTATAATCAAAAGTAGGGTTCTTTGGAAGACGTAGATATGTGTCAGTGTCACTAAGAATTCTAGTCATTTCTGCATGATACTCACTTTTGTCTAGAATGACGACCCCTCCCCCCTTATCCACTGGGCGGATGATAAGGTCTTTGCGTTCACACAAAGATTTAAGCCCAATCTTAATATTAGGATCACTATGTATCTTTTTGTTTGGCAATTCGTCTAGATCTGTGAATACCAAATCCCAGAAAACCTTGATCGAAGGTGCTGTGGGAACTGGTTGATTGAATAATGACGGGTTTGCTAGCCCGGAGTGTACAGTGTGTGAGGTAATCTGTAGGTGAGAAGTCCTACTTGGATTGGACGCAATGTATCTTCTGGACATTAAGTTTCCGCACATATTTGTGTATATCAATAAATGTGGCGAATTTGTTTAATTTCCTCGGTGGGACAAATTTGAGTCCTTTGTCAAGGACCAATTGTTCAGCTTCAGTGAATTCTACTTTGCTCAAAATAAAAATGCCATTATCCTTTATAATTGTTTTCTTTTTCCTGGTGTGCCGCCCCCTCTGGTACCGCGTTTTGATCTGGGTTTCGTTTGGAATTGTCCGTTTCTCTGTGAAAACCCTCCATATGAGACAATCCAGGTGCGTTTTGGTTATAGTTGAAGGGAGATCTATTGGGATAACCATTCTCTCTATCCCTATATGTATATTGGGAATTGTGGAAGGTCCTAGGTCTATCCTCTCTTAACGGTGAAAACCTGTTATGAGTGTAAACTGGGGTCCTCTGAGGGTAGGGCTGATGGTGATAGTAATCACTTTGACTTGTGTATCTTCTATGGGGTGAACAATCCTGTGTATAAGATTCATAATGGGATGATCGATCTCTGTTACCCTTCCCTTTACCCCTGAAGTTTCTCCCTCTGTCTCCTTTGTTGGGGGCTCCACCCCTGTGTTGGGGTGTAGGTGTATGAGGGTGATTGGTATACTGAGTATAATGTTCCACTCTATTAAATGGTGGTGGGTAGGGATGAGCTTCGAGAACATTGGCTGTTCGCAAGTTCGCCGAACAGCGAACAATTTGGGGTGTTCTCGGCAAATTCGAATGCCGCGGAACACCCTTTAAAAGTCTATGGGAGAAATCAAAAGTGCTAATTTTAAAGGCTAATATGCAAGTTATTGTCATAAAAAGTGTTTGGGGACCCAGGTCCTGCCCCAGGGGACATGGATCAATGCAAAAAAAAGTTTTAAAAACGGCCATTTTTTCAGGAACAGTGATTTTAATAATGCTTAAAGTCAAACAATAAAAGTGTAATATCCCTTTAAATTTCGTACCTGGGGGGTGCCTATAGTATGCCTGTAAAGGGGCGCATGTTTCCCGTGTTTAGAACAGTCTGACAGCAAAATGACATTTTGAAGGATAAAACTCATTTAAAACTACCCGCGGCTATTGCATTGCCGACAATACACATAGAAGTTCATTGATATAAACGGCATGGGAATTCCCCAAAGGGGAACCCCGAACCAAAATTAAAAAAAAAAATGACGTGGGAGTCCCCCTAAATTCCATACCAGGCCCTTTAGGTCTGATATGGATATTAAGGGGAACCCCGGCCAAAATTTAAAAAAAAAATGATGTGGGGTTCCCCCTAAATTCCATAACAGACCCTTCAGGTCTGGTATGGATTTTAAGGGGAACCCCGCGCCAAAAAAAAAAAAAAAAACGGCGTGGGGTCCCCCCAAAAATCCATACCAGACCCTTATCCGAGCACGCAACCTGGCAGGCCGCAGGAAAAGAGGGGGGGACGAGAGTGCGCCCCCCCCCTCCTGAACCGTACCAGGCCACATGCCCTCAACATTGGGAGGGTGCTTTGGGGTAGCCCCCCAAAACACCTTGTCCCCATGTTGATGAGGACAAGGGCCTCATCCCCACAACCCTGGCCGGTGGTTGTGGGGGTCTGCGGGAGGGGGGCTTATCGGAATCTGGAAGCCCCCTTTAACAAGGGGACCTCCAGATCCCAGCCCCCCCCTGTGTGAAATGGTAAGGGGGTACAAAAGTACCCCTACCATTTCACTAAATAACTGTCAAAAATGATAAAAATGACAAGAGACAGTTTTTGACAATTCCTTTATTTAAATACTTCTTCTTTCTTCGATCTTTCTTCATCTTCTGGTTCTTCTGGTTCTTCTGGCTCTTCTGGTTCTTCCTCCGGCGTTCTCGTCCAGCATCTCCTCCGCGGCGTCTTCTATCTTCTTCTCCTCGGGCCGCTCCGCACCCATGGCATGGGGGGAGGCTCCCGCTCTTCTCTTCTTCTTCATCTTCTTCTCTTCTTCTTTTCTTCTCTTCTTCATTTTCTTCTCCGGGCCGCTCCGCAGTCCGCACCCATGCTGGCATGGAGGGAGGCTCCCGCTGTGTGACGGCGCTCCTCGTCTGACAGTTCTTAAATAACGGGGGGCGGGGCCACCCGGTGACCCCGCCCCCCTCTGACGCACGGTGACTTGACGGGACTTCCCTGTGACGTCACGGGGAATGCCACAGGGAAGTCCCGTCATGTCCCGTGCGTCAGAGGGGGGCGGGGTCACCGGGTGGCCCCGCCACCCGTTATTTAAGAACTGTCAGACGAGGAGCGCCGTCACACAGCGGGAGCCTCCCTCCATGCCAGCATGGGTGCGGAGCGGCCCGGAGAAGAAAATGAAGAAGAGAAGAAAAGAAGAAGAGAAGAAGATGAAGAAGATGAAGAGAAGAGCGGGAGCCTCCCCCCATGCCATGGGTGCGGAGCGGCCCGAGGAGAAGAAGATAGAAGACGCCGCGGAGGAGATGCTGGACGAGAACGCCGGAGGAAGAACCAGAAGAGCCAGAAGAACCAGAAGAACCAGAAGATGAAGGAAGATAGAAGAAAGAAGAAGTATTTAAATAAAGGAATTGTCAAAAACTGTCTCTTGTCATTTTTAACATTTTTGACAGTTTTTTAGTGAAATGCTAGGGGTACTTTTGTACCCCCTTACCATTTCACACAGGGGGGGGCCGGGATCTGGGGGTCCCCTTGTTAAAGGGGGCTTCCAGATTCCGATAAGCCCCCCGCCCGCAGACCCCCACAACCACCGGCCAGGGTTGTGGGGATGAGGCCCTTGTCCTCATCAACATGGGAACAAGGTGTTTTGGGGGGCTACCCCAAAGCACCCTCCCAATGTTGAGGGCATGTGGCCTGGTACGGTGCAGGAGGGGGGGGCCGCCCCCTCGTCCCCCCCTCTTTTCCTGCGGCCTGCCAGGTTGCGTGCTCGGATAAGGGTCTGGTATGGATTTTTGGGGGGACCCCACGCCGTTTTTTTTTTTTTTTTTGGCGCGGGGTTCCCCTTAAAATCCATACCAGACCTGAAGGGTCTGGTATGGAATTTAGGGGGAACCCCACGTCATTTTTTTTTTAATTTTGGCCGGGGTTCCCCTTAATATCCATACCAGACCTGAAGGGCCTGGTATGGAATTTAGGGGGACTCCCACGTCATTTTTTGTTTTTAATTTTGGTTCGGGGTTCCCCTTTGGGGAATTCCCATGCCGTTTTTATCAATGAACTTCTATGTGTATTGTCGGCAATGCAATAGCCGCGGGTAGTTTTAAATTAGTTTTTTCCTTCAAAATGTCATTTTGCTGTCAGACTGTTCTAAACACAGGAAACATGCGCCCCTTTACAGGCATACTATAGACACCCCCCAGGTACGAAATTTAAAGGGATATTACACTTTTATTGTTTGACTTTAAGCATTATTAAAATCACTGCTTCTGAAAAAACGGCCGTTTTTAAAACTTTTTTTTGCATTGATCCATGTCCCCTGGGGCAGGACCCAGGTCCCCAAACACTTTTTATGACAATAACTTGCATATTAGCCTTTAAAATTAGCACTTTTGATTATTCATGTTCATGTCCCATAGACTTTAACAGTGTTCGCGTGTTCGAACGAACTTTTTTCCTGTTCGCATGTTCTGGTGCGAACCGAACAGGGGGGTGTTCGGCTCATCCCTAGTGGTGGGGCAATGGGTAAAAGTGATGATCCTATCCCAGAAGAACCCGAAGCCTCCATGGGGGATGTTCACTCACCGGAGCGGCCATCACCTGGTTTTTATTTTGCCAACTAAAAACGCTTCCATTTTTGTAGTCACAAATGTCTCTATTATATTTCTTCTGTTTTTTAATCTTTTGTTCTCGTTCCTCTTTTTCTAGGTGGTTTTTTAAATTCGTAGAAAGAGTAGTGTATTCTGTGGTGGATTTATGTGGAAGAAGTTTGTCTCTGATTTCTTTAATTTCCTTATCAATGATGGTCCTTCTTGTTCATTTTCTATCTATGAGAAAGGTAAGTAGTGGAATCCCTGCTTCATTAAAATAATGGAACCAAGACTCGACATCTAGGTCACCCTGTTGTGGATGGATGGTCCACCTCAAACCCCTTGGGACCATGCGCTCCTTGTAATACTGTTCCAGGAAAGCTATGTCCCATTCGAGGTGGAGTTCGGATACCATCAGGTTTTTAAGCCTTAAAAACAGGCCTCCTATTTCAGAGTCTGTATTGTGAACCGAGAACACTCTTTCAATGTTGAAGGTGCGATTGGTGCGATATTTAAACACATCCATATCTAGTGTTGTAAATATGGGGAAAATATATAATTAGTGAAAGTGTAGAGAGGCAGCAGCAATGGTGTCAAAAATAGGTGAATGAATAAGAATAACTGCCGCGCCAACTCTAAAAGCAGCCAACACTACAATCAGAATAATTGTGGAAAGTAAATATAAAAGCAAAAAAGTGTAGCGCTACAATAAAAAACAAAAAACAAAAAAACTATGTGAATATAGAATCACCTTGGTGACAAAGTGTATGGATACCCCTATAAGGTATAAAACATTGAATAGATCAAACAGAAAATTGATGTGTCAGAGAAATATTACATCTACTCAAAAATCATATGCCGTGTAAATTTATCTCACTTGATGTGACATCAAACAGGGCAGAAGAATAAACGAAAATCAGGGGGAAAGAAAAGGGTATGAATAGGAAAATCAGCCAAAAGTGCATAAGTGGTCTAGGGAATTAAGTTGGCATATAAAAGAAGAAAGATAGTGACACAAAGCTATCATAAAAATTGTGCCAACAAATATAGAAAATTAACCGGAAATAACAAGACATAGGAGCATGATGTGATAAAACAAGTCCATATGTGTAATAAGGATTCTTGGAAGAATAAAATGTTCCGGACTTGTATGGATGCTCTTCAGCATAAAGTGTGAGGCATATCAATCTTATAAGACAGGATCTTCTTAAAACACACACTCCATCAGGGGAAAATGTAATGCCCTTACCGGATAGGTTGGACTCACAGGGGACTCACAGGGGGAAAAAGAAGAAATATAAAGGATGGGAATGAGGTATAAAGGACAAAGAAGGCATACTCCACAAAGCTGGATGACAACTGAATAGTCAAACCCAGATTTTCTACGAAAAAGGACAAGTTTAACCAGGGGAAAAAGACAAACATATATATATATGGAAATGTGGATGTATATATCCAGTACTTAGTAAGTAGTTAGTTTTTGTATCCTATTATTATCTTGATAGGTAATAGCAGAATGTAAAAATGTGCTAAAATGTGTACAGTGTGTATTTTTCTCTTTGTATTATGACACTTCTTACCTGTCTAGTGGGCTGCCAATAGTGTAAAGTAAGGAGGGGCTGGCCAAAGTAATCCACATTATTTAGGCATTCATCTCTCAATGAAGTGTAGAGAGTGACCTGTCCAAAACATCCCCCCCATAAAATTCACAGAATGGCCCATGAGAGGGGGGGATCTGATAGGTGGACCTTATACCTTTGTCTTTAAATAGTCCCTAAAAAAAAGTTAGACTGATGTTGGCCAAGAATGTTTATGTCTAATGTGCTTTCCATGTTTATGTGCAAAATGAATAATTTTTTATTCTTGTTTGTATCCACAGTTTCCTTCCAACCCACAGGAATGGCAGACTGTGGCCTCCTACTTTGCCCAGCGGTGGGACTTTCCTAACTGTGGAGGGGCAATTGATGGGAAACACGTCCACATCATCCCACCACCCAACTCGGGGTCATACTATTACAACTACAAGGGGTTCAATAGTATTGTGATGTTTGCGGTGGTGTCGGCTACTTACGAGTTGCTGTATGTGGACGTGGGGGGAAGAATGGCCGGATTTCAGATGGTGGAGTCATCGCCCACATGGAGTTCTACAGGCATCTCCAGAATGGCAGCTTGGACTTGCCACCTCCAGAAGACAATGCGGAAGGACTCCCATTCGTCTTCGTTGCGGATGAAGCATTTGCGCGGGGGGACTGTGACAGACCTAGCCGGGAGAGAGACTTTTGGAGGGGACTGTATGCTAGCCTCTTGCCAATCGATCGTGGGCCCTGGCATTTGGGGGAACGGTGCTCTTTGTGAGCTGTATGCCTGGGGACCCTTGAGGTGGTATTACTGTGGATTCGATCCCCCAGGACACACAGACTCTGGAGACCCTGGATTTGCCATATTGGAATAGTGACTGATTCATACTCCTGCTGTTAAATGCTAATGTCATCAATTCCAGCTACCTGTCTGTTGTCTGCTAAAATGTGTATTGTAAATAAGTCTCAAGTATGGGATCTAAGAGTCATTAGATCCCCATTGTTGTTTGTGTTTAATTAACTCTGCTATTGTAATAATGTTGATTGGATTTTCTGAACTACAAGACGGTCAGTCTGGCCTAAAGGTCATGTCTGAGTCATCTAGGCTGTCTAAAGGGATTAGTTCATTAGCTCATGTTAATTAGGTTAATTAGGTTACAGGTGTATTGTTAGAGTAATATGAGTCGGAGGTATGCACCTCCACTTTAATGTATAAAAGAGCCTGTATATTGCAATAAAAGAGATTCCTCTTTGAACTTACATACAGCCTGCCTGGTGTTTGTTCTGAGCTATCACAACTGGGTTAGAACGGCACATAGCTGTAGTTCTAATCCCAGAGCATTGGATGACTTGAACCATCAGACGTTGGTTCTATAGCTACAGAGGAGTGTCGGGAGAGTGGAACCGAGTAAGCAAGGGGCTCGTTACATCGGTGGCAGCAGTGGGATTTGCTCTCCAGTTACTGGGACACTCCAAACCAGCCTGCAGGAGAGCCACACTGAAAGACTTACTTGAGAGCCGTGGAGGGAATGGTGGGATCGTGCTTCCTTGCCGTGAACACATCTAAACCATCACCTGGATCCAAGGTAGCAGGATAGCAGAAGAGGAGAAATACCAGCCACCATGGATGAGGAATTCAGAAGGAGGTTGCAAGAGAAGCAGATACAGCACAGAGGACCAGTATCAGAGCAGGTCCTGCTAGGATGGTTTGATTCTATCCGCTGCGAACTCTGGAAGGAAGCGCTAGCCCGTGAGCAGCGAAACCAGGGAAAAGTTCTCCCCTCCATCCATGTAAGGTACTGGTCGCAGTATGAAATATGATTGCTGTTATTGGGGGAAGAGCCGAACCAGGAGTGGACAGTTGAGTTAAGCAGGCTGATCCGGGCAGAAATGCAGTTGGACGAGAGCTACAGAGCCCTCCAGTGGTATGTAGCCCAAGTTTGCCCATGGACAGCGGATGACAGCCCCATGGAAGGCTTTGACTACGATGGCCTTGGATTGTTGTACTGGAGGCTGTCCAGGGACCCTGACTTTGGGAGTGATCGGGAGTGGCGTTTGGAGGAAAGAATGGAGCACAGAGAGAGGAGACTGAATGTCTCAGAAGTGCACTGGGCACAGGAAGATTTGGAGTTTCTGGCCGTTCAGGAATGGGAGCTGGAGATCGCCTACAAACAGCTGTTAGACTCTGCTCAGCAGCAGGGTGGTGCTCCCTTTGCCGGGGACTATCAGGAAATACCAGTTGACAACTCTGAAATCCTGGCTGAAGAGTTGACAATGTGGCAGAGTAACGTTGTGCTTTGCCAACCTGCACCCGCAGCTATGGAGGCGGAGGTCTTATGGTGGATGCAGCAAGTGCTGACTGACCTTGATGAACCTGTTTCTGCATTGGATGATCTTGGATGGAGGAATGTGCCTGTCCAGCAGAATGCCAGAGAATCAGCAGTGGAAAAGCTGAAGATTGCCTTCCCCAAACCTTAAGTGCTGACAACAGGGCAGAGCTCTGCTAACCTCTGCCCAGCACTAATAGCATCTTCTGGGTTCCACGGAGAGGAGATGGTGAACCTTTATCCCCAGACACCAGTTGCAGAGACAGGGGATTTGATAAACTTTTCTGCTGAGGAAGAAGAACCTGGTGAGCCTCCAGCAGAAGAAGAGCTGTTATTAGGGCCAAACTTCACTGTGCTCTGCCCAGCACCAACAGAAGTACCTGTGAAGTTACAAGGAACTTCCCCAGCTGAAGCGCTGGCAACCGGACAGAGGGTCCAAGATCTCTGCCCTACACCTGCGTCGGTTCCGGAGGCTCAGGGTGAGAAGGAGGTGGTCACTTCCCAGCAGCAGATCAGGATACAGGGGGAGAAGGGAGAGGAGGTGTTCGTCGTCCCTCCCCAACAGTTAGCTGGAGCAGATGGTGTGGGGTTTCCAGCAGAAGGTCTGGCAACAGGGCCGAGTACTGCTGGCCTCTGCCCTCAACTTACAGAGGATGGATTTCCTGTGAAGGTGGATGGGACTTCATTCTCCACCTATATACCCCAGGGATGCTGGGCAGTCGGCCCAGATCCCCAACAGCATGACGGAGTGAGCCCAGACTAACCTCTGCTAACCTCTGCCCAGCACTAATAGCATCTTCTGGGTTCCACGGAGAGGAGATGGTGAACCTTTATCCCCAGACACCAGTTGCAGAGACAGGGGATTTGATAGACTTTTCTGCTGAGGAAAAAGAACCTGGTGAGCCTCCAGCAGAAGAAGAGCTGTTATTAGGGCCAAACTTCACTGTGCTCTGCCCAGCACTGATAGCATCTTCTGGGTTCCACGGAGAGGAGATGGTGAACCTTTATCCCCAGACACCAGTTGCAGGAACAGGGGATTTGATAGACTTTTCTGCTGAGGAAGAACAACCTGGTGAGCCTCCAGCAGAAGAAGAGCTGTTATTAGGGCCAAACTTCACTGTGCTCTGCCCAGCACCAACAGAAGTACCTGTGAAGTTACAAGGAACTTCCCCAGCTGAAGCGCTGGCAACCGGACAGAGGGTCCAAGATCTCTGCCCTACACCTGCGTCGGTTCCGGAGGCTCAGGGTGAGAAGGAGGTGGTCACTTCCCAGCAGCAGATCAGGATACAGGGGGAGAAGGGAGAGGAGGTGTTCATCGTCCCTCCCCAACAGTTAGCTGGAGCAGATGGTGTGGGGTTTCCAGCAGAAGGTCTGGCAACAGGGCCGAGTACTGCTGGCCTCTGCCCTCAACTTACAGAGGATGGATTTCCTGTGAAGGTGGATGGGACTTCATTCTCCACCTATATACCCCAGGGATGCTGGGCAGTCGGCCCAGATCCCCAACAGCATGACGGAGTGAGCCCAGACACCCTGTCTTCTCTCCAGCGGCAGAAAGGACTCTAGGGAGAAGTGCCAGTCCAGGCCTCTACCCAGCGGCAGATATGTTCTCTGAGAGAGGCAGAGGTTGGCTGGGTGA
Organism: Aquarana catesbeiana; assembly: GCF_042186555.1. Lineage (NCBI taxonomy): Eukaryota > Metazoa > Chordata > Amphibia > Anura > Ranidae > Aquarana > Aquarana catesbeiana. The sequence goes on along the minus strand of NC_133334.1, from coordinate 131,604,004 downwards.
GTAATACTCTGTTTGGAACAATTTGTTTGGGGTACTGTGTGGGTACAGGCATTAGAGGACTGGAACTACTGACTAACTTCGGAGTCAACCCGTCTGGGGTCTCCTCCTGTGTTAGTCTCCTGCTGAAAGGGGAGAAATGTGACAGACCTAGCCGGGAGAGAGACTTTTGGAGGGGACTGTATGCTAGCCTCTTGCCAGAATGGCAGCTTGGACTTGCCACCTCCAGAAGACAATGCAGAAGGACTCCCATTCGTCTTCGTTGCGGATGAAGCGTTTGCGCGGGGGGACTGTGACAGACCTAGCATGGGATCTAGTATGGGATCTAAGAGTCATTAGATCCTCATTGTTGTTTGTGTTTAATTAACTCTGCTATTGTAATAATGTTGATTGGATTTTCTGAGCTACAAGACGGCCAGTCTGGCCTAAAGATCATGTCTGAGTCATCTAGGCTGTCTAAAGGGATTAGTTAATTAGCTCATGTTAATTAGGTTAATTAGGTTACAGGTGTATTGTTAGAGTAATATGAGTAATATGAGTCGGAGGTATGCACCTCCACTTTTAGTGTATAAAAGAGCTGTATATTGCAATAAAAGAGAATCCTGTTTGAACTTACATACAGCCTGCCTGGTGTTTGTTCTGAGCTATCACAACTGGGTTACATGAGCACATAGCTGTAGTTCTAATCCCAGAGCATTGGATGACCGAACCATCAGACGTTGCGGTCTGGTTCTATAGCTGCAGAGGAGTGTCAGGAGAGTGGAACCGAGAGAGCAAGGGGCTCGTTACAGGGACCATCTTATGCGGCCATTCCCTATGAGGACCCTCACCCCGGACCAGAGGGCTTTTAATTACCAGCTGGCCAGAGCCAGAAGAGTGGTGGAGAACACGTTTGGTATAATGGCCAGCCAGTTCCACCTATTTCTTACACCCATACACATGGCGGAGTATAAACTCAATCATATCAACCTAGCTTGCTGTGTTCTCCACAACTTTTTACAGAGAAATTCTGTGAACTATGCTGGCTCAATTGGGCCTGAATCCGGAATTAATGTAAATGAACCAACCCTGATGGCGCTTGAAGCTGGCCGTCCTGGCTTGCCCCCCCTGAGTGCCTGCGAGGTCCATCTAAGATACATGGAATACTTTGCGGGTAGGGGGGCCATCAATATGCCAATGTCTGAGCCTTTTTGAAAATAAAAAAAAATGTAACTTACAAAATATTTGCTTACATTTACTGGTTGTGTTTCTTTTAGCTGACCCTGACATAAATTTGGGGAGTCCTGAAAATGACGTGATTGTGTAACATTAGAAAGCACTGTTGAGTGTTATTTACTAAAGGCAAAGATACTTTGCACTACAAGTGCACTTGAGACTGCACTGAAACGGCACTTGTAGTGCAAAGTGGATTTGACCTTAGGAAATAACCCCCATTGTCACAGAAAACACCAATTTTACCACACCAAAAGTTTTGGAGCATTGAAAGAAGAATCTACACATTCTTGATTATCAAGTTTTTTAATACAAGCACAATCACATGTGCATTTATAAAAGGTTTTTAAAACAAACCAACATGTTTGTTGTATAACAATTCTTTGGGTCACATTAATAAAAGTAGAAATGTCCATTTAAGGTAAAACAGGCATGTTTAAAACCAACAAGAAATACACAAATCTGGAACTTACAAAGTTTAACTTTGTTATAAATTGAAGGCAATATCAGACATGAGTATTTATAAACTGTGTTTGATATTGCGTTCAGATGGCATGAAGTCACCCCTGGAAAAGCCAAATTTTGAAGCTGCACACAAATTGCCGAATGTCAACATGTGCTAGCTGCCATTATGGGGGATCAAGGGACGTGTTTTGGGGTGCAACCCCTTCCTCTCAGCTACTTTATTATTGAGGAAGGGGTTGCACTCCCAAAACAAATACATTGATCTCCCGTGATGGCAGATAGCACATGTTGACACACTGTGTGCATCTTCAAAATTTTGTTTTTCGCGAATATGTAAAAAGATTTGAAAAATGTTTTCCCTAAAAAAAGCATAACAAAGTAAGGGATTTGGAGGTGTTTTAAACTCTCCCTAAAACATCAATGATGTTCTTCATTTTGCTTTGAACATCATTGATGTTTTGCTTGATGTTTTCCATGTCCCTATTACACCCCATGATCTCCCCCATCAGGATCTGGGCACTTTCACTGGTGAAATGACCTGGATCCACAACATCACGATCACCTAAAAACATAGAAACAAAAACACACCATGTATTATAAATATGCCGGCATCCATCTCTTACCTGAGCCTGTGGTCGCAGACAATCACCTGTTGCGGTGACAATTTCCACCACGTCTCCTTCCTCCTCCTCCTGTTGGGGGGATTTCCCCTTCTTCCTGAGGTGGGGGGTCTGTTGTCTCCTCAGATGAGTGGTGTCCTCCGAGTCTTTTCTCCCCTATGTTATAAAAAATAGGTATACTTAGCACACAGATATTTGATGGCAGAAATAGCAGAAATATGAATATGAAACATTGCTTGGAAGTGGGGTACAATTGTCTGTTTTGGCAGAGTTGCAAGATGAAGAAATATTTATTTACTTTGTCAAGCTTGAATACTTACCTGTTTTGTACAAGCTTCACAGATGGAGACACCCCTATAGTATACACTGGAGCACCTGTGTGGGACCCCCTAATAAAAAGGGTGTTCTGGTGTCCCACACTAGTGCTCCAGCGTCCAGATGTGTAAACAGCTGCTGAGTGTCCTCTCCTTACCCAGAATCCAGTTTGCATTACATTCTAGTTTCAAACCCATTTAGACAAAAAAATGTATTTAACAGAACTATGCCTGAAAAAATGTTTGGAACATGTTCTGCACAAAACATGGTGTTTTCTAGGCAGAACGAACAATGTTTCATACGAACGAATAATGTGCCCAGGAACATGAAAGTTGCCATTTTAAACTGTACAACAGTTAAGAAAAGCCCATGGAGCAGCACGAACGTAATAAGAATAAAGAATAGGAACACAGCACAACTACTTACTTTTTTGCAGCACTCTCCCGATCCTTTTGTGCTGCTCGTGCTCCCTTAATTTGAGGTTCGACCACCGCTTCCTGAGTTGATCCTTGGATCGTCGTACACCAAAATTCTTCTGGAGACTCTTGACAACTTTCGCCATGATCTTGGCCTTTCTGACATTGGGGTTGGGGTAAGGTCCATACTTCCCATCATAGTCGGCCCTCTTCAGGATGTCGACCATCTCCAACATCTCCCCAAAGGACATATTTGAGGCCTTAAATCGTCTCCTCCGGGATCGGGACATTTCTGGCTCCGGGCTTTCCTCCTCCTCCTCCTCCTCCTCGTTGTTGCTGTAATTAGTACCTACGTGCTCTGTCTCCGCCATGTGCTCTTCCCCACTGCGCCGAATGAGAAGGGGCGGGGAATAGACTAGAAAGAATGTCAGGGGGGGCGGAGTTTCACGCATGCGCAGTGTATATAAAGCGTAACACGCGTGCGTAGTACGTACGGTCTGTGAGCGGAAGAAGGAGTTTTTGGAAGCGCCAATCGTGATAACGAAGGTAACATTTAAACTTGGGCCTATACTGATTCTAGATTGAGGCCTATATTGGGACAAGATTAGGAGACTTTCACCTGACATTAGGGTTTGTCTTGTGTTGTGTCTTGCAGATAAAATGGATGGCTTCAATGACCACAACTTTCTCCCCCTGTTCATAGACAAATACAGGGAGCTGCCCTGTCTGTGGCAGGTCAAACACCCCCAATACAATAATAAACAAAAGAGGCAGGCAGTGCTGGAGAAACTGCTGGAGTTGGTGAAGCCGGTGATCCCCATGGCAACCATCCTCTATTTAAAAGCCAAAATTGGTGGCCTGAGGAGCACTTATCTTAGGGAGCGCAAGAAGGTCCAGGATTCCCAGAGATCAGGAGCTGCAGCAGATGACGTTTATGTCCCCAGGCTGTGGTACTATGAGAGACTTTGTTTTCTGTCAGACCAGACTGAAGTCAGGGAATGCCTCTCTACTCTTCCTTCTACTCTTCCTTCCACCCTATCTTCCACCCCAGCTGAGGCTTCCGATGTCCAACCTGAGAATTCCAGCCAGGAAGAAGTGGAGGAGCCCAACTGGAGCAAGGTATAGCATAATTCTACAGATTTCTGGTTAATAAATAAATTATGTTTACTAGATGTTATTAGTGATCACTAATTGCTGATTTAATAAAGTGTTTGACATATCAATAGACAGTAGTGGGCAAAAATTATTGGGACAAGAATGAAAAATGCTGAGCTCAGAATGATAATGTTATATTTTTATATTTATTAACATTCAATTTGCAACAGTCATGAGATGAAAATTGTGTGTGATTGATGAAGAAAAAACTCAAACTATGTATCTTTTTCATACACAGGAAGACCTCAGCCAGGAGGAGGCTGTGGAATGTGGCAGCCAGGAGGAGGCAGGGGTTAGTGGCAGCCAGGAGGAGGCGGGGCTAAGTGGCAGCCAGGAGAAGGCCTGGGCCCAGTAGGAGCCTGACAGAATCGCAGGTCCCTCCCCTCTGCCTTCCAAACAAAAGACCCAGGAAGGGGAGTAACGTGCAGGATTCAGCACTCAGGCTGATTCAGGAGGCTTCTGCATCCCTCAGAGCCTTCCCCACTAGCAAAGAGGCCTTTGCCTGCATGGCTGCCACAAAACTGAAGAACATGCAGGAGGGTCAACGCCTCATGTGTGAGGACATTTTTTATAAAACCTTAACTAAGGGGATGAGGGGTGAAATCACACCCAATACCCATGTGTGTGAGTTGGACCATCCTCCTCCTCCTGCCACAACTCCACCACCACAGACACAGCATGGAAGGAAGCATGGAAGGAAGACCAGAGAGTGATGACCTGGGTTCAGTCTGGTCTGACAAAAGATTTAGGCTCTTGTATGACCACAGCCTGGGGACATACATGTCATCTGCTGCTGTTCATGATCTCTTGGACTTCTGGACCAGATTGAACTCCCTTATATATGGACTCCTCAGGCCACCAATTTTGCAGTAAAATAATTGATGTGTGCCCTGGGAGCCAAAGGCTTCACCAATTTCTCCTGTCTCTCCAGCGTTGCCTCCCTCTTTGTTTGGTTATGAGCCCTTAAAAAATGAATTTATGTTTCAATTATACTCACCTATGTGTGTTTTCCTTCAAAAAGGACAGTTTGTTTGTGAGGAGGCAGGTACATTTCAAAAATACAATGTGAAATTAACAAGAGACACCAACACCAAGCAACCTCCTTGAGATTACTGTAAATAATACAAGATAATAATGGTGTTGTGGTAACTTGACACACAAAACACACCCAAAACTAACCCAAAAAAAAATGAAAATTTTTGAGTCAGACATGACAAATCAAAATATATTGATGAAATCACGATAAATAATAAAGAAAGAAGTTTGTGAGAAGTCTGTGTGAATATGAGCAGCAAAACAACTTCATTCTTCTAGCATTATAAAGAGTGCGCTGCATTAAACAATTTAAAACATTGCAGCGTGATGAAAGTGCTATATCCATTCCGAACGCTAATTTTATCAGACCAAGCAGTTCTGTCTCGGAATTTCTTCTGAGCATGTGTGGCACTTTGTGCGTCGGAATTGTCCACACAGGGTCGGAATTGATGCGATCGGATTTTGTTGTCTGAAAATTTTTTAGCCAGCTCTCAAACGTTGTGTGTCGGAAAATCCGATGGAAAAAGTCTGATGTAGCCCACACGCGGTCGGAATTTTCTAGCTATCATATATATCTATCTATATATATATCCATATATATATATATATGGATATATATATAGATATATCTATATAGATATATAGATATATCTATAGATATATAGATATATCTATAGATATAGATTTATCTATAGATATGTATACTGTATATATATCTATATATACAGTATCTCACAAAAGTGAGTACACCCCTCACATTTTTGTAAATATTTTATTACATCTTTTAATGTGACAACACTGAAGAAATTACACTTTGCTACAATGTAAAGTAGTGAGTGTACAGCTTGTATAATGGTGTAAATTTGCTGTCCCCTCAAAATAACTCAACACACAGCCATTAATGTCTAATCCGCTGGCAACAAAAGTCAGTACACCCCAAGTGAAAGTGTCCAAATTGGCCCCAATTAGCCATTTTCCCTGCCTGGTGTCATGTGACTCATTAGTGTTACAAGGTCTCAGGCGTGAATGGGGAGCATGTGTGTTAAATTTGGTGTTATTGCTCTCACTCTCTCATACTGGTCACTGGAAGTTTAACATGGCACCTCATGGCAAAGAACTCTCTGAGGATCTGAAAAAAAGAATTGTTGCTCTACATAAAGATGGCCTAGGCTATAAGAAAATTGCCAAGACCCTGAAACTGAGCTGCAGCATGGTGGCCAAGACCATACAGCGGTTTAACAGGACAGGTTCCACTCAGAATAGGCCTCGCCATGGTTGACCGAAGAAGTTGCGTGCATGTGCTCAGCGTCATATCTAGAGGTTGTCTTTGGAAATCAGACGTTTGAGTGCTGCCAGCATTGCTGCAGAGGCTGAAGGGGTGGGGGGGTCAGCCTGTCAGTTCTCAGACCATAAGCCGCACACTGAATCAAACTGGTCTGCATGGCTGTCGTCCCAGAAGGAAGCCTCTTCTAAAGATTATGCACAAGAAAGACCGCAGTTTGCTGAAGAGAAGCAGACTAAGGACATGGATTACTGGAGCCATGTCCTGTGGTCTGATGAGACCAAGATAAACTTATTTGGTTCAGATGGTGTCAAGCATGTGTCGTGGCAACCAGGTGAGGAGTACAAAGACAAGTGTGTCTTGCCTACAGTAAAGCATGGTGGTGGGAGTATCATAGTCTGGGGCTGCATGAGTGCTGCCGGCACTGAGGAGCTATAGTTCATTCAGGGAACCATGAATGCCAACATGTACTGTGACATACTGAAGCAGAGCATGATCCCCTCCCTTTGGAGACTGGGCTGCAGGACAGTATTCACCCATGATAACGACCCCAAACACACCTCCAAGACGACCACTGCCTTGCTAAAGAAGCTGAGGTTAAAGGTGATGGACTGGCCAAGCAGGTCTCAAGACCTAAACCCTATTGAGCATCTATGGGGCATCCTCAAATGGAAGGTGAAGGAGCGCATCCACCAGCTCTGTGATGTCATGGTGGAAGAGAACTCCAGTGTCAACCTGTGAAGATCTGGTGCACTGCATGCTCAAGAGGGTTAAGGCAGTGCTGGAAAATAATGGTGGCCACACAAAATTTTGACACTTTGGGCCCAATGTGGACATTTTCACTTAGAGGTGTACTCACTTTTGTTGGCAGTGGTTTAGACATTAATGGCTGTGTGTTGAGTTATTTTAAGGGGATATAACAGCAAATTTACACTGTTATACAAGCTGTACACTCATTACATTACATTGTAGCAAAGGGTAATTTCCTCAGTGTTGTCACATGAAAAGATATAATAAAATAGTTACACAAAAATGTGAGGGGTGTACTCACTTTTGTAAAATACTGGATAGATAGATAGATAGATAGATAGATAGATAGATAGATAGATAGATAGATAGATAGATAGATAGATAGATAGATAGATAGATAGATAGATAGATAGATAGATAGATAGATCTATATAGATATATATCTATATAGATATATATCTATCTATATCTATAGATATATATCTATCTATATCTATATCTATGTCTATATAGATATATACACATATATTGTAAAAAGGGTTACCGGTCTTACAGTATTTATCCACTCTTGAGAGTAGCTAAAGGGGTTGTATAGCGTGTCCCTTTTTTTTTTCAATACAGTTTAGGTCTAAATAATTGTAGAATTTTGAATATGGTCACATCTGTTAATATTTCATTTCATTGTACCTCCCTTTAAATAAGTCCATTCTATCACTAGAGATGACCTATAAATGTGATATTATTTAATTGCATTCATGCTCTTTGCTATGCATTTCCATTTCTAGTACTTTTTTGGTTCTGTGCATCAGATCTGTTTGCCAACTGGCACAATGGCAGATTGAGCTGGAAGAATTTTAGTGGCTAAAGTGAAAGTCATATTGATCCACTTATCCCATCATCTCCCCATATTAGACCTTTAAAATTAATAGGATATGGTAATAATGCTTTTTTCAGTTAAGCAGATTGCTCAGTGCTTTATATAAAATGAATGCTGGCCTAGGCATATATGAATGCTACTGCTCTCTTTGTAGGCGCTAAACATATGTCAAACTTGTGTCACCCATGACATACACTATATTGTCAAAAGTATTGGGACACCTTCCTTTACATGCTCATGAACTTTAATGGCACCCCAGTCTTAGTCCATAGGGTTCAATATTGAGATTGCCCACCCTTTTCAGCTACAACAGCTTCAATTCCTCTGGGAAGGCTGTCCACAAGGTTTAGGAGTGTGTCTATGGGAATGTTTGACCATTCTTTCAGAAGCATTTATGAGGTTAGGCAATGATGTGGACGAGAAGGCCTGGCTCACAGTCTCTGCTCTAATTCATCCCAAAGGTGTTCTGTCGGGTTGAGGTCGGGACTTTGTGCAGGCCAGTCAAGTGCCTCCACTCATTCATGTCTTTATGAACCTTGCTTTGTGCACTGGTGTGCAGTCATGTTGGAATAGGAAGTGGCCATCCACAAACTGTTCCCACAAAGTTGGGAGCATGAACTTGTCCAAAATATCTTGGTATGCTGACGCCTTAAGGCTTCCCTTCAACTAAGGGGCCAAGTCTAACCCCTGAAAAACAACCCCGCACCATAATCCCCCCTCCACCAAATGATTTGTACCAGTGCACATAGAAAGGTCCATAAAGACATGGATGAGCAAGTTTGGGGTGGAGGAACTTGGCTGGCCTGCACAAAGTCCTGACCTAAACCTGATAGAACACCTTTGGGATGAATTTGAGTGGAGACTGCGAGCCAGGCCTTCTCATCCACATCAGTGCCTGACCTCACAAATGCACTTCTGGAAGAATGGTCAAACATTCCCATAGACACACTCCTAAACCTTGTGGACAGCCTTCCCAGAAGAGTTGAAGCTGTTACAGCTGCACAGGGTGGGCCGACTCAATATTGAGCCTTATGGACTAAGACTGGGATGCCATTAAAGTTTTGGTAATATAGTGTATGTGCTGTTAGTGAATCCATAAGGTACTTTGATTCTCAGGAAGATGTAGGTCACGTAATTGTCTAGTAGATCTTGGATCCGTAGTTGTACTCCATTGTATGTTCTTGTAAGTGTAGTTCTATTTCTGTTGTGAAGCTTTTAATGGGAGAGTAAAGCCGGGTACACACGAGGCCTTTTTTTGAGAGACATCGGACAGTTGAAAAAAAAAAAAAGGTCGACATTTAGCCCCTGTGTACGTCGTTCGTTCTGTCTGAGAGAAGCCAGCCATTTGGCTGGCTTCTGTCAGATGTGCATGCAGGAAAACCAGCAGCCGACCGACTTCCAATAAGCGCTCTCAGCCAATGACAGAGAGCGCTGATCAGAGTGTTCTGGCGGGAGGGCTGTCCCCCTGTCAGAACACAATAGCTCAGTGGGGGGAGATTACTGTACTAACTTTGCAGAGAGATTATAACCCATTATTAGTTGGAAAAATAGAGGTAAACAAGTTAAAAAAAAGTCAGCAGAAAGATAATAGTTAAGGTGGAAATGGAGTTGATTAGGACTTATTAAGGTACAGTAAGGCTTAATACAGGATTAAGTATCAACAAATGTTATTTAAAAAAAAAACATTTTCTTATATTTTACTTGTCAGATTGCTTTAATAGATATCATATGTAGTTCTGAGCTCAACCCTTTGATCTGTAGATGAATGAAGCAATGTTACTTCATATATCTCTCTTGCGCATCTGAATGGCTTTAATAAACTGTTGACAGTTGGGTATTGGGCAAATGCAAGGATTAGAGTGACAGAAAATGATATCCAAATGATGCTCTATAGCATTGGCCAAGACACAATGAAGCACCAGGTAAACTGTAGGAATAGTATAGTTTTAGCAGTTATTAAAAAAACAACTGCACACAGAAAAAGGGGCACAGCAACATTACTATAAAGAGGATCTATACTCACCTCCACTCCAGTGATGTAGCATACCCAAGCTCCCTGCCCAGCCACTGACATCTTCAGGCGACCAGTTTCCATGTCTCGATTGCTGGGCACTTTCATTGGCTGGGCAGGGATGGCACGTACACAGCTCACTGTGCAAGGGCAGGTTAAGTAAATTTAATACAAAAGAGACAAAACATGTCTCTTCTGCATTAAAATTCCTCCTTGTTCACCCATGTTTAATTTTGGCCTAAAGTTCCTCTTTAAATAACTTTTGCCATGGCTTCTAGTGATTTTATACCCTCGTTTTTTTATCTTAGAAGAAGAGGTCCAGATTCACCTATTATTTATATTCCTTTTTATTAAAAAAGTTCCTTTCCTCTTTTCCAGGGGGTCCCATGACTGCTGTCCTCTTCTCCCTGCTTGCAGGTATCTCCTTTAGCTGCCAAGTGCTATTGAGACACTCATGAATCCACTCTCATCAGGTTCCTGATTCAACCAGTGTGCATCCATAGACATATACAACACTGGAAAAGCCCTTCTCCTCCCTTCCTTCAGCAGTTTGACTGATGTCAGCAAAATCCTATCGTTGTGCTGTTTTAGAACAGGGGGAGCACTGGGGAGTTTTAGGGTGCTATTTACAGTACCTAATGCTGTGATGCATTAGACATGCAAATAATTGCTGGCTCTGAAAAAATAATCTAAATGCTTCCTCCTATAATGATCAGAGAATGATGCTCTGAAGAACAACTTTAAGAACAGTCAGTAGTTGAAGTCTGTGAAGAAACTGGCACTTCCAGCACTGTCATTTTCTTGTTTCCACCATTGCGGTCACTGGTCCTTCCCACCAACTTCCACATGAATACAGGGCATAGCAGGAGAGGTAAGTACTTTTTTTTTTTAAAGGACTAGCTTTTTTGACTGTCTACAATGTTATCAGGGTAGCTTTGAAGTAGAATTGCAACCAGTCTATGAACATTCAAATACTGGTATATTTTAACAAGAAGTAAATAAACTTTAAAATAAGCCAATACTGACCTCTGTAGCTTCATATACCGTAGAGTAATTTGTGCTCAAAGAGTGTAACTGCACTGTCAAAAACTACTACAACAGCAGTTTCTTACATCTACATGGGAATATATGACATTGTAATCTGATACTGTATGTGCTGCCTTCTTTGAGCTTTACATTAAAATGTGTCCACTTTATATACAAAAAAGTCGTTTTATTACTCAATATCTTATACATAACATTGCATCAGAGGTTTATTGTTCATCCACATGCAGTAGGGTCTCAAGTAGGGGTTATACTAATATTCTATGGAGGACAACTTTGAACTCCTAGGCCTCACTATACACTGATCAGCCATAACTTTGATTATCTCTTTACAATGGCTTCTGAAAGTCGGTGGATTATTTTAAGCAGTTGGTAAACATGTTGTCCCTAAAGTTGATGTGTTGAAAGCAGAAAAATAGGCATCGCAGTTTGTTGTGTATGGATTCACCATAGACTGGTCAAGGTGCCCATGCTGCCCATGTCCACACACAAAGCACCTACAAAGAGCATGTGAGCATCAAGATTGCACCACAGAGCAATGGAAGAAGCTGGTCTGGTCTAATAAATCATGTTTTCTTTTACATCATGTGGATAGCCAGGTGTCTGTACATCTCTTACCTGGGAAAGAGATGGCACCAGCATGCACTATAGGATCAAGGCAAGCTGGAGAAGGCAGTGTCATACTTTGGGCAATGTTCTTCTGGGAAACCTTGAGTCCTGCCATTCATGTGGATGTTACTTGACATGTATCACTTACCTAAACCTTGTTGCCGACCAAGTACACCCCTTTATGGAAACTCTAATCCCTGATGGCATTGGCCTCTTTCAGCAAGATAATGTGCCCTGTCACACTGCAAAAAAGATTTAAGAATGGCTTCAGGAACACAACAACGAATTCAAGCTGTTGACTTGGCCTCCAAATATTTCAGATCTTAATCCAAGCATCTGTGGGATAAATAAGTGTGATTCTTGGAGACCCACCTTGCAATTTACAGGATTTAAAGGATCTGCTACTCATAGCTTGGTGCCAGATACCACAGCATACCTTCTGAAAGATGCGACATCGCCTTTAATCAATAGTCCTGACTATTATCTAATTATAATTACTTTATTGGCCAATTCCATTGCTTTCATACCCAAATATATCTCTATGCATAGGAAACAGCGTATATGAATAACTGAAACAGAAAAGTTGCTTCGTACACTGTTCTGTTTTATTATCCTCGACAGGGTGTTAAATAGTTATAAAAGATAGGCGTTACCGACCTTCTTCTGCCAATAAGGGGTACATATTCAAATGACACATTTCCACATACTTTCAACCAATCATAGTCATTAACTCTTTATCATTATAACTGATTATGTCGCATTATATTATGTCACATTATATTATGTCACCCAGACAGATATAATTGCAGACCATCTTATGACACCCATGTAACTTCCCGATGTCTGGTTTCGATTTCAACACAAACTCACTTCTTGCAACAATGCATATTTACCTGATCAGCAAAATGATAAATTTAAACACGCAGTCGTGTATTAGATTGCAAAACACAATATGAACATAAGGGGGGCTTTTTTCATGATCCTTTTACCTTCAGAGGTCTAGTGGAGTCCATGCCTCAACTGGTCAGGGCTCTTTTGGCGGGGGATCTACTCATTATTAGGTGGGTGCTCATAAAGTTATGGTTGAGTGGTGTATACTATCCAGTTTTAGGTACAGTGATAATGGAAGCTTTGTAGCATAGGGTTAACTTATGAATAGTAATGAATACTAGTATTTGAATACTTAATAGTAGATTCAAAGATTTTCAACAATACCTTTACATATATATAACTAGTTAAATTTTTTTTTTTTTTTTTGTAGAAAAGGAAGGACCCTTTCTTTATTCACACATTGAGATAGAGAAAAAAAGACAAAGCTCATTTTAGCATACACCAATCACTGAAGAGACAATGGCTTGGTGATTTTCCTATGACTGGCAACCTTTTTTTCTTTTTAAGTGATTACATTTAAATGGGCATATTTGGGTATGATAAGTAGTAGCTGGGCAGGTCCTTTTGTATATCACCTTCAGAAAATGATCACCAACAATACATTTGCAGCACATGTACCACACCAGACTAGGCTCTGCCTGATCATCGTTCAGGTGAATTTTATCATTCCTTTTCACCCTACAAGTAATGAACAAATTCACAGCTTATTACTTTGGACTTGATCTCTGGCAAAACAGTGCTGGAACAAACAATTTGATTTGTCAACATCTTTACATGGCCTCCTCAATCACTGTCACAAATCCAAATTTAAAGCACAAAGTGCATTTGACTGCAGAACCTCAGACTGATTAGAAGTCGGAGCTCAGTGAATTGCAGCAGACAGGACAACAATCAGATTATTAACTCCACTTGAAAATACTCTCTACTGTCTGGGATTAGCATGCATATTTTGATATAGATCGATAAGCAATCTCCTTCCTATAAGAAATGCCTGCAACATTCATTTGGCTGATCAAAGGTGCATATCAGTTAGCTGTGACAGCTGGCTATTGTTTCCTTCTTTCTTTACAGCAGAGTCTCTATTAAAAAAATGTTCCCGCCTTCTCCCCTAATAGGAAAAAGTCAGCAGTCAACAAATTCCATCTACTTTTTCATGGTAAAGGAAAAATAATAATGTGCTGTGGCTGCGGATATAGCATCTGTAAAAATCATTACAGGTCTTATCTAATACACACTGCCTTAAAAAAAAATTATATAGCTTTTCCACTATGGCCTTCTTGTTTGTTGTTCAAAGATCTGGCCTGGCAGTTTCACCAGACATAAGTATACTTTAGAGGTGACACTTTAGGGTTTATGGTATGCCTATGTAAATGCTAATCTGCAACCACAATAAGGTAACATGATAGGGGTCACTATGGTCGCCCTATAAATACTGTACTACAAGCTCCTGAAAAAGTGGTGGTGTTCCCCGTGAAACATGTAGAGCATTAATAAGTATTCAATAGATGTGATATGATTTGGGTAATTATCATCCCCTGCTGGTAAACCTGTCTGTAACTGTATAAAGCTGAATGTGCAAGATATGCCCTTTGGTATATTTTTTTTAAGATGTTTTTGTATGGTTTTAAAAAGATGTTTGTATACTAAAATACTTTTATAACATATTGGTTATGTTTAGCATTTGTAAGGTACCATTAAAGTCCAAACAGCCTCAAAACCACTCTTTGTTTATTAGATAGGACGTAGGTAACACCCCCCTCTTTCTTATGAACTTTTATCTTTTGGCACTCATTTTTTTCTCAATAAGTAGGTTAATTGAAATTGTATGGAGGAATTACCCTATATTCTTGAGTATAAGCCGAGATTTTCAGCCCTTTTTTTTAGGCTGAAAGTGCCACCCTCGGCTTATACTCGAGTCACCGCCGTCTGCCTACCTGATCAGCACATCAGACAGACAGACGGCAGCCAGCGTATCATAAAAACATTTGGCGGACATTCCAGTGTTCAAAAGCCATGCCTCCTCCTCGCCTGCGATAGGCAGAACACTCAATTTCCCAGCAGTCAGTGTTCAGCCTATCACGGTGGTATGAGGATGAGCAGATGTCCGTGATAGGCTGAACACTGACTGCTGGGAAATTAAGAAGGCCACCAGGGGGAGCAATACCATGCCAGCGGCATCCCTTGATCATAGCTGAACTTCTAGTGGCACTATGTGCATGCATGACCTACATCCCGCGTGTATGTGACATCATGACAATCACACAAATGTGACAGGGGAGACGGTAATGCCGGAGCTTCGGCTTTCAGGAACATTGATGCTGTGTACACACGGGCGGACTTTTCGACCGGACTGGTCCGATGGACCAAATCTGATGGACAATCTGACCATGCGTGGGCTCCATCGGACCTGCAACTGACTTTTTGGGCAAAAAATCTGACAGACTTTAGATTTGGAACATGTTTCAAATTTGTCCGACGGACTCGAGTCCGGTCGAAAAAACCCGCTCGTCTGTATGCTAGTCCGACAGACGAAAACCCACGCTAGGGCAGCTATTGGTTACCGGCTATCAACTTCCTTATTTTAGTCTGGTCGTACATCATCACGTACGAATCCGTCGGACTTTGGTGTGATCGTGTGTAGGCAAGTCCGTTCGTTCAAAAGTCCACCAGAAGTCCATGAAAAATCCGTCAAAAGTCCGTCGGAAAGTCTGTCGGAACAGTCCGGTCGAAAAGTCCACCCGTGTGTATGCGTCATGAGGGGGCCACCCATCAGCTGCAATTATGGCGCCCGGATGGGGAGGGGGAGGGAAATGGATGACACCTGTGACCAATTGGTTTAGACATTACTAAAGCACAGAGCCTCTTGCCTATTACAGAAGAGGAGGAGGAACAGCTTTTGAACACTGGAATGACCGCCAAATGTTTTTATAACACGCTGACCGGGCACACAGAGGCTGCAGATCGGCACACAGAGGCTGCAGATCGGCACACAGAGGATGCAGACCGGCACACAGAGGATGCAGATCGGCACACAGAGGCTGCAGATCGGTACACAGAGGATGCAGATTGGCACACAGAGGATGCAGATTGGCACAGGTAGGCTGCAATGGACACAGGGAGGTATACACAGGACACAGTGAGGTATACACAGGACACAGTGAGGTATGCACAGGACACAGTGAGGTATACACAGGACACAGTGAGGTATGCACAGGACACAGTGAGGTATGCACAGGACACAGTGAGGTATGCACAGGACACAGGGAGGCATGCACAGGACACAGGGAGGCATGGAGCTGCAGATGGGCATTGTTGACCCTCTTTTCCACTTACAGTAGCTGCTGCATTTCTCACCCTCGGCTTATACTCGGGTCAATAAGTTTTCCCAGTTGTGGTAAATTAGGGGGCTCGGCTTATATTCGGATCGACCTATACTCAAGTATATACGGTATGTTGTTTTCAGCACTATTTGGACATTAGACTAGTTGATTCATTCATATTAATTATTTAGATTAAACATATTGACCTGAACTTTAAAAAGATTTCAGCTATATAGCAAAATACTGTATATTGATATTTACTATATATAAAGATCTTATAGTTAATGTGTCACACAATAAGGTGTGTGATGAGTAAAAAATAATATAAGTAAAAGTGATGTGTGGTTAAAGTAACTTTAAAAGTGAATAATAAATCCAATATAGGGATTAAAATAAAGGTGACATTATAATGTGATGCATGCGTGGATGAAATATCAACCATATAAAGAGGATATGTGCTCTATATTAAAACATGTATATTATGTGTTTGTGGGTGAGTGTGTTGAAGGAATCTATTAGCAGGGTTGTGACATGAGTCATGTGAATAAGGAAAAAAAGGAGAAAAAAAGAGAAAAAATGGCACAAGCCACAGTGTAAAAAACTTTTAAAGTGAACAAAATTAATCAAGTGATTGAGTCAAAAAGAAAAATACAAATACCTTGACTGAGGAATTAAATTGTTTGTGACCAGTGATTGCAGTTATGATGCCATACTACCATGAGTGTGTAGCCCAGATGGTAATGCACAGAGTTTTTTTTTTTTTTAAATGAAGCCATATCTACATAATAATATACAATTATGCAATGTGTAATGGTACAATGTAAGAAAGTAGGAAGGCTAGTCTGGTATTCCAATGTTAGTACTTACATTCAACTCCAATTCTTTCCTTGTATTTGTGTCTCAAAAGCTCTCCTGGGATCACCTCAAGACCCACAGGAGGCTCTGTGCTTTAGTAATGTCTAAACCAATTTGTCACAGGTGTCATCCATTTCCCTCCCCCTCCCCATCCGGGTCGCCATAATTGCGGCTGATGGGTGGCTCCCTCATGCCGCGTACACACGAGCGGACTTTTCTACCGGACTGGTCCGACGGACTTTCCGACGGACTTTTGACAGATTTTTCACGGACTTCTGGTGAACTTTTGAACGAACGGACTTGCCTACGAACGATCACACCAAGGTCCGACGGATTTGTACGTGATGATGTACGACCAGACTAAAATAAGGAAGTTGATAGCCGGTAACCAATAGCTGCCCTAGCGTGGGTTTTCGTCCGTCGGACTAGCATACAGACGAGCGGATTTTTCGACTGGATTCGAGTCCGTCGGACAAATTTGAAACATGTTCCAAATGTTCCAAGTCTGTCAGATTTTTGACCCAAAAAGTCCGCTGCAGGTCCGATGGAGCCCACACACGGTCAGATTGTCTGGCGAATTTGGTCCGTCAGACCAGTCCGGTCGAAAAGTCCGGTTGAAAAGTCCGCCTGTGTGTACACGGCATCAATGTTCCTGAAAGCCGAAGCTCCGGCATTACCGTCTCCCCTGTCACATTTGTGTGATGTCATGATGTCACATACACGCGGGATGTAGGTCGTGCATGCACATAGTGCCACTAGAAGTTCAGCTATGATCAAGGGACGCCGCCGGCATGGTATTGCTCCCCCTGGTGGCCTTATTACTCTCAATATGTGTGTTTTCCTATTTTTCTAATAAAGTTTTTTTTTTTTTTTCTGCATGTTCTGTATAAAAGTAGTATACATTTTTACTTTAACAAAATACATTTATGTATAGGGAAAAAACAGCAAAACAAAGTAAACATATAAAACTAGAGGGGGCGTGGTTTGCCTTCAGAGAAGATGGCTGCCTAATCTTCGAGCTCCGTCGGACCATAACCCTCACTAAACTCGCCACAGGGGATTACAACTGACAAACAGTCTCCCATCATGGGGACTTCCTCCCGTGGACCTTCGGCAACTAGATCCCGCTCGCCGAGAGAATTCAGCGGCCGTATCAGCCAAAACATACCGGAGATTTTCCGGACCCAGAGAGTCAACATGGCGGCCCCTGCTCCCACGTCAGCCTCCACCAGCAGCCCTGAGGGGATAACACTGACTCCTACGGAACGACCGCTAACCCCAGCCGACATCAACCCAGCCTTAAATCAGCAACCAAGCCTAAACGATCTAAGAGCAGTAGCAACGGACATAAAAGACACGCTGTTTGCTGCCATAACAGACCTCCGTCACGAAATACAGGCCATAGCGGGAAGAGTGCAGAGAATAGAAAGCACAACGACACAACATACTACCGCTATACGGAAAGTACATCACAAGGTGGACACACACACCTTGCAACTACGAGATCTCCAACGACACGTCGAAGATCTCGACAATAGAGGGAGAAGACATAATCTGAGGGTGAGAGGCCTCCCCGAATCTGTAGAAAACGACCAGATCCTCCCTGCTGTATCAGACCTGTTCAATCGCCTCTTGGATCAACCACGCCACACACCGATTGCCATGGAACGCATACACAGGGCCCTCAGGCCTCGTGGCAGAGACTCTGACCCGCCAAGAGATATTGTCTGCCACATAAACGATTTTGCCCTCAAGGAAGCTATTCTGAAGAAAGCCCGTGACAAGCAACAACTAACCTTCGAAGGCCGCCCGATACACATCTACCAAGATCTCTCGGCTATCACACTCCGCCATCGTAAAGATCTACGACCCCTACTGGATGTCCTCAGGAACAAGGGGATTAGATACCGATGGAAGTTCCCGTTCGGCCTGCAAGCCACACACCAGGGCAACTCTGCCCTATTGAGAGTCCCTGAAGATCTGGAGACTTTCTGCCACACCTTAGATATACCATATGTCGACGTGCCAAATTGGTATGCGGACTTTACCTTCGCTAATCCGGAAAGCTCTCTCAGGGAAGAACCGATGGAAGCTCAGAATTCAAGCTTCAGGAGGCAAAGATCACCATCGGCTCACAGAACCGGCTCCGAAGCTACACCACAGCGGCAACCGGCAAGCCCGATGGCTGCTCCCTTACCTCGCAGAGCCCGTCGTGATTACTGAATTATATCACATCAACGGCTTCCTCACTCAACGTTGGACCCCTAGCAATACCTTTTTTCTTTTTTTTTTTTTTTTTTTTTTTTTTTTTTTTTACCTTTATTTTAACTGTTAAACTACTTCCACACTGCCCGCCCTGCTCGGTTCCTACTCCTTCTCCCCTTACACATCACTTCACCAGAGGAGCAACAATTCAATGTCGCCGCCCCTTCCAGCTCTTCCACGAAACTGTGAACTCCAGTGTCGCCTCCCTTCTACACTCCGCACATTGAAGAGAACACAGCACTCCCCACTCCGTCACAATGGAGAACATCGCCGAAGATGAGAAACACGCTAAAACCACAGCATTCTCCACAACCCTTCGAGACTCGTCCCTCTTACCGGAGCCGAACTCCCAGCTTACAATGACTACCATTACCCAGAAGACATCGGATACATCGGGTCGAAAGTATTCCTCAACGAACAGCTATACAACTGCAAGACGACTCTCCGATGAAAGCCCCAACTTACCCTAGAGAGCAAAGCGCACTCGACCTCACTGCACCGATCATCTCGACCACCGGAATAATCCAAAGTCAAGAGATTCCTCTACACACAGTCTGAAGATCGATAACTATCCTTGGAGGCACTCCCTTTATTTTTCTCCAACAGACGTTATTTGGGGTAACTTAATATTTACTGTGTACTCTTATTGGTTTTACTTTGTTATTTTGCTTTTAGTTAAATTTAAATCCCTAGCTGTTTATGTTTATGATATGATAGAGATTATCCAAAGGGGTTCCTCAATACTTGTTAAATATACCTAGCAACACCAGAACTCAGAGGCGGCATAGCCAACGATCATCCCAGTAACTCCTCCCAAGTCCCCACGTGCTA
The DNA here is from genome assembly GCF_042186555.1 of Aquarana catesbeiana. Lineage (NCBI taxonomy): Eukaryota > Metazoa > Chordata > Amphibia > Anura > Ranidae > Aquarana > Aquarana catesbeiana. The sequence continues at coordinate 131,584,054 of NC_133334.1, read as the reverse complement.
ACAACACAGTTACCTAGCTCCTATATGGAACCCTATCGCTATCAGAATTAATACGCAACTGGGTTCTAAAACACCGTGTATCACCTAACCTTCCATAACCACCTCTGAGCCCTGCCCTTGTCGGCGTTCTTCGGAACATATGTACTTGAATGATAGTCGTGACTTAACTACCTACCCACTATGTTTATGAATAACAACATAGGCATGATAGACAGTGGATGAGAATGAAGGTAAACCATTTCATATAACACAATATAATGAATAAACTGAAGAGGTAAGGGAAGCGTATGATACGGAGATAGATAATCTTCCTCCCCTCTACTGTTCTTACTGTTTTTACTCCCGTTATTGAACCCACTTTCGGGCATAATACAACCCTAGAGAGGGGTAACGTAATTAAACAACTAAAAATTTGTTAGAAGTAAATTCTATAAGTTTAATGGTTATATGTTTACAGATTATTTAAAGGTTCTACAGTACATGCAACACAAGACTTCGTATACACAAGGCAAACCCATACTGCTACACTCTCTCTAAAGAGTTCCATCTCCGCGGTACATTAGAAAACATCCCCAAAGTACACAATCTCTATAACCCAACTTCTCATGCCCCAAGGCACAACCACTACTCCATCTAACCACAGGTCCACCTCACACACACTTAAACCCCAATAATTCACGCATATGCCTGATTGGGGTATGCGTCCGACGGCTCTGAATGTCAAACTTGTTGTACATCCCTCTTTCGACAGATCAACCCCCACACAGTGGCACAATACTGCTTTACCTTCTCAGATTTTACCTCAATCTACATACGCCACTGACACTTTCCGGACTGCCCACATTTGTGGAACCCACCCTCTTGGACAGGTGTGCCTTTGGTCGCCTGTCTCCGGAACACCCCCTCCAACCTCCCACCTTTCCTTCTCCTCCCACCCTCCCCTCCCCCCCACAACAATACACGCGTCTCATTGGCTCTTAGATCGCCAAAACCTCAAACACATCTACAACTTACACACAGAGCCAACGTCTACTACGTTCTTGTCTCTCCACCAGTCTCTCTGCCACAGCCCCTCAAACACGCTACACACTTCCACAAGTGGTCCCGCTGACAAATTTACAAGATGTGCACCCCACTAAATCCAACAATCATACCTACTCTTAAAATTATTTCACTTAACGCGAAAGGCCTCAACATACCAGAGAAACGCTCCCAACTTCTTATGTCAATGCACCAAAACAAAGCGGACATTATTTTTTTACAAGAAACCCATTTCCGCTCCGACTCCACACCAAAACTACACAATCATCAATACCCAACAGTATATCATGCAACTAACCCATCCTCCAAATCTAAAGGAGTATCAATTCTCATAAGGAAAAAATGCCCTTTCCAACTAACTGACACACTGATCGATAAAGATGGCAGATACCTTTTTCTAAAAGGATCATACCTCAACAAGAAAATTACACTAGCTAACATATATGCACCTAACAGCGCCCAGGTACCCTTCTTTCGCAACATCACTGACTTGTTAACCACCTTCCAGGAAGGTATCCTAATACTTGGCGGAGATTTTAATACTCCACTCAACCCAACGCATGACACATCAACAGGGACATCCTCTCTTCCCTACACAGCCCTCCGAAAAATAAAATCACTCCTCCAAAACCTACTACTCCACGATACTTGGAGAACGTTAAACCCTAATGGCAAAGATTTCACTTTCTATTCACCGCCACATCGTCGTTACTCCAGAATAGATTACCTATTCCTATCACAAAAAGACTTGCCCACGCTCAAACACGCATCCATAGACGCTATGTTCCTTTCTGACCACCACCCTATCTCCATGACATTGACTTTCCCTAATACCATTCCACGCTCACAGATATGGCGATTGGACCCATCCCTACTTACTGACACCACCATCACAACTGAAGTCGAAATCCGTCTTAAACAATATTTCCAAGAGAATAAACCTCCCGACACCTCCCCACTTACTAACTGGGAAGCCCACAAATGCGTGATCCGTGGCCTTCTCATCGCAGCAGCAGCTAAACGTAACCGTGAACGACGACAAAAATATAAAACAATCACAGAGCGGATCCAGAATCTAGAAAAAGCCCACAAACACACGCAAGCTTTAACTGCCCTAACTGAACTTATACAAGCCCGACAGGAACTCTTAGACCTTTTAGGAAAACAAATACGCCGCAGATACATTCTATCGCAGAAAACATTTTATGAATACGGCAATAAAGCCAGTAAAATACTGGCGAGAGCCTTACAGCACAAGAAAGCTTCCACAACAATACACTCACTATCAGATGCCTCAGGGAAAAAAAAAATACACTCAACACCAGATATAGCAAAACAATTTGTTAACTACTACGCAAAACTATATAACCTCTCCCCCAAGACCCCAACAATCACTGAAGAAACAAGAAAACAACTAATTACTGACTTTTTACGAAAATACAGTCCTTCCCCTATCTCAGAGTCCTTGGCACAAGAACTTGACAACCCTCTGACCGTAGTAGAGGCTGACCAAGCACTGAAACAACTAAAAACGGGCAAAAGTCCCGGACCAGACGGTCTTACTGTAGGATACTACAAAACATACGCTGATACCCTTACCCCCTTTTTTCTGTCCGCCTTCAACTCGTTCACGTCTTCCTCAGAACCCCCTAGAGACCTCCTCAATGCCCACATTGCAGTAATCCCTAAGCCAAATAAAGATCCAAATGTAATCTCCAACTACAGACCCATCTCACTACTAAACGTGGACCTCAAATGGTATGCCAAAATATTAGCGAACAGACTTCTCCCTCTCCTCCCCCAGCTAGTACACCTTGACCAAGTTGGATTTGTCCCAGGAAGAGAAGCGAGAGATAATACGCTCAAAGCCATAAATATCCACCATTGGCTTACCTCCACCAAACAACAGGGATTCATGCTTTCCCTCGATGCGGAGAAGGCATTCGACAGAGTGGCATGGGACTACATGACAGAAGCTTTACGGGCTATAGGCCTCCCACCGAAACTGCTAAACCTCATACTGACGCTATATACTAACCCAACCGCAAGAGTCAGGGTTAATGACCACCTGTCGGATGCCTTCTCCATATCGAACGGAACACGCCAAGGATGCCCCCTTTCCCCTATAATATTCATCCTCACACTTGAACCACTTCTAAGAAGACTAAGGGAGAACCCAGACATCAAAGGCATAGAGATTAAAAACCGCACTTACAAACTAGCAGCCTTCGCGGATGATATACTCCTTTTCCTTACCGACCCGATCACCACTATCCCAAATCTACTCAAAGACTTCGATACTTTTAATGCACTCACAAACCTCCAAATCAATTTCACGAAATCTAACGCCTTAAATATCACCCTACCACCCGCAATACACAAACATTGCCAAACTATATTCCCGTTCGCCTGGAAGGACCGTGCCATCACCTACCTGGGCATACAACTCCCACAATCCCTTAAAGACCTATATTCCCTCAACCACCTACCATTACTACAAAACATACTCAAAGACTTAACAAAGTGGGCCTCCGGGTTCTTTTCCTGGTTTGGAAGATCTGCAATCATTAAAATGAACATCTTACCCAGAATATTGTACCTTCTGCAAACAATCCCAATTAAAATCCCACCCGCCTTCTTTTCCACATATCGCACAGCTTGCATAAAATTCATATGGGGTAAAATAAAACCAAGAATTAACTACACCAGGCTCACATATCCCAAACTCAAGGGAGGAATAGGGCTACCCGACATAAAAAAATATCAACAAGCATGCCACCTTACAAGAATCGTAGATTGGAACATACATGCGACATATAAAGACTGGATCCAATTGGAGCAATCGATGTCATCCCTCCCACTAGCACAACTCCCCTGGACCACGCCTCAACACCTCCCCCCAGAATGTAAATCTCATCTACTCATAAATCCAACACTGATTTCCTTCCGGGATGCATGCAACAAACATGAAATTTCCTCCATCCTAGGTCCAATGACACCACTAGCACACAACCCAGACTTTACACCAGGTACATATCCTGCTTTTCTAACCGACGGTTGGCCTCATCCAAACATTCGAGCAGAACATTTTTTTACTAATGGTCGCCTCCTGACTCATGCAGAATTGGCCACCAAAATGACTACAGCCTCATTCCCCTTTTGGACGTATGTACAAATTAGACATTTTTTTAATAGACCTAATCCCCAACCAAAATGGGCAAGACATACCACTACCTTTGAATCCCTATGCTTGAAAGAGGAGCCTCAAAAACACTTAATCTCCTATACGTATTCCATGTTATTCTCGAACCAGAACGCAAACTTGCTATGGAATAATCAAAAATGGGAAAAAGAATTGGCCATCAATCTCACAGAAAAAGATTGGGAAACTATCTACATGCACATACACAAGGGAACCATCAATGTACAGGTACAAGAAAATGCGTTTAAAATACTATCCAGATGGTACAGAACCCCAATCAAATTACACCACTTTAACCCCACACTTCCCCAGCATTGCTGGAGATGTCACACAGACATAGGATCCCTCATACATATATGGTGGTCCTGCCCCAAAATCCAACCGTTCTGGAAACAGGTCCACAACATTATCCAACACGTAACCACCTACACACTTGACTACACCCCAGAACAATTCCTCCTTCACCACTCCACAACTTCATCACGCTCCTACTTCCGCTCTCTAGCCATGCACATGGTCAACGCAGCTAAAATGTGTGTTCCATGCAAATGGCGATCTCCTGACCCACCAACTGTAACAGATTGGTACAAACGTATACAAAAGACTGCAGAAATGGAAGAACTCATACATCAAACGAAAGATACACCTGCCAAATTCAATAATACATGGGCCTGCTGGTTACATTTCCTTACCACAGACGAATTCAAAGCGAGTCTACTCTGAAAGAGATGGGGGAGCTGTGGCTGAGAGAGAGACAAAAAACAAAAAAATAAAAAATTAAAGAGACCTCCTACCCCCCTAACTACTTATACCCATATCCATATCAGCTCTATCCAAACCTGGTGTCACTAACCTGTTTAACCTATGAATACAGAACTGTTTAGGATGTATACTTACTGAAGGTAATGATGTATAATAACGTTATCCCATCCCTTAAATTTAGATAACTCTCCCTACCCATTCTGGAATTTTCAGGTGGGAATATATTCCTCTTTCTACTAAAATTATCCATTTATTGAAGCTTATCAATGCTCGACCATATACTCTGATATTCTATAATAAGATAAGTAACAACAAATACCATACATTGTAAACTGAAACTTGTTTCTACTGTAAGTCTTGCATAACGTGTACTGTACCTTAATTTTCAATAAAATTTGTTGGAAAAAAAAAAAAAAAAACTAGAAGGAAAGGAAGGAGTTACAAGCTAATCAGGGAGAGCTACTTGCCGATCAGGCCATAGGCAGAAGACGTCCTCGGTTGGAAGTGGAATACTGGGGTTTTGGTTGCAGCAGTCATGGAGTCAGAGTACATGCACCGATGACATCAGCGGCTGCATGCAGTACAAATATCTCCTAAACAGTGCAAGTTTAGGAGATATTCAAAGTAGCTACAGGTAAGCCTTATTATAGGCTTACCTGTAAATGCAAGTTTACAAAAAGGGTTTACATACACTTTTAAGCCAAGCTTGAGCCATATTTTTCTTCTTGATTGGATTGTAAAGAGTGGGGAAGGGTAGGAGCCTATGTTTATAATTTATTGCCATCTGTGTCCCTTTTGGTAAATCTATATTAGGACAAGAAGTAATAGCAAATCATTGCAGCAGGGACAGAGGCAAAAAAGTAGATTGGGGAAAGATTTAGAACTTCTGACAATATTTCTATATCTGTTTGTGCCTTCTTGTACCTGTAGCTTCCAAACACCCCACTTCATGTCACAGGAACAGGAAGAGAGGGAAAGTGCAAAATATGCTGAAATTCTGTATATAAAGATTTTAGAAATGAGCAGGAGGAAAGTGGTGAAGAAAAATAAAGCTAGGCAGGTATAAAAGACACTAATTAATTCAACTATGTCTTCATCAATAAATCATCATTATTATATACTTAAAAAAAAAACAGTTTTGATTCCTAAGTTTAATGTGGTATCCACCCCCTTTAAAGAAGTACTCCAGACAGGGAGAGGCAAGGGCAGGACAGGTGTCCAATCAAGTGTACTGCATGCAAATGACCAAGAACATGCTGATGAGTAGGAAGACCTCATAAGTCTTCTGCAGCTCTTTCTCTTTGCACTCAGAAGGTTAGGGGTGCAGTGTTCCTGAACTGTGATTGTTCTTATCTACTTGGAAGTGTTGTGTGACAGAGCGAGCAGTGTAAATCTCATGAATGGATTGATAGAAATACAAATTAAATGATCGTTAGTTGCTCCATGCAGCTTACAGCTGTAAGGTCTTGCTGCTGCCCCTCGTGTGACTTCATGACATTACAGTCTTACAACTAGAAGACTCTGCGAGTATAATTTGATGGACACTTCTGACAGAGAATGGATAGTATACACATCACTAGGACGTGACATAAACACTGCAAAAAGGATACCTCCAAACTACAAACTAGAAAAAAGAATTGGGATCCTGCCTTTTATGTCTAGTTTTTATTTAAATTTTAAAAAAATGTGTTACGTTTTATGGAGCTATCACTGTATCTTGTCAAAAGAAAGCTCTAAACGGTAACCTCCCATAAAAGAAATTAAAATATTATTCATACTGTATTGTCAAAAAAGGAAGATTTAGTGAACTTAGTAAACATTGTACCGAGGCACCAGAGCATATACTGCTGTCCAGATTCACTTCATTCTTTGTATCACCTTCCTTTTTTCCTTGCTTGCTTCATTCCCTCCCTCCACCCCCTTTTCCTCTAAAAGGAAGAGAAATTCAATGGATTCAAGTATCCTTGCATTCATAGTACCCTAAAAAATGTTAAGCGAAATAGTTTTCAGTTCTTGACTAAAAAATGTACAGTCAAGCATAAATAATTTATCGCAATATTTCAACAAACCCCTAGATAAGTAACAGAGAGAAGCAGCATACATCGAAATCATTATCCATTCCGTAGTGCTTTGTGGAAAACAATGTAATCTGTTGAAAACACTTACTGCTTATCATATTGTACACTCCACAGATTTAATTAGCTAACGGCGGAGATACTAGTTGTCAGCATATGGTATGCTTCTGTCTTGATGTCAGATGTTAAAGAACACGGCTTGTGATCTAAGTTAATCCGTGAATCAGCTTTATGTGTAGCTCCTGCTGTCAGGTGTGCTTGAATCAAGAACGCATGTGATCAACTGCACATTTGTCGCATGCATCGGTTCATTTATTATAGCAATATAATAAAAGGCAATCAGGAGCCACGTTGCAAACTATTTGTAGCATGACATTCACATATTTGTGTATACAGTACTTTTTATTATGGCCTTGATTCAACCACCTGTGGATGTGTGTGAATAAATGTAGTAAAGGAACTCAATAAATGAGGGGGCTATGAATGCTAAGCATAGTCATGGAACCCGCATGCACTCATCTCCTTTTTTTGAAGGCTCTAAACTCTATTGTTAACTTGGCATACAAGATAGGTAGCACATTGCCTCTCATAGTATATTTTAATTTAAATTTTGAAGATGATATCCCCTTCATCCCCTTCTGAACCAGGTAGTTATCAAATTTGGGAAGGGGGGGGGGGGTGCATGCTCTGACACTGGTGACACTAAATGATGAGAGTACGTTAAAAAAAAAGTACACATGAAAAAAAAAGTAAAACACAGAGAACATTTAAAAAAAGAAACAAATGTTGAAAAATTGAATAAAACATTATTTAATTATTTTTTAAATACTGTCACCAGTAAGTATCCCTGATCACCACCACACTGGACATACAGTGACACTGTACTGCACTGGTGACAGTATTTAAAAAAAAAAACAAGAAATTGTGTGAAAAAAACACACATTTTATTTAATTTATTAATTTTCCAAAAAATTGGGACAAAAAAATTCTAAAAACTTGCCAGGCCTCTTGTTAAATACCCAGGACTGTCGATTTTCCAAAAGGGTCATTTGGGGAGTATTTGTACTGTCCTGGCAATTTAGGGGCCTCAAGAAATGAGATAATCTGTCAGTACATCAGGACTGATCAATTTTCAAGTATATACCATAGTTTGTAGACTCTATAACTTTCACACAGACTATGAGTTATTTGTACCACAGAAATGTAGTAAAATACATTTTAGCCTAAATTTATCAAGAAAGATTATTTATTTGCAATTTTTTTTCAAAAGTTTTTGTTTTTTTTATATTGTTTATATAACACAAAATGAAAAAAAGTGGTGATTAAATACCATCAAAAGAAAGCTCTATTTGTGTGAAAAAAATGATAACAATTTAATTTGCGTACAGTGTTGCATGACTGAGCAATTGCCAGTTAAAAGAGCACAGTACTGAGTAGCATAAAATGCTCTGGTCATGAAGGGGGTATGCTCACTGACACCTGCACCAACCCAGGTATGTCCAGCCCATCACTAGTTACTAGTAAGCAATATGGCCAACAAACAATGTAGACATCAAGCGAGGACAGTTCATGTCTATTCCTGTAGTAAGGTTCTGTGACAGGGCTCAATATATCTGAGTCTGGCAATTTGCTTTGTAGAATGTCCTCTAATTGTACTTGTACTAGACTTGTAAGACAAGCTTGTTTGAACTCAGATGTGATAAATGCACCTATTTTAGTAAATGCAGCAACTTCAACATCCTCATCTTGTGTACTAGGGGCTTTAGGTAAGGGTAACTGTGGCAAACATTCAGCAGTAACATTTTTCAAACAAGGTTTGTAATATTTTATGTAGTTAAAATTGAGTAGCCTTGTAGTTTATCTTCTATATATCGTATATTCCTGCTAGCTTTAGTTCCTTTGTGTTAGGAATTGTAGTTAAGGGACTATGGTGAGCCCACAAGGCAAACTCAACCCCACAAATGTGTTCTCCATTTTTCTTTTACGAAAACACTTGCTTAACACCACTTCAGTCCCAGAACAATTTTCCCCATTAATGACCAGGCCATTTTTTGCGATATGGCACTGCGTCACTTTAACTGACAATTGCGCAGTCGTGTGACATTGTACCCAAACAAAATTGACGTCCTTTATTTACCCACAAAAAGAACTTTCTTTTGGTGGTATTTGCTCATCTCTGCTTTTTAATTTTTTTTGTGCTATAAACAAAAAAAGAGCAAACATTTTGAAAAAAGAACTCTTTTTTTACTTTTCCTATAATAAATATCCCCAAAAAAGTAAAAAAACAAATTTCTTCATCACTTTAGGCCGATATGTATTCTTCTACATATTTTTTGTAAAAAAAATCACAATAAGCGTATATTGATTGGTTTGCACAAAAGTTATAGCGTCTACAAAATAGGGAATAGATTTATGGCATTTTTATGGCATTTTTATTTTTTTTATTTTTTTACTAGTAACGGCTGTGATGTGCGATTTTTAGCGGGACTGTAACATTGCGGCGGACATATTGGACACTTTTGACACTTTTTTGGGACCACTGACATTTATACAGCAATCAGTGCTATAAAAATGCACTGATTACTGTATCGTTAAAATAACATTTTAAAAACGCCAGTAGCTTTGCAGTGAGTTTTTAAACGTTTTTGCAATAGCATTTTTTAGCGTTTATTAGCATGTTTTTAGCTTTTTGCCGCGTTAGCGTTTTTTAGTGTATACATTTTTTTTTTTCATCCAATAGATCAAAAACGTCAAGAAACGCTGGTGAGCCACGTTTTTTAGCATTTATCGGCGTTTATCAGTGTTTTTTGATGTTTTTACAGCTGAAAACAGCTGAAAAACTCCTCTCAGAACCCATTAGTTTTGGGGGGTTTTTTTGCTGATTATGCACACTGGACATTTTTGGACATTTTTACAGGGACTGTTTTTGGCTTCAGACATTTTTTTCTACAGTCAATAAACTTCCCATCATGTTATCCTATGTCTCCATGCACACATAAGTTGTTATCAGCAGATTTGGCGGGGGGTGTTTTTTGGCTTTAAAAAACCCCTAAAACTAGTGGATCCTGAGAGGAGTTTTTCAGCTGTTTTCAAAAAACGCAGATAAACACAGATAAATGCTCAAAAACGTGGCTCACCAGCATTTTTTTACATTTTTGATCCATTAAAAAAAAAAAAAAGAAATGATAAAAAACGCTAATGCAGAAAAACGCTAAAAACTGCTAATAAACGCTAAGAAGCGCTATTGTAAAAACCTTTTTATAACGTTATTTTAATCTCCAGTGTGCATGAGGCCTTAAATCCAAAAAATGCCCCAGCCAAAAACTGCTCATAACAGCCTATGTGTGCATGGACACATAGGATAACATGATAGGGAGTTTATTGACTGTAGAGAAAAATGTCTGAAGCCAAAAAAACAGCTGCTGTAAAAACGTCCAAAAACGTCCAGTATGAATGAGGCCTAAATGTCACTGACAGGGAAGGAGTTAACACTCAGAAGCGATCAAGGGGTTAATTGTGTTCCCTAGGTGTATTCTAACTGTGGGAGGATGGGACTGACTAGAGGAGGAGCCAGATCGCTGTCCCTACTTAGTAGGAACACGTGATCTGTCTCTCCTCCCCTGTCAGAGCTGGGATTTGTGTGTTTACACACACAAATCCCCGTTCTGGCTCTCGTGGCCGGCGGCAATCGCACCCACAGGCCATGTGCATCGTGTCCCCTGCTGTGCAGCGCACGCTCAGCGGCATGCACGCGCCTGTTATGGTTCTTAAAGGAGCCGCCGCACGGGTACAGCGATTCATGCTGCAGTGCCACTCTTCCACCGTATATCGGCGTGAGCCGGTCGGCAAGTGGTCAAGCTTTTATTTCTACAGTGGAATACTTGTTTTCTTCTTCTGTGAGGGTTCTAGATACAAAGCAACATTTCATTTTACTTGGTCTGCATGGCACTGTGTGACAACAGCACCAATTCCATATTCTGAAGCTTCTGTGGTTGAAGTGCAGAAAAATCTGTCTGCATTTTCCACAACACACTGGGTAGCCCTCCATGTCACCACACAAAAGGGAAACTCACTGCACTGCTATGTAGCGACATGGATGAAATGTCACCATATAACACTTAAAATAAAGTTAGGAAATAAATAAAAAACAAGCTGTATGATGCACTGAAATGCGCATTGCACCACTCCCTGCCGAAGCTTACACTGATGCTAGCCTGCACAAAAAAATGCTGCATTTTACCATACAGACTAGTGTGAATTTAGCCTAACTATTTGAAAGCTGTGCTAAGTGGTCTCTGAGCAGAGTATGCTTGTATTCCTATGTAGTAATGCTCTTAGTGGCTCCAAAACTATTTGAGGATTCATTTGGAATATCAGGAAGTAAGGGCTCTCTGAAAAGTGATTCATGTTCAGATCTTTCTTTGGTGAGCATTGAGAGGCGGTGAGGTTGAGTTATATTGCCTCCTGACTGCCTGTCTGAATCCCTTAAACCCTGCACTAGTGTGCTTTGCACATAGTTGTGGGGAGGTTGCAGGGCAATCCCATTTACCTGAATGGGTCATGCTCAGTAGCCAAACAACTGGCTGAAAACAACATTGCAAAGCCTGCAAAGCATCACAGCGGCGGCATATGTGCTCCCCTTTCCACTGCCTTTGCAGCATAAGTGGGAGCTATGTGGGGTGGTAAAATTAGTTTTTAGTGTCACTCAAACACAAGTGTAAATGAGATCTAAAATATAAGAAAGCATGTACTGCCTGAAAGTCAGATGGAAGAGACATTTTTAGCAGAGATTTAATGCAACTCAGAAATTACAGCTGTATTTGTCTAAAGCAGCATTTAAAGTTAGATTCAATATTGCAGATTCAGTCTGATTCAGAAGAATTTTTTGCTACTTATCGTGAAGATGGAGAGTTGATCCATGCAGGTACACATTTACTGTATGTCATCTGGATAGCACTGCACACTAGGTACATTTTTGAGGATTGAAAACATCAGTGTTTGGAAACGACTGGGTGGTGAAGCTAAATTGGTCTTCAAAATCCAGCCCAGGGGGCGGATGTGGCTCTTTGCTTGCCTTTTTCTGGCCCTTGGGGCACCATTCCATCCACTGACACCAAATATGGGGCAATATTCCTCCCACAGACCCCAACCATGGGGCAATATTCCTCCCACTGATACCAATGATGGGCCACCAGCCCTCCAACAGACAGCAATGATAGGGTCCCATTCCCCCCATCAACACCAATGAGGAGGCACCATTCTTCCCACTAACACCAATGATGGGGCACCATTCCCCCCCCCACAGACACAAATGATGGGGCACTTTTCTTCTAACTGACACCAATGATGGAGCACCATTCCTCCCACTGACACCAATGATGAGGCACTATTCCTCCCTTGAATACAAAGGAACATTATTCCTCCCACTAGAACTAATAATAAGGCATTGTTTACGCCCACTGATGCTGAGGCATTTTCTACGCCCACTGGCCACTGTTCGGCCCCTCTAAAGTCTGAAGGACACTAAATTGGCCCTTTGTTTGTGGTCCTATTCTGGCAGTCATGGCTCACCATCATCCAGCTCATCAATCCCTCTCTTGGTCTGTGTTGCTGTGCTATGGATTACCACCCTCTACCTCAGTGCTGCTCTCTGTTTGCCTAAATGTAAGTTTGGATATTATGTGTACAATAAATTCTGACACTTTTTACTGAACCAGCACCTTGGCACCTTTGTTCTCTTGCAAGCTTTCGGATCTCCCCTAGATCTGATTTCACCAGGAGCTGCAGATCCTTTTTTTCCTGTGCTACTTCCCAATCAGGATCCATCCCACACCTGGTTTCCCTCTCTTAATGGTCGTTCGATCTCCCCCCACTACTTTGTTGCTACTTCATTCATTTTTGTTTATTTGAGCTCTTGGTTTGGGCTTTCGGCACTTAACTTTTAGTTACTTTGAGTGAAAGTTTTTAGTCACTAACTGGCACTCAAGCAATGGAATAGAGTCTCCAAGATAACTAGCCAGTTCCAAAATAGGCGCAGTAAGTAATTTATATTTGAAGTACTACTAATAGATTTCCTCAGGCACTATAGAGACAGCAGATTCTGTATCATGCATTAGGATAATGGAGTAGTCCTTGTTAGTAGAAACAGTTGTAATAGTTATAGTGCACAAAAGTTTATCTGGAATGGAAGAGCCATAAGACTAAAATGCAGTTATGATTTTTATAGCATAGTTCCATTAGTTCAGCTTGGACCAATGTAAATATTCATATCCTATACCTGACCAATCCCTGTGTAAGCTACAAATCACTGTAGTAAGTAATGCTACTACAGTTACAACAGAGGTATTCAGTCCTAAGCAGCAGCCCTTCTGCATAGTAACCAAAGGTGGTTGCCAACTCAACGCCTCCACCTTTCACAGAAAGCCTTGTCATTTTTTTCAGTGAATAGATGTAGGTGTAGATCATGATGTCACTGTCCTGCCTCTGCCTAATTAGAGAATGCTTTGTATTCATTGAAAGTACATTAAAAATTTCATAAACTTCAGAATACTGCTATATGTGTACAGACATACACAAAGACATCAGCACACAAAACAACACAAGTCCCAAAGGAAAGATTATATCCTCTTCAAAGTAAATCACTCATCAGGTGCAGACTGAAGAAAATTCACTGTTCCCCTGCTAGCTGCTGCTTCTCAAGAGATAAGGGATGTCTCAAAAGAAAAATAGAAGAAACAAGGAGGGCGAAAATCAGTGCAGCATACATTTTTTAATCGATAAGTTCTTCCATTCAGCAAGAGCTGTATCATAAGTGTTATCATGCTTTTTTACCTGTAGGTAAGTCCTTGTGATTAGAATTATGTATGTAATCCATAAACGTACAAATCCAAGCAGCAAAAAGGCATTATAAGCTCACCGGGGTAAAGAAGAAAAGGTGTAGGCTGCTGTAGAGATAGAAAAGACATCCTTGTAACCAGTCTTGTTATGTCCTGAAGTCTAGAAGGTAGAGGAGTTATAGAGCAGGGCCGTCTTACTGACTGGGCACCCCTGGCCACTGCCCAGGGGCCCCAAGTTCACCTGGGGCCCCATCAGAGCCAGACAAATACAAGGAGCAGTGAGGCAAGGGAGTCAGGCTTAGCAGGCACAGGCAGTCCAGTGGGCAGGGCCACCATCAGGGGGGTATAGAGATCATACACTAGTAAGGGTCCTGAGTGTCTAGAAGGGCCCAGCTGTCTGGCGGGGATGGAAGAAGGCAGGAGAGCTCTGTGGCTGCGCTGGCTTTCGGAATGTGTGTGAGTGTCATTGAGCTGACATCTTTGCTGCCCCCTCTGGTAAATTCCTGCATGTGTACCCCTCGTGTGTCCTGCACAAGAACTGGGACAAGGAACACCACCTAACAAGTAATGGCTGTTCTACAAGTTGGGTGTGTGTGTGTGTGTGTCTGTGTACATGTGTGTGTGTCTGTCTGTGTACATGTGTGTGTGTGTTTACATGTGTGCGTCTGTGTACATGTGTGTGCCTGTGTACATGTGTGTGTGTACATGTGTGTGTGTCTGTGTACGTGTGTGTGTGTGTATTTACGTGTCTGTGTACGTGTGTGTGTGTGTCTGTGTAGATGTGTGTGCCTGTGTACATGTGTGTGTGTGCCTGTGTACGTGTGTGTGTGTGTGTGTGTCTGTGTACATGTGTGTGTGTCTGTGTACATGTGTGTGTCTGTGTACATGTATGTGTGCCTGTGTACATGTTTGTGCATGCCTGTTTACATGTGTGGGTGTGTGTGTCTGTGTACGTGTGCGTGTGTGTGCCTGGGCACATGTATGTGTGTGCCTGTGTACGTGTATGTGTGTGCCTGTGTACGTGCATGTGCCTGTGTACATGTGTGTGTGTGTGCCTGTGTACATGTGTGTGTGTGTGCCTGTGTACGTATTTGTGTGTCTGTGTACGTGTGTGTGTGTCTGTGTACATGTGTGTGTCTGTGTACATGTGTATGTGTGTCTGTTAACTGTGTATGTGTGCCTGTGTTTGTGTGTGTGTCCTATATACACAAGTGAGGGGGATGAGACCGTACAGGCGTGAGGGGGCTGAGACCGTACAGGCGTGAGGGGGCTGAGAGCATAC
Source organism: Aquarana catesbeiana (assembly GCF_042186555.1). NCBI lineage: Eukaryota > Metazoa > Chordata > Amphibia > Anura > Ranidae > Aquarana > Aquarana catesbeiana. The sequence goes on along the minus strand of NC_133334.1, from coordinate 131,568,856 downwards.
AGGCGTGAGGGGGCTGCGAGCGTACAGGTGTGAGGGGGGCTGAGAGCGTACAGGTGTGAGGGGGGCTGAGAGCGTACAGGTGTGAGGGGGGCTGCGAGCGTACAGGTGTGAGGGGGGCTGCAAGCGTACAGGTGTGAGGGGGGCTGAGAGCATACAGGTGTGAGGGAGGCTGAGAGCATACAGGTGTGAGGGGGGTTGTGAGCGTACAGGTGTGAGGGGGACTGAGAGCGTACAGGTGTGAGGGGGCTGCGAGCGTACAGGTGTGAGGGGGGCTGAGAGCGTACAGGTGTGAGGGAGGCTGAGAGCGTACAGGTGTGAGGGGGGCTGCGAGCGTACAGGTGTGAGGGGGGCTGAGAGCATACAGGTGTGAGGGAGGCTGAGAGCGTACAGGTGTGAGGGGGGTTGTGAGCGTACAGGTGTGAGGGGGCTGCAAGCGTACAAGTGTGAAGGGGGCTGAGAGCGTACAGGTATGAGGGGGGCTAAGAGTGTACAGGTGTGAGGGGGGCTGAGAGCATACAGGTGTGAGGGGGGCTGAGAGCATACAGGTGTGAGGGGGGCTGAGAGCATACAGGTGTGAGGGGGGCTGAGAGCATACAGGTGTGAGGGGGGCTAAGAGAGTACAGTCTCAGGGATTTTTTATACCAAAGACATGTAGCAGAATACTTTTGGCCTACATTTATGAAGACATGTTTTAAATGTTTCTAGTTTTATATGTTTCATAGCAGAAAGTAGAAAATATTGTACTTTCATTCTTAGGAGTAGGTGCATAAATTGGGCAGGCTTGTAGGGGCCCCATAGCATTACTTTGCCCAGGGGCCCATGCTATTAAGATGGCCCTGTTATAAAGTGCTTTATTATTAAGTTCAGGCATTCATAAACATATGCAGCATTGAGTTTATCATGCCAGGAACAGGAACTAAAATTAATTTGTACAAAATATAAAAAGTGTTATACATGTAACAACTGTAAATAGTGACACCCACAGGCCAGAGCTACAGTATGTACACCACACCTTTGACCATAGGTTGTCTGCCCTTCCACAACACAAGGGGAAGAGAAAGGAAGACAGCAGCCAGTGGAGGGGAAAATCCTATGGCCAGGGATAAGGGCAGGCAGCAGCAAAAAATAAAAAATAAAGTGTGCAATCTTCATAGACTGCTTGTCCTTCCATAAATCAGGGTTTCTGTTTTTTGTATATCAGATTTTTTTTAGTTTAAACAACAGGATTTGGACAGAAAGCCATTCTAACCCAGTCACTCTGACCCAACCAGGGCCCCATTGATTTGCATCTTGTTATTAGTTTTCTTTCCAGAACATGGTTACAGAAAGGGAGAGCAAAGATTTACTCTCATTGTCGTGCTTCTGCTACTTCACTCCAACATCAGATGAGAGACAAGTCATCACTTAACTCCTCCAAGAAGCGGCAAACTAGTCTCACAGATGTCTGTCAGCTGGGCTCTCCATACTGCATGTCTCCATTTAGACAGCTGTAACATGTAAATATGGGAATTCCATCCAAGTGTCATAATGTCATAAATGCTTTAGCATTGATAAATATTGCTTACTAATCCTATTGTTGATAAATCCAATTTATTATATCTTATGAAAGCACAATACTAATAAAGGCTTGAAGCATTGAAGAAATGATCTACTACTACTGGTCTCAATAATCTTTATGCATTGGCATATGTATGGTACACATCTGTGCTTTTTTTCTTTAACCGCTTGCCGACCGCCGCACACAGATGTACATCGGCAGAATGGCACAGGCAGGCAAATGGGCGTACCTGTATGTCACTTTAAATTTGCTGCCTGCCAGGCACGCGCCGCACGCCGTGGGAGTGTGCCCACGGGTCCCGGGAACTTGATGTTCGCCGGCAGCCCGTGATTGCGGTGTGGAGAGGTAGAATGGGGAGATGCCTATGTAAACAAGACATTTCCCCGTTCTGCCTTGTGACATGACAGAGATCTACAGCTCCCTGTCATCAGGAACAGTGATCGCTGTCATGTCAGTGGAAGCCCATCCCCCCACAGTTAGAATCACTCCCTTGGACACACTTAACCCCTTGATCGCCCCCTAGTGTTTAACCCCTTCCCTGCCAGTGTCATTTACACAGTAATCAGTGCATTTTTATAGCATTCATCGCTGTAAAAATGACAATGGTCCCAAAATAGTGTCAAAAGTGTCCGATGTGTCTGCCATAATGTCACAGTCATGATGAAAATTACAGATCACCGCCATGACTAATAAAAAAAGATTAATAATAAAAATGCCATAAAACTATCCCCTATTTTGTAGACGCTATGACTTTTGCTCAAACCAATTAATTTACGCTTATTGTGATTTTTTTTTTACCAAAAATATATAGCAGAATACATATCGGCCTAAACTGAGGAAAAAATGTGTTTTTTTATATATTTTTGGGGGATAAGTATTATAACTAAAAGTAAAAAATATTGCTTTTTTTCAAAATTGTCGCTTTTTTTTGTTTATAACGCAAAAAATAAAAACTGTAGAGGTGATCAAATACCACCAAAAGAAAGCTCTATTTGTGACAAAAAAAGGACGTCAATTTTGTTTGGGTACAACTTCACACGACCGCGCAATTGTCAGCTAAAGCGATGCAGTGCCGAATTGCAAAAAATGCTCTGGTCAGGAAGGGGGTAAAATCTTCCAGAGCTGAAGTGGTTAAATACTTGAAAACATAAATATAAAGGATATATACAGAACTGTGCAAAAGTTTTAGGTAGGTGTGAAGAAATGCTGTAAAGTAAGAATGCTTTCCAAAATATATATTTCAGCTGCTTAATTTTATCAATTTACAAAATGCAAAGTGAGCTAATAGGAGAATAACCTGAATTTTAATCAATATTTGCTGTGACTACCCTTTGACTTCAAACCAGCATTAATTCTTCTAGGTACACTTGCATACATTTTTTGAGAAGGTAGGTTGTTCTAAACATCTTGGAGAAATAACCACATATCTTCTGTGGATGTAGGCTACCTGAAATCCTTCTATCTCTTCATGTAATCCCAGACAGATGCGATGATGTTGAGTTCAGGGCTCTGTGGGGGCCAAACCATTGCTTCCAGGACTCCTTGTTCTTCCTTATGCTGAAGATAGTTCTTCTTCATGACATTGACTGCATGTTTGGGGTTGTCCTGCTGCAGAATAAATTTGTAGCCAATCACACTCCTCCCTGATGGTATGGCATGCTTATTTGTAGCAGCTAGGTAGAGGGCAGATACATGGGTATGAAGCCCGACTAAAAGAATATATTTACATTAATTGAGAAAGTGGGATTTTTGTAAAGTGGAAAAGTAACAACAACCCCACCAAATTAACATAAGTTAACCATTTAGAGCCAATGCCAATGTAATTTGGGCTAGTGCCAAATGATTCAGTTTACCATCAGTTTGAAATGCTTCTGAGATAATTCAGACTTTATTTACAGGTGTATTTGGTCTGCAGTTGACCTCCTGCTAATCTGTATTTTACCTGCTTTAAGTAACCTGCTTCTGCATCAACTTGCATGAGAATGCATAACCCTCTTAAAGTGAACAAAAGCCCATTGACACAGAACTTTCAAAGTGGTTCTCTGAGAATGCCGAAGGGCTCTGAGCTACTAGGCAGCTTACAAAGCAGCGCAGTGCCAGCCTCTAGCATGCTGTAAAAATATATAATGTTATGAAAAGTTTTATCATTCAGAATTTTTCAGAATTAATATTGTTGACATATTGACACTTTAGGTTGTTTGTGTGTGAATAATAGTTTATTTCAAATGTATGATTTTTATTCTCTGCCTCCTCCTGCCTCAGTTTTTCTGTTGCCTTGTGCGAAGTTTGCATTCTGCTGCTAACCAAGTTTTCTGTTGCAGCTCACAGAAATGTTTAGGGATGTTCATGCTCTACTAAAGGTGTACAAGTTTTTCACTTAGGCTGGCCATACATGGATCTAATTTCTTTCCTTCAACCACGGATTTCAGGAAAGAAATTTGCTAGATTTCCCCATAAACACAGTGTTGATGTGGTGAAATCCCTCCTGCTGGGCCATTGTCTTCTCCTGGCAGGAGGGTGGGGGAGCCCCCCCCCCAGGGGAAGACAGTGATTATTGCTAGTGGCTATAGCAGTTGCTAACAATAATCGCAAGCAAAACACGACATGCTGAATGATCGATCAACTTGGTACATTCAGCCTACTCATACACGGTTCGAACCATGTATGGCCTGCCTTAGTTGTTCACTTTGCTTAGTAAATAAGGTGATGTTACAAAACAGCTAGTGGTGAAGCCTTAAAGGATATACTCCTAATGGCAGCTAATTATCCAAAGTTCCTTCACATGCTCCAATAAAGCTGCACTTAGACATAATTTTTCTCGGCCTTGCAACTGCTGAAAACTTTAAGCAACACTAAAAAAAACCCAGAAAGCACACGGACTATGTGCGGAATCTTCAATAAAACTCTTCAATAAAGAGCTTGGTGGAAGATTGTCTGGCTCATAAAACACATCAGCATTATGCCCAACTGAGAGATTGAGAATGGGTTGCTTTATGAGTCCTACAGTTGGTCATATGTTGGTCATATGTATTCAGTGATTCAATTGTATTTACACCTGGATGGATGGTGTGTTTTACTTGCTGTTTATAAAGTACCCTTGTAAGTATTTGAAGTATTGAAATTATAGTTTTATTAAAGATTTTTATGCACCGAGTGAGCTCTGTTTTGTTTTCTGGTAAGTAAGGTGAAGCTGTGATCTCCTTAAATACCAAATCATGTGCAAGAGAACATTAAAAAAAAAAAACATGGATGTTTGCCTGCACATGGGTGTATGATTGAAGTGAACTAAATTATTCCTTATTCATTAAAATAAGCAAACATAAATTTTGCTAATTGAATATACTGTACACTGTACAAAGGTAACATGCCCTATTCCTTTAGAAAATAAACCCCGTTCAAAATTGTATTCATAGAAAAGATTCTTCTATCTAGAATATTGTTCCATTAAATAATAATATGGTGACCAAAGAGGATAATTTTTAGAAAACAATAATTCATTCTTTGTAATATTTTTGAAAAAGCTAGACTATAAATTCAAGCTCTTATGTTATAGCACTGATTCTTGTACCAAGGACATGTTCTAGTTGGCAAAACATATATAGTACATCAAAAATATAATATTCTTATTGTGTGCATGTACATCATGAAAGGATACATTTGCAAAGAGAACAAAAAGTTAAATATTACAAATACTAATGTAATGTAATGACTTTGTAAAAAAAATATTTGTACAGCCTTATAAAAGTTGTGATATATCTATATAACTGATAAATAAGTAAAAGCAGGCATCATTTTGCAGTGATATATTTACTTATTTGAAAGATGGATGTGATTTGTTGAATATGTCTAATGGTTAATTGTTTGCTGTTATTTAAGACATCATGAAATGTACAAAAGGCATGATTGTGCAGTTAAAATGCTTCTCATTAATGGAGACCTATTAGTGTAATGGACTGCTCATAAACACCAAGTCAGCATGGTTTACCAAGCTTTGGACATCACCCTCTTTATCTGTAGCGTTTGCATTATTAAATAGTTAACACTTGGTTTACAGTAACACATATCAATACAAAAAATGCATTATCAAACTATCTGGTTTGTTATTTTGTAGAGGATTTTTGTTTTCATTACAATGTTTCATTATTATTATTATTATGTTTCCGTTTTACAAATAAAACAGTAAAGGATAAAGATGAAGAAAATTATTATTATTATTAGTAGTAGCAGTATTTTATTATCAATATTATTATTCATTTATTATGACAACAATAATACAAATTTTCCTCATAACCAAAAAACAGTAAAATATGTAAACAAAAATATCATAAACAAGTAAATACAGTCAACCGTAAAGCTTTAAAGTAATAATAACAATATTAATAATTCTGGATATATGACTATATACAGTGAAATTTGCTTTTGTTATCTATAATGGTAATATGAATTTCAAAAATAAATGAAATAAAAGGACAATTTACAATTGGCCACACATGTTATAAGCTGAACATTTTTTCTTTTTTAAATAGAAAAAAAAAATGACACAATGTTATGATGTATGCTTAGTTGACATAGGCATTATTAAGATGGATAACTAATTATTTCTGAAAATAAAAAGGAATTTGGCTTAAAACAATGTACTGTGATTTATGACAAGTTTATTAATTGCCTTTTGTTAATACGAAGGCACACTTTATTTCTTTTTAGCAGTTCATCAAATAATCTTCAATGCTGTACAATTCCAAAACGAATGAATATATGTCAAAAATTCATCCATTATACTTTAAAATAATGATATCAGCTGCTGATTTTCAGTGATTAGGCTTAATCCTTGTAGCATTGTTGTGTTCATTTGTATTTATTTTTTTGGAAATTAGCCCTGTACATCTATCACCTTACTATGTACATTTTTCCAAACATATTTTGTTATTACCTAAGTTATTTATGACTTCAGATGTAGTAACTTACATTAAATCTATATATCGTTCTATAGAACTGTTTAAGGACATTCAAATCCTAATAAAATGGCAATCAAAAGCAATACATTATTTACCTTTAATATTCAGTGATTTGCTCATTTCAGAGAGTTTTGCAAGCAATAACATATGGATACGGTGTGCTTTATATGAATTCTTCAAGTCTAAAGATACATTATGAATAATTCTTGGTTTCTTAATGGTTTGGACAACTTAAACCATAAGGGAATAGGGCACTTAAGTGGCGTGTCACATTTCAAGGTAATAAATAGCAGATTGATTCAACCTCCAAGTTGATCCTAAAGTTTACTGCTATACAAGATGGAAAATACTGAAGACATAGTGATTTACTTGATAGAAATAAGACACTCCATATTAGCTTAAATGGATGCAAAAGTCCAGTATTGAACATTTACTGCATTCTTTGTCAAAACACCATAGGGATCAGATTGCATTCTCTCTCTCTGCTCACAATTTTCTTTGTCTCAGATTAGCTGTTGCCTCTTGAAAAGTAACCTTGAAGCATACATTTCACATCCATAAAGTATGGGTAACTATTAATAGACTTGCAGTTCCAGTCATTGGTTGTTTAAATCATAACTCATTAGGTCACCTGAAATTTTTTCTGTAGACTTTGAACAATAGATCAAGCAGATAAAACAAAATAAAATCTCAGTGATAGGTCTTGTGTTTTGGGGCCTAAATAAAGATGGCCTTAAACATTGTTTTAGGTGAGGTATCCAATTTGAGTAGTACTTATAATAATCAGCCAAAGCTTGTGCAGCATAGGACTGTCATATAAATGATGGGAGACTGAGATGATAAGGGCAGCCTCTCTTGTATCTCCTGTCCAAGCACACCGGAAGGTGAGACAAAGGGCTAAAAGGGATAGTAGGAACAAATTTGCCAGAGGATGTAGTTTGTGGAACCCCAAACTGGAGATGGCAAACGGGAAGATTCAATAGAACTTGTGAACAGCAACTTCAGGTACGGAGTCAGCAGGAAAACCAGCAGGAAGGAAAGGGGAAATTGGAATTGTCTGAGGGTTCAAAATGACAGGGTTCAGAGACATTAGCACTCAAGTCGAAGGACTATACATAAAAGGCACAGCTGAATCTGAACATGGGACAAAGAGGCACAACATCCCGGAAGGAAAAGTGATAACATATGAGACATCACCGCTGTATAGCATTGCCTTTGAGCCATGAAGCAGGCAGAGTGGTTATTAGAGAAAAACAGAATAGAAAATGTATTTAAAAAAATAGATTTCTACTAGTCGAATAGGACCACAATATCTTCAAGTAATTACTTTGATCCATGAAGCAACCAGAGTGCCAAGGAAATAAAGAAACTATAATCTTGCGTGTAATGTTATACATCCAGGTATGTATTGGGTCTGGTAGACCAAAAAAATAAAATAAATAAATAATGAGAAACTTGTTTACCTAGGCACTTTGCTTGCTACACAAGTGACGAAAATGCTTATTGGGTTTGGTTTACTAAAAAAGTAGACTTTGGAAAGTGAATTTTAACTTTGCAAAGTAATTTTTACATATCTTACAAAATGTGGTAAATAAATATAATAAATACCCAATCATGTGCAAGGAAAAATTTCTCCTTGCACATGATTGGAAGTCATCTCATTTACAAAGCATTTGACTTTACTTTGCTAAGTAAAAAGGCTGTATTCCTTTAGTAAATTAACCCCATTGTTATTGCTCTTGAATGTTCTTGAATGTGAATACAATATTTTTCAAGCATAATACATAATATAACTGGATATTAACATTTATAGGTAGTGTTGATCCAGGGAATATCCAATTTCCTCTCGGGGGATCAGGGAGGAATTTTTTCCTGGAGCAAATTGGTTCATACTTTAATGGGGTTTTTTGCCTTCCTCTGGATCAACTGTGGGTACAGGATTGTGTATAAAAAATTATATGATTTTTTCTCTTTTATTGGTTGAACTAGTTGGACTTGTGTCTTTTTTCAACCAAACTATGTGACGATATAAGATTATCTTACTCCTCACTAACTGGTTATCATATATCCAGTCCAGAAATACTAGAAGGTACTAAATGCATTTAAGCTGATTTGGACCAGAGATGAGATTGAAATAAGATTTGTGTAAATGAGAATCTGATCTGGATGGCATCTATTCTCTTAATTAATGTGGATATCCATCAGCTTTTGGAGGTTGGTGCCAAAATGTTTACACTATTTTCCATACTCGTTGAAATTTTATGGTCCTCCTAATGCTAACTTGCATGTCTGTTCATTCGTCACTGTGCTTGCCTGCCCTTTTCCTCAGCCAGTTAAGCATGATTTCCATACTAAAGTATTACAGGAGAACAGCAGATGCAAGTTGTACTGATGTTTGATATTTCCTCTCTATTCTGCTCGGTGAAAATATGTATCACCCTCACAATTGTTTCTCCAAATCAATCCCATATTATCATAATTATAATTTATTGATTTAATGGAGAAGAAACTAGATTTTGCACTAGGTCACGTTACTTTAGACCCAAGAAAGCCGAATATGGGCAGAACTAGTTCTAGAGCCTGTTAGCAACTGTGGTTCGTTTGAGAGCCCGATCTGGTAATCGTAAGGACATAATTAGGTTTCTGAGCTAGTCTAAACTAGCTCTGTGTGGTACCACAACTCTATGTACTGTTTGTATGGTGTTGGTTCTCTTTCAAAGGTTTTATACTAGCATGAGTGGCCTATTCTATTGAAGGGTATATCATTTAAGATTCAAATCACAGATACAAAAGTATATTTCTCTAATGCTTTGGTAATTGTAATGCTGACCTTTCCTAAAAAAAAAGTACTAAAATCTTAAGATTACAATTCAGACCAGTTTATCCTCTATTTGAGCAGAAATCAGTAAAGGTTTTTTAACAAAAATTTGTGCTTTTGGTTCCCTTCCTCCTGCTTCCACACTGTGGTTTTTAGTCACTGATGCAAACATAGCACCACCAAGCCCAAACAATTATATTAAAGAGGAAGTAAAGCCTGATGGGTTTTACTTCCTCTTTGTTTCCCTGCAAAGGTAAAGCATAATGGGCTAATAATGGGCATAATGCATCCGGGGCCGCGAACTCCGGCTCTGTGACTGGCCGGAGTCGCGTAACGTCACTCCCACGCATGCGTGCGGAAGCCGCCAGTCACGGCATGACCCCAGCTTGAAACCGCACAGCATGCCTTTTCAAGAGTGCGCATGCGCCGAATACATGGGTGCATGCTCAGAAGAACTCATTGTACGGGGAAATAGTAAATATCTCCTAAACCGTGTAGGTTTAGGAGATATTTCAAGCACCTACAGGTAAGCCTTAATCTAGGCTTACCTGTAGATGAAAGTGGTCTGTAAGGGTTTACAACCACTTTAATGTTAACATTAGCTGAATGTTAACACACAAATTTAGGTACATTTTAATAATACTGGCACCAATTTACATTTTATTAATAAAGCCTGCTTAATACTGAACAGCAAAGTTATTTAATACATATTTAACACATATATTATAATTAAGCCCCCGCCCCATCATCCATTATCTCATAATAGACAGCAAGTTGCTTTTCCTGTTGCTTCCTACACCAATTCAGTCCTTTGAAAGTAACAGCACAGGTAGAAAAACATTATAAAGTCACTATTACAAAACTAAAAATCACTTATTATATCGCTATAAACAAAATATGAAATTAAGACTTCCAAATCTGGGGAAACAGGAGAGAAAGGTTTCCAGCAGAGACTCAACTGTGGTTTATCTTGGAAGATGCCTTAAATTCCACCAATGATTCTAGTCTGTATACCTTTTTATTGCTGTTGTAATACTAATATATGATTTGCAGCTTAGCTTGAAGCAAAACTTCAGTTTTATCATTTAATTAAAAATATTAATTGCCCAGATTAAAAAAAAAAAAAAAGAAAATACAGCCTTCACCTACTTTCTCGGATTGTCCTCCTCAGAAAGTCCTCTCTTGGTTGCTTGACAGTCAGCGTCATTCAACAGCTCTAGCTGTTGTTGGCACACCCAAGGTCAATAGGGGGTGCATTACCACATTGGCCAGGGCTCAAAGTACATCACTGCAGAGAGTGGCACTGATATTATAATGTTAGTGCAACTCTCTGCAGTACTGCAGACTCCCCAGTGTGGAAATCAGTGCAGAATAACATGGACCCTGGGATATCACCAGCTAGAAGACAACTGCATTATCAATAAACTAAGTGTGGGGGTAATATGGACATTTTTTTAAGCAGATATTTGCTTTAAATTTCTGGTTAGACTTAAGTTACTGAACTCCTAATATAATATAATATAAAGTGAGGCCCTGTGCATTAGGCCAGAATTAGAACGTTTACTTTTTATAAACTGTATTTTTTTTTTGCAGACATCTGTATATGTGCAAATGAGCCATCTGATGTAGAAGAAGTCAATATTTCCTCTGTCTACATTCTGCACAATGTGTAAAAGCTACTTGTAAATTATATTATATTGTATAGAACGTTCCTGTGCCCAATGGATTTCTCTGTCATAAATACTCTGATTAAAATGTAAATTCAGCTACCCTATCAGCTTTCCATTAAGACAGCTCTTTAAACCTCACATTAATCAGTAGAGATATGTAAAAGAAACACACACAGACACAGCTCATCCATTCTGACTGCTTATGACAGATAACAAACCTCTATATTTACCCCAAACATGCTCTGATCTATCAATTATGCCTCACTTCACCCTCACGCTAATTGTGCATTTTCTCCTCTAATGCATTTCTGCTGTTATCTCATAGGCTAATGAAAGCCAGGAAATCAATAAATATAAATTATACATGCAAAGGAGGACTGCTGTGAACATAAAGTTTCTAATTAATTGCACTTGATTAATTTATATCCTTTAATTATCTTGCTAAGCCACAGATAGCATAAATATCGGAACTATCTGGGTATTGCTATGTCAGTCATAAAAAGAGCAGACAAAGTAGATTGGTGGATCCTTACAAAATGCCAAGCCAGTGCACATGAAACTACATAGCCATAGTGTATAAAATATCCTAGGGCTCCAAGACAAGCAGTAATAGCATATCTATGGTTATCTAACCCAAAATGTATTTTTGTTGTTCGTTTTTTTTGCTGCGATCAAAAGAATATTATAGCAGCAGTAGGGCTAGACATGCAATGCAGCCCAAGGCTATTGGTCTATAATTATTTACCTATATTATAAGTTTTAATATCTGGAAAGTTTCACTGGATGGCATCTCAGTAGTACAGGGAAATTTGAGACTGTTACGATGGAGTTTTCTATACTTTTTTTTTTGAGGAATTGATAAGAAATGGCAAAACCTTTTTACTGTAATCTTTTGATTTTTTTATGATTGGAGCTCCCTTTTAAATTATAGAATAGTATCAATTCAATCTAAAAACTTTAACATGACAGGGATACATACTGCAGGAAGTACTACAGTAAAAATCAATTTGCCCTATCATTTCCTCAGCTCCAGTATTGAAATTCACACAATCATATTCATATTGCCAATGACCATCAACGTTTCCCTAAACAGATGATTAGTATCCCATTTCTGTATCAGACTTGCCTAGCAAACTATTTATTCCCCATTGAAACATTATCCTGGGCCCCAGTGACGTATTGTTCGTTTTTGGGGCATATTACTGAATATCTAGATCAGCAACTTTTGTAAATGTAATAAGACCCTGGGTCTTCCAAGCTGTATCATTTCAGACACAGACCATCTGTTGTAGCACCAGTGCTAAGAATTGGGATTTGCCTCCTGTGCTTCACCTTATAAAACATCAGTATCTCATTGTGGTAATATGGCAGCCCTAAACAAAATAAGAATTCAAAATATTCAAATTGCTTTTATTGGGCTCTTGAACTAAAGAATCAAATAAATTACATCATATTGAACCTAAAGTGATGGTGTAATGTTTTTACACCAATATGTTATTATCCTGCAGCATTACACTTATGGTGCAGTTATTTCTGCAGGTCCAAAGCTGGGTTATAAATTACCCAGCATGACCATCCCCTGCTATGTAATACATTTGCACAGCTGAAAAACCATAGCCATTGCAGTAAGTACAGCTGCACCCAAATCCAATGCTAGAAGATCCTGCTATTTTTACTGTCGCCATGAGGAATGTGTTATCAGCAAATGTAATAACTTACATTTAGTTTAATTGATGAATCAGCAAATTACACATTTATTTAACTCTGTTCAGTACATATATACAATACCGTGCAAATGTTTTAGGCAGGTGTGAAAAAATGCTATAAATTAACCACTTGCTGACTGTGCTATAGCCGAAAGACGGCTATAGCGTGAACTTAATTCGCCGAGAGGGCATCCCTGGACATCCTCTCATGCTTGAGCAGCCTGCGCGCCCCCTGCAGGGCGCGCGTGGTGCGCTCTGTGATCAGCGAGTCTATGAGACTCGCCTGATCACAGATCCTAGTAACAGGTCGATTCTGACCTCTTACCACGTGATCAGCCGTCAGCCAATGACAGCTGATCATGTGATGTAAACAGAGCCAGTAATCGGCTATTTTTCCTCCTCATGCTGATAGCGTGAGGAGGAAATAAAAAAGCTGATCACCAGCGGCTGCGAGAGGGACATCGGTTCCGATCGTGGAGATGTCACCAGCGTCACCTACCAGTGCCCACCAGCGTCACCTACCAGTGCCCACCAGCGCCACCTACCAGTGCCCACAGTACCACCCATTAGTGCCCACAGTGTCACCTATCAGTGCCCTCAGTGTCACCTATCAGTGCCCTCAGCGCCACCTATCAGTGCCCACAGTGCCGCCTATAAATCACCAATCAGTGCGTCATTACCAGTGCTGCCTATTAATACCACCTACCAGTGCCACCTACCAGTGCCCATCAGTGCCACCTATCAGTGCCCATCAGTGCCATCTATCAGTGCCACCCATCAGTGCCACCCATCAGTGCCACTCATCAGTGCCACCTATCAGTGCCACCCATCAGTGCCACCCATCAGTGCCGTCTTATCAGTGCCCATCAGTGTCGTCTTATCTGCGCCTATCAGTGTCGCCTTATCTGTGCCTATCAGTGCCGTCTTATCTGTGCCCATCAGTGCAGTCCATCAGTGCCCATCAGTGCAGCCTCATCAGTGAATATCAATGAAGGAGAAAAATTACCCATTTGCTAAATTTTATAATAAACTATGAAACATGTTTTTATTTTTTTTTCAAAAATTTCTGTCTTTTTTTGTTTGTTTAGCAAAAATAAAAACCCAAATGATGATTAAATACCACCAAAAGAAAGCTCCATTTGTGTGAAAAAAATTATACAAATTTCATTTGAATACAGTGTAGCATGACCGCGTAATTGTCATTCAAAGTGTGACAGCGCTGAAAGCTGAAAATTGGTCTGGGCAGGAGAGGGGTTTAAGTGCCCAGTAAGCAAGAGGTTAAGAATGCTTGTATAGGGTTTGACCAGGTATGGGGTGGGGGGGTGGGGGTATGTGGCTGGATATACCTGGTTTGACCCTGATAGATTTAGTTATAGATCGACTACTAAGTTGATATATTCCTGTTTTGTATTTCTAGTCCTATGAGGGTGCCACATTGCCTGGGGGAATGGGATGTATAACTTGCTATATATTTATGTAAGGTGGTGTATTGGTGAGGCCTTTGAGTCCCATTGGGCTGGTAGAAGCTCTGGTTACATTTTCAACTTGCTATGTGACGAGAATCCAGTGGTGGGACAAGGTCATCTAGAGCCCAGGGCAAACATGCCAATTGCACCCCACCCCCCCATTCTCTTCCCTCATCCCCCCAAATCACCACTTCTAGCAGACTTCCCTAAATTGGCCCTCCTAGAACAATTCTTACCCCCTACTACCCCCAAGATCCCCTTCTCAAGTCCCCTCCCACTATTCTCCTTGTGGTGCCCCCCCACCTCACATAATATCACAGTGCCCAGAGCAGCCGCCCCTCCTGCCCACCCTTTGCCCCGGCCCTGCATGAATCCAACTTTGGTGAATCTTTAAAATGATATTAAAGTCTTGTTTTTTTTAAATAACAAACATGTTATACGTACCTGCTCTGTGCAGTGGTTTTGCACAGAGCAGCCCAGATCCTCCTCTTCTCAAGTTTCTCGCCAGAGCTCCTGGCCCTACCTACTGCTGAGCGCCCCCACAGCAAGCAGCTTGCTATGGGTGCACCCGAGCCAAGCCGCTGCTCTGTGTGTCTGGTCAGTGCTCGGCCCCACTCTCTCTCTTTTCTCATTGGCTCATTGACTTTGATTGACAGCAGTGGGAGCCAATGGCACCCACTGTGTGTCTCAGCCAATCAGGAGGGAGAATCCTGGACAGCCAAGTCTCTTGTGCAACATTGCTGGAATGAGATGGGGCTCAGGTAAGTATTGGGGGGTGCTGCATACAGAAGGTTTTTATCTTAATGCATAGAATGCATTAAAGTGATTGTAAAGTCTAGGTTTTTTTTTTAAATGACAAACATGTTATACTTACATGCACTGTGCAGTGGAATTGCACAGGTCAGCCGGGACCCACTTCGCTACTCCTGGCTCCTCCCTCCTGTTGAGTATCCCCTACAGCAAGCAGCTTGCTATGGGGGCACCTTAGGCGAGCTGCAACTGCGTTTGTCCATTCAGACATGTAGCTGCGGTTTGGTCCCTCACCCTCTGTCCCCTGATTGGCTAACTGACTTTGATTGACAGCAGTGAGAGGGACTTGTGGCTGAGGGACTTGTGGACATTGCTGGATAGAGATGGGGTTCTGGTAAGTATTGGAAGGCTGAGGGGGGTTGCTGCACACAGAAGGCTTTTTATCTTAATGCAAAGACTTCATTAAGATAAAAAAAACCTTCTACCTTTACAACCCCTTTAAGATAAAAAGCCTTCTGCCTTTAGAATCACTTTAGGACTGTCTTCCTGTTGATGCTTTGTTCAATTTGGAATATGTTTGTTTGCAATTGCCAAATAAAGCTTTTGTTGACAAAAAAATTTACAAAATGCAAAGTGAGTGAATGGAAGAAATATCTAAATCAAATCAATATTTGGTGTGACTACCCTTAAGCTTCAAACCAGCATTAATTCTTCTATGCACACACAGTGCTTGTGAAATAATTCTCCTGCACTCAGGTGTTTTGCTTCAGAAATTAGAATGTATATGTGAGTATCTTAATTGTCCACACTTATGCCGCGTACACACGATTGTTCCGACATCAAAATACATGTTTTTTTTTCAGACAGATGTTGGCTCAAACTTGTCTTGCATATACATGATCACATAAATCTTGTCAGAAATTCGGAACGTCAAGAACGCGGTGACGTACAACACGTACGACGGCACTAGAAAAGGGAAGTTCAATAGCCAGTGCACCACCCTTTGGGCTCCTTCTGCTAATCTCATGTTAGTAGAGACAATTTGCGCTTTTCAGCCTCGTGCTTTTCCGATCGTTACTGCTCTTTAGTTTGTGCTTGTGGTCGTATCTGGTTTTCAGTGCGTGTAGTCAGTTCGCATTTGTTTTTCAGTGCATATTATTATAGTACGTATTTGATTTACAGTGTGCTCTTGTCCGCTCGTTTCTGATTTTCAGCTTGCTCTTCTCAAGCCTTTCTAATTTTCAGTGCGTTCTTTAGTTCGTTCTGACCAGCCAAGCATTTTGAAGCTATGTTGCGGGTACATTCTCATCGTAGAGTTCGTGCTGTGCAGGGCTTGGTGTTGGGGTTCTTACTTTGACCCAAGCCCAGTTCATGAACAGAGCAGGGAGGAGTTCATGGACGAAGAATTGGTTACTCCAGCGTGACCAATTCTCTCATATGCCTTTGTTGCGGAAGATCTGTGAGAATAATCCTGATGATTTCAGGAATTATCTCTGGAAGACGGACCCTGTTTTTCATTGTCTATTGGCTTTGCTGTCCCCCTATATTACGAAGTAGGACACCTGCATGGGCAAGCCATCTCTCCTGAACAAAGGCTAGTTTCCACTTTGCGGTACTTGGCGACAGGGAGAAGTCTGCAGGACATCAAGTTCTCGACAGGCATCTCCCCCCAGGCTCTGGGGATCATTATTCCAGAGACCTGGTCTGCCATCATTCAGGTCCTGCAGAAGGACTATATTAGGGTAAGTTTTATCCTTTAACATCACATTCTATGTATTTAATGTTTGCTAATGTATTGTATTTCTTTCATCATTCCCTAATTACCGTGGTTGTAATATACTGTGAATGTCTGTTTGTTCTCATGCATGCTTGAATTTTTGAAACTTCCTTTTTGTCCTTCATGCATATTTGCCTTCACTAACTTCCACAGTATGGTATCCTGGGCCCATACACACCTAGCCTAGTCACTTAATAATGAATTTGTCATCTCCATAGTAGTGCTTTACCGTAAACACCCCCTAAAATGTGTACAAATGTTATTTGTGTCCTTAAATTCATGCAGAGTGCCAGAGGCTTTTTTTTGGGTCCCAAAATCATTTGGAACCCCCCCAACCACTAAGTCAACCAATACCAATCCTCTATCTGCTGACTTTTCCAAACCCATACACACTATACCTACCTCTTTTGTGGTTTGATTTCTGTATGAATTCCCCAAAGCATGTAGTGAAAGGGCCTGCCAGAATACTTCCAAATCGTACTGTTTAAAGTTTTCTTCTCCTATTATCTTGATAGGTAATTGCAGAATGTAAAAATGTGCTTCAGTTTGGACAGTGTGTATTCATATTTTTGTATTATGACACTTCTTACCTGTCCAGTGGGCTGCCAATAGTGTAAGTAAGGAGGGGCTGGCCAAAGTAAAACACATTATTTATGCATTCAGCTCTCAATGAAGTGGAGAGGGTTACCTGTCCAAAACATACCCCCCCCTCAATTTTTTACAATGGGCCTTCAGAGAGGGTGAGGAATTTGATAAGTGGACCTTATATTTTTGTCTTTAAATACTCCTTAAAATAATTGTTATACTGATGTTGGCCAAGAATGTCTGTGTCTAATCTGCTTGCAATGTTTATGTGCAAAATTAATAAGTTCTTTTTTCTTGTTTGACTCCACAGTTTCCTTCAATGCCAGAGGAATGGCAGACTGTGGCTTCCCAATTTGCCCAGCGGTGGGATTTTCCCAACTGCGGAGGGGAAATTGATGGGAAACACGTCCACATTGTGCCACCCCCCAACTTGGGGTCATACTATTATAATTACAAGGGGTTTAATAGTATTGTGATGTTGGCGGTGGTGTCGGTGACATATGAGTTTCTCTATGTGGACGTGGGGAAGAATGGCCGGATGTCGGATGGTAGAGTCATTGCCCAGATAGAGTTCTACACATGGCTCCAGAATGGTGGCTTGGGATTGCCACCTGCTGAAGAGAACATGGAAGGACTCCCATTTGTCTTTGTTGCTAATGAAGCGTTTGGGCTGGGTGATCACCTAATGCTGCCATTCCCGATGAGGACCCTCACCCCGGACCAGGGGTTTTAACGGCTGGCCAGAGCCAGAAGAGTGGTGGAGAATGCTTTCGGGATAATGGCCAGCCGGTTCCGCCTATTCCTTACAGCAATCAACATGGCGGAATATAAACTTAACCATATAATCCTTGCATGCTGCATTCTCCACAACTATTTAGGGGAGAAGCTCAATTAACTATGTTGTCTCAGTTGGGCCTGAGGCCGGACTTAACGAACAAACCCTGACGGCGATTGAAGCTGGCCATTCTGGCTGGCCCACCCAAAGCGCCCGTGAGGTCTGTATCAAATATATGGAGTACTTTGCAGGTTGGGGGGCCATTGATATGCCAGAAAATCTTTCATAAACATTTTAAAACTAAATTTTTGATTTAAACTGAAATAAGATTTCCTTTGATTTACTGCTTGTGTTTCTTTTAGTTGTCTCCTAGGTTATCCAATGGGCTTTTCTTTTTTACCATTTTCTTCAACAGTGCAAATGTAATTTATTTGATACATGAGGTGACAATCTTTTCTTCAGCAAACTATTATGTTGTGGGTCTGCTACACACACACACCTTGTTTTTGTTGTTAATGTATGTAATGCATTAATGATAAAAATATTCATTATTTTCAGCACCATGAATGAATTTTTGTGAGTCATGTAAATGGCCTGATTGTGGCAAATGTTAACGCACTGTGGGAGTTATTTACTAAAGGCAAATCCACTTTGCACTACAAGTGCACTGCAAAAGTGCACTTAAAAGTGCACTGAAACTGCACTTGTAGTGCAAAGTGGATTTGCCTTTAGTAAATAACCCCCAATGCCACTGTAAACACCAACTTACTAAAAAAAATGCTATTTATCATTGAAAGAAGAAGCCACACATGGTTGATTATTACAATTTTTACTCTATGCACATTCACATGTGTGTTAGAAAAGGGTTTTTGAACAAACCAACATATTTTTTAACCACTTGACGACCGCCTCACGCCGATGTACGTCGGCAAAGTGGCACGGACAGGCAAAATCACGTACAGGGTACGTGATTTGCCTTCCGCGGGTGGGGGGTCCGATCGGACCCCCCCCGGTGCCCGAGGCGGTCGTCTTTTGTCCAGCGGCGATCGGTGATGAGGGGGAGACCATCCGTTCGTGGCCCCCCCCTCGCGATCGCCGCCGGCCAATGAAAACACTCCTTTGCTGCTGTATGCTAAACAGCAGCAAAGGAAGTGATGTCATCTCCCCTCGGGTCGGTATTTTCCGTTCCGGCCCGAGGAGAGAAGACATCTATGTGAGTGCACAACACACACACACACAGTAGAACATGCCAGGCACACAAAACACCCCGATCCCCCCCCCGATCGCCCCCCGATCCCCCCCCAATCACCCCCCCCCCCTGTCACAAACTGACACCAGCAGTTTTTTTTTTTTTTTTTTTTTTTTTCTGATTACTGCATAGTGTCAGTTTGTGACAGTTACAGTGTTGGGACAGTTAGTATTACCCCCCTTTAGGTCTAGGGTACCCCCCTAACCCCCCCTAATAAAGTTTTAACCCCTTGATCACCCCCTGTCACCAGTGTCACTAAGCGATCATTTTTCTGATCGCTGTATTAGTGTCGCTGGTGACGCTAGTTAGTGAGGTAAATATTTAGGTTTGCCGTCAGCGTTTTATAGCGTCAGGGACCCCCATATACTACCTAATAAATGTTTTAACCCCTTGATTGCCCCCTAGTTAACCCTTTCACCACTGATCACCGTATAACCGTTACGAATGACGCTGGTTAGTTCGTTTATTTTTTATAGTGTCAGGGCACCCGCCGTTTATTACCAAATAAAGGTTTAGCCCCCTGATCGCCCGGCGGTGATATGCGTCGCCCCAGGCAGCGTCAGATTAGCGCCAGTACCGCTAACACCCACGCATGCAGCATACGCCTCCCTTAGTGGTATAGTATCTGATCGGATCAATATCTGATCCGATCAGATCTATACTAGCGTCCCCAGCAGTTTAGGGTTCCCAAAAACGCAGTGTTAGCGGGATCAGCCCAGATACCTGCTAGCACCTGCGTTTTGTGCCTCCGCCCAGCCCACCCAAGTGCAGTATCGATCGATCACTGTCACTTACAAAACACTAAACGCATAACTGCAGCGTTCGCAGAGTCAGGCCTGATCCCTGCGATCGCTAACAGTTTTTTTGGTAGCATTTTGGTGAACTGGCAAGCACCAGCCCCAGGCGTCAGGTTAGCGCCAGTACCGCTAACACCCACGCACGCAGCATACGCCTCCCTTAGTGGTATAGTATCTGAACGGATCAATATCTGATCCGATCAGATCTATACTAGCGTCCCCAGCAGTTTAGGGTTCCCAAAAACGCAGTGTTAGCGGAATCAGCCCAGATACCTGCTAGCACCTGCGTTTTGCCCCTCCGCCCGGCCCAGCCCAGCCCACCCAAGTGCAGTATCGATCGATCACTGACACTTACAAAACACTAAACGCATAACTGCAGCGTTCGCAGAGTCAGGCCTGATCCCTGCGATCGCTAACAGTTTTTTTTGTAGCGTTTTGGTGAACTGGCAAGCACCAGCCCCAGGCAGCGTCAGATTAGCGCCAGTACCGCTAACACCCACGCACGCACCGTACACCTCCCTTAGTGGTATAGTATCTGATCGCATCAATATCTGATCCGATCAGATCTATACTAGCGTCACCAGCAGTTTAGGGTTCCCAAAAACGCAGTGTTAGCGGGATCAGCCCAGATACCTGCTAGCACCTGCGTTTTGCCCCTCCGCCCGGCCCGGCCCAGCCCACCCAAGTGCAGTATCGATCGATCACTGACACTTACAAAACACTAAACGCATAACTGCAGCGTTCGCAGAGTCAGGCCTGATCCCTGCGATCGCTAACGTTTTTTGGTAGCGTTTTGGTGAACTGGCAAGCGCCAGCGGCCTAGTACACCCCGGTCGTAGTCAAACCAGCACTGCAGTAACACGTGGTGACGTGGCGAGTCCCATAAGTGCAGTTGAAGCTGGTGAGGTGGCAAGCACAAGTAGTGTCCCGCTGCCACCAAAAAGACAAACACAGGCCCGTCGTGCCCATAGTGCCCTTCCTGCTGCATTCGCCAATCCTAATTGGGAACCCACCGCTTCTGCAGCACCCGTACTTCCCCCATTCACATCCCCAACCAAATGCAGTCGGCTGCATGAGAGGCATTTTTATGTCCTCCCGAGTACCCCTACCCAACGAACCCCCCAAAAAAGATGTCGTGTCTGCAGCAAGCGCGAATATAGGCGTGACACCCGCTATTATTGTCCCTCCTGTCCTGACAATCCTGGTC
Organism: Aquarana catesbeiana; assembly: GCF_042186555.1. NCBI lineage: Eukaryota > Metazoa > Chordata > Amphibia > Anura > Ranidae > Aquarana > Aquarana catesbeiana. The sequence goes on along the minus strand of NC_133334.1, from coordinate 131,547,543 downwards.
TTTGCATTGGTGAATGTTTTGAACGCTACCATTCACTAGTTGAGTATTAGCGTAGGGTACAGCATTGCACAGACTAGGCACACTTTCACAGGGTCTCCCAAGATGCCATCGCATTTTGAGAGACCCGAACCTGGAACCGGTTACCGTTATAAAAGTTAGTTACAAAAAAAGTGTAAAAAAAAAAAAAAATATGAAATAAAAAAAAATAGTTGTTGTTTTATTGTTCTCTCTCTCTCTATTCTCTCTCTCTATTGTTCTGCTCTTTTTTACTGTATTCTATTCTGCAATGTTTTATTGTTATTGTTATTGTTATTATGTTTTATCATGTTTGTTTTTCAGGTGTGTAATTATTTACACTTTACTGTGCTTTATTGTTAACCATTGTTAACCATTTTTTTGTCTTCAGGTATGCCATTCACGACATTGAGTGGTTATACCAGAATGATGCCTGCAGGTTTAGGTATCATCTTGGTATCATTCTTTTCAGCCAGCGGTCGGCTTTCATGTAAAAGCAATCCTAGCGGCTAATTAGCCTATAGACTGCTTTTACAAGCCGTGGGAGGGAATGCCCCCCCCCCCACCGTCTTCCGTGTTTTTCTCTGGCTCTCCTGTCTCAACAGGGAACCTGAGAATGCAGCCGGTGATTCAGCCAGCTGACCATAGAGCTGATCAGAGACCAGAGTGGCTCCAAACATCTCTATGGCCTAAGAAACCGGAAGCTACGAGTATTTCATGACTTAGATTTCGCCGGATGTAAATAGCGCCATTGGGAAATTGGGGAAGCATTTTATCACACCGATCTTGGTGTGGTCAGATGCTTTGAGGGCAGAGGAGAGATCTAGGGTCTAATAGACCACAATTTTTTCAAAAAAGAGTACCTGTCACTACCTATTGCTATCATAGGGGATATTTACATTCCCCGAGATAACAATAAAAATGATTAAAAAAAAAAAATATGGGGCGTGGCCAGGCAGCGCATGTAGCAGGACACACTTCTCCTCAGCTCCGCCGAAAATCCTGGTAATCATCCTCCAGATCACTCATCCAGCCCGCTGACATCTCCGATCGGAACCGCACGCTATCCGGGCCACAGCAGACCCATCCACCCGACCGATCTGCAGCAGAAAAGCATGCCAAAACGGGACAAGACTGGTGGCGGCCCGCCCGCAGCACAGGCCCAAGATGGCGCTCTGCCACAGCGATCTCAAAAGGAAAAATATAAGGAAGCAGCCCAGAAACTCCTGTTTGGTAATAAATCATCAAAAGAAATACCATCACCCACATCTGACCTCAGTGAGGAAGAAGCAAACCAACTGGAGATGGATAATACTATCCCACTGGAGGATGGCGCTGGATCCCCATCTGACTGGGCCACAGTGAGTACAGTATCACATCCCTTTCAGGGCACTCAGACACCAAGTATCCCCCTGGATGGCCCTGAACCCACTCTCAGAGATATCCTCTCTGCAGTGACTATATGCAACAGATCCATCTCAACCCTGACTGATGAAGTGAAGGGTGTTAAAGCTGAAATATCCTTTGTGAGACAGGACATGCAAAAGCTGAGAGAGCGCACAGCTGCAGTGGAGAGTAGGGTCAGTGTTATTGAAGATGACTTAGTACCCATGCAGAGAGATTTAAAGTATAACTGCCATCTTGCGGATCAGCATGCTGCGCGTTTAGATGATTTGGAAAATCGCATGCGCCGCAACAATGTCCGCGCCTTAGGATTCCCAGAAAGGATGGAGGGTAAAGACCCTGTCGCTTTCATCGAACAATGGCTCCTCACTACATTTGGGAAAGAAGCATTCTCTCCGCTATTTGCGGTGGAGAGAGCGCATAGAGTGCCATCTCGCCCACTACCCCCTGGCAATCACCCGCGTGCTTTTCTGTTTAAGCTTTTAAACTACAAGGACAGAGATGCCATCCTTGCTAAAGCCAGAACCATGGGCAGTAAGTTATCCATTGAAAACTCCAAAATCTCCCTGTTTCCGGATTTTTCAGCTGAACTCCAGAAGCAGCGAGCAAAGTTTATGGATGTCAAACGAAGATTAAGGGACCTTAACTTGCCATATGCGATGCTATATCCTGCCCGCCTTAGGGTAGTCGCACTCGGAGAAACCCGCTTCTTTGATCGCCCGGACATGGCGGCTCAATGGCTAGATCGTGAGGATAGGGCCCTTAAAGCTGCCAGACCACAAAGAGATGTCCCTGCTTAAGAGATAAGTCCTGGATATGCAATGACCTGGCAAGACCAGGTCTATTTTTGTTGGGATAAATCCCTGGGCCGTGAAGAGGCCTTAAGATTCAAAATAATTGTTGTCTATGGAGGACAGTTCTTACTCTCACATCCGATGTTCAGGCGGCCGAGGAGAACTGTTTGTTTGTATCACCCTCCTCCCCACAGGATTTTCTTTTCCCTTTTTTTTTTTTTTTTTTGTTCTATTTTTTATCCTTTTGCTCCTCTTTTTTGTCCACATTTTTGCCTACAAATAATGAAGCAATACGTGCCTACCGTAGCTGTGAAACCCCTACGGAAACTAACCTACTGGTTAACTAGGAGTTTTCAAGGCTTTTACCCCCCCCACACCTGTTGTGTGGGAAAAGTTAACGCTGCAGCCAAGTGGCTGTGTAAACTGTTGACCTTTGGATTCTTGCCATGCAGAGTAACATGCATTAACCTAATAATTTACTGGCTTCTGTACTTATGTACTAACCTAATAATGTATTTCTCCCTGCCTTGCAACATGATTTCATGTCTACAAATGCCTACATGTTCTCTGAAAGGAGAAAACAAGCATAATTTGGAGAAAAGGGGCCTACCCCCCCTTCCAGATAACATGTTACGGTATAACCCGGGAGTCTTGTCGAGAATTATGCCGGCCTGGTCAATGATCCTGAAACAAAATGGGGATGACTAAATTGTCCATTGTGACTTGGAATGTCAGAGGACTGGGAAATCCAGTTAAAAGGGGGGCGGTCCTTAGACATCTCAAGTCGCTGAATGCGGGGGTGGTCTGCCTACAGGAGACCCATTTCTCTGCAGACCCTCCTCCAAGCCTCTGTCCACGACTGTATACTAACCAGTTTCATGCAACCCACTCCACTTACTCAAGGGGAGCAAGTATACTGTTCAGAAAAGATATTCAGTTCAATTGCATTAGAAAACGCATTGACCCGGCTGGCAGATATGTCTTTCTTTTATGCTCAATTACAGGCCTCAAATGTATTCTTGCTAGCATCTATATACCCCCACCGTATAACTCAGAGGTTATCCGACACCTAACAGGTTTTATGGCCCAATACCCAGAAGTACCCTTACTGGCAATGGGCGACTACAATAATCTCTTAAATCCTCTCAAAGATAAATTTCCTGTACCTACTGCTGGCACATCTCAGATGAAAAGTAGTACCCCCTTTGCCAGATTACTTGAAGAAACAGGGCTGATAGATGTCTGGAGATCCAAACACCCGAATGATAAAAAATACTCCTGCCACTCAGCTTCACATGACGGGTTATCCAGAATAGATTTGGGCCTTGGGAATGACAAGATGCTACATTTAATAGTGGAAACTGACTATGCAGACAGGCATATATCTGATCACTCGGCACTTTGTGTAACCATTTCATTACCAAGTAGGTACAAACGGCCAATGTGGAAACTTAATCCTTTTTGGCTCTCGTTGTTTGCCGAGCCAGATCCTATAGCCAGAGCACTTACACTGTTTCTGAGAGATAACATTGGCACGGCTGGGCTGGGGCTGGTTTGGGATACAGCGAAGGCCTTTTTGAGAGGACAACTTATCAAAACAATATCACAGATTAAAACTGACACCAAGGCTTGGGAACTATTGATAAGAAATAGAGTCACCGAGACTGAAAACGATTATATTAACAACCCCACAGGAGACAATAAGAGGGCATGGTTGAGTGCACAGACAATGTCTGGACAACTGGCGTTGCAGCTGGCGGAGAACAAACGCTTTTTTCTCCAACAATCACATTTTGAGGAGGGGGAGACGACTGGTCATATGCTTGCAGTACTGGCGCGGTCTCAACAATCGACCTCTCTCATCTCCGCCATATGTGACGCACAGGGTGCTCTGAAATGCTCTACTCCTGATATTCTGAAGGTCTTTGGTGATTTCTATGCTGATCTCTATACGTCTAAAGTTACGCCCACTGATAGTGCAATAACACACTTCTTAGATAGCTGTGAACTCCCCAGTCTCCCACTAGAGGATAGGGTCATGCTCAATGCCCCTTTAACTGCAGAAGAACTGGATATTGCCCTATCTCAAACTAAAAACAATAAAGCACCAGGTATAGATGGCCTCCCTGCAGAGATATACAAACGCTATGCAGACTCCATGCTCCCCACACTGCTGAAAGTATACAATGAGGCATTAAAGGAGGGTTCATTGCCAAGTTCAATGAATGAGGCAATCATTATTGTTATATTAAAACCGGGTAAAGATGCGAATTCCCCGGGATCTTATAGGCCCATCTCACTGCTTACATCCGATATCAAGTTGTTGGCCCGGATGTTAGCAAACAGATTGGCCAAGGTAATTCATAAAATAGTGCATAGAGACCAGTCCGGGTTTATCCCCACGAGATCCACGGCCCAAAATATAAGAAGACTATTCCTGAACTTACAGCTCCCAGTGGACAACACAGGCAATAGAGCAATTTTTTCGCTGGACGCAGCTAAGGCCTTCGACAGTGTCGAGTGGCCTTATCTGTGGAAAACATTACAAAATATGGGATTGGGAGATACCTTTATTCGATGGATACAGCTTTTGTATGCTGCGCCCACGGCCAGAATACGGATTAATGGGGAACTTTCAGAACCCTTTCCTTTGTTTAGAGGCACCAGACAGGGGTGCCCACTGTCGCCCCTGCTGTTTGCCTTGGCCCTGGAACCTCTGGGAGCAAAAATCAGAGGAGACTCTAGAATAGCGGGATTCCAAAGAGGTATGAATAAAGATGTAGTGTCCATGTACGCAGATGATACCCTGCTCTACCTAGGAGACACAAAAGACTCATTAGAAACGGTTATGTCCCTCATCAAGGACTTTGGGGAGCTATCGGGCTTCTCCATTAACTGGGACAAGTCAGTGCTGATGCCGCTTGACCCCCTGAACACTCCATTACCACTAGGTGCAGAGATGATACAACAAGTAGGCTCATTCCGCTACCTAGGGATCCAGGTGACCCCTAACCCAGCCACTTATGTTGAACAGAACCTAACACCCTTATTAACCAAATTCCGCGAAAAAAGCAGGGCCTGGTGTAAACTGCCCCTGTCTGTAGTTGGTAGAATTAACCTTATTAAAATGGTCTGGGCACCACAACTGCTTTATATTTTTAACAATTCCCCGGTTTGGATACCTAAAAAATGGTTCGATAGATTAGAGACCCAATTCAGAGAGCTCATATGGAGAAAAAAAATAGCGAGGATAAAACTATCAACGTTACAATACGGCAAAGAGGAGGGAGGACTTGCAGTCCCTCATCCTAGGATGTATTATCTCGCCTCCCAACTACAACAACTAGGAGGATGGGGCCTGCTGGACCCGAAAGACCCGATCCGTAAACTTGTAATGCTAGAAGACAATAACTATTCAGCACTGACAAATTTGGAGGCGGGATTCTTACACTTAGACCCGGAAGCTCCTACAGTTAAATTATTAAACTCACTTTGGGCCTATGTCAAAAAACTAATGGGCATCACGGGCTTTCTGTCCAGCACGCCTCTCTGGCGAAATAGACAACTGAAAGAAATACAAAAACTAAAAGACTTCAAGGGCTGGGAGGACGCAGGTATCAAATATATCTCACAGTTATACCAGGGCAACACTCTCAAATCATTCCAACAGATCCACACAGAGTTTGGAATCCCACATAATAATTTTTATAAGTACCTCCAATTGCGACATGCCTTACAAACCCAGAATAGAAATGCTAGAATCCAACCGACAGAACATCCGATTATACAGGATGTACTTATGGATGAAGTTAAAAAGGGCATGATATCTAGATGTTATAATACACTTATAGCACGAATACAAGACCCCTCTAGACTACCATGCAGACAGCGGTGGGAGGAAGATATAGGAGCAATAGATGGAGACACCTGGGAGATATGCCTTATGAGTGCCCCCTTGGTATCACTTTCTGCATCACAGAAACTTTCACATCTTTACCTTCTACATAGGGCGTACAGAACCCCTCTTCAACTCTATAAGTGGGGAATTAGAGATTCACCCCTGTGCCCAAAATGTGAACGGGATCATGGAAATCTACTCCACATGATCTGGAAATGCCCCAAGCTATTCAGATATTGGAAGGAAGTACTGGACACGATTTCAGAAGTATATATGGTACCTCTTGAGAGAACTCCGGTGGTCTGTGTACTGGGGGGAATAGACGAAGAGTTTGCACCCCCACCTACACGTATAGCGCTTCTTCGTTTATTGTACATAGCAAAGAAATTAATTGCCCAGTGGTGGATTACCCCGCGAGTTCCCACTAGGGGGCAATGGATAGACAGCGTGAATAGAATCCTAATAAGAGAAAAAATAACCTACCAACGTAGGAAGGCTCCACAAAAGTTCCTCTCCATATGGCAGGCGTGGTTGGACGTTCCTGGTTTGGCCCCGCATCAATTAATTAGGGATAGGTTACTCTTGGGTTGATGTAGACTTGACTACTGTATAGTAACTATGCGCATGCAAGGGAACGTGAAATTTTTTTAAAAAAAGAGACAGCCCCTGGGGAATATGAAACAGTATGTATGATGAGGTACTGCATGGCAAGGCTTTACTCTGCTTTGTTCCTATCTTTCTTTTTCTCTTTCTCCTTTTCTCTATTTCTTCTTTTTTTCCCTTCTATTTTATTTCCTTACTTTAAAGATGAATATTATATTGAACTAAACATAACGAATCAAGTTAAGGTTGTCGGAATTATAATACAGTAAGAGTTGATTCTGATATTGCTGTTGAATGAACAACAGGTTCGCTATTTTTATACTCTAATATGATTAGAAATCATTAGAGCGTTCAGCATATAAGGGTAATATTATTATAGCTGGTATTTGCTTAAATCTGTACATTGTGTGGAGTCATACTCCCTGCGAAATATATTACGTGTTAGACCTATTACAATTAAAAGATATGAGTACGACAGGTGATACTCCTGATAGCATATCATCGGAACAGTCTACAATAATCTAAGGTAGCTGATAATTGTTCCCATAACATGCTTTATGAGAATTCCGAAATTTGTACATGTCATATACGAGTACCTGTATGCTACCTGTATTTGTTTCTTTATGCAAAATAAAAACCTTTCTGATTAAAAAAAAAAAAAAAAAAATATGAAAGGAACAGTTTAAAAGTAAGATTAAAAAAGCAAAAAAATAATAAAGAAAAAAAAAAAAAAAAAAAAAAACACCCCTGTCGCCCCCTGCTCTCGCGCTAAGGCGAACGCAAGCGGCGGTCTGTCGTCAAACATAAACAGCAATTGCACCATGCATGTGAGGTATCACCGCGAAGGCCAGATCGAGTGCAGTAATTTTTCCAGTAGACCTCCTCTGTAAATCTAAAGTGGTAACCTGTAAAGGCTTTTAAAGGCTTTTAAACATGTATTTATTTTGTTGCCACTGCACGTTTGTGCGCAATTTTAAAGCATGTCATGTTTGGTATCCATGTACTCGGCCTAAGATCATCTTTTTTATTTCATCAAACATTTGGGCAATATAGCGTGTTTTAGTGCATTAAAATTAAAAAAAGTGTGTTTTTTCCCCAAAAAATGCGTTTGAAAAATCGCTGCGCAATTACTGTGTGAAAAAAAAAAATGAAACACCCACCATTTTAATCTGTAGGGCATTTGCTTTAAAAAAATATATAATGTTTGGGGGTTCAAAGTAATTTTTTTGCAAAAAAAAAAAACTTTTTCATGTAAACAATAAGTGTCAGAAAGGGCTTTGTCTTCAAGTGGTTAGAAGAGTGGGTGATGTGTGACATAAGCTTCTAAATGTTGTGCATAAAATGCCAGGACAGTTCAAAACCCCCCCAAATGACCCCATTTTGGAAAGTAGACACCCCAAGCTATTTGCTGAGAGTCATGTCGAGTCCATGGAATATTTTATATTGCGACACAAGTTGCGGGAAAGAGACAAATTTTTTTTTTTTTTTTTTTTTTTTTGCACAAAGTTGTCACTAAATGATATATTGCTCAAACATGCCATGGAAATATGTGAAATTACACCCCAAAATACATTCTGCTGCTTCTCCTGAGTACGGGGATACCACATGTGTGAGACTTTTTGGGAGCCTAGCCGCGTACGGGACCCCGAAAACCAAGCACCGCCTTCAGGCTTTCTAAGGGCGTGAATTTTTGATTTCACTCTTCACTGCCTATCACAGTTTCGGAGGCCATGGAATGCCCAGGTGGCACAAAACCCCCCCAAATGACCCCATTTTGGAAAGTAGACACCCCAAGCTATTTGCTGAGAGGTATAGTGAGTATTTTGCAGACCTCACTTTTTGTCACAAAGTTTTGAAAATTGAAAAAAGAAAAAAAAAAAATGTTTTTTCTTGTCTTTCTTCATTTTCAAAAACAAATGAGAGCTGCAAAATACTCACCATGCCTTTCAGCAAATAGCTTGGGGTGTCTACTTTCCAAAATGGGGTCATTTGGGGGGGTTTTGTGCCACCTGGGCATTCCATGGCCTCCGAAACTGTGATAGGCAGTAAAGAGTGAAATCAAAAATTTTCACCCTTAGAAATCCTGAAGGCAGTGATTGGTTTTCGGGGTCCAGTACGCGGCTAGGCTCCCAAAAAGTCCCACACATGTGGTATCCCTTATACTCAGGAGAAGCAGGTAAATGTATTTTGGGGTGCAATTCCACATATGCCCATGGCCTGTGTGAGCAATATATCATTTAGTGACAACTTTATGAAAAAAAAAAAAAAAAAAAAAAAAAAGTGTCACTTTCCCGCAACTTGTGTCAAAATATAAAATATTCCATGGACTCAATATGCCTCTCAGCAAATAGCTTGGGGTGTCTACTTTCCAAAATGGGGTCATTTTGGGGGGTTTTGTGCCACCTGGGCATTCCATGGCCTCCGAAACTGTGATAGGCAGTGAAGAGTGAAAGCAAAAATTTACACCCTTAGAAATCCTGAAGGCGGTGATTGGTTTTCGGGGCCCCGCACGCGGCTAGGCTCCCAAAAAGTCCCACACATGTGGTATCCCCATACTCAGGAGAAGCAGCTAAATGTATTTTGGGGTGCAATTCCACATAGGCCCATGGCCTGTGTGAGCAATATATCATTTAGTGACGACTTTTTGTAAATATTTTTTTTTTTTTTTTTTTTTGTCATTTTTCAATCACTTGGGACAAAAAAAATAAATATTCAATGGGTTCAACATGCCTCTCAGCAATTTCCTTGGGGTGTCTACTTTCCAAAATGGGGTCATTTGGGGGGGTTTTGTACTGCCCTGCCATTTTAGCACCTCAAGAAATGACATAGGCAGTCATAAACTAAAAGCTGTGTAAATTCCAGAAAATGTACCCTAGTTTGTAGACGCTATAACTTTTGCGCAAACCAATAAATATATGCTTATTGACATTTTTTTTACCAAAGACATGTGGCCGAATACATTTTGGCCTAAATGTATGACTAAAATTTAGTTTATTGGATTTTTTTTATAACAAAAAGTAGAAAATATCATTTTTTTTCAAAATTTTCGGTCTTTTTCCGTTTATAGCGCAAAAAATAAAAACCGCAGAGGTGATCAAATACCATCAAAAGAAAGCTCTATTTGTGGGAAGAAAAGGACGCAAATTTCGTTTGGGTACAGCATTGCATGACCGCGCAATTAGCAGTTAAAGCGACGCAGTGCCAAATTGGAAAAAGACCTCTGGTCCTTAGGCAGCATAATGGTCCGGGGCTCAAGTGGTTAAGTAACATTTTGGCGTTTGACATTACACAATAGCCTTTTTGTGGTAAACTAGAAAAAAGAGAGGCTCCCATCATGTCTCAGAGTGTGGTGGTCCCATCCCTATAAATATGAACAAAGAAGATAACCCCCTCAAATGGGACTTTAACAGACCATCCACTCAATAATATATAAAATATAATCTTTAATAATATAGAATAAAATACATACAAAATCTACATATGACAAGAGTGCACAATAGGTATCACATGAAAAACAAAACAAAAACAAACAACTTTGTACACGAGGGTCATACAATGTGAGTGCCCTGATGCCCAAGGCATTTCCGGTATGAAGTGTTCAAATACCTTCGTCAGGGGCTGAGGGTTCGAAAAGTTTTTTTACATATATATTGGTTCTAAAATACTAAGAGATATGTCAGACAACACATACAATTGGAGCGTAAATAGTATTAAAAGAGAGAAAATTGGCCATATACAAAAGATGTAATTCAATATGGATGAATAAACATAAGGGCGAAGAGTACATAGTCAGACCATGAATATACACGTACCCAGTTTGATGATTCCATGTATAAGCAGGCACTGAAAAAGGTCAGTGATAGTATTGCGTGGCTGTCAGACTGTGAATATTGGGCAAACTCTTAAATGCATAATGTCTGCAATATCTGCATGGTGGAAGAAAAAAATGAATTGAGTGCCGGAAAAGACACCCCAAAGCATTACCAGGGATGAATAGAAGAAAAAAAGAAAAAAGGAAAAAACGAAAAAGTGCAAGAATCATTTACTGAAAAAAAAATTTTATACAGAATTAATATTTATTTATATATATATATATATATATATATATATATATAAATAAGTCTGTTGGTGGTAAAAAGAATATGGCAGACAGAACATGGCCCAAGGTAAGTGTCCTTGCACTCATAAAGGGAGAAGAAAAGGACCTGATAAAATAAACAGGGGCCAACGAGGAACTCAGAGAGAGCAAGAAAGATGTGTCCAAATAGGCAGCAGCAGAGTGGATATATTCAAAAATAACCCAAAAAGAAAGGGAGGGGAGAAAACGTACCAACCCTGTAGTCTATGCCAATGTAGTACCCATGGAGATGTGGGGACAACTAGTCACTGGAGCCTGGAATATTAGCTGAGTGACCGAGGGATAAATATCCAGATGTCCCTGGAGCGGTGTGTCCTACATATACCAATGCATAAAGTAAGTAACATTGGAGGTAAAAAAGTTTCCAGTATAGATTCAAGTCCCCAGGGTAACAAAAACCTACTTGCAAGTGTCCCAATTTGGCATATAGCGTGCTGTAGCTTGGTCCGTGCCTGGGGTGGAATGGCTTGCTCCCTGTGTTTATATGCTGGTGCATGACGCCGGCGCATGCGCCCCGGTGTATACAGCAATGATTGGTATAGGGAAAGAGGCCAGCACGTGCATGCGTCATCACCACTGACTTTGTCAGTGGTGGAGCGCAGCGTTCATAGATATAAACACTCCTTGTGTTTATATGCTGGTGTATGACGCCGGCGCATGCGCCCCGGTGTATACAGCAATGATTGGTCTAGGGAGAGAGGCCAGCGCGTGCATGCGTCACTCCCACTGACGTTGTCAGTGGTGGAACGCAGCGTTCATGGAGTGCACAGATCAGCTAAGATAGGGTAGAGAAGGGAGGGGCCACAGTAATACGGCTCCTCCAAGTAAATAGAGCACTCGTTCCTAAACCTCATAAGCAGACACAATAGGGGAACCCGTGAAGTAACTCTAAAGCACAAAGCTAATAAAAAATATATGAAAAGATGACAAAAGTAAGTAAGTAAAAAATATATAGTGTATCATCAATTCAAAAGAAGGCAGGTGCAGAACCACTTATGGACATAAACATAAAAAAAAAACGCACTAAAGAAACAAAAAACTAAACTAAAAAGGTGATGGCAAAGTGTTTAGCAACTATCCATCATATTGAAAGCTGCAATTAATATGTACATCAATACACACATAAATGGGAACATTTTAAAATCGCGCTACCCAAAACTAAATCTATATAGTTATATATGAATGTGAGCCAAAAGCAATATACAAACAAATAGTAAAATTATTAAACAGTGCAAGTAATACGGACATCAAAATAAATTAATGTTTGACATCAACAAATACTCAATAATCAATGCATAGTGTGATGTGCTATACACCAGTGAATAATAAGTTTAAAGTCCATCAATGAGTGAACAAACTGCGAATAAATTCTTATTTCCGAATGTTTCGTGAAATCCACCACCAGAATCAACAGGAATGCTCTCTTACCAGAATACCATGATCCCCCATCACAGAGGATCAGGGCAAGCGTGTGTTATGTTAACAGCTTCATGGAACAAGCAGGCAAACTCCAGATGGTGGAGGGTCGCTTCACAACAGCTCGGTTCAGCAAGGCAATACCGCAGTGCACAGAAGAGAATAATGCTCCAATAGTGTAAAAGCAATAACTAATTTTATTTTAAAAAGTAATGCACTTACACAATGGCAGATGTAAAAACTCAGAAAGTCTGTTGCGCCGGCCAGAGCACAAACAGACAGCCCATTCCTACTGGATTCATGAATAAAGTACAAGGTGACGTCAGCACGTCGCTCCGGCCTATGCGTTTCGTAATAACTTACGTCGTCCAGGGGCACCAGGTGCCTTGCTGAACTGAGCTGTTGTGAAGCGACCCCCCACCATCTGGAGTTTGCCAGATGTCGGGAGCTGGTTTGGCCACAGCATTCCCCCTCTCTTGTTCTTTGTCATAGTGGTAGACACCCACAACACTCTGGGGTTTCTCTACCTACTATTGCAATCTTTAATCAAACATATCTCCCTTCCTTTTTTGCATTTCCCAATTTTCTGGGTATGATCTATTCAAACGATGGATGGGTAAAATAAGGGAGAGGAAGGAACAGACAATAATCAAAAGTTTTGTGAATATTTACACTCTATGGTCTATACACATCTGGGGCTATACACCTGTAGGGTTTATTATTTTGTTTTTTTGCTAGCACTGACTTATTGGATATTATTTTTTTTGTATTGGTTTAATTTGCAGTAATTGTATATGGATAGCTAGTACCTTTTTTCCTACTAACTCTCTGCCTGATATATGTCCTAGAGAACATATCCAGGTTGAGGATGATTTCATGTGAAATAATTCGGGTTGCTGTATGTATTTATTTCCATTAGATGGCGTCAGACTATTGGGTCAGTCTCTCTTTGCATAAGTGGTTCTGCACCTGTCTTCTTTTTTTGATGATACACTATATATTTTTTACTTACTTTTGTCATCTTTTCATATATTTTTTATTAGCTTTGTGCTTTAGAGTTACATCACGGGTTCCCCTATTGTGTCTGCTTATGAGGTTTGGAACGAGCGCTCTATTTACTTGGAGGAGCCGTAGTACTGTGGCCCCTCCCTTCTCTACCCTATCTTAGCTGATCTGTGCACTCCATGAACGCTGCGTTCCACCACTGACAAAGTCAGTGGGAGTGACGCATGCTCACGCCGGCCTCTCTCCCTAGACCAATCATTGCTGTATATACCTGGGCGCATGCGCCAGTGTCATACACCAGCATATAAACACAGGGAGTGTTTTTATTCATGAACGCTGCGCTCCACCACTGACAACGTCAGTGGTGATGACGCATGCACGCGCCGGCCTCTTTCCCTATACCAATCATTGCTGTATACACCGGGGCGCATGCGCCGGCGTCATGCACCAGCATATAAACACAGGGAGAGAGCCATTCCACCCCATGCACGGACCAAGCTACAGCACGCTATACGCCAAATTGGGACACTTGCAAGTAGGTTTTTGTTACCCCGGGGATTTGATTCTATACTGGAAACTTTTTTACCTCCCATGTTACTTACCTTATGCTTTGGTATATGTAAGACACACCACTCCAGGGACATCTGGATAGTTATCCCTCGGTCACTCAGCTAATATTCCAGGCTCCAGTGACTAGTTGTCCCCACATCTCCATGGGTACTACATTGGCATAGACTACAGGGTTGGTACGTTTTCTCCCCTCCCTTTCTTTTTGGGTTATTTTTGAATATATCCCTCTCTCTCTGAGTTCCTCGTTGGCCCCTGTTTATTTCATCAGGTTCTTTTTTTTTCCCTTTATGAGCACAAGGACACTTACCTTGGGCCATGTTCTGTCTGCCATATTCTTTTTACCACCAGCAGACTTATTTATATTTTTATATATATATATATATATATATATATATATATATATATATATATGTAGCGCTGGTAGATTTGCGATCTACCATCTGATAGGTAGATTTAGTAAATTGCTCGTTAGGGGAAGTTAGATTTGCCTCTGTTCCGGCTTGGCTGACGTTGCATGTGTTTCCATACTGGGCCAGTGGGTGTCGTTGTTACTATCGGCTAGTGTTGGAAAGGCAACGTGTCAAAGCGTATGGATGCTCTTCTGTCCCGGAGACAACTCGGTGGAGGTGGTCCTCCGAGTGGGGTCCTGGGAGAGGGTATTTATGGGACAGACGCCATGTTCTAGGGTCGTTTTACAGCCACCTGCTGGCCCTCCTGGCCGACAGGTATGCGTTAGAGTGCTACCTCGTGGTCCTCCGTTCCGGAGGCCTGCGTTGCTGCAGCGCATGGGTGGGCCCAGAGGCTTGTCTGGGGCCTGCCACAGCGGCCAAGGAATGGTCCTGAGCTGTCTATCCAGAGTGAAGAGGATGGACAGCCGAGGAGATCCCAGGGGGGGACCCATCATGGAAAGATCATGCAGAGTGCTGGTCTGGAGAGGGGCCTGGTGACTCGGTTGGAGGACGTATCCTAAAGTAACTTTACAGCATAGTGTTGCCGGGTTGGCTTAAAGGTTCAAGCACTGTGACTGACATTCACCGCAAAACCAATACATCCTGTGGCAGAGGATCGTACGGGTTCATCCCAAGCAAGTCTGTGGCAGAGACTTTTGTTCGTGCTACGTACTGGCTGCTAGGCAAGTGAGAGAGGCCTATCCAGGCAAGCAAGGAGTGTGTCCCACAAGGGGAGCGCATTCTACTGTAATATTCAACTCTAAAGGACATTTGTCAAGAATTCTACAGAGAGGTATTTGAGCTTCCCTGCAGTTTCCCTTCTGCCTCTTTCCTGCTACTTCCTTCATTAATTGTTCAAATAAAGCATTGAAAATGCACTCAAGTGTTGGTGCTTGTATCATCCAGAGGTAAACTCAACGGAACCCTAGACCCGGTGCCGGGTATATATTAATTCTATATAAAAAAATTTTTTCAGTAAATGATTCTTGCGCTTTTTCGCTTTTTCCTTTTTTCTTTTTTTCTTCTATTCATCCCTGATAATGCTTTGGGGTGTCTTTTCCATCACTCAATTCATTTTTTTCTTCCACCATGCAGATATTGCAGACATTATGCATTTAAGAGTTTGCCAAATATTCACAGTCTGACAGCCATGCAATACTATCACGGACCTTTTTCAGTGCCTGCTTATACATGGAATCATCAGACTGGGTACGTGTGTATTCATGGTCTGACTATGTACTCTTCGCCCTTATGTTTATTCATCCATATTGAATTACATCTTTTGTATATGGTTAATTTTCTCTGTTTTAATACTATTTACACTACAATTGTATGTATTGCATATGTCTTTGTATTTTAGAACCAATATATATGTAAAACAAACTTTTCTAACCCTCAGCCCCTGACGAAGGTATTTGAACACTTCATACCGGAAACGCGTTGGGCATCAGGGCACTCACATTGTATGACGCTCATGTACAAAGTTGTTTGTTTTTGTTTTGTTTTTCATGTGATACATATTGTGCACTCTTGTCATATGTAGATTTTGTATGTATTTTATTCTATATTATTAAAGATTATATTTTATATATTATTGAGTGGATGGTCTGTTAAAGTCCCATTTGAGGGGGTTATCTTCTTTGTTCCTTTTTGTGGTAAACAGGCATGTTTAAAGCCATAAAACAATACACAACTCAGGAACTTACAAAGTTCAACTTTGATAAATTGAAGGCAATATCAGACATTAGTTAGTATGTCCAAACTGTGTTGATCTTGCCTTCATCAGATGGGGACATGTCACCCCTGTGAAAGCCAAATTTTGAAGATGCACACAAATTGGGAGACAAAATAGGGATTTCCCTCCTGATCCCATGCCTAATGTCAACATGTGCTAGCTCCCATCATTGGGGATCAATGGATGTTTTTCGGGGGGAACCCCTTCCTCTCAGCTACTTGAGTTGCGAGGAAGGGGTTGCACCCACAAAACGCGTACATTGATATCCTGTGATGGCAGATAGCACATGTTGACACACTGTGTGCATCTTCAAAATATACTTCCAAAAAGTTTAAAAAATATTCAGAATAACAACAAATTGAAGAATTTAAGTGTGTTTTATATTCTGCCTAAAACATCGATGATGTTTTTGAGTCTTTTTTCCACATCATTAGTGTCGTCCTTGATCTTCTGTAAGTCATCATTGCACACTATGATCTCCCCGATGAGGATCTGTGCACTTGCACTTGTGAAATGAGTTTCTTCTTTCACAACATCCACATCACCTAAAATTCGTAAACACAACATGTATTATAAATATGCAGGCATCCATCTATTACCTGAAGCTGTGGTCTCAGACACTCACCTATTATGGTCACTATTTTGCACACTTCATAAACCTCTCCTTCCTCAATATCTTCTGGTTGTGGTGTGGGGATTTGCTTTTCTTTAGGAGGTGGGGGGTCCCTGGTGTCCTCAGATGTCCCGAGTCTTTTCTCCCCTATATGAATCAAAAAAGGTATACTTAGCAAACAGATATTTGAGGCAAATATAGAGAAATAGAAATAGTAATATGAAACATTGCTTGGTAGTGTCATACAATTGTCTTTTTTGGCAGAGTTCCAAGCTGAAGACATTCTTTATTTCCCTTTATAAAGATGGAATACTTACCTTTTTTGTACAATTTTCACACATGGAGACACCCCTAGTATCCACTGGAGCACCTGTGTGGGACACCCTAAAAAGTTTGTTCTGGTGTCCCACAATAGTGCTCCTGTGTCCAGATGTGTAAACAGCTGCTGAGTGTCCTCTCCTTACAATGGATCAAGTTTGCATTTCATTCTATTACAAACCCATCTAGACAACAATGCCATAAACTTATTTTAATACAAATAGGCCTGAACAAATGTAGTTAACCTGGATCTGCCAAAAACATCGTATTAGTGGGCGAACGAACAATGTTTACTACGAATGATTACTGTGCTCACGAACCTGAAAGTTGCAATTTTAAACTGTACAACAGTAAAGAAAAGCACATGGAGCAGCATGCAAGTAATAATAATAATGGGAACACATGACAACTACTTACTTTTTTAAAGAACTCTCTTGATCTTTCTGTACTGATCCTGCTCCCTCAATTTCAGGTCTGACCAGCGTTTCCTCAATTGATCCTTGGATCGTAGTACCCCAAAATTCCTGTGCAGACTTTTTACAACTTAAGCAATGATCTTGGCCTTTCTGACATTTGGGTTTGGGTAAGGTCCACGCTTCCCATCATAGTTGGCCCTCTTCAAGATGTCTACCATCTCCACCATCTCTATAAAGGATATATTTGAGGCTTTAAATCTCCTCTGGGATTGGGACGTTCGTGGCTCTGGCCTTTCGTCGCTGTTGCTGCTGCTGTCTGCATGCACTGTGTATATAAAGTGTAACTCGCGTGCATCGTACGTACGATCTGTGTGTGGAGGAAGGAGTAATGGAAGCGCCGATTGTTCTAACGAAGGTACTAGTTTAACTTGGTGCATCAGTGGCCTATAGTGCTTTGAGATTGAGGCCTATATTGGGACAAGATTAGGAGAGTTTAGCCTGACATTAGGGTTTGTCTTGTGTTGTGTCTTGCAGAGAAAATGGATGGCTTCAATGATCACAACTTCCTCCACCTATTCATAGACAAGTACAGAGAGCTGCCCTGTCTGTGGCAGGTGAAACATCCGCATTATAATCATAAACAAAAGAGGCAGGCAAGGCTGGAGAAACTGCTGGAGTTGGTGAAGTCGCAGATCCCCACGGCAACCATCCCCTATTTGAAGGCAAAATTGGTGGGCTAAGGAGCACTTATAATAGCGCAATAGGGTCCAGGATTCCATGAGATCAGGAGTAGCAGCAGATGACATTTATGTCCCCAGGCTGTAGTACTATGACAGACTGCATTTTCTCTCAGACCAGACTGAAGTCAGGCAATTACTCTCAACCCTTCCTTCCACTCTTCTCTCAATGCTTCCTTCCACCCCAGCTGAGGCTTCCAATGTCCAGCCTGAGCCTTCCAGCCAGGAAGAAGTGGAGGAGCCCAGCTTGAGCCAGGTATAGCATTGTTCTACATATTTCTTGTCGTAAAATTAATGATGTTAACTAGATGTTATTATTGATCACTAATTGCTGATTTAATAAAGTGTTTTACATATCAATAGACAGTAGTGGCCAAAAAATGTTTGGGACAAGAATGAAAAATGCTGTGGTCAGAATGATAGTCTTTTCTATTTGTTAACATTCAATTTGCAACAGTCATGAGCTGAAAATTGTGTGTGATTGATGAATAAAAAACTAAAACTATGTCCCTTTATCATACACAAGAAAGCCTCAGCCAGGAGGAGGGTGTGGAATGTGGCAGCCAGGAGGAGGCTGTGGAATGTGGCAGCCAGGAGGTGGGGGGGAGTAGCAGCCAGGAGGTGGTGGGAGAAAGTGGCAGCCAGGAGGTAGTGGGGGTAAGTGCCAGCCAGGAGGTGGCCTGACCCAGTAGCCTGACCGAATCCCAGGTCCCTCCCCTTTGCCTTCCAACCAAAAGGCCCAGGAAGGGGAGTAATGTGGAGGAGGCAGCACTTGGGCTGATTCGGGAGGCTAATGCTGCCCTCAGAACCACCCCCACTCTTCAAAGAGGCCTTTGCTTCCATGGCTGCATGAAAAATGCAGGAAATGGACGAGGGCCAACGCCTCATCTGTGAGGAAATTATGTATCTGTCCCTAAATATGGGGTTGAGGGGCCAACTCACAACCAAAACCCACCTGTGTGCCACAAATCCAAAACCACAGCCTGGAAAGCAAGCCTGGAAGGAAGAGTGGAAGGAAGACAAGAGTGTGATGGCCTGGGTTCAGTCTGGTCTGACAAAAGACACAGGCTGTTGTATGACCACAGCCTGGGGACATATATGTCATCTTCTGCTGTTCCTGATCTCTTGTAGTCTGGGACCGGATTGTGCTCACTATTATATGGACTCCTCATGCTACCAATTTTGGATGTATAATAGTTGACGTGTGACCTGGGGTACAAAGGCTTCGCCAATTTCACAAGTTTCTCCAGCGTTGCCTTCCTCTTTATTTTATTATGACCTATAATAAATGGCTATTTTGTATTCACAAATACTTGTCTATGTGTTTTACTTCAAAAAGGACAGTTTGTTTGTGAGTAGGCAGGTACATTTCCTAAATACAATGTCAAATTAACAAGGGACACAACACCAACCAACATCCTTGAGGTTAAAAAATTACAAGATAATAATGGTGTTGTGGTAACTTGACACACAAAATGAAAAACAATATTGTGGAGAGCACTAGAAACATTTTTTTTTCAAAGCTGGAGATTTTGATAAAAAAAATACTACAAATAAAAATGTAAAACATTATTATGGAGATCTGATGAAAAAAAAAATATTCAGGAGATCACGAGAAATAATAAAGAAACAATTTTTTCAGAACTCTGTGTAAATATCAGCAGCAAAACAATTTCATTATTCTAGCATTATAAAGAAGAAGAGAATGCGCTGCATTAAAAGATTTAAAAATTTGCAGCATGACGAATGTGCTATCTCCATTATGAACGCTAGTTTTACCAGACCGAGTGCTTCCGTCTCGTAATTTATTCAGAGCATGCGTGGAACTTTGTGCGTTGGAATTGTGTACACACGATCGGAATTTACGAGAATGGATTTTGTTGTCGGAAAATTTGAGGTCCAGATCTCAAATTTTGTTTGTCGGAAATTCCGATGAGCTTACACATGGTCGGGATTTCTGACAACAAGCTCCCATCGAACATTTGTTGTCGGAAAATCCGACCATGTGTATGCGGCATTAGAGTCTTGATACCCTCTCAGGACCATGTGTATCCAAACATAATAAAATACAACAAAAACAAGAGAAGGCCTAGTGCAACTCCATTAAAACATTTATTAAAGCATAAAGATATCACAAAACATACTCACAAACATAGGTGATATAAAAGCATGTCAAAGCACTATATGAACGGGACACCTCCAGGACCAGTGGAATGCTCCACATTAGCAAGTATTGCCAGAACGTGTTCGTACTGGCTAGGCTGACACATTTCCAGGGAGAACCCTCTTCCTCAGAGCCAAAGAACCAAATGACCCACTACACATATATATACTGTCCACCCTAATTCTATTAGCCCTGCCCCTCAACTATCATTGGTAATGTTCATGTCTCCAATCACAAGTTGGGATCAACCTGTAAAAAAGTGCATAGAAAAAAAGTCCCACAGTGTGTACAATAGAAATAATATATACACAAAAATACAGAGCTGTCTATACACTATGGAACCATATACACACATACATATACATAAATACGTCAAGATGCACATTAGCATCCAGCTCCATAGATAGGGGTTAGCTCTACAGAAATAATATAGAGAGATCAATACCTATAGCTAAAATTGGGCAGTTCCTGTATCTTCTTGTGTGTCCTGTTGTAAGGTTTCGGATACGCCCTCCACACTGCCAGTATACACTGGCTCATTGTGATAGTGTACAATATTGTGGTGGCACCCAGAAAACCCACAAGCTTGTCGCTTCTCGTCTCAATGGGATGCACGCCCCACCTGTAGGGATGAGCTTCGTGTTCGAGTCGAACCCATGTTCGACTCGAACATCGGCTGTTCGATCGTTCGCCGAATTGCGAACGTTATGGGCCGTTCGCGCTAAATTCGTGTGGCGCGTCACGGCCCATAATTCACTGCGGCATCGCAGTGCATTGCTGGCTGATGATTGGCCAAGCATGCACTATGACCCGCATGCTTGGCCAATCACAGCGCTGTCAGTAGAGAGAGCTGTAATTGGCCAAAGCCAGGGTGGCTTTGGCCAATTACGGCTCAGGGCATTTAGTACACACCCCACACTATATAAGGCCGCCTGCACGGCGGCCCTGTGTAGTGTGTGTTCCGGTGTGCTGAGAGATAGAGAGAGAGAGAGACAGTGTCATTTGATTTGAGTTAGATAGATTAGGCAGAACAGTCAGTCAGTTAGCTGCACTTACAGTGTATTGTGTATATATATGCATCCCAGGTGTTGCATATATATATATACACTGTATTCAGTTTAGCTAGATCCGTTCCTGTTATCTTCTATCTAGACTATTTACATTTAATGCAGTGCGTCCTGCTCACAGTGTTCAGCTAGATCCGTTCCTGTTATCTTCTAGACTATTTACATTTAGTGCAGTGCGTCCTGCTCACAGTGTTCAGCTAGATCCGTTCCTGCTATTTACATTTAGTGCAGTGCGTCCTGCTCACAGTGTTCAGCTAGATCCGTTCCTGTTAAATTCCTACTGACCGGCAGGCTTGTCTGGTTACAGTATATAAAGCTACCTGAAGAAAATTACAGGTGTTCTATTTGATCCTATTAGTACCACGGTCAGGCAGCTAGACTATTTACATTTAGTACAGTGCGTCCTGCTCACAGTGTTCAGCTAGATCCGTTCCTGTTATCTTCCTACTGACAGGCAGGCTTGTCTGGTTACAGTATATAAAGCTACCTGAAGAAAATTACAGGTGTTCTATTTGATCCTATTAGTACCACGGTCAGGCAGCTAGACTATTTACATTTAGTACAGTGCGTCCTGCTCACAGTGTACAGCTAGATCCGTTCCTGTTATCTTCCTACTGACAGGCAGGCTTGTCTGGTTACAGTATATAAAGCTACCTGAAGAAAATTACAGGTGTTCTATTTGATCCTATTAGTACCACGGTCAGGCAGCTAGACTATTTACATTTAGTACAGTGCGTCCTGCTCACAGTGTACAGCTAGATCCGTTCCTGTTATCTTCCTACTGACAGGCAGGCTTGTCTGGTTACAGTATATAAAGCTACCTGAAGAAAATTACAGGTGTTCTATTTGATCCTATTAGTACCACGGTCAGGCAGCTAGACTATTTACATTTAGTACAGTGCGTCCTGCTCACAGTGTTCAGCTAGATCCGTTCCTGTTATCTTCCTACTGACAGGCAGGCTTGTCTGGTTACAGTATATAAAGCTACCTGAAGAAAATTACAGGTGTTCTATTTGATCCTATTAGTACCACGGTCAGGCAGCTAGACTATTTACATTTAGTACAGTGCGTCCTGCTCACAGTGTACAGCTAGATCCGTTCCTGTTATCTTCCTACTGACAGGCAGGCTTGTCTGGTTACAGTATATAAAGCTACCTGAAGAAAATTACAGGTGTTCTATTTGATCCTATTAGTACCACGGTCAGGCAGCTAGACTATTTACATTTAGTACAGTGCGTCCTGCTCACAGTGTACAGCTAGATCCGTTCCTGTTATCTTCCTACTGACAGGCAGGCTTGTCTGGTTACAGTATATAAAGCTACCTGAAGAAAATTACAGGTGTTCTATTTGATCCTATTAGTACCACGGTCAGGCAGCTAGACTATTTACATTTAGTACAGTGCGTCCTGCTCACAGTGTTCAGCTAGATCCGTTCCTGTTATCTTCCTACTGACAGGCAGGCTTGTCTGGTTACAGTATATAAAGCTACTTGAAGAAAATTACAGGTGTTCTATCCCAGCTTAGTGCAGCTACAGGCCATTAGTATGTCTGGAAGGCCAAGAAGGAGAGGCAGACAGTCACAAGCCAATAAGAGAGGGCAAGCAGGCTCTGTGTCTAGTGCTGGTCGTGGAGACGGTGCATCCTCATCAGCACGTGGCCATGGGACACGCTTGGCCTTTTTTTCGGCAGCTGGCCATGTTGAGCCGCAACATGCGGAAGACTTGGTCGAGTGGATGACCAAGCCGTCCTCATCCTCCTCATCCTCTCTCACCCATGCCCAGGGTGCTTTGTCTGGCAAAGCAGCGGCCTCTTCCCTCAGCTCAATGTCATCAGTGACTCCTTCCCTAGCTCCACCATGTCCTCATGAGGATTCCCTCGAACTGTTTGACCACAGTGTTGGGTACATGCTCCAGGAGGATGCCCAGCGTTTGGAAGGCTCTGATGACGATACTGAGCTCGATGAAGGCAGTAACATGAGCGCGGACAGAGGGGGTGCCCAAGAAGGACAGCAATCTGGCAGTCATGCTCCCCCTGCTGCAGCATACTGCCAGGTTTGCTCCAGTGATGAGGAGGGAGGGGATGATGAGGTCACTGACTCAACGTGGGTGCCTGATAGGAGAGAGGAGGAGGAGGAGGAGGAGGAGGAGGAGGAGGAGGAGGAGGCGGCAGCACATCACCAACGAGGCAGGATGCCCTCCAGGGGCCAGCCTAAGGGCAACACATTGACTGCATCACACCCCAAAGCTCCACATGTGCAGGGCGCTGCAGTCTCTGCGCGTTATTCAAAAAGTTCTTTGGTGTGGGCCTTTTTTGAGACGAGTGCATCAGATCGCACCGCTGCTATTTGCAACATATGTCTCAAGCGTATCTCGCGTGGCCAAAATATCTCCCGCTTGGGTACCACATGCTTGACCAGACATATGTTGACCTGCCATGCAGTTCGTTGGCAAGCGTATCTAAAAGACCCACACCAAAGAACAAAGAGGATCTCTCCTTGCTCCTCATCAGCTGAGATTTCCAACCCCACTAGACCTTCAGTCCTCTCTGAGACCTGCAGTGAGAGGAATGAAGGTGTAGAATTAGGTGTGTCACAGCCAAGTACTTGTGGGCAATCTGCTTTTGGTACACCGACGTCAGATTGTACCAGGCAAATTTCCCTGCCCCAGCTGCTGCACCGCCGAAAGAAGTTTGCTCCCAGCCATCCACATGCCCAGCGGTTGAATGCTAGCTTGGCAAAATTGCTAGCACTTCAACTGCTGCCTTTTCAGTTGGTAGACTCTGCCCCCTTCCGTGAGTTTGTGGAATGTGCGGTTCCTCAGTGGCAGGTACCCAAACGCCACTTTTTCTCACGGAAGGCGATTCCGGCTCTCTACCGGCATGTGGAAGGCAATGTCCATGCCTCGCTGGACAGGGCGGTCAGCGGTAAGGTGCATATTACCGCTGACTCATGGTCCAGCAGGCATGGACAGGGACGTTACCTAAGTTTCACGGCGCATTGGGTGACTCTGCTGGCAGCTGGGAAGGATGCAGGACAAGGTGCAGTAGTGTTGGAGGTTGTTCTGCCACCACGCCTCCAAAATGCTGATTGTGACACACCTCTCTCCTCCACCCCCTCCTCTTCTTCTTCCTCCATGGCCTCTTCCTCGGAACCAGCGGTGCTCCGTAGGCGTTCAAGGGGCTACGCAAGTACGCAGGCCAAAAGATGCCATGCGGTGCTTGAGCTGGTGTGCTTGGGGGACAGGAGCCACACTGGGGCAGAGGTTCTGTCAGCTCTGCAGGGGCAGGTTCAGAGGTGGTTGACGCCACGCCAACTTAAGGCAGGAATGGTGGTTTGCGACAATGGCACCAACCTCCTCTCTGCCCTCCGACAGGGACAAATGACCCATGTGCCCTGTTTGGCTCACGTCCTTAACTTGGTGGTGCAGCGGTTCTTGGGCAGGTACCCGGGCTTACAGGATGTCCTGAGGCAGGCCAGGAAAGTCTGTGTGCATTTCCGCCGGTCATATAATGCCAGTGCTCGGCTGACGGACCTCCAAAAGGAGTTTAACCTGCCCAAGAACCGCCTAATCTGTGACATGCCCACCAGGTGGAACTCAACGTTGGCCATGCTGCAGCGGCTGCACACGCAGCAGAGGGCCATCAATGAGTACCTGTGCGACTATGGCACCAGGACAGGGTCAGGGGAGCTTGGTTTTTTTTCCCCACGCCAGTGGGCCATGATCAGGGATGCATGCACTGTCCTGTCACCATTCGAGGAGGCCACGAGGATGGTGAGCAGTGACAGTGCATGCATCAGTGACACTGTCCCCCTTGTCCACCTGTTGGAGCACACGCTGCGTGGAATAATGGACAGGGCACTTGAGGCAGAACAGAGGCAGGAAGAGGAGGACTTCCTTAGCTCTCAAGGCCCCCTTTATCCAGACAGTGTTCCTGCGTGCCCGCCGATCACACAGGAAGAGGACGAGGAGGAAGAGGAGGAGGAGGAAGATTGTGTCAGTATGGAGGTGGAGCCTGGCACTCAGCATCAGCAGCAGTCTTTAAGGGATCAGTCCCAAGAAACACATGGACTTGTACGTGGCTGGGAGGAGGTGGCTGCGGACCATGTCGTTCTTAGTGACCCAGAGGACTCCGGACCGAATGCCTCAGCAAACCTACGCTGCATGGCCTCCCTGATCCTGCAAAGCCTGCGTAAGGATCCTCGTATTCGTGGTATCAAGGAGAAGGACCAATACTGGCTGGCAACCCTCCTTGATCCACGTTACAAGGGTAAGGTTGCGGACCTTATCTTGCCATCGCAGAGGGAGCAGAGGATGAAACATCTTCGGGAGGCCTTGCAGAAAGGTCTGTGCAACGCGTTCCCAGAGACTGGGAGGTTACAAACTCCTGTTTCTGGACAACGTGTTGCTGAGGCTTCGGTCAGTCAAAGAAGGAGCGGTGGAGAAGGTGGCCGTCTGACCGATGCGTTCAGACAATTTTTTGGTCCGCAGCCCCAAGGTATGATCGGTTCCAGCAACCATCGCCAGCGTCTGTTTTACATGGTGCAGGAATACCTAGGGGCAAGATCAGACTTGGACACCTTTCCCACCGAAAATCCTCTGGGTTACTGGGTCTTGAGGATGGATCACTGGCCAGAGCTTGCACAGTATGCAATTGAGCTACTGGCCTGTCCTGCATCCAGCGTTCTTTCGGAACGCACATTCAGTGCTGCTGGAGGCGTGGTAACCGATCACAGGGTGCGTCTGTCCACCGACTCGGTCGATCGGCTGACCTTCATAAAAATGAATGAGTCTTGGATCACCACCAGCTACCAAGCACCTGATGCTGATGTAACCGAATAATTTTTTTTGAAATCTCAGATCCCTTCAAAGACTGCCTATGCTGATGCTGAGTGACTATCCCTGAGTAATTATCCTCTTCCTCCTCAATCATCACGCTGATAGCTTGTAAGAACATTTTTGGTTCTGGGCGCCACCACCAGTGCCTAAGGCACAATTTTTCAGCCCCTGTTTAACAGGGGCGTGTAATTACAATTTTTGATGTAATACTTTGCAGCAGGGCTCGTTCCTGCATTCCAACTAGAGTGTCTGTGAGGGGTTGCAGTGTTGTGGCACCAGCACCAGTGCCTAGGGCCCAATTTTTCTGCCCCTGTCTAACAGGGGCGTGTAATTACAATTTTTGATGCAATACTTTGCAGCAGGGCTCGTTCCTGCGTTCCAACTAGAGTGTCTGTGAGGGGTTGCAGTGTTGTGGCACCAGCACCAGTGCCTAAGGCCCAATTTTTCTGCCCCTGTCTAACAGGGGCGTGTAATTACAATTTTTGATGCAATACTTTGCAGCAGGGCTCGTTCCTGCGTTCCAACTAGAGTGTCTGTGAGGGGTTGCAGTGTTGTGGCACCAGCACCAGTGCCTAAGGCCCAATTTTTCTGCCCCTGTCTAACAGGGGCGTGTAATTACAATTTTTGAAGCAATAATTTGCAGCAGGGCTCGTTCCTGCGTTCCAACTAGAGTGTCTGTGAGGGGTTGCAGTGTTGTGGCACCAGCACCAGTGCCTAAGGCCTAATTTTTCAGCTCCTGTTCAACAGGGGCATGTAATTACAATTCTTGATCTAATATTTCACAGCAGGGCCCTGTGAGGGCTTACAGTGTTGTGGCCACAGCAACACCTAAGGCCCAAATTTCTGCTGAGTATATAGGGCAGGACCCTACTTTCAAACATCTAACTTACAAACGACTCCTACTTGCAAACGGAAGGAGACAACAGGAAGTGAGATGAAATCTACCCCTAGGAAGGGAAATTCTCTCCTGTAAGAGTTAATATGGGAAAACAATTTCTCCTTTCCACTGATGCTTTCCAATCCTTGTTCCACAAAAAAACCCAAATTTTCAAAAAACATTTTTCATTGGGACAAAAAAGTGAGGTGAAATCTTCTGAAGAGGAGGAAAGACAGCAAAACAAATGTCACAGGGGTGATAACCCTTCCCTATGTTTTCCAAAAAGCTTAGAAAAGATTTTTTGGCTGGAGCTAAACACGTTAAAAATGTTCAAAATTACAAACAGATTCTACTTAACAACAAACCTACAGTCCCTGTCTTGTTTGCACCGCCTGTATACTGCTGTTCAGAGTATATAGGGCCTGGTGGCCCCACACCTTTCCTTATTTTAATTTGGGTGCGGGGTTCCCCTTAATATCCATACAAGACCCAAAGGGCCTGGTAATGGACTGGGGGGTACCCATGCCGTTTGTCTCACTGATTTTCATCCATATTGCCATGACCCGACATGACATTAAACCCGCAAGCAGTTTTAAATGAGATTTTTTCCTTTAAAAATGACATTTGGTGCAGGGACTGTTCTAAACATGGGAAACACGCGTCACTTTACAGGCATACTATAGACACCCCCCAGGTACGATATTTAAAGGAATATTTCACTTTTTTTTTTTTACTTTAAGCATCATTAAAATCACTGCTCCCGAAAAAACGGCCGTTTTTAAAAGTTTTTTTTGCATTGATACATGTCCCCTGGGGTAGGACCCGGGTCCCCAAACCCTTTTTAGGACAATACCATGCAAATTAGCCTTTAAAATGAGCACTTTTGATTTCGAACGTTCGAGTCCCATAGACGTCAATGGGGTTCTAACGTTCGTGCGAACTTTCGGTCCGTTCGCGGGTTCTGGTGCGAACCGAACCGGGGGGTGTTCGGCTCATCCCTACCCACCTGTAAACACAGAAGTGTAGGCGGATCTGCATACCACCGATCAATGTGTCACTTACGGATATCGGGCAGCATTATATCCAATCACACCAGACACCAGGGTCAACGTAAATGATACAGTAGGTGGGGGCAGACCTAGTCCATTAACATTGATGGTACAAGAAGCGAGGGGTGGACCTGATCCAATAACTTCCACCTTGCCAAACCCTCAGGCTAGAAATAACTGATGATGCGGGGCCATATAGAGGCAGTGCCTACACAGCATGTCCTCTGCATAATGTCAGTTTCACATGCATATAGTGCAAGAGAGTCATTTGAATTTGGGTGGAATCTACAGGGAAACAAAGACTTATGTAGTTTAAAGGAAGAACACACACACGTACACACGTCTCTATATGAATTTAATCCTTATGATCAGGTTCCTATGGGGCAATACTTAAAGTCATTAATGACTACTTAGATTGGATTACTGTACCTGTCTCATAAAACAAATAAACCCAAAAAGGGGGAGTAATATATATATATATATATATATATACACAAATATATATATATACATACACGCACATGCCTACACACGCATATGCACACATATATAAATATATTTATATACAAATACACACATGTATAAATACCCAAAATTATTAAATACTTCAAAGGATCATTATCATGAAGGTGCAACAGCACCAAAGGAGACGGCTTCACCTAAGTAATCTCCCATCTGTGTAACCTTCCCCTTTCCATATAGTAATAAACTCGATAGTACTCAAACATAATGAACTCACAATTAGTTAAAAGACACATTTAAAACAGATTTAATAGGGACCAAACTGTCCTAGACTTAAAAAGGTTGAAACTGGGACACATAGGTAAAGACCTAATTTACACAGCTAAAAATATCTATATTAATATTAGGGCTCATTGGTTGGTTTTAATGAGACGAAGAACCACACATAAACATAAACATAGATACGTAAATATCTACAGTCCTTCTTAATGCGAATGGACCGCAAGGAAACAAAGTTGGTTAAAATACAATAGATAAAATAGAATTAAAATAGAGAAATAGAATTTCAATAGGTAGACAAAATCTAATAATAACTACTCTAAAAAATAGGACATAATAGTCCTTACCTAAAAAAAAAAAAAGGAGGGGGGGTTAATAGACCTATAACCAAAAAAGAGTTAATTTGTAGAACTAGTGTCCCTCAAATAGAAAAGGGTAGGCGGTGATTGATGCACGTAAGTGTGTGCACAAGAGAGCATGCAAGTGCCTGGGAACGTCCATCTGTGCTCTCAGAACGAGTTCACACCTTCATGCCCCCACACATCCCATCCAAGGTTGCCAACCCATCCAAACATTCCAGTAGTCCTGGAGGTGTGCAGTTCATATCGTGCTTTGACATGCTTTTATATCACCTATGTTTGTGAGTATGTTTTGTGATATCTTTATGCTTTAGTAAATGTTTTAATGGAATTGCACTAGGTCGTGCGCCCTTCTCTTGTTTTTCTTGTTTTTTGTTGTTTTTTACACAGTGCTTGTGTGCGCACTGTTGTTGAAAGAACTGTCAATAACTTTTTTCATGTTCATGTAAAACCTTCAGGACTGTGTTCTTCTTTACACTGAAGATATTTCCTAATGATATTGGCTGTATGTTTGGGGTATTTTTCCTGCTGCAGAATACATTTTGGGGCCAATCACATGCCTCCCTGATGGTATACAGTAGAATGATGGCTAAGTATCTCACTGTATTTCTCAGCATTGAGGACACCATTGATCAGGGCAAAGTTGAGGATCGTAGACACAGTGGTCGGCCAAGGAACCTTAATACAGCAGATGGAAGACACATCATGCTTACTTCCCTTGGACATCAGAAGATTCCAGCAGTGCCATCAGCACAGAGCCGGTAGAAACCAGTAGTACCCAGGTACACCCATCTAATCGCTAACAACACCAATAATCTCCTGTGCATGAGTGGGATAGCCCAATAGGAATTATCTCCTGAAGCCTTGCTGCCCTCTAGGACTGGGATCATCCTCAACCACTAGAAAAATAAAAGAAAAAAGGGCACACTGGCCTAGTGCATATCTCACAAATTTTTTATTAATAATATAATAAAATACTACTCACTAGCATAGGTAATAACAGTGCTCAACTCAGGCAATGCTCAGTGACTATACAATTCCAGATTGGCCAAAGACCTAAGCATAGGGGCCCCACCCGGGTCCCTGCAGGCTGACGCATTTCGAAGGGATGTTCTTCTTCATCAGATCACGCTAATTAATAAATAATTAATAAATACATTTATTAAGTTAAAATTACACCTACATAAGTATAAGAACAATGCACATTGCTAAGAAATCCGAATCGGATAATCGTCTCGTTGTTCTGGTTCACTTCCGGTACATGATGACATTAATAGGAGGCTCTGTCTGACCCAAATTATCAGGAAAAGGACATCTTACAGGGGATGGGGACCCTCCTGTGTCATCACGCATTTATATAAAAAAGTCAGGCCTCTTTCACAATTTTGCTCATGTCACCTCTTGAATTAGCAATGAACATATGGGCTATGTGACCAAGCGTCTCTCTGGGAGCATACAATCAATCTAACATTCAGCAATTGTAAATTAAAAAACAAATCAGTTTTTTTAACCTCATCCTCACCCAGGAGAGTAAATATAGTTATAATGCAATCCTCATGTCCCACATAAGGAAAAAAAACTTGAAGCATGCTGAGATAAGAATGAAAAAAGAAAAATAGAAAAAGAAAATGAAAAAATGTATATATATAAAAAGCACACAAAAATATATATTAAAGACGTATCACAGGAGGCCACTTAACGGTCTTTAACTGGTACTGTCTAAAAAAAGCAATTTACATCTAAGGCTAAGCTACATTTTTATAATTTTTTTTTTTTTTTAAGGGACTATATACCACAATAAGCATATAAAAAAGATAAACCTCAACACCCCTAGGGCTATATAAAAAACTGAAGGACAAATACTAAAAAACAAACAAAAAGTTAAATAGCAATAACCCATAAACCATAAATGGGGCCAGCCCTATAAACCTTATATAAAATCCAAAAATTTGAGAGTAGAGATAGGTCTTAACCCAACAACAAAAACAATAAAAATAAAAAGGGACGTCATGCATTATTTATAAATACATTAACCCTCCTAGCTGTATTCTCGAGTGTGGCTCGAGAGTTAAATTTCAGTACCATTAGCGGTAACCCCGAGCTACACTCAGGATTGCATTGCAGAATCCTGGTGCCGTATACTTACCTTGTCACCAGGATCCTGCAATGTCCCCCCGCTGTGTCCTCCGCCGGATCATCTGCCTGATGTCCTGTGTTCCGGGCTCTGTTCCTTGTGAGCATTGCAACACATGGGGGTGGAGCCCAGCTGCAAATTCAAAAAGTACATAAAACATAACACAGACAGTACACTGTAATCTTACAGATCAAATTAATTTATGAAATCATTTCACATCCCTTTTGTCCCTAGTGCTTTGTCCAGTGCCCTGCATGCACTTTTATATTATATATACTGTTCTTTCTGCCTGAAAACTTGAGATTGTCCATGGCAACCAAAAAGTGTCCCTTTAAATCAAAAGTGGTTTTATACCAGCTAGAAAACAGCAATAGTAAATTATAACACTTGCAGAATTGAGTGATAGTGAATCGTGGGGAAATTAATTTTATTATTATTATATTATTATTTTTTATTTATTTTATTATTTTATGTACTTATATAGCGCCATCAATTTACGCAGCGCTTTACATATACATTGTACATTCACATCAGTCCTTACCCTCAAGGAGCTTACAATCTAAGGTCCCTAACTCACATTCATACATACTAGGGACAATTTAGACAGGATCCAATTAACCTACCAGCATGTCTTTGGAGTGTGGGAGGAAACCGGAGTACCCGGAGGAAACCCACACAGACACAGGGAGAACATGCAAACTCCAGGCAGGTAGTGTCCCGGTTGGGATTCGAACCAGCGACCCTTCTTACTGCTAGGTGAGGATGTTACCCACTACACCACTGTGCCGCCCATTATCTTTTATAATTATTTATAGTTATTTATTATCTTATAATTTATGATTTCATGATTCAAACTTTATCATACCCAGGATGTCTACTAGACTCTTGTTTGGACATCTTTAAGTGAGTTATTCCTAAGAATTACAGGCCTACAATATAAAACGCCAAATTTCTATGCAAAACAATGTACCACTTTCAGATTAAAAAATCTGAGATAATCATACTGACAGGGAGGCTACTGTCTTAATTTACATTAAGACCAAACATTTGGTTTCCAATTTGGAAATGTTCCTCCTCACTGCAATCCCCCTCCAATGGGGAACAAATCCAGATGCTCTGGACTGATAAGTCAAAATGTGAAATATTTGGTTGTAACAAGAGGTAGTTTGTTTGCCAAAGCGCTGAAGAGCAGTACAATAATGAGTGTCTGCAGGCAGAAGTGAAGCATGGTGGGGGTTCCTTGCGAGTTTGGAGCTGCATTTCTGTAAACGGATTTGGAAATGTTGTCCTCAATGCTGAGAAATACAAGCAGATACTTATCCATCATGCCATACCATCAGGGATACATGTTATTGGCCCCAAAAGTGATTTTACGACAGGACAACAACCCCAAACATACAGCCAATGTTGTCAACTATCTTAAGAGTAAAGAAGAACAAGGAGTCCTGGAAGTGAAGGTTTAGCCCCCACTGAGCCCTGATCTCAACATCATCAAGTCTTTTTAGGATTACATGAAGAGGCTGAAGGATTGCAGGCAACCTACATCCACAGAAGATCTGTGGTTAGTTCGATAAGATGTTTGAAACAACCTACCTTTGGAGTTCCTTCAAAAACTGTGTGCACAAGCACTGTGGTGTTGAATTACTAAAACTGGAGAGTGCAAAATCTGGTACAGCTTTGCACGGTAGCCAATCAGCTTCTAAATTCAGCTTGTTCAATTAAGCTCTGTCCAAAAAAAAAAAAAACCTGGAATCTTATTTGTTTTTATGCAAAGCTGCACCAGATTTTGCACTCTCCAGTTTTAGTAAATCAACCCCTGTGCGTACCTAGAAGAATTGATGCTGATTTGAAGCTAAAGAGTAGGGATGAGTTTCGAGTTCGAGTCAAACTCATGTTCGACTTGAACATTGGCTGTTCGCCAGTACGCCGAACAGCGAACAATTTGGGGTGGTCGCAGCAAATTCGAAAGCCGCGGAACACCCTTTAAAAGTGCTAATTTTAAAGGCTTATATGCATGGTATTATCATAAAAAGTGTTTGGGGACCTGTGTCCTTCCCCAGGGGACATGTATCAATGCAAAAAAAAGTTTTAAAAAGGGCCGTTTTTTCGGGAGCAGTGGTTTTAATAATGCTTAAAGTGAAACAATAAAAGTGTAATATTCCTTTAAATTTCATACTTGGGGGGTGTCTATAGTATGCCTGTAAAGGGGCGCATGTTTCCAGTCTGACAGCAAAATGACATTTCAAAGGAAAAAAAGTCATTTAAAACTACTTGCGACTATTAATGAGTTGTCGGCCCGACAATACACATAAAAGTTCATTGATAAATGGGCAGTCCCTACAATAATGGCACCATTGGACATACAAGCTGCCTTATAATCCACATAATCTTGCATCACTGTTTAGGGGATTTCAGATGGAATAATGTACAGATTCCAAACAGGCAATGGGGCAAGCAAGGGATAAATATATATGCATGTATTCCAGCCACTCGGGAGCTTGGTGCCTTTGAAATTATTTCTGTGCTCTAAGATTATCAAAAATGGCCACCACTGAGTTGATATGCACAGTGGACCTGACAAGCTGAAGTGTCAATGGGCTGAGCGCTCCGACCTGCCCTTCCAGTTTCCTATATCGGGGCTACATCCAATCAGAACAGGAGGGACAGGTCTAATATCTACAGTCTAAGATCATATCCTCAGTGATACGATCCAGGATGAAAGTTGCTTAAAGGCTAAGTTCACTTTTTTTTCTAAATTCCAGCTCTGTTATATACCAAAAAAAACATTCATGTATCTTTTTTGCAGAAAAGAAAAAAAACTTCTCCAGCTTCCTGTCCAAACTACCTCCATTACACATCCTGAATGTGGTATTTGGATGGAAAATCCAGTACAGGGAAGTAGTTCACCAGCTGACCTCATGAACACACACCTTGCACCTGCCCTCCTCCTCTAGGAAATTGCTCCCACGCAGTCACCCTGCAGTTACTGCTTTCCAGTGCAGGCAATGTCAGCTCTGTTCTCACTGAATACACACCCAGGCACTTCCTCTTTTTGTTTGTTGCTGTCTTCTTTCACAGATTGTTCATTTGGCAGAGTGTGCAGGAGCCGAGTGATAACGGCTTATTTGGAGTAGTAGTAGCATTGAAAACAGAAGAAATGTGTCCCTAAAAGTCTGTGAAGCTCATCATACACTATACAATCTGATGTACAATCACCTTTAGATCTACCATCAACTATGTAATGCAAGGGCCTGCCGATTGTATACAGAGTGATTGGATAGATGGTGTGTCCTCATATTATATAGTTTTGGTAAATCTAAAGGAGATGATACAGAGATTGTACAATCAGATTGTATAGTGTATGGCCACCTTTATACACCTGAAATGAACTAGTTGCGCTTTTATTGTCCTTAATTTTGAATGCCACCCCAAATATAGAAGCAAACACACATTTTAAGGTGTTAAAAAATAGGCGACAAACGCAGCAAAAAAAACACAGTAAAAACATGCAAACCGCAACACATCAAAATGTCCCATGATCTACTGTATGAAATAGCCCATTGAAATAAAAAAAATGAGCCCAAAAACTTGCGTTCCCAGTACTCTAAATGTTAATGTGGCCTAAATTTGAAATTGGTGTGTTTACACGAGTATAATGCGGTTCCATTCACATCTGCACATTTCCGAACACATGGCAAACCACACAGAAAAGGTGCACTTTGCCGTGCGTTTTGGAAGTGCACTGAAACAATCGTTGAACTTACGTTGTCATTACATGTTAATGGAACCCCAAGTGTGGGTAGCAGGTGTGTGCCTGCCGTGGATGATTTAAGTGAGAAATAAGCACATTGGGATGGCTGGGGCAGAAAGGACATTAGAACTGGTTTCTACTTCTTATGAAAAGTGAAATCATACTAAGGTGAACTTAGCCCTTAACTACTGCAGCTGTTATGTAGTGATCTAGCTGTTCCTTCATTACTGGACTGTCAGCATTACTATCCACTTGACCTTCCAGAAGATTTACTCTCATTCATGACCAGGCCATTATTTTTTTTTTGGCACTGCGTTACTTTAAATGACAGTTGCATGGTCATGCAATGATGTACACAAATCAAATTTATATCAATTTTTCACACAAAGTTCACACAGTTTCTACTATATATCTATATATATACATGTGTACTCATAAAATCATAAAACCTGGTCATTCGGGGTGAACCTCTTCAGAGAAAAATCTCAAAATACCTTTCAGCTTTTAACAAAAATAAAAACAAAAAAAAGCAGGTGGGAAGTGGAGCGGGAGGGAAAAGGGTGAAATATTGTAAGTGCACAACATAAGTCCCACTCATTATATATATATATATATATACAGTGGGGATGGAAAGTATTCAGACCCCCTTAAATTTTTCACTCTTTGTTATATTGCAGCCATTTGCTAAAATCATTTAAGTTCATTTTTTTTCCTCATTAATGTACACACAGCGCCCCATATTGACAGAAAAACACAGAATTGTTGACATTTTTGCAGATTTATCAAAACAAGAAAAACTGAAATATCACATGGTCCTAAGTATTCAGACCCTTTGCTCAGTATTTAGTAGAAGCACCCCTTTTATCTAATACAGCCATGAGTCTTTTTGGGAAAGATGCAACAAGTTTTTCACACCTGAATTTGGGGATCCTCTGCCATTCCTCCTTTCAGATTCTCTCCAGTTCTGTCAGGTTGGATGGTAAACGTTGGTGGACAGCCATTTTTTAGGTCTCTCCAGAGATGCTCAATTGGGTTTAAGTCAGGGCTCTGGCGGGGATATTCAAGAACAGTCACGGAGTTGTTTTGAAGCCACTCCTTCGTTATTTTAGCTGTATGCTTAGGGTCATTGTCTTGTTGGAAGGTAAACCTTTGGCCCAGTCTGAGGTCCTGAGCACTCTGGAGAAGGTTTTCGTCCAGGATATCCCTGTACTTGGCCGCATTTATCTTTCCCTCGATTGCAACCAGTCGTCCTGTCCCTGCAGCTGAAAAACACCTCCACAGCATGATGCTGCCACCACCATGCTTCACTGTTGAGACTGTATTGGACAGGTGATGAGCAGTGCCTGTTTTTCTCCACACATACCGCTTAGGTCAGGCCAAAAAGTTCTATCTTGGTCTCATCAGACCAGAGAATCTTATTTCTCACCATCTTGGAGTCCTTCAGGTGTTTTTTTTAGCAAACTCCATGCGGGCTTTCATGTGTCCTGCACTGAGGAGAGGCTTCCGTCAGGCCACTCTGCCATAAAGCCCCAACTGGTGGAGGGCTGCAGTGATGGTTGACTTTCTACAACTTTCTCCCATCTCCCGACTGCATCTCTGGAGCTCAGCTACAGTGGTCTTTGGGTTCTTCTTTACCTCTCTCACCAAGGCTCTTCTCCCCCGATAGCTCAGTTTGGCCGGATGGCCAGCTCAAGGAAGGGTTCTGGTCATCCCAAACGTCTTCCATTTAAGGATTATGGAGGCCACTGTGCTCTTAGGAAACTAAAGTGCAGCAGAAATTTTTTTGTAACCTTGGCCAGATCTGTGCCTTGCCACAATTCTGTCTCTGAGCTCTTCAGGCAGTTCCTTTGACCTCATGATTCTCATTTGCTCTGACATGCACTGTGAGCTGTAATGTCTTATATAGACAGGTGTGTGGCTTTCCTAATCAAGTCCAGTCAGTATAATCAAACACAGCTGGACTCAAATGAAGGTGTAGAACCATCTCAAGGATAATCAGAAGAAATGGACAGCACCTGAGTTAAATATATGAGTGTCACAGCAAAAGGTCTGAATACTTAGGACCATGTGATATTTCAGTTTTTCTTTTGTAATAAATCTGTAAAAATGTCATCAATTCTGTGTTTTTCTGTCAATATTGGGTGCTGTGTGTACATTAATGAGGAAAAAAAAATTAATTTAAATGATTTTAGCAAATGGCTGCAATATAACAAAGAGTGAAAAATTTAAGGGGGTCTGAATACTTTCCGTCCCCACTGTGTATATATATATATATATATATATATATATATATAGACTCCCCATTATGTATGTAATCAACCCCAACCACTGTGGCTATCAAAAATGAATAAGGAGATGTACAAATCCCGTACGGGGATAAGTAACAGCCAGGAAATTTAAACATCTCCACATCCACAAGGGGAAATCTGGGCCATGTACCATCTAGACTCACTGTCATACTGTCATACTGAAAAACTCCCATCTATCCGTATTTAAAAATGCTAGCCAGGGAAGGAACTGAAACACAAGGCTCCATTCACACCTATGCAGTTTGATTTTGAATATTTCTGCAGTGCTTTTTGCTGTGTTTTCTGTGATTTTACCGCAAATTTGCAGCAATTTGTGTTTTTTATGTTTTGGGGTTTTTTGAGAAAATTTGTTGTTGGGCAGATTAAAAAAATGCAAAACGCAAATCGTGGCAAAAATGCACTACATGCTTTTCTGTAGCTTCTCCATTAAAGTCTATTGAACCAAAAAAAACAATAATTTGCATTTAAAAAAGTCCCTGATCCTTTCCAAAAATGTAGAAGCACAAAAGTACATTGATGTGAATGTGTTCCATAGGAAACCAAATTAAAAAATTCTGCAAAAAGCATGAAAAATTAATTGGTGTAAATGGAGCCTAATAGGGCATACACACGGTCGGACTTTTCGGCTACAAAAGTCCGACGGACGCCGACGGACCAAATATTTCGTGTGTGGGCTTCCCCAGACTTTCAGCGGACTTTTCAAGTTGCAAATCTGATGGACTTTAGATTTGGAACTTGCTTCAAATCTTTACGTCGTAACTGGACCCAGAAATCCGCTCGTCTGTATGCTAGTCTAACGGACAAAAACCAATGCTAGGACAGCTATTGGCTACTGGCTATCAACTTCCTTATTTTAGTCTGGTGTACGTCATCACGTACGAATCCGTTGGACTTTGGTGTGATCGTGTGTAGGCAAGTCCGGTTGTTAGAAAGTCTGTTTAAAGTCCGCCAAAAGTCCGTCAAAAGTCTGTCGAAAGTCTGTCGGACAGGCTGTCGGACTTTTGTAGCCAAAAAGTTGGACCGTGCGTACGTCCCATTAGACTCACCTCACTGTGTGTACTTCTGTCTTCATTCAAACCCTTGGGAATTAGACTCCCCAGGCTATAAATCCAATATGTTTATCTCCTACTGAGCTTTTGATGTTTTATGCCACTATCAAGATCACCTGTGAAGGTTTCAATACCAAAGACCCTCAAAACTGGTGGGCAATAGAGTATTTATCACTTCTATTTGTTATACTGCGCTTGTATTCCCAGAACCTGACTCTCAGGGGTGCATGGTTTTTACCATCTGTCCCCATGACCTCTTTCTTAGGATGCCATATGTACTTATATGCCCCACAATTCCTTATCTCACACCTATAGTTTCCCTTTTGGTTGAATAATGAACCTCCCTGGCAGTTTTCTTGACCCTGCTGGGAGCAATCATGCCCCTAAATCTCTAAACCAAATTTGGTCTGCATTGAAGATCTCGCCTAAAACAAAGTCTTGCTTTAAGATGTTCCCATTTTTTTTTAAATCGCTGGATTTCAAAAGCTCTATTGTTATACTTTGTGGATAAGTGTACTTGGTTCTCTACCGTTTCTGGTGACCTTGACTTTGAGGTTGCCTGTCCAACCTGTGTACACAATCTGAGATCACACAGAAGTGATTTTAAAAGCACCAAGCTTCTGACTGCCTGGAATACATGCATTTATATTTCTCCCTATTTATATTGTATTATACATACTTTACCTTATACTATACAGTGTTCATAGAAGTGAATGTATATGGGTTGTTTATCACATTCTTATTTATAACATTGGCCCTGAGAGCCTAAGTCTGGAGTACCCTGATAAGATAAGCTTACCCAGCCTCCTAAGTGAAAGAGGAACCGGTGGTTTTAGTCCTTTTACATTTTTAGTATATAAGAACACAATGTTGCAGCAAACACTCCATTCTGAGGATGAGGGGACACCCTCAAAAAAATCAACATCTGTGGGCCTTTTCAGGTGCCATAATAGCCCATCTGGGGGCAAGAATAGTGGTTCTGGTCTTAATCTCCCTTGATATATGTCATTATTATTATTCAGGATTTATACAGTGTTAACAATTTGTTCAACACTTTACAATATAAAGGGAGACAGCACAGCAACAATACAATTCAATACAAGAGGGTTAGGAGGGCCCTGCTCCTGAGAGCTTACAATATAATCTGCGTCGTGCTTGTGACGTCATTTTTGGCGTCGCCGCACCTACGTATCGATTTTCCACCCATGTGCTCATTGCGGGGAGGAATTGGCCCCAATCGCTGAGCGGTTGTTCAGCTCGGGTGCAGTCGCCGCCCCTCCCACCATGCACGCACGTGACGCTGGTGGCATGCACATATACATACCCCATTTGGAGCGGGCTGTCTCCATGGCCTGTCTCCTCCTGGGGTCTCTTGCGTACCGGCTGATTTCTCCACCGGTATCGCATGGATGCAGCTTATGGGTAAGTGTTTCCTGTTTCAGTTCACCCCGGTAGTTATGGTTATGGTTTTAGTCACATCACATATATATTTTTTTCCCTTGTAGTTTTTCATTCACCCCATTATTTATATGAGTTTATCAGCATGCATCACTTTGACATATCACCAGGTCCTATACACTCTTAGTCACACTCATTTTCCACCATCACATTTCATCGAACCTCATTGGGTTCATTTAAATACCAAATATCACATCACTTTAGTTTTGATTCCATCCCACATACAATCTATGACGACTCCCCATGGAAGCACTGTGTCCATCATTCATTACACTATCAATTCATATATATATATATATATATATATATATATATTTTTTTTTTTTTTTTTGTCCCAACATTAACACTACATTTATTTTCAGATATTCACATCCGATGAGCCACATCACCTTCTTTGCCACGTGGATACCATCCATGCACCCATGCACTTTCCCATACCATCTGACGCTGCAACCCTATGTGCACGCCACCTCAGCTCCCGCGGCAAGGTCCATGCCTCCTGTGCACCTCATGCCGGCCACCACATGCCGCATTTACTGCTGCCTTGGTAAGTGTGCTTGGTTAACCATTCATGGCTATGAATATTTATTTCTATCCTCCTCTATACAGAGTTGGTTTACCATGTTTATTATTCTATAGGCAAATTATAGTATCTGCTCCTGATGAGTGAACCTATTCATGAAACGCGTCGAGCTATAAGCCATACCTGATGTTACTTTTCATCTATTATGTTTTTACCTCTTCATATCATGCGATCAAGGATGCAGTGTCGGGCAAGCCGAGGTAGGCCTCTCTTGTATCTCTAGCCCAGGCCCCACTGAAAGTGGAACAGAGGGTGCCGAGGGACAGGAGAAACATGAGTGCCTGCTCATGTAGATAGGGGAACTTGCAGTAGGAGATGCGGTCTCAACAAGCGAACTGGGGAACCATCAGGTCAGGAACAATAGCCATGCTCAGTAGGCCAGTCAAGGTTAGAGAAGCACTCCACTTGTGCTGCAGGCCCTGGACATGTGGCTGGTCAGAGCTGTTCGAAAGAGCTGCTGAAGAGCCGTGGACCGGGAGCTCAGGGAAGACACCGCTTCACGCTTCCATGCCAAGACCAAGCCCCCTCTAAATTCTCTTTTAAGTGGTAGTAAACTTATTTTAAAAAAAGTTTCCTCCTGCAAGACAATGTTATAATATATATGTTATAATCACATGCGCAGCTGTGCATGAAGATATGCACACAGAGGAGGAACTATACATACAGTATCTCACAAAAGTGAGTCCACCCCTCACATTTTAAAGTAGACATTAACCGGTTCCCGACCAGCACACGCCGATGTACGT
Organism: Aquarana catesbeiana; assembly: GCF_042186555.1. Taxonomy (NCBI): domain Eukaryota; kingdom Metazoa; phylum Chordata; class Amphibia; order Anura; family Ranidae; genus Aquarana; species Aquarana catesbeiana. The sequence goes on along the minus strand of NC_133334.1, from coordinate 131,506,310 downwards.
CGGCAGAATGGCACGGCTGGAGAAATGGACGTACCTGTACGTCCATTTGAATTCCCCGCCGGCCGGGAGCTCCGTGAGTCGGGTTGCGGGTCCCGCGGACTCGATCGCCGCGGGGACACCCGCGATCGCCTCACAGAGAGGACGAACGGGGAGATGCTAGTGTCACTCGATCTCTGCTCCCTGTCATTGGGAGCAGAGATCAGTGACGTCACACACCAGTCCATCCCCCTGACAGTTAGAAATCACTCCCCTAGGACACACTTAACCCCTCCCCGCCCCCTAGTGGTTAACCCCTTCACTGCCAGTGTCATTTACACAGTAATCAATGCATTTTTAATCGCACTGATCGCTGTATAAATGACAATGGTCCCAAAAATGTGTCAAAAATGTCCGACATGTCCGTCATAACGTCGCGGTCACAATAAATTTCTAGTAAAAAAAAAAATTTTAATAAAAAATGCTATAAAACTATCCCCTATTTAGGGGATATTTAACGCTATAACTTTTGCGCAAACCAATCAATCAACGCTTATTGCGATTTTTTTTTACCAAAAATATGTAGAAGAATACGATCGGCCTAAACTGAGGAAAAAAATTTTTTTTTATATATTTGTGGGGGATATTTATTATAGCAAAATGTAAAAAATAATGCGTTTTTTCAAAATTGTCGCTCTTATATTGTTTATAGCCCAAAAAATAAAAATCGCAGATGCGATCAAATACCACCAAAAGAAAGCTCTATTTGTGGGAAAAAAAGGATGTCAATTTTGTTTGGGAGCCAAGTCGCACGCCTGCACAATTGTCAGTTAAAGCGACGCAGTGCCGAATCACAAAAAACGCTCTGGTCAGTAAGGGGGTAAAATCTTCCGGGGCTGAAGCGGCTAATGGCTGTGTGTTGAGTTATTTTGAGGGGACAGCAAATTTACACTGTTATACAAGCTGTACACTCACTACTTTACATTGTACAGTGTTATTTCTTCAGTGTTGTCACATGAAAAGATACAATAAAATATTTACAAAAATGTGAGGGGGTGTTCTCACTTTTGTGAGATACTGTATATCAATGCATGTACACTATATGCATGTGCACGCATGTTAGTGTGGGTGAGTGTGCATGTGAGCATAAACATTTTGGCACCCAGTGGCCTATTTAAAGCTGCACAGGAGTGCAGAAGATCAATGAGTAGTCATCCGATCCTATGGCCTGTGGCCTGATCTATTGCTTGCTTTTGGGTTCTGACCCAGCTTCATTTGACTCTGCTTACTCTTGATACTCTATCTCTGACTCCAGCTTGTGTTTCGACCTTGTCTCCTGCCTGGTACTGCACGACCTTCTCTGCTTACTGGACATTGACCTCAGGCCAGCTTTGATTTTGCTTCTTTTTCCTGATTCTGTACTTCTGCTGCTTGGTTGTTGCCAATCCCTGACTATCTGACCCTGCACCAGAGTTCCTGAATCTGCCAGGTACCAGTTTGTCTGCTACACAGACTTCAGTGTTTCCCAGCAAGGATCCTCTGAAGGCACGCCTGCCACTCTGTGCCCTGTTATACTTTGTCATAAATTCCAAGGAAAATTGGACAGGAGATGTAAGGGAAACCCTCTCATTAACTTGTCGTCCACATTGTATGTAATAGCTAGAGAGTCAGAACAACAGCCAAGCAACTTGCATTTTTAGAAGGAAAGGTCAGCATTCACAACCTTCATATCTTATGACTGAATATCTTCAAAAGCTGAACTTGGGCTCACACATTTCTCCTCCAAATTCTGCCTATTGGCACTTTAATGTAATAGATGACCTAATAAACCAATAGAAGAATAGTAGTGCCAAGCTTCATCTCACATAAGAAAAGTTTTGCATAAACTAAAGCAAGATATAGAGGGAGATTTACTAAAGCTATTGCACTCAGAATCTGGTGCAGCTGTGCATGGCAGCCAATCAGCTTGTAACTTCAGCTTGTACAATTAAGCTTTGAAAATTAAACCTGCAAGCTGATTGGCTCCTATGCAGAGCTGCACCAGATTTTACATGCTCCAGTTTTAGAAAAAAAAAACAATATTTTGCAGCAACTTATAATCTGTACTTTGTATTTTTTTATTATATATACAGTACCCAATTTGAATTGCCCACCTATAGATCTGTAAATGTTACTGAGTTTTGATATAGTTATGAGATTGTGGAATCTGTGACCTCTTGTCCATCTTCTTTTCATTAACAACCACTTTATTTTTATCCTGTTGTAATATCTTTTGTAAAGGAATTGTCTTCATACAATAGTATTTGTGTCTTCTCTCAACCTGCTTAAGCAGAATCCACAACTGCATAGATCTTAAGAAGCCTGTACTGAGGTTCTATAAGAGATGAAGTACAGTACATGCTGTTAAACATGACAAGATGTCATAGATGGGTTGAGAACAAAACACATGATTCTAGCACAGCTTGTTGGCAAGTTGTCAGTTGTGACACATGGAGAAAATCACAGTCTAATTCATTTAGGCTTATTCTTGGTGCACTGTAGAAGAACACTGATAGAAATAAGATCTATTAGCACAGACCAGAAACAACTTTCCAGGCTGTCAATGGCACACTAACCCTTATTCTTATTTGCTCCTTTTTGGTGTGTTAAATATGCCTTGAAAGTGATTTGTTATATTTGTTCAATGATTGCCAAAAAACACCTGTTGATCTTGCCAGAAATCTTGTGAGCTGATACCTTCCTGTCTTTTCTGTCTGTGCTGTACTCTTATCATTTTCCAGTTATCTATGTGGAATACAAAACATCTCTCCCTATGCTGTAGAGAAGATGAGAAGGGGAGGTGTCTTGTAGTCCTAAATATTTAATGTCCTGGTGTGACAATGCTGCTCCCTCAAAGATACAGTACAGTGGGTGAACATTGTTGTCATTCTAGGACAAGAAGTATGCTATTTTATTGACACTATACAATATATAGGTGAAGACAAAGAAAAATAAATCCCTAAATACAAAGAGAGTGTGGGAAAGTCTGAACCTTTGACCGGTCTCTATCGCTATGAGAGTTTGGGCTGTGGAACATAGGTATGGCTCTTCTTTGTAAAAAAGAGCCCATATTCTTTTAACATTTTTGTGATGGACCTGATTATTTGGTAAGATAACCAAAGTAATACATATATATTCTTTTTTTTTTTAGATAAACAAGGTTTTCTTTTGGTGGATATTGTCTTGCAAAAAGTATTTTATTTTCTATGCAATCCATAGACCAAAGAAATGTTAATCAATAATCTGTCCCATTTATAGTGACGTTACAATCCTGATAATCCTGATTATAGTACAAACCACTGTACTATACCATTATATTTTTAATACAACATTAAAAAATTACCAAACAAACCAATAAAAGAATAAATATTACTGGCAACAAAAAATACACAAATAAAAAAAGTAGCAACAAATAACGGGGAGAAGGGGAAATAAGTTATTAGTGCTTTATAGAGTTTACTAGAGGTTGATAAGATGTAGGAACACATTATATTCATAAAAAAAAAACGTTTTTAATAAGTTAATGTTTATTGATTTAAGTTTTTAACAAAAACAAGCAAAAGACAAAACAAAAGAAAAAGGTACACACACGTTACAGAGAGGTACTCTATACAAATGGTGCAATAAAAATCTGCCAGATTTTCAGACAAAGTAAATTTCATGTATAGTAATGATATTGTCAGGTACAAAGGAGAAGGCTTTAGCAGATTACATATCAACATGTATCGGCATATGAAGTACTTCAGTAAGATACCTAAACACAATATCTAAGCTAGTAGGAGTAGGAGTTCTGTCTATATCAGAAATCTTAGCAAGAGAAGTGTAAAGGGTTACTGTACTCTCAGTGCATGAATGGCTGATGGGGATGACTGATAGGCCAGCCATCAAAACCATGGCTACAGCTACAAGTAGAACCCAGAGATTGATGTTTTTTTACAAAAGCAATGATTCTGTCTAGTTCCAGCAGCAAAAAATCAAAAGTTGGAGGTTGGTCAGAAACCCATATAAGCACAATCATTGTGTGTATCACAATTAGCACTCTAGAAATGGCCAAAGAAATATGGCTATCTAGTCAAGAAAAATCATATTAACCCAAGATACATGTATGTGAATTGTTTGTTAGTATAGGCTTAAATTGAGATTGGATATGAACCCTTCACAATAACAAACTAGATTAAAAATCTTCAATGTATGAGTAATGAGTAATAAAAAACCTTGATTTATTTGAATTTAAAGCAGCAATAGTTCTGTGGCTCCACCCACTAACTCACTCACTGCCCAGGAGATCACCAAACACTTAAAAATAGGATGGATGCAATTTGTGATGAGATCTAGAGACCTATATTTTACTTATAGGTCAAGGCTTTAAAGGGAAAGCACAATCTTGGACACTTTTTGGGTTTTTGCACAAAGTGTGAAGAATATTTTGCAGCACTGGGAGCGTGGGATCAGTGTCCATGTGAATACAGTAGTGGTATTTGGAATCACAATTTGATGTTGGTGGAAGAGTAAATCTGAAGTTGATTGAAGGCACTTTGGACTATATGGACAGTTAGGCATGTCAATTATATGCACTGTTGTACATGAGAATTTGTATGTTTATGTCAATCACACACAGACACGGTGGTAAAGTGAATAATTGAAGTTCTATTTTATTTTTATCTTTTTAATCGCTTTTATATTGTCAGAAGCGAAACACATTAATTAGTATTATATTATCAGACAAGGTGGAGAATGCACTGAGGTGATTGCAACAGCTCAAAAGGGAGCATATATCACTTTATCAGTTTAGTGGCAGAGCATGGAGGCTTTGGGTTTATACAGTTAATAGCCTCCCATGGCTTCCAACACAATTTCTTTGCTGATGACACTCAAATCTATCTCTCTACATCTCAGCTAACTCCATCAGTCTCCACACGCATCACTAATTTACTAACAGACATATCAGCCTGGATGTCACGTACAACTTCCTTAAACTCAATCTATCCAAAACCTAAGCTCAAAATATTTGCTCCCCCATGTGCCTCTTCCCCTGACTTCTCTGTCAAGATTAATGGCACAACTATCAACCCATCCCTGCATCCCAAGGTTCTGGGTGTTATCCTGAACTCTGAACTATCTTTTTAGTTGGGCCCTTCATCCAATCACTATTCAAAGCTTGCCGCCTCCAAAATATGCCCCTTCCTAACCAATGACACCACAAAGCTTCTAATTCACTTCCTAGCCATCTCTCACCTGAACTACTGCAACTCTCTCCTCATTGGATTATCCTTACATAGGCTATCCCCCTTAAGTCCATCATGAATACTGCTGCCAGGCTCATCCACCTTACCAACCGTTCAGTGTCTGCTACTCTTCTTTGTCAATCCAACTGGCTTCTGCTGACATACCTAATAAATTTAAAATACTAAACACAACTTACAAAGCCATATCCACAATGCAGCCCCAGCTACATCACTAACCTAGTTTCAAAATACCATCCAAATCAGTCACTTTGTTCGTCCCAAGACCTTCTGCTCTCTAGCTCCCTTGTCACCTCCTCCCATGCTCACCTCCAAGACTTTGCAAGCCTCGTCCATTTGTCCAACTATCTCCTACTCTGTATGCTTTTAGACATTCTCTTCAGAGAAGCATATCCTGCCCTCACCTAACAACTTTACATTTTATTTTCTCCATCAGCTCACCCCCCACAGCTATTAACTTTTGTATCACTTGACCCTCCCTCTTAGACTGTAAGCTCTAACAAGCAGGGCCCTCTGATTCCTCTTGTATTGAATTGTATTTTAAATGTACTGTCTGCTCCCGTGTTGTTTAGAGCTGCACAAACTGTTGGCACTATATAAATACTGTATAGTAATAATAATAATAATAATATATCATTAAATGTTTGACTACTGGGCCAAAATAGGTTTCAGGTCCAATGTAAATGTACTAGCTACAAGTTTAAAAATATAATTGATAAATGACAAAGGTTTTATATGGGATTATTCAAACATTTGGTCCTATGACATTTACTGTCTAGTTTTACCTAGAAGACACTACAATTACCTTCTCACTCCTATATTTGATGACAGTGCTGGATTATTTTGAAGTGCATATTAACCGAAACTGATCTTTACCGAACTGTAAAAATTGTAATGAAGAGACTGCAATGTTTTGAAACTGTTAAAATGCTTCACTCAACCTTGCTCCTACAAATGTAACACGTGGGGAATCTAATCTTATGGATGTTAATTAGGAGTTTAGTGTATTTGTACCAATGGGGTGCATGGCGTGATAATTACTACTGAGAGATTCTCACAGAGTTCTATCATCCTTGCATAATACAGATACAGTATGTCTGGTACAATACTGTAATCACCTTTATATGTTGGTGCCTACCTTGGAGTTTAACCACATTTTTTGTTAGTTCTAGGTAAAAAAATCTAACAAACTAAAACCATTTATACCACACTATCACATTAAAATGAATTCAAATTATTAATGTCAATTCTAAACAACACATGACTATATAATAAATCCTGATAAATAACCATCATGTATCATAAAATGTCTGATTATATAAAAACTGCATAAAAAAAAACAAAACGCAGTTAAAGTGGATATAAGTTTACCATATATACTGTGGCAGGGTGGCTCTATTGCGCACAATCAATTACCTGTACTTCACTTTGTGCAATAGATACTGGGGATGCACGCACGTGCCCATTGGACAGAGGGGGAGCCAATTGGCAATATCTGGCAGGCCACCTGCATTCATTCCCCAGAGAGGCAGAATGGCAATGTAACAAGGTAGATTGATGTTCTGTCAGGGGAGGACACAGAGATTTTCTGTTCCTGCTAAGCAAGAACACGGATCACTGTGTTCCCCCAGTCAGTCCATCCCCCACACAGTTAGTAAGCACCTCCTAGGGACACACATCCCTTTGATCACCCCTGATGTTAACTCCTTTGCAGCCAGTGTCATTAGTACAGTAACAGTGTATATTTTTAGCACTGTTCACGTCACTGTAATAATGTCACTGGTTCCCCAAAAAGTGTCAAATGTGTCAGTTAGGTGTCCAATCTGTCCGCCACAATGTTGCAGCCCCGCTAAAAATCGCAGATCACTGTCATTATTAGTAAAAAAAAGTCATTAAAATATCCCATAGTTTGTAGCTGCTATAACTTTTGCGCAAACCAATACGCTTATTGGGATTTTTTTTTTCACCAAAAATATGTAGCAGAATACATATTGGCCTAAATTGATGAAGAAATTCGATTTTTTTACATTTGTTTTATAGCAGAAAGTAAAAAATATTGTTTTTTGTTTTTTTTTCAAAATTGTCGCTCTTTTTTTTGTTTATAGTGTAAAAAATAAAAACTGCAGAGGTGATCAAATACCACCAAAAGAAAGTTCTATTTGTGGGGGAAAAAAGGACATCTTATCTGGTTACAGTGTCGCATGACCCAATTGTCAGTTAAAGTAACTCAGTGCCATATCGCAAAAAAGGCCTGGTCATTAAGGGGGTAAAACCTTCCAGGGCTTTATGATATGGAGAGGCTGGTTTATTAAAGGGGTTGGGAATTATTAGTCAAAGAATTATGTGATATTCACCTAAATTATCCAACTATAAGAAAAACATCTGCACCTGATTGGATATTTAAAGCAAACAGGGATTTTGATTTATATAACTGAAGTGAACATTCACAAAATGAAAGTATGTGTGTGATGAACCGCGCTCCCTATGTTTTAATACCTTAATATAAAGTGCGTACAGTGCAAAATAAAATGGTACAACCACCGAATTTACTCTAATGGAAAGTTGATCAAACACTAAATAACAAACATAAGTGTACATAAAACAGTGATCAAACATATACATTCCATCAACTTGATAACAATCACAAAACAATAATGTCCAAAAAACCAAGATAAAGTAAATAGTTTAAGTCCAAAGAAGCTCATCAGATATTTTCCAGTGAGAAGGTGATTTCATTAATCCAATGAATGGGTAACTGTAGGAATCCTCCACCAACACCAAGCACTCAGCCTACTCACTAGATGAAGATGATCCCTATTACAGAGATCATAACAACTTTGGAAAATGGAGATCTGTCTCAGCAAGTCCAGTGATACCTCCGATCAAGCACTTAAGGAGAGATGGCCACACGTATCCGGGTCAGACATGAAACAAGGAACAACCTGACATTTTGTTAAGTTGTAGAACAGAATAAATATTCTAAAGGTTCTAAATAAATATTTAGATTATTTTAGATAACGATTTTCCATAGTTTTGCACCACTTCTCCAAGCTCAAATTGCAGGTCACGTGGTGGCTGCTGGCCAATTGATGGCTCCTCATTTACATACCTCCTACTTCTTGACAGTGGTAATGTGACTTTTTTTAACAGATTATACAGATGTTACAGAAGTTATGAGAAATATACAAAAACAGACTTGTCATCAGGGTTTAGGTCTGCTTTTATTAGTTTGTTTTTTTTAAGCAATTTTGTAGAGACCCAATAATATAATGTACTGGGTGTCTGTCACATGAATACACACACATTTACTTAAAAGAGGAATAATTTGAGAAGGAAGAAAAATAGAAAACTAAATTTCATTCAGCATTTTAGATTTGTTTATCTAAAAAGCAATTATTTTGTTGATGATTGTAATAGAAACCCACTGGGACAAATTCAATCACCAATTTTATTTCCTAGTACAGGGTTGAGAAATATGAGCACTGGTTGCTATGGGGAACAGTCCCACATTTTACTGCAGTTTAATTTACTCTAGTTTCTAGAAATGAGCACTTCATTTGTGAGTAAAGGAATCAAAAATACTCTTAACATGGAACACTTGAGTACTGTGCCCTAAACAGGTTATCATAAAAATTTAATATCAAGCTGTAATATAAACTGTATGTTATCTCTGGCAACTTCAGACATCAACATCTGCCAAAGACATCGATATACTTCACAAATTCATTAAAGTGGTTATAAAGCCACTTTTCTTAATCCAATGTGTTATCTTAAAGCATGTGCCCCAGTGCATGTTGTTTATAAAATAAATGCCGCTTCATATCTAATTTCAGCGTGCCCCTTGGTGCTCACATGACCGGGCAGGCTGAGAATACCTGGCTGACTTCAGCCGGGAGGAGAGCTGCGGGCGGTCACGTGAGCGTCCAGCGGCGCTCTGAAATTAGATATAAAGTGTCATTTTTTAAAATAAATAACATACTTGAATATACTGTAACACATTGGATTATAGGAAGAAAACAATAATGTGTGCAACAGGAGGGAAGGAGTGGGCACTGACACAGCTAACAGGCAGGGAGGGAGGACAGAGGAAAGCTGCGGATGACGGAGGCACGTAAACTGACCACTGTGTCAGGGCTCAGCAGCCATGACAAACCATGGTCAGTTTACAGGGGGAGGGCAGAACCAGGCAGGATCAGTCAGGTATTTCAGGTGATTCAGTACTTTCCATATCTCTCTTTGAGTCTATCAAAACAAGAACCTTGAGATGTGTTATTTTAAAGGGAATCTGCTGCATAAAGGAAAACAATGTACCCATGATACATGAATAATATAGCATTGTGAGTTTTCTAAAGAAACAGCAAACAAGAAGCTGCTTGCCTTCAGTCTCTCTCTATCTCGCATATTGTAATCTTGTGCTGCCCCATCCAAACACAGCAGGCAGTGAAGGGAAGAGAGAGGAGATGAGTCACTTGGTTTTTAATTTTGAGCTTGATCTGTTGAGTAAACATTTGCTTTCTTTCCATGTATTAATTTCACTAAAAGCTGATACACAGAAATTTTAAGAAACAATAGATCATCAATTTCCTATGATTGTGTAATAACCCCTATTTAATTGCTTAGCAAAAAGTAACAGCAATTATTTGCCTCTTCTCAATAAATGTCAATGGAGAAGCAGATTAATTGCTCATTTAGTAGATTCTTCTTCCTATTGTAAGTAGGTGTCAGAAAACACTGATCTGCAGCTGTAGCCACTGATCAGTGCATTCTGACACCACCAGGAGCTGCTGTCAGAAAACAATATCCTAATGAGGGGGATTATTTTATCTACCTTGCTTGAATGGGGGCATCTGTTTGTTTTTGTCTTCATTAAGCCTGCTGAACCATCTATGGTCAGCTTAACATTATAAAGTGAACCTATACCTGCATATCACTCAGTGGATAAACTGAAATAGTTTTTCCAAAATAAACTATTGCTATTTTTATAACATGACTGTAGGTATGCTTGTGTAGTGTTTGGCACAAAAACACCTGGTGATAGATGGAATGTTGAAAATGCACTGATAACACGCTCTAGTGAGGCAGACACATGCATGTTTGTGGAAGTAATATGATGCATACACCATCATACTATATACTTAGCCATGTGTAGCAAGAGTGAAGTGAGCGTTTTAGTAATGACTAGCTTACCTTTGCAACAATGAATAGGGCTGGGATTGCTGCCACTAATGGGGAAATTCATCACACTTATTAAACATGTTTAATTTTATATCCTGGGATCCCATCCCTGGCTATCTATATTTCTCTATGCAATAGCTGAAGATCATGGCTAGTGTAAGTGTACACCAAGTTGATTTACAGAATATATAGCTTTAACCAAAAAAAGCTCAGCATCCTGTCTAGGATCAATTGTTATTTGCATAAAAAGTAAAGTATATGGATATTATTTTGCTCAAAATTTTAGGTTGATAACATTGTTAATTGCAAGGGTTTAAATAGTTAACTGGCCCATTAATTCAGTGAAAGGCATTTTAAAGATTATTTTGTATAGCCCTAGCTTCCATATAGTTGCATGGTGCTCATAGAGTCACCTGTGTCTATATCAGGTGTGTTGGTAGCTGTACTTAGTCGTTAATCTTATATACATGTCTTTTCTGCAATAAAATCCTACCTTTTTGCAATTCTTATTTTTTGCTGTTAGCTCACTTTAATAAGCAATGAAAAAAAACTTTAAAACATGTGAGCTCTATAGCTTCATGTTGTATAAAACAATGAAACACTTCATACACAAATATGATGCTGTGGACATTTAACAGGAGCATTACTTCTTTAGTTTGACACTAATTAGGAAGAGAAAAACAATTTATCCCTAAAGTGGAACTTTAGTCAGAAAATTAGGTCCTGATAGATGACTCCAGGCTGGCCCCTTTTGCAGGGAGTGGAGCCTGCTAAGCGGACATGCCTCTGTAGAGCTCTGCTTCCCGAGGGACAATACAACTGCATAACACATCCGCCCGGACTGTCTATCTGCACCAGCAGCGCTACCTTGTTCCAGTGCATCACCTGGAGTGGGCCCGGCCAAAGGCAAAGCCAAAAGCAATCAAGGAAGAATTAGTTCGCAATCCAGTGCCATCTCCATCTTTTCTCCCTGGCTTTTCCAAATTCTTACTGTTGGCTGCTAAGGCACAGAGTAAATCAGATTTTGATATTGGCACTACATCGGCAGTGATGCACTCTGACACCCAGTGCCCCATTTTACTTAAATAGTTTGAGAAAATGCTCCAGAAGGCTCTGACAGCTTGACTTATGAGATCCATAAGCTGGGCCAACGCACAGCATACTTGGAGCTAAGGGTTGATGATCTGGAATGCCATGCTCAGACCTACACCTCAGAATTGGAATACCTCAAAGATGAAAACTTGATCCTTCATATGCGTTTAGAAGATCATGAAAACAGGGCACAAACTTCCAACTTGCACATTTGCAGAATTTCTGAGACTGTCCTTGACCTATAGGCTACTATGATAGCTTTATTGAAAGAACTACAAACATCCATCCCTGTAGAGCACGTTAGAGATGGACAGAGTTCACAGAGCCATCACCCCTGCAAGTCTAAAGGTCTGCCCCACAATATAATAACCACATTTCACTATTTCCTCACCAAGGAGCAACTTTTGGCTGCGGCTAGGGACAGGGACTCACTGATCTTTCAGGTCCACACTTACAGCTTTTTGTAAATCTCTTCCCACTCCCAATCTCTAAATATCATGCCCTGAAGCCTCATCTTATAGTTCTCCAGTGTCATCAAATAACTTATCAATGGGGTTTCCTGTTCTCCATCTGCTTCACCTAATGTGTAACCCAAATTTGTATGTTGGTCTTCTGAGGAACTTCAAGCTACTGTCCAGGATCTTAAACTGATAGATCGTCCCGTAGGTCTGAATGGTCCCCACCAATGCTCAGCTTCCTGTTCTCCCCCTCTCTGGTCCATATGAATGCTATGGACTGATTATTTTACCAAGACCTGTTTTAGTTTCTTTACTACTTTATCCAACAGTAAAGATGGAAGAACCACTGAACTAGTCTTTTCACTCCCGCCTTAAAAGTAGAACTATAGGCATAACTTTTTTTGTATTAGATAGAGAAAGGAAGGGTTATAACAACTGTAAAGTTTATTTTTGCCATCTTTGTCCCATTGGGGAGATTTCCTTTCACTTCCTGTCCCATAGCCAAATGGGAAGTGAGAGGAAATCCCTGAAAATTAAGGGAATTACTTGGGGACCCCCAGGTGACCAAAACTAGTGTCACCATTGGAAGATTTCCCCTCTATTACTTTTCTGGGGACAACCCAAACTTTGGAGTTTTCTTTTACTTTCACTTTCAATGATAATGGTAAACAGGACAAATAGAGAGGGTGAATCTCCTTAACAGGTGCACAGACAGTAATAAAAACTGACAGATATTCTCATTCTTCTCCCCTCTTTCCAAAACTAAAAAAAAGTTTTGCCTTTAGTTATACTTTAAGTTGGTTTTATGCAAGTGTTTCATAACTACACCCAATATTGTTTTTGTTCTTATCAATATTAGTGACTCCTAGTGATTTCCTTTCCTTTCCCATATTCCCTTTCCCTCTATCCCCATCCTTCCCCCTCTCCTCCCCCCTCAATATCCCACTCCCCCAGTACTAATTATTTGATCGTTCTGTGCTATTTTAAACTCCCTACCTCTGTTGCTACTGATTATGTTCTAGTTGCATTATAGTATGTGATGCTGTTTTACACTCCTTGCCCTAGAGCTCAATGACCGACCAATGCAGTTTAATGGTTACAGCTCTAGGTTCAGTTAACTCTTGCTGTGGTTACCACGATGCTTTTTACATACTAAATATCTTGCCTCTGGTTCCTACCCCCCCTTTTTTTTCCACCCTCCCCATTTCTTCCCCCAATCCTCCTTCTATTGTTAGTTTAAGGTAAAATGTGTAAAGGGCTTTGATGATAATACCTATTGTATGGATTGACATTACTGATTTGCGTTCCCTCTGGGGATTGTCACTGTACCCCCATTTAGCTACCCCCGAATTCCCACTCATATTATGTGGACATCCAAAGGTAGATTTATGGCCTCTAGCAGACTATTTTCCACTCCTCCAGTCTGGTTTTTCATTACAATGTTATGTTCTAAATGATTGTTTACAGTACTGTGTTTTTCTGTTCTTGCTTTCTTTATCTTTTCTTCATTTTCTTTTTCTCCCTGCTCCTTCCCTTTGAGGTAGATGTGGTCCTATGGCTCATACTCATACATACTAGCTTATATGTTCTTTAGATTAAATTATGGCCACCTGGAAATCCTTACCTAGAATGTTCAAGGTCTCAACACGCCACATAAATGCACTAAGGCATTTGGATCCTTTCTCTATGAAGGTTCACATCGTTTGCACACAGGAGACACATTTTATTCCCAAGACTACCCTCAAAATTCTTTAGTTCCTCATATCCCCAAGTCTACATGGCTTTGGCTACCACTAAGCAAAGGGGAGTTCTAGTTGCTATCAATCACTCTAACTATTTACTCTTGCAGCTGAGATTAAAGACCCCAAAAGGAGATACCTTATGCTTACTGCCCATTTGTTGGATTCTGCTATCACCATTAGGTCCTTTTTTCTCCCAACTTTTACATGTAGTTGATGCTCATAAGATGGGTACCATATTGATTTGTAAGTTTCTAACCAAGTCCCCCTCCCCCTTTTGGATAAATGCCCAGCCTCGCCTAACCCTAGTCCCACTAAACTGATGTTTCAACAGCTACTTATAAATATAATCCCATTGACTCCTGGCATGAATCTAATCCTATTAAGCAACAGTATACTTATGACTCTCACCCTCATAAGACATTCTCCAGGATAGACCATATTTTACTCACAGTGGGTACGGCTCCTGAACTTCTTAGGTCTATTTTTCTACCTCTCACTTGGTCTGACCACAGTTCAGTTAAATTTACTACTTTTGCCTCCCTTATTCCGAAGGCACAACACCCCACCTGGTAAATCAATGATACCATATTATCTAATCCAACTCACAAAGCAGGTATTGAAACTCAAGGACTATCTCACCCATAATACAGTACTTCCTCCGATGTTTCTCCGTTAACATTTTGGAAGGCTCACAAACTTGTGATTCATAGAGTGTGTCTCTGCCAAGCAGCCTTTTTCAAGTGGGAAAGGAAACTTCTACAGCCAAAGCTGGAAATAAACTTTAACACATGCTATGTGATGGCCCGTCTTGATCTTTTCTTGACTTATTCTGCAGATAAAATTAAAACAAAAAGCTAGACACACACTTATTTTCTAAAATCTAATAAGCTGGACACCTTTTTGGTGCAAAGCCTTAAAACATTAGACAGACCAACTAAACCCATCTGCTTAAAATTGTTTTGAGATACTTATTCGGGTAATCCAAACTTTGCAAACGCACCTCGCTACTCTTTTATGCACCCAGCCCCACACTAGACAGAACTGCTGCAGACGCTTTGTTCTCCCAGATAACTCTTCCAACTCTTTCCTCTGTCAAAATGGACCGATTGGAAAGCCTGATCATTGAAACTGAACCTAACGCTACTATAAAGGCTTTGGAATCTAATAAACGCCCAGGCCCAGATGGCTGATTGGCTACTTATTGCAAGAAATTTGCAGATATCTTGGCTCCTCTCCTGACTAACACCTTTAACTTCTTTGTTGTGAATTGGTAGGGGTACAATGTACCCATTACCAATTCACATGGGGGGCGGGAACTGGGGGTCCCCTTGTTAAAGGGGGCTTCCAGATTCCGATAAGCCCTCCCCCTGCAGACCCCACAGTCACCGGGGAAGGGTTGTGGGGATGAGGCCCTTGTCCCCATCAACATGGGGACAAGATGTTTTGCATGCTACTCCAAAGAATTCTCCCCATGTTGAGAGCATGCAGCCTGAACTTATGCTCAGGCTGAACCGTTTGCCCATCCCAAATCACAGCCATAATCTCTATGTTGCATAAGCCCCGCTTTAAAGATACTTCTTGAGCAAATTCTCGCCATATCTTACTTCTTTATCTTGATATTAAACTCCTAGCAAAGGTTCTGGCAATGCATTTAAACCGCATCATTGAGGATCTGATCCATCGCAATCAAGTCAGTTTTATACCAATGTGGCAACTAGGAGGTAATGTTCGGAGAGACGCTCATGCTTATCCACGCTGCCAAATCAAGCCGTATTCCAACATTTCTTCTATCCCTCGACATAATAAAGGCATTTGACATGGTGTCATAAGCCAGGGGCATATGTAAAATATGCCAGCTATAAGTTGTCCCTGTTTGATGTTGGGAGAGGAACACACCAGGGTTGCCCTCTTTCCACTTTGCTTTTCGCCCTACTCATTGAACCCCTAGCCCAATTAATCCACATGAACCCCAATGTCAAAGGTCTCGAACTAGGTGAATATAAACATAAGTTATGTCTTTTCGCAGATGACATCCTGGACTTCCTGTCTTCACCTCATATTTCTGCTTCTAACCTCCTTAAACATCTTGAATCTTGATCGTTTTGTTCAGACATTGGGCCTAACCATTAATCCACAAAAATCTACTGCATTGAATATCTCCCTATCCCCATCAGAACTCCAACAAGCTAAGGCGGCTCTACCATTCTCATGGTCATCTAATTGTCTCCCTTATTTAGGTATACAACTCACAGCTAACCTTTCTGATCTTTTTTCGTGGCCAATTTTCCTCTCAAGCCAAGCAAGTCACCATTCATATGACATAATGGTCCTCACTTCCATTGTTTTGGATAGGAAAAATAAACATGCCTAAAATGGCTATACTGCCCAAGCACCGTTATCTTTTCAGGGTCCTACCAACCGCAGTACAATCATATTTCCTCCGTATTGTACAATGTAGGGTTATGACATTTGTTTGGGATGCTTCTAAGCTCTGCTTCCCTAAATCTACTCTATTATCTTCTATTTATCTTTCTAAACTTAGGGAAGGCTTAGGGCTCCCAAATTTTTCCGTCTATTATTGGGTGGCACATTTAGCAAATCTTCGCAAATATCATGCCGTTCAGGAAATCCCACTTTGGGTTGCCATTGAGGTTGTCACTTTGGGCTGCCATGTCGACAGCTACCCTATCTCTATGGCTAATTTGTTGTGTTTCGGATCATACCTCCCTTCGCAACGTTATAATTAGACACTCTCTGAATATTTGGGACAAGTTTAAACTTTCCTATTGCCTCCAATCACCTCATATATTTCTTTCCTTAGAAACCCCTTCTTCTATCCAGCCTAGAATTCTCTGACTTCCTTTCAGGCATGAACCACAGCTCATTTATTTTGGCTACATAAACTAGTAACAGTGACATTGGTTAAATCATTCACTACTCTCTGTGAGACTCATGGCCTCCCTCATTCTAAACTGTTTCGATGCCTGCAGATAAAAAACATCTGTATGCTATATGTTTGAACCGGGGCCAATCTTACACAGATGACCCCCTTTGAATCTACTTGAAAACATGACCCCAACACAAGAGGACTTATTTCGATTCTCTACACTCAGCTAGTTGTTAAACCCGATGTTGGTCCACCCTTATATTTTGCCAAGTGGGAACATGACATTGCCCACACCCTGGACATAGCAGAATGGGCTGAAATATGGTCTGCCAAGTCCTCCTCACTAAACTTTGTGGCGGTTGAAACAAATAAGGTCCTTACTTGGTGGTACCTAGTCCCAGCCAGGATTACAAAATATGTTCCCAAATACTCAGCGGCTTGTTTTCGCAGCTGTACTCATACAGGCACACACCTACATACATGGTGGTAATGCCCGATGGCCCACGAATATTGGAAGGCCATCTTTGACCTAGCCTCACCAATATTAAAGACTACTATCTAGCCAGATCCATCTGTAGCTCTCCGGCTATCTTGACACGCATCCAATGAAGACTTTTTATACAGCTTCTTACAGCCACAAAACAAACCATGGCTAAAGCCTGGAAATCCCCAACTCATAGCTGAAACCAAGAATAGAGTGAACCAAGCCCTGATTTATGCTAAAATGGAAGTTATCGGGAGTGACAAAGTTCGTAAATTTGAAAAGAAATGGCACCTGTGGATTAAACATTGCTTATTATCTCCGCTTGCCTATGCTATACATATACACCTATACACCCTTCTTCTTACCTCACTTTCCACTTCCTTCCCTTTCTTCTTTACTATCCTAACTCATTTCTTTGTTTTTGCTTTCTAAACTTTGTTTTTACAAGCTTGACTTTATCTTTGCTAGTTCCTACCTACTGTGATAGCAGTGAAGGCTGGTAATCTGTCTGAAGTATTTGTTTTTGTCTATGCAATATTTACTCCATCATAGTGCTGCAACTATGATTATTTTCATAATCGATTAGTTGGCCGATTATTGTTTTGATTAATCGGTTAATAAACTTAAAAAAAAAGTGTGGTGTATAATTTAGTTAAAATGTAAAGTTTAAAAAAAGGCAATTTATTCTTAAATATCTCTATGCAGTGGTAAATATAAACAACCAACTATATGGTTAGGGAGCAAAATATTGAATCCCCTCTGAGAATAACAGACAGAAGAGATATACGGTATATACACTATTAGAAGAGAAATACTGTTTTTTGGCCAATTTGTTGTTGGGCAGATTAAAAAATACAAATTGCTGCAAAAATGCATTATATGCTTTTCTACAGCTTCTCCATTGAAGTATATTGAACCTAAAAAGCACCGTTTTGCGTAAAAAAAAAAAAAAAAAAAAAAAAAAGTCCCTGACCCTTTCCAAATACGCAGCGGCTGAAAAAAAGCATAGATGTAAACGTGTCCCATAGGAAACCATGTTAAATGAACTGTAGTGTGTTTCTGCAAAAAGCACCAAAAAACACATAGGTGTGAACCAGGCATAAGACGTTCGTTTAGTAACATAATGGGGTTAAAAGAAACTAAAATGAACCCTTTATAGTACAAAAAAAGCAAATAATCGCTACTGTAAGGGGTTCATTTTTTTACTGCAGAACGTTGAAAGTAATATTTACAGTAGCGATTATTTGCTCTTTTTGTACTATAAAGGGCTAATTTTATATTTTTAACCCCATTATGTTACTGGCCGATTAATCGATTATGAAAATAGTAATCGATTAATTTCATAATCGATTCATTGTCGATTAATCGATTAGTTGTTTCAGCCCTACTCCATCAGCTCCTTCAATAGTAAACTTCTGTTAGCCCTACTGCAATGCTAGTTCTCGACTTATGCAGTTTTATATCTATACCTTTGTGACACAATGGAAAAGATATCTGCTCCCCTATTTTACCATTCCTTGTGTATGAAACGATTTTATTATATTTTGCTTTACTTAAATACCAATGAACAAATTTGACAAGGAAAATGTAAAGAGGGACGGATTTGTGATTTCAGTATCCCTGTTGTGAATATTTTAAGATGAATTTCTTCATAATACATACAGCTACAGAGCTGAACAAGGGCTTGTGAAAGTGCATTTATTAGTTAAAAATATGTAACACATTAATGTGCATAATCTGGGCACAGGTTCCCCTTGCTATATTTGTTTTAATATATTAAAGAATACAAAAATGTGGTTTGTAAAAAAATTGGCATCATTTTACTCCAATAAATTAATCAAATATGGAGATATTCACAGCTAAGGATCTTCATTTGGAAGGAAAAAGAAGAATCTATTTTCTTTGATCAGACCTCAATAAAAAAATATCTTAATAAAAAGTATCTTGTTGGGTTACTGTTTTTTTTTCTTTGTTTTTGTATTGTATTGTTGAGTCTACCAAATAGACCCTCAGCACAAGTTGGGGATGGGACACAAGAATCTGACACTCCCAGTGTTAGACATTGAAGAGTTCATGAATGAGTTGAAAGAGAGAGCAATATCTACAAACAAACCAGGTACATATTTGGCTCGGGCATTAAATTCAACTAACAAATCTTTCAAACCAATACGTTTGAAATTATCAAAAAATGTTTACACTTGTAATCCAGTTAAAATAGTCCATAAATTTCACTCACATCTCGCAACTTTATACAAGACAAACAATGAATTTAATCCTACAGAGGCTGAATCCTTCTTCTCAAAAATAACCTTACCTGAGTTATCTCAGAATCAAAAAAGCAGTTTGGATGAGCCTATAACTATAGATGAAGTTGCTAACGCCATAAAAGACCTAAAACTTAACAAAAGACCAGGCCCAGATGGCTACTCGGCTTTATACTATAAAACATTCTCAGAAATACTCTCTCCCATTCTCACTGAAACTTTTAACAAACTTCTAGATGGACATTCTTTTCGGCAAGAAACACTAATGGCAATTGTTTGTATGATCCCAAAACCCCTTTCTGATGATACTTCCTGTGTGAATTATGGGCCTATCTCTCTGTTAAACCTCGATATTAAATTATTAGCAAAAATAATAGCAAAACGCCTCAGTAGCATTATAGGAAAATTAATACATAGAGATCAAGTAGGCTTCATGCCAAATAGACAGGCAGGCGATAATATACGCAGGGCAGTGTTATTGGCACATATTGCTAAAAAACGGAAAATCCCTTCATGTTTTCTATCTCTCGATATTAAGAGGGCATTTGACACAGTATCCTGGCAATATATGCAATATTCATTACAAAAATGGGGTTTTGGACCCCACTTTTTAACATGGATCAAAGCATTATATAATAAACCCAAAGCCTATATAAAATATGCTGGATACAAATCTGAAGCCTTTAATATCGAAAGAGGTACCCGACAGGGTTGCCCATTATCTCCCTTATTATTTGCCCTTATACTTGAACCCATGGCCCAATACATCAGAACAAACCAAACTATAACTGGCATTGAAGTAGGAGGTATTACACACAAATTATGTATATTTGCAGACGATATATTACTTTTTCTATCATCACCACAGGTCTCTGGTCCTAACTTAATACCAGCTCTTGATGGATTTGCAGCCCTATCCGGCCTTATGATTAATCCTAAGAAATGCCTAGTGCTTAATATTTCACTCACAAACACGGAATTGATCCCGGCTAGGGCTGCACTCCCATTCACATGGGCAGAAAAATCAATCCCATATCTTGGAATTCATTTAACAACATCTCATTCTGACTTATTCTCAACCAATTATCCTCCTGTATTAAGACAGATCACAAATCTAATAAAACAATGGTCGCAACTTCCTTTATCCTGGATAGGGAAGATTAATGCAATCAAAATGACTATTCTACCCAAATTGCTTTATCTATTCAGAGTCCTCCCTATTCCAATTCCTTCCTATTTTTTGAGAATAGTACAAAAAAGAGCAACTTCGTTTATATGGGGCTCTTCTAAACCACGTATACCTATACACACACTACATCTTCCCAAAAATAAAGGAGGCCTGGGATACCCTAATTTTACTAACTACTACAGAGCAGCACATTTGGCCAGTCTGTCCAAATACCATGCAAAACAGGAAATCCCATTATGGGTATTTATAGAGGCTTCAGAAAATGACCCTCTATTAATATCAAATTTATTATGGCTTGATCCTAAAGACCGCTTTAAAATTCATAATCCCATAACTAAACACTTCTTATCTCTCTGGGATAAACTAAAAACCAAATATCAGTTACAATCTCCACACAATCCTCTCCTTTCTTTTATCAGAAATCCAGCCTTTTATCCGGCATGGATCTACCCAAATTCTTTTAAAGCTTGGACAACATCAGGCATTCAGACACTAAATGACTTCATAGCATCTAAATCATTCCTTTCATTCCCATCGCTTAGAGAAAAATATGATCTACCAAACTCTGAGATATTTAGATATCTCCAAATCAAAAATTTCTATACACCATTCCTAAAGGGGGATACACCATTATCCCAATTATCCATTTTTGAATCAATCTGTACAAAAGATCCATTTGCTAAAGGTACAATTTCATCACTTTATAATCAATTATATGGAGTAGCAAATCTTAATAGACCCTCTTACGTTCAGAGGTGGGAGGAGGACCTGGGACGAACTTTAGAAGACACGGACTGGTCTAATATATGGCTCACATCTAAGTCATCTTCACCCAACATCTTAGCACTGGAGACAAATTATAAAGTCCTAACTCGCTGGTACCTTGTACCCGCTAGAGTGGCAAAATATTCACCTAATACCTCAACTCTTTGTTTTTGAGGATGCCCAGAAATAGGCACATATTTACACATATGGTGGACGTGCCCAGTAATCCAAACCTTCTGGAAGGAAGTCTTCGTGATTGCATCTAAAATATTTAAAAAAATAATACAACCAGATCCATATTTAACTTTACTTAATCTAAAACCGGAATGGTTAACACTCTCTCAATTCAAACTTATGATCCAACTAATAACGGCTGCAAAACAAACAGTGGCCAAGGCATGGAAATCTCCTACATTGGTACTAGCAGAAACAATTCACAGAATGAATAATACAATGTCCCATGCTAAAATGGTAGCCATCGATCAAAATCAAATTCCAAAATTTGAAAAACTTTGGCATCCTTGGATAAAACAACAGTTCCTGTCAAATTTCAATGACTCTGTCCTGTTGCCATGGTAACAGATTAAATGACTTACAGAGACACCCATTCTAAGGCTTCAAAGAGAACTAAAAAGAATAATAAACTGACGAGCGGGACAACCTTGTGGACCATACCTCTACCTTTCAACCCTTTTTCTTCTTTCTCTTTCCTTTTCTCCACCTTACGATTAAAGCTCATTATCAGAATTTATTTGACCTATATACACTCTACTTGTAAACAATATGTATAGTAGGTATAAATCATTTAAATACCTACAAAAGTAACTAAGGAAATGATATATATCTTTAATTTAGGTTTACGTGAACCCAATGTTTAATATTTGAAATTTCATGATATTTACCTATATAAACCCTACTGTAAAACAATGAGCTTACTTTATAGATCCTTGTAAACTTACTTTATGTATCTTTATAACATTGTATACTCAATAAACTTCTTTTGACAAGGAAAGAGAGAGCAATATCAACATTTTCCTCTTGCAGCGTGTTTGTTATTTATTTATTTATTTTTTCAAAAATGAGATACTATAAAGTTACTATAAAGAAGAATGCCTCAGAAACAAAGTGTTACATACGTGTCTTCCAAGCCACTACTGTAACAGCTAATCATTACAACAATAAACATTCCTGAGATCTACACACCAAACAGATGGGTAAAAAATGCAACTCAAACATAGAAGTGATATAATGTTCCATCAGGTGGATAAAAGTAACTGTAAGGTTGTCTGTTTATTGCTACATAGTTCCCATTGTGCATATTCCTATGGATTTGGGCTGGATTGCCGTCCACAGAGGTGTCTTGTGTAGCTTCCACCTGAATTGTGCAGCTAAATTTTCTCTTTTTTAAATTAGTAATTGTCATTTATAAATATGTTTATAGGTCCTCTTTTGACTAAGGTTAAGTGCTAGGGAGCTTTGTAGTATACCCTTTTATTGCATCTCAGTACATCTTGTTTTTGGTGAGCTCACAAGAGAAGCCTTCGAATGCCTCGCTTTTAACTGTGAATTCTGTGCTTACTATTACGTAGAAGTAGATTTGTTAGGCTCAATTTTATGTCTAATAAAAGCTGAATGCTGTGTGTATGTTCTCCAGTTGCCTTTATGTTTTTATAAAAATGTAAGAGTTTCATAAAAAAAATTGAATGAGTACTGCTCTGATTTTTGCAGGATGGTAAAACTGAAAATGATTAGCTTTAAATTATTATCATACTTACAGTATGTTATGTATGTTTTATTTTTTATATTACTTAAATAGTGTTAAAGCCAAACATTACCAAAGAAGATATGTTTTTCAGTAAAGTCTCAATAACACTCAAGCACACAAGTGGTGGTACTCCTAATGGTGTTCAAACATAATGCTCCATCCGGTGTAGCCCTCCACAGATCAGGAAATTTTCAAGCAACTGCAAAAACACACACAGGAGCGTGCAAATGCCTAGCGCATTACCACCATACAACTTTATATGTTACTAAAAGACAATTACACGCACACAAACATAAATAGCAACAGGCATATCACATAAAATCTACAGCTGTAGGGAATATAATCGAGCCATGTAGAGCACGGTTGACATGTTTAGGAACATACCCCCTTCTTCAGAGTTTAACCAGCCACAAGCAATGGTACAGCTTAAATAGTCTCACATCAAACAATTTAACCTCTCAATGACCATATGGGCGGAGATAAGGATATCAAAAACAAAGGTCCACCCCCTCAGTGTAAGAACCCACTGCACAGGATCTATTGTCCACATAACAAACTGAATTACAAATCCCCATTAGTCATATGTACACACAACAGCTGTTACACAACTTTATAAGCAGTCTTTACTAATAAACTTAAGTGCTGTGACAGATGGAACTCACCCCAGTAGCAATGTTATAGCCCATAGGAGCATGTGACAATTGTTGGACCACCTCATGAACGGTTTTTGCAGATAAACAATAGGTTTGTGGCAATATCTGAGCAAAAAATAATAACAATACAAATGGAACTGTTCCTAATAATCCATGTGGCTTCTGGCTCCAGCTCCTGCAATCCAAGCATCAGCCGCTGGAATGCACGTGAGCACCAGAAGTATGTCAGACCAGGGGTGCAGCTCCCGTGTAATGTCGAGGAGCGGACTGCTGGAACGCACGCCTGGCTCTGCAAACCTCATAGCCGAATTAAGCTGTATTCCATAACTGTGAAAGAGCCTGCTCCAAAACCCCAATGCACTGCCCATGACACCCACCTACCCCAGGAGAAAAAGGAGAGAGTTGACCAAAAATACACATAGGATGCCCTCCACACATAAATAACAAAATACAAAAATATCAACAAAAAAAATATCAAAAAACAATACACAATGGACAATAGATCATGTGCAGTGGGTTCTTACATTGAGGGGGTGAACCTGTGTTTTTGGTATCTTTAGCTCCACCCATATGCTCATTGAGGAAGTTTGATTCATTTGATGTGAGACAATTTGAGCTGTAGCATTGCTTATGGTTGGTTTAGCTCTGAAGAAGGATGCATGTCCACCGAAATGCGTCAGCTTCCCACATAGTACTACATGGCTAGATGACATCACCTAAGTCTGGATATTTTATGTGATGCCTTTAGTGCGACTTATGTTGGTGTGTATGTAATTGTTTTTTAGTAACAAATAAAGTTGTATGGTGGTAACGCAGTAGGAGCTTACACCCTCCTGTGTGTGTTTTTGCATATGTTTTAATTTATAATAATATATAATAATAATGTTTAGGCAGACAGTTTAAGAGGAGCCCAGGTGTAAGGGAAATATGGACTATTTTCTTTCTTAAAAAATTTGTTCCTGTATAATTTTACATTTTTGTTTACATGGGACCAACCATACTTGCTCATTACATACACAGCCTTTTCTACCTACATACTGTACCAACACCATACTGATTTTTCTCACAATGTAAATGTCTTAATTGGCTCAATCATTGAAAACATTGCTTTCACTATGTAGTTTTTATCCTAAAAGTTGTTAAAGTCCAACTTTAGAGCCCAGGGCCCCCACTTCCCAAGTGCCTTTGCTCCCCCTGAAGGCCCCTAAGGCAGCATTGTATGATTTTTTTTCCAGAAGTCTTTAGGTTGGATGGGTGATGACACAGGTTCCTCTTCCTCCTCATTTTTTCTATGGCCTGGATGGTCCTCAATGGTGCAGAGAGTGGTATTGACATGATACCCATTATATTGTATGGTTGAATGTCACCTGCACGCAATGGGGTTGATTTACAAAAACTGGAGAGTGCAAAATCCGGTGCATCTGTGCATGATAGCCAATCAACTTCTAACTTTAGCTTGTTCAATTAAACTTTGCCAAAAATCCTGGAATCTGATTGGTTTCTATGCAGAGCTGCACCAAATTTTGTACTTTCTAGTCTTAGTAAAAACACAAAACAAACCAAATTCAGCGCTGTCCCCACTGCTTCTATTACAACAGTATCAGTCTCTGTGAACATTCTCTGCTCTAGGTGCTACAGCTCTCCCACAAGTCCACTCACTGGGTGGTGGACATAAATCTGAAAGTATACAAGGCAAGAGAGAGCTCAAGCTGGCCCTAGTGTTATACTGTATTTATTGATAAAATAATCATAAAATCAAGAGTTGCACTCACAAACATCCAGTGTAAATTAGCATGAATAGCTCGATGCAAGCCTCCTCTCCTGGTCTGTGTAAATCAATTGGCTCACAGCGACTTGCAGTGTGGTGAAGGGTTGTAGCTGTTGGTACTAAAAGCCCACTTCCTTATCTCACATGCCACTTTACACTCGCACGGACCAGCCGGCGCTGCGTGACATCACTCGTGGCCAGAGAGAGAATTCACTGTCAATCTGCTAACTCCTCTGACACGCATACAAGCGGTTGCTATGACAACATGTGTCGGAGGCGTGGTCTCCTTCTTCAGGTCCTTCTCATGCCTTAAGCAGTATAGAGCAAGATATCTTTATAGATTGTTTAGGACAGGGGTGGTCACCAAATCCTCAACAGCCAAACTAAGGAACTTTGAAACAGATAGGCACAAGTAGCATACACTTGTGAAGTGAAGGCCCATAATGGCTATCCCTATATAGAATCCACTTCAAGTGTAAGAGGCCAATAAAGCTCCAACAGTCTTACGGCTAGAGCTGGTGAATGTAGCAAGAGCCCACCATCCATACCTCTCCAGACAAGGTAGACAGTTAGGAGACAGTTGGGGGGGCAGGAGGGAGGGGCCAGGAGCTCCAGCCAGTGACTCGAAAAGAGGACTATCCGGGCTGCCCTGTGCTAAACCACTGCACAGAGCAGGTAAGTATAAAATGTTTGTTATTTTAATTAAAAAAAAAAGAGACTTTACAATTTAACTGCCAATTGCTCGGTCATGCAACACTATACGCAAATTAAATATATATAATTTTTATCGCACAAATATACCTTTCTTTTGATGGTATTTAACTACCACTGTTTTTTTTTTTTTTTTTGCTATATAAACAAAAAAAATACCAAAAAGTTTGAAAAAAAAAACATTTCTTTGAATTTTCTTTGAATTTTGCAAAAAATCTTTCTTTATAAATTTAGGCCAAAATATAATCTTCTACATATCTTTGGCAAAAATAACCCAAATCAGTGTATATTATTTAGTCTGTGTGAAAGTTATAGAGTCTGCAAACTACTGTATAGAATAAATAATAAAAAAAGAAGGCGCCTCTAAGTGCAGAAACACCACGACTTTAATAGCCAAAAGATTAAAAACACTTACTAGAGAACTGTAGTATAAAAGAGTCCAGCAATAGTGGTAATCCTGGAAAGGTCTGATCTGCAGCAAGGTGTTGAATATCCCAGCCATCCAGCAGAGGGAAGCTGCTAGGAAAAAGACTAGTGAGGAAGCTGCCATTCTGTTTGGAACCAGCATAGGACGCTGGACCACTATTGCTGGACTCTTATACATGATGTGTCTTTTTATTACAGTTCTCTAGTAAGTGTTTTTAATCTTTAGGCTATTAAAGTCATGGTGTTTCTGTACTTAGAGGCACCTTCTTTTTTATTCTTTCTTTTCAGAGTTGTTGCTTTCCTCTTGAAGTGCTGCCTCAGTGCCCTGAATTGACATTATCAGACAGATTTACACCTGCTCCTTTTGGGGACGCTTTCTCTTGTCAGATGCTGCTATCCAGATGCGCCCTTCATTCTCTTTACTAAACTACTGTATGGTATATACAGTATATTTGATCAATCCTGATGTACTTATGGCCTATCTAATTTCTTAAGGTCCCAAAATGCCAGGGCATTACAAATACCTTCAAAATGACCCCATTTTTGAAAGTAGACAGTCTTAGGTATTTAGTAAGAGACATGACAAGTTTTTTGAAGTTGTAATTTTTTGTCATCACTTTTTGGAATATTAAGAAATTTAATTTAATTTTTTTTTGTTTCTCACATTTTTTTACATACTGTCACCAGTGCAGTACAGCATCATCATATGACTGGTGGAGCAGTGATCAGGTATACTGACTGATGATAGCATATAAAAAAAAATATGCTTTTAACAGTGATGATCACTGTTATAAGCAATAGTTTTAAATACTATGATTAGCTTTCATTCATGACAGTTTCCTTACTCTTGTGATAATGTTATTGACTACAGCTTGTCACATGGTACAGAGTGCTGTGATTGATGCAGGTACTATGTGATAGCTGTGGGCAAACACAGCATCACAATAGTAAGCAGACTGCTTCAGTTTGCTTACATGTACTCATGTGATCGCTATGATTGGTCATAGCGATCACATGATACCTCAGCCACTCACAGCGGCCAGTTACCGAATCCAGTGAACACAGCTGTTATGGGACTGTGCCACTGTGTGCTCAGGGGGTGCTCCAGTGTGCATGTGCTAAGCGATGTACCAGTACATCTCTTAGCTTGCAGCTACGGTAGTTTGCAGTTAAGGTACTGTTGATGGGTGGCAAGTGGGAAAATAAAATACTGTGTTCACCATTTTTTTTCTTTAATTGTAATCAGAACTGTTTATCTCCCACAGCCTTTTGCAGCTACATTCTGTCTACATGTACTTGCTCCTGTGACAGGACATTTCTCAAGGTCGGTTTCTCGATGGTGCAGTGTATGTTGTCATGGCTGATTGAAGTCTCCACTGGAAGAAGTTTTCACACGGTGACAATGCAGAAGAACAATTCTGAGAAACAGCATTGTTATACTACTCTTTTTTTTTTTTTTTATAGTTGTAGATTTTGAAATATTTAAAATGACTTTGGAAAATTGCATTATATTTTTAAAGCTTCAAAGAAAATGTAATGCTTGGGTTGCATATAGGTTAAAGCAGAGTTACATTTAAAAATTAAAAAATGTCAGACCCTACTGCTTTCTCCTGTCATAACTGCTTTACTTTGCTTGTTAGCATTTGTATACACTGAAACACCCTTGTGCAGCTCAGTGTACACTTATGCATGTTCTGTAGTGATGTCATCCTGACTCAGCCAATCATGCAGGCAAAGGGTCTGAACCCAGGAAGAAGACTGGGAGAAGATGGAAGTGCCAATGATTGTCAGAAGCGCTGACTCTATATTGGTTTAGTGGATCGCTTCCAAGGTAAATCTGCCATAATGTACTGTATGCTATGCATACTAGTGCATTATGGCTGAAAACTCCTGGGGGGGGGGGGTTATTTTTTAAACTCTGCTTAAGAAAGAGAATAGTAATTGCCCTGAACCAATGAAAGGTTCCCATAATGGTTATTCTGAAAATCTCTATAGATCTCTTGAGCTTGTAGTCAGCCACTTAATACAGTTTACCCTTTTAATGGTCAACGTGCATGTATCCACTTAGTGCTGTTGTACACTGCTTATGTCTGATCCTTCAAATCAGTTCAGTAGAGGGGAAAAAAGTAGTGCTGAATCTAATTAAAGCCTAAACCCAGGCTCCCCTTAAAAAATCTGCAATGTATGGGTGTAAGTCATTAAAAGAAACAATTTTAAAATAAACTGTTTAAATTGCAGTTTAGTGGTTTGTCTCTTCAAATGTTGGGGTCACATAAAGCAGTGTAGAAACAAAAATAACAATACTGACATGTAAAATTGTAATAAAAGCTGGAAAGCAGCTTTTGCTTGTAATGTCACTAAAATTTTGTTCAGCAGCCCAGTATTAGCTGATCCACAGCTCTTGCAGCTAATTTGCAATGTTGGTAGGAATGGGTGAGTGGAGTTTGTATTAAATTATAAACATTAGTACTACACAAGTAACATAAACCTGCCAATACTTAACGGGGTTGATTTACTAAAGGCACATAGACTGTTTACTTTGCAAAGGAAGTGGTACTTTGTAAGGGAATTTTCACCAGAGCTTAGTGAATGAGAATGAGATAATGCCCTGCTGACTTTGGCTTATTATCATTCAACAACAGTATAGAAAGCAGGGCCACATTTAGTGGCTTTACAGAGGCAACCTACAGAGGGATTGTGGGACAGACTATTAGAGGCAGCAATGTAAAATTGGGTCTAAGATAAAACTAAGCAGTTCCAACACTATGTTTTTTTTCTGTCTTAAAGATACAACATCATTTTATCTGGAAAGCAGCTTCTTGCAGTATTACATGGACTGCAATTGTTTCTAGAATTTAGTTTGAACCTAAATTATTTTCAAAGTAATTGTAAGTGATTCATACTACCATAAATATGGTTTTACATATTACAGAGAATATTTAATGTTGGATATTTGAAAAGGATTTATTTTGGATTCATTCATGCACTATTTTTTTTAAATGTAAACTTTAAATTGAAATGTATGAAATGGCCCAAAACCTAATTGTGCTTAGACAATTTTATACTGTCTATCGTTGGAGAATAATGGAGTTGGGTTACATGTGTCCTCTTATTTGTAATTATACTATTATGGGTACTGGAATTAACTATTGAACACTGCTATGATTCACCTGTATGTTGCCATTTAACAAAGACACTTGGACATGTGAACACCATTTTGTCAGTCATCACTGCTTAACACCTTGGGGTGCTTGACCTGGATTTTAGTGACTAGGAACTAATATGTGCAACATTAGTTTGAACTTATGAGTGAATGCATTATCATTTAAACAAAAAAGATAGCCTTGCAGTTATTAAAAAAGGAGCTTCACAAGTCTAATATATTAAAGTTGAAGGTTTGCTTAATGGGTTGTCAGTTTCTGTGATGCTGAAAAGATGCAAAAAACATGTGCATGCATTAAAAAAAATCAGACACTCAAAACAAAATGTTTACAAATTTACTAAACTCTGTCCCTTATTGTCACAGACATCTCCTTGTAAATTCAATGAAGCTTCGACAAAAACCCTGGAAGCTTGTCAGTTTCTATGCAGAGCTACACCAGATTTTGCACAATCCAGAGTTTTTAGTCAACTCCACTGTATTGATAAGCTTACAAGATAGATATATATATATATATATATATATATATATATATATATATATATATATATAAACACTGATCTACTGATTAAATCACTGACAGTGGTAAAGTGAATAACACTTATCATCTTGTTCAGTTTGGCACCTGAAAGTTGGCTACATTAGGCAGCAAATAAACATGCTGTTCATGATGTTGATGTGTTGAAAGAGAAAAAAAAAATGGGCATTGCAGTTTGTTGTGTATGGGGCTGTGTAGTCAGTGTGCCTATACTGAGCCCTGTCCACAGCCA
The DNA here is from genome assembly GCF_042186555.1 of Aquarana catesbeiana. Taxonomy (NCBI): domain Eukaryota; kingdom Metazoa; phylum Chordata; class Amphibia; order Anura; family Ranidae; genus Aquarana; species Aquarana catesbeiana. The sequence goes on along the minus strand of NC_133334.1, from coordinate 131,475,743 downwards.
AAAGTGCTTGCAATGGGCAAGTCAGCATCAGAACTGGACCACAAAGCAATGGAAGAAGGTGACCTGGTCTGATCAATTACATTTTTCTTTTACATCATGTGGATAGCCTGGCGCCTGTACATCACTTACCTGGAACAGAGATGGCACCAGGATGCAGTATGGGAAGAAGGCAAGCTGGGAAACCTTGGGTCCTGCCATTCATGTGGCTGTTATTTGACCCTTACCACCTACTGTACCTAAACAATGTTGCAAGTAAGTAAGTAAGTACTTACATCCCTCCATGGAAACAGTATTCCCTGAAGGCAGTGGTGTCTTTCAACAGAATAAGAAAAAAACAACAACTTTAGCACACAATCAAACATCCGCTTACAACCTCTGGTGACAGGTGCAGAGTCAGCAGTCCATCAAAAGGCCAAATAGGGTTTGGGTAAACAGCCAATGGGTCCTGCAGCTACCTTCAAAAAGATCCAGGCTGACAGAAAGACATAAACACAGGAGTGCCGGATCCAATTAAAAGCTGGTATTGTTTATTACAACATTAAAATAGCACATGTACAATCAAGTTTCTGCAGTTCGGCATGAGCAGTAAGTAGAGGGTTAAACCATTTTGCATGAGAGGGCTGTATGAGGATGTATGATGGGCTGTATGATGTATGATCTGCTACTGATGGCTTGGTGCCAGATACCACAGCATACTTTCAGAGGTTCAGTAGCATCCATGCTGTGATGGGTCAGGACTGTTTTGGTAGCAAAATGGGGTCCTACTCAATAGGGAGGGTTGTTGTCAGGTTTTTTTTTTTTTTTTTTTGCCATCTGTGTATGTGCCTCCACTTGTTGTTCTGGTTGAAACTCAAAATGTTGGATTTACCATCACTTTTTTCCAGCATTGGTGATCAGGACAGATACAGAGGGTGAATCTCCCTAACTGAGTCATGGACAACAATAAAAACCTCACAGTGCCTCTAACGCTTCACCACTATGTCCAAAGTGTTGTCTTTAGGTATATGTTAAAGTAGAGTAGAGTATGTTTTATTTTTTATCATATCTTTAATTTCAGCTTTACTGCTTCCTTCAGCCCCTTTCAGGTACTTACTGTTCACAGGCACTTGCACTAGTGTTAGCCAAACATCAAACATCATTGCTCTCGACTAGTTTTCTAAAAGTGACAGCTATGTGTCTTCATGGCCACCTGGAATCATCAAGGGTGCACATGATAAGGCAACAAATAAGGACCACAACTTGGAGACTGGTGTCAACCCAATAACAAGAAATAACTGAATAAGGACCTTCAGTGCATAATCAGCAGCTATTATTTTAATAAAATTACTTTTAATAAAATTTTACTTTTAAAATTACATTAACATTACAAAATAAACATTAAAGATGTTAGTGATTTGGTTGAGATCTACTTTAAAATACAATGAGACATACCAAAAAAAGATGCAGTATAATAAGTCATATCAACAAATGCAAAGTAACACACGCACACACACTGTGTTACTGTACTGTTGTTAATATGACTTAAGATACCTTTTGATGAAATGTCTTTTTTCTTTAAGCTTTTAAGGTGATCTTAACAAAATCACCAAACTATAAAAAGGAATCGATGGAACAGCAAAGGTTCCCATCACCCTTACAAAAATCCATAACTTTTGCATTTTAATAGAGAGGCTGAACCAGTCATTTTCTTTGTGATGTACAGCTTTGATTTTCCCCTTATCTCTCAGGGAATTTTGACTTTCTGAGAAAGGGATTATTGAGTTGTATGGCTGTAAGAGAAGCTCCTTGATCACTATAGTACTGTGTGCTTAAAATGTTACAGTCAGCTCAGCTGCTCCTTGCTTGTAAAAGCATTAGGGACGCCATGTTAATATTAATTAGGTCTTTTCTGTACAGGAATTTCAGTCGCTGCCATGAAGACAGCTTGTAGAGAGAAGATTATACCCAAAGTCAGACATTAAGACAAACATATTTAGAACAACAATTATGATAATTGCAAAAACACTAACGCAGAAGAAATAAGTAAATCTGATTAAGGGCACTTCTGCATGATCAAATATAAATCTTATGTCTTCCCTCTAACCTGGTTTAAACATAAGAGGATTATATTATGTATTAACAGATTTGTGAAGCTGAACTTATTGTACCTAATAATATAGAGCATCTGAGGGAGTGCTGTGAAAGGAACGTACTAGAAAAGTAATCCACTTAAAATTAAAAATAGACAGAATCATTTGGAAGGTGTACAAGACGTATGTGAAAAGGTTACATTGGCTACAGGGCCGATGTAGCTTGTTAATTGTCTGCGTGAAAATTACTCTGCGGTTTTCTTTTTACTCATTAACTATGAAGCCTGGAAAAACATTACATATTATTTGAATTTATAGATATTGTAATTTCCATTTTTGGATATACTTTGGACAGAAAAAAGGCTAAGTATGCTTTGTAAAGTGTATTTATTAATAGGAATAACTGATATAAATTTGAAGCAGTACCATATAATAATGTCAATTAACTGCAGGTGCTATTGATCAGAGCTCTTGTATTATGCTACTTGTCCTTTGACCACAGTGGTAATGCTTTTTAATGAAATCACATATTGACTGATTGTTATTATAGCATATGCTCAAAAACACACTTATTAATGTATTTTTTTTTTTTTATTAAACAAACATTTATGCATTCTGTTAATGTTTATAATAATAATAGTAATAATTATTATTAGTAGTAGTAGTAGTAGTAGTAGTAGTAGTAGTAGTGATATTATTATTATTAAATCTAAAATTGAGCACACTTGCGTGTTCATTTATTTATCAAGAATGTGTAAAATTTTAAAATAAAAAAAACAATCAACAACTGTAGCTGTGTCTTTCTATCTATCTGTCTGTCCATGTGTCCATCCATTTACTTGTCTCTAAACATCTACTTCTATTTCTGTTTTTCTGCTTATCTATATGGCTGTCTGTATCAGCCAAGGTCTCTGTCTACAGCTGACTCCTAATAATCAGCCATTTTTATCCATTAAGGAGCACTGTACACCATCTTCTGATGTTCGTTTTTTTCTAAAGTTAAACACTTACTTTATATTTTGCTTTGCCGACTATTTAAATGCTAATAATATTATCTTTAAGGAGTAAATTAGCTAGGCTTATTAAAATGCAAAAACCCTTTAAAAATGCTCTATTATACAATTAATTTATTAATATTTTCAGCCGATTCAAGCTGGTTTCACCCATCCCAAGAACTGCAAAAAAGGAATGATTCAGATCTTACTAAACATATAAAGCTGCCACCATGTTTAAAAGTTAGAGAAGGAATTAACTGACAGCTGTTCTCTGGCAAGGAATCGTGTGACAAAGTTGGTCATTTCCACAATGTAGTGAAAGCAGCCCCCATATTATGTAAAGAAGTGGGTAAACCACATTATTTGCTTAAATAAAATAAAACACTGCCTTAAATTGCTAAGATTTGAAGAATCTGGGTATTTTTAAACACTCTGTTGGCATGGACAGTATATATATATAGATATATAACTATATATATATATATATATACTTGGTGAGTACAGTTTATGAAAGGAGTTACATTTACTTAAAAGCAACTCAGCATTCTAAAACATGTTCTGTTTATTTGCAAAGTTCATGCTACAGATATATTAGTAATATTATTACATGAATAAAAGATTAATTAAAAGATTTACTTAAAGTTAACAATCTCAAATACACATGCAAGTGTGTTTATGCCCACACAGGATTCAAGAAATTTGACTTTTATGTAATTCCCATGTGCAGCATGCAGTTTTATGCTATCTGCAATTTTAGGCTAAAGAAGATAAAGCAACAGTTGACATTATTCTTCATAAAGGATTACGTGACATTAAGAGTCAACTGTGCCTTGGAAAAAAACACCCACAATATGCCATTTTAATTTTAATATATTGATCTTTAATAAACCTCCGATACTTTTACAGATTTATTGAAGAATCATCCTAAACTATTTTAGATTACCAAACATGTTTATTATATTATTGTTTTGTTATCAGTATTATTCTATGGATGGACATATAAACACTGATCTTATTAGAACGTGGACACTTTCTAAGTGATCTTTACATATTTTGGAAACAACTAATGAAAATAAGCAATGTTTGATGATTGTACCCAATAGTATTATGTCTTGAAATTGTCAAGCATTCTGCAACACTAATGGCATTTAACACCCAGAGGCCCTGTGATTATTCACCCTAAGGGCAGTCATCAGAATTGCTGAAGTTTTTACTCTTGTAGGTGTTTCCCAATAAAACAGAAGACATTAAAATCTAATGTCTTTGTGTACAATAAAAGTTATTTTAGTGAAGCAAATGGTGTCATTGGCTCTACATATTCACCTACATTGAAAGGTCAAGTGTTATTTGTACTGTCATACATCCAGTCAGGTAAACGTCAAAATCTTTTTTTTCCAAATCATATCATGTTTGTACTAACTCTGCTGATATTAGGCCTGGTTCTCTCTCTGGATATTATCACATAATAAGACATTACAAACCACAGGAAAGTGACTCATCATCAAAAGCTCATCATCATAAAACTCAGAATTCCTAGAAAAACTTAAGAGACAGTTTTATATTTGTAAATCACATTTCTTTTGCCACATTATACTGAGAAATAAATGACATATTTCAATTTTTACTGTTTGTTGTCTCCTGAAGGAAACAATCGCCATGTCTCACTGTATATTACCAAATGTCTCTCAAGCTTTTATATTACTTTATAAAAAATTCTACATCTCATATAGTGAAGGTTTTGATTCAGCTGACATTTTCATGGGGTAAGACATTGCATTGTCCTAGACCATATAGCTGCCATTTTGTCATTAGGGTCACTAGCTACACTTGCTTCACTGAAGGGAAGTGAATAAACTAAGGTGGGAAATGTAATAATGAAAAAAATGTTTAAACTTCCCCTGTGATATTTTCATTTCAAACTTCAGATACTACTGTGCAGTTGAGTACAACTTTTTGTGACTCTTTTTGGTGTAAAGATCGTATTTGCTAAGGCTATGCCAGATCCTCTAACATAAACTTAGTCGATTAACTGAATAAAGATTGTTTCTTATATTTTGTTTTAAATCTATTACGTTTATGGTTTCATTGCAAGTAAATTGTCTGATAAGCTTTTACTAAATTATCCTTCTGCAGTCAATGTGATAGTTACTTGTTGCTTTTACACCATATTTATGCTTACCTTGTAGTCTGAAGTACAAGTCATTCTTTGTCATCTAAAGAAATGCGTAGTTTCATTAATATTAATAATAATTATAATAATTAATTGCATATTAGAAGGAAATGGAAAAGACATTCAAACTATTATGCTACTACATTTCTACAAATAATAATAATAATAATAATAATAATAATACATCAAACTACACATTTTACATTATTTCAAATATGTGTTTTTTTGTTGTTTGCCTATTTTCATTTTTGATTAAACTACAAACAAACACATAAGACGAGTCTACACTTTAATGTAATGCTTGCAATGGCATCCTTTTATTGTGAAATTACATTTCTTCAAGAGTATTACATTTATTCTTATTGCAGTAAATTGTGACATCTAAAAAACAGGTTCTCTCTAGCCCTGATCTGTGCTGTTGTTTATGTAGTGTTTCATTGTGTTTCTTTCATTTAAAAGAAGGCTGAAGTTAATTCCTGTGTCATCTCATCTCTATAACAAGAGTCTTTCTCATTTAATTAAGATCCATCACATAACATCTGATTGCTTAATGGGAACTAATAACTCACCTATTTAGAAAAAAAAATGAAGCATTATCAGTTCTTAAACTCTGCTTTAGCAGGATATTAATTGGAGATATAGAAAATAAAACACATTTTTAGAGGCAGGGGAAATGAATCAGGGCTCATGCAAATTGTTGCATCATTTTAACAAAGTAACACAAATTTGGGTTCTTAATTAGTCCTATTAATAAAACTTTTATTAATTGCATAAAAAAAGGTTTAACAAACATATAAGGTGCTTGACAAAACCAACACAATTACTCACCTGCTTATTAAGAAATATAGTGCACTAACACAATCATACATAACAGTAGCACTTACCATATTTTACTTTCATGGAGATTGCATGTCATTAAGCCACATGTATCATTAAAAACAACTAAGACATTAATCTTTTCCAGAATTGCACAGACTACATGTTGTGTTTTAAGCATGCAAATATTAACAAAGTACAAGAAGACACAAAGCATATACATGTATCTATTGCACAGCCACATTCAAGAAGAAAGCCTTTGCTATATACTGGAAGTGAAAGCCTAATTGTCAGCCGTGTATAGAACAAGGACACAATCATATTGTCCTGCACACACATGACCAATTCTCTACTGTGCCTTGATTAACTCCTTGTAACATTATATTTCCTTTTTCCAATGTGCTATATCTGATCAGACTGCATTGAACATCATGGAAATGGTTTGTTTAGCCAAAGTGTTGATAGTTTTATTGGTTTTCTGTGTTCACTCAGCTTTGATTTGTTATATTTGCAATGGGCAGTGAAAATTCTCCCTAAATTATTTATTGTTGTAAAGTAGCAAGGATCAAGGTTTACTTACATTTTTCAGCCCCTCTGTGTCTTCTCTAGCATTTTAGCAAACTAAAGAAAGGCGTGTTACAAATCCTAAAGGAACGTGCAAACAGTTAAACGGCAAGTGTAGGAGGGTTTAACAGTTTGGATGTGGTTGGGGTACATTTTGGCATATGCAAACAGTCTGAAAACTCAGCCTGTAAAACAGTCTCGAGACTGAAGGAAATCAGTACTTAATTCAACAAACATTTGTTTCAGCTCAAGAATTGCTGCACACTGAAAGTTTTAGGAGCTGATAATATCCTTCCTGATATATACTTGATAAGATGCTGCACAGCACCATCTGCTGGTATTTACCGCTCTCAAATATAAAGACATCACTGTTTGTTACATTTTGTGCTGTACTTAATACCTGTTTAAAAGTCTGTATAGTCATTTAACCAAAATAACTTTTTTTTTTAAATTCTAGTCAGTTTCATTGTATGTTTTAAAATTCAACTGTTTGCTAGGCTGGAGTAAATGTTTATTAAATCACCCTTTGGTACAATTATTAAATGCAGTTATGGAAAAAAAAAGTTGCAATACCAGGAACATCAGCAAACCAGAACATTTACCGGCTTTTGGCAACATTTAAATTGACACTAAACAATATCCTTATTCTCCAAAAAATAATCCATACACATCCATAACTTAATAGCTCTGTAATCTATTTTTAATGAAATCATGTCTTACTTTGTCTTTCTGTCACCTGGTACTATCCTCTGTGATCCCCCAAACCTCACTATTTCCCTCTCACTTGCATTCGCTTGGAACGAGCAGTGTATATTAGTTGCCATCACGTGCATTGCTCTAAGCACACTACAAATCCCATAACCCTTAGTCCATAGTGCCTAGTGTATCTCAGGAACAAGCAAGAGAGGGTGGCAATATTGCTACATACAGTGGGACCTTGAAGAATGAACATATTCGCCCTCAAACAGGAAGTCGAATCACAGCAGAAAAAAATTTAAACTGGAGGTTTGATGGAGGCTAGGAACAATAGAAGGTATTTTAAGTTATGGGTACATATTGAAAGAGACGTTTGGGATTTTTTTTTTAGAAATAATACTTACCTACAGTAGGTGGATGCAGCTTTGGTGTGATGCTGCATCTTTCCCCCGCTGGCTCTAAGACTGAGAACTGAGCAATAAAAAACAGCTGATCGCTCAGTTCTCAGTGCTCCATGAGCAGAGAGTTGATGTCTGTCAGTCACAGGTTCTCTGCTCTGCCCATGCTCACTGGAACGCTGGGCTGTGGAGGGTGTGGGAGCGGCTGGCTCAGGCTCTCAGCGGTTCACTGAGAGCCTGCGCCAGGTGCCAGTCCAGGTTCCTAGGTGGATCCTGACCATATGAATGTGATCTTTCCCCAGCCTGGACTGGCTCTGCTTCAGCCCGCTGTCTGCTTAAAATGGGTCAGAGGAGTGCAGAATGAACTGCACTCTTGTGATCCATAGGAGAAGTACATCCAAATGAGCTTTGGCTGTACTTTTTCTTTGAGTAGAATTTTCTTTTTTTTAATGTGTCACTTTAAGCAGTTTTTATATGATACTCCTTGTTCATAACTAGCAATACCGGGGTTGTTAACAGGTAATTGAGCATGTAAAGTAGTACAGTATACAAAGATGTGTAAGGAAAGGTAACTGGGAAACATGAAACTAAAACTGGCCATAGAGCAGTTGAAATTTGGCTGGTTCAGTAGGAACTGGTTGAATTTTGATCCATCTTTGGCCGTCCTGCTCAACAGTTGATCTTATCAACCATTTGTATTCAATAAGTGGATGAAGCCATACTGCTGTGGTGCTGATCAGTATATTCTGACAGCAGAGGTGTCCCTACTGTCTGTGTCTATGATTCCTCCATCCACCTTGCTTGTGTGGATAGGGAAATTCTTCATTTTTTTTCAATCAGCCCATTGGCCCAGCCTAAGATTCATTCACCTATAAAACAAGTAATTGGGTTGTTGCTGAGGGCACCTGTCCCACTATTTTCAACATTTTCCTTGTCCATTTTTTCTAAATCAACAGCAAAGTCTCCATAGAAAATTATTTTATCAGTAGGTAAACTGGCCATACACTGATCTAAATTCCTTGCTGAAAAGGCTGAATTTTGATCAATATGTGGCTCTCCCCACTCAACAGAAGTCAATCGATTGATCAACTTCTGTTGAAGGAATGTTGTAAAATGGTTCTCGATCAGCGGCAAATCAGTGTATTCTTCCAGCTGCAGCTGTCAAAACGCAATGGGGTTGATTTACAAAAGGCAAATGGGCTGTTTACTTTGCAAGAAAAATTGTCCCAGAGCTTAGTGAGGTAAAGCTCTACTGACTATGAAAACATGCAAGCAAAAAAAAGCAGTCTTTTTTAATTTCCTTTGCATATGATTGGGTATTCTTTTCAATTGTGAAACTTCACCAAATTCACTAAACTCCATTCTCTTGACAAGGGAACAGCCTACTCACCTTTTGCTAAGTAACCCCAATGTCCCCACACTGCATATTCCTCCATCCACCTTTAGGACTAACTTCATTTCACTTTACCCCTTACAGGAAGGGGAAAAATAATAGCTCTATTTGCAGGATCAATATGTAATTTTTTTTGTTTAATACATTTTTATCAAAGAAAAATAGAGAAAAGATAAATTATATCACAAGCTGAATACAATCTTGATGAAAAAAAACAGCATTAGTAACAATGCTCACAGAATTACAACGAATGATATGGAGCCAATAATACAAAATCTACCTCTGGAAATACAAGAGGAGGAGTGTAATCAAATGTAATGACTATGTAGACAGAGGCTTCTTTCTATGCGAGCATTTGAGTCAAAATACAAAAACAAAAAGAGAAACATTGCTTTAGTTAGAAGAAAGAGATAAAGTAGGAAAAGTGGAGAAGAGGAAATTAGGAGAACTATATGATAGGAAGGAAAATAAAGAAAGGGAGAAGGGATAGTGGATGAGGGATGGGGTAAGATAGGAAAAGGGGAGGGAGGGGATTGTTGGCGTGCATGTCAATCAGCCAAAAAATTATGAGTTATTGGAATTTAGATGGCAAGGCGTAATTGATAGACTTATGAAGTTTGCAATATGATATCCTTATAGGAGGGGGTGGACTGAAATTTTACCCAGGGTGCCCAAGTTAGCGAATGTTTCCCGGAAGTCCCTTTAATGTTGTGGGTAATATTCTCCATGAGATGAACTTCATCTACCTTTTGTAACCAGACTTTTATAGATGGGATTGTTGTTTGGCTCCATAAGGTAGGAATTAAAGCTTTGGCAGCATTCAGTAGGTGAGGGATGAGTGAACGTTTATATGAACCTATGGGGGCTTTGGTGGCATGAAAAAGGATAGTCCAAGGATTCATGGGTAGATTGACATCTGAAATATGTAGGATCAGATTGCAAATGGCAGTCCAAAAGGGACGAATGAGTGGGCAAAACCACCAGATATGCGCATGAGTGGCTTTGTTCCCACAGTTCCTCCAGCATAATGGGGAACTGGCGGGGAACATTTGGTGTAGTCTAACTGGGGTGTAATGCCACCTGGTGAGTGATTTATAGTTGATACAGGATCAATATGTAATAAAACTATATAATGGGGAAAGAAGGGAGGCTTAGAAAAACAAAAGCTGGTAAATGTGGTCCTATTTCCCCCTTTGTAGCTCACACAGCCAGGCACACAGCATTTCCTAATCAATTCACTGGCTCAGAACACAGTCTAGGGTTTTTGTTGGAACAGGAACTAGTATTGGTTTAGGGAGCATGGGATACCCTGGTGAACTGTAACTGAACAACTTGAGAACTCCTCAGCTTCACACACTGCTGGCTGCACTTGTGGCTGTACTTCTGGCTCCATTTCACACTTAGCTGGCTGTACAGTGAGTGCCCCACAGGATTCTTAATGCGGTTGGTGGCTTGTACTCCCTCAAGAGGTTAAAAGCTACATGCTGTCACTTTTCCTCAGCATTAGGGGGTCAGTTACTCACTTAGCCACAGGATCACAAGTTACCTCCTTCTGATATCCACAGACTCTTCCTAGTGAACTGCAGGACAGTTGGACTCCTTCCTAACAACTTCCTCCTGGCTCTCTCCAGTGAGCTTCCTCCTTACCCAGCTCAATCCCTGGACAATGGATCTTCTTATAGGCCTCCCAGCTATGCTTAACTGGGACCTCAATGTCTTTACATTGGCTTGTCTGCCAGAGGGAAAAATCCCCTGCACGGGGGATCTTCTCCTGCAGGCCTGGAACCAGGAACACTTCACCCTGTTGCCCAGGCCTCAAACTACCTATGAGTAGGGATGGGCTTTATGTTTGGGTCGAACATGAGTTTGACTTGAAAATTGGCTGTTCGCCGAATAGCGAACAATTTGGGTTTTTCGCGGCAAATTCGAAAGCCTCAGAACACCCTTTAAAAGTCTATGGGAGAAATCAAAAGTGCTAATTTTAAAGGTTAATATGCAAGTTATTGTCATAAAAAGTGTTTGGGGACCTGGGTCCTGCCCCAGGGGGCATGTATCAATGCAAAAAAAAGTTGTAAAAACGGCCGTTTTTTCTGGAGCAGTGATTTTAATAATGCATAAAGTGAAACAATAAAAGTGTAATATTCCTTTAAATTTCGTACCTGGGGGGTGTCTATAGTATGCCTGTAAAATGGCGCATGTTTCCCGTGTTTAGAACAGTCTGACAGCAAAATGACATTTCTAAAGGAAAAAAGTAATTTAAAACTACTCGCGGCTATAATGAATTGTCGGTCCAGGAGTACACATAAAAGTTCATTGATAAAAACGGCATGGGATTCCCCCACAGGGGAACCCTGAACCAAATTTTTTTTTTAAAATGCGTGGGGTTCCCCTAAATTCCATACCAGGCCCTTCAGGTCTAATATAGGGGAACCCCGCACCAAAATTTAAAAAAAAAAATGGCTTGGTGGTCCCTCTCAAAATATATACCAGACCCTTCAGGTACCTGATCCCCAGATCCCCTATACCTGACCCCCCCATCCCAGCCCCCGCCCTGTTTGAAATGGTAATGTGTACAATGTACCCGTTACCATTTCACAAAAAAGGAAGGGAGGGGGATGAGTCATAAGAGGGCCAATGAGAGCTGCAGAGCTGGAGGTGTGCATCTGTGTAAATTCAGGAAGTGAACATGCAGCAGCTTCAGCTGCCCACAGTTAAAATGGTTGCAGCCAGACTCAGTGGAGAGAGATTTCTGCAGCATATTTGGCAAGTAAAGAATCACAGTATATGTAAAATAATATGCAAAGTGGTTGGAGGGAAGCTTCATAATGGCAAAGATGTTTTTATTACAAATTGAGCAGACTGCAGTTCCTCTTTAATTCATAGATATATAATCAGCGAAATACTCTGATGATATATCACCCACACACACACACACACACACACTTCTGTGTTAGTGAGCACTTCTCCTTTGCCGAGATAATCCATCCACCTCACAGGTGTGGCATATCAAGATGCTGATTAGACAGTATGATTATTGCACAGGTGTGCCTTAGGCTGGCCACAATACAAGGCCACTCTACAGTATAAATTTTCAGTTTTATCACGCAGCACAATGCCACAGATGTTGCAAGTTTTGAGGGAGCGTGCTGACTGCAGAAATGTCCACCAGAGCTGTTGTCCTTGAATTGAATGTTCATTTCTCTACCATAAGCCATCTCCAAAGGCGTTTCAGAGAATTTGGTAGTACATCCAACCAGCCTCACAACCGCAGACCACCATGTAACTACACCAGCCCAGGACCTCCACATCCAGCATCTTCACCTCCAAGATCGTCTGAGACCAGCCAACTGGACAGCTGCTGCAACAATTGGTTTGCATAACCAAAGAATTTCTGCACAAACTGTCAGAAACCATCTCAGGGAAGCTCATCTGCATGGTCATTGTCCTTATCGGTGTCTCGACCTGACTGCAGTTTGTTGTCATAACCGATTTGAGTGGTCAAATGCTCACATTAGATGACTTCTGGCACTTTGAAGAGGTGTTCTCTTCATGGATGAATCCCGGTTTTCACTGTACAGGGAAGATGGCAGACAGTGTGTATGGTGCTGTGTGGGTGAGCTGTTTGCTGATGACAATGTTGTGGATTGAGTGGCCCATGGTGGCGGTGGGGTTATGGTATGGGCAGGCATATGCTATGGACAACAAACACAGGTGCATTTTATTGATGGCATTTTGAATGCACAGAGATACTGTGATGAGATCCTGAGGCCCATTGTTGTCCCATTCATCCACAACCATCACCTCATGTTGCAGCATTATATGCACGGCCCCATGTTGCCAGGATCCCTACACAATTCCTGGAAGCTGAAAACATCCCAGTTCTTGCATGGCCAGCATACTCACCAGTAGGGATGAGCCGAACACCCCCCTGTTCGGTTCGCACCAGAACATGCGAACAGGAAAAAAGTTTGTTCGAACACGCGAACACCGTTAAAGTCTATGGGACACGAACATGAATAATCAAAAGTGCTAATTTTAAAGGCTAATATGCAAGTTATTGTCATAAAAAGTGTTTGGGGACCTGGGTCCTGCCCCAGGGGACATGGATCAATGCAAAAAAAAGTTTTAAAAACGGCCGTTTTTTCAGGAGCAGTGATTTTAATAATGCTTAAAGTCAAACAATAAAAGTGTAATATCCCTTTAAATTTCGTACCTCGGGGGTGTCTATAGTATGCCTGTAAAGGGGCGCATGTTTCCTGTGTTTAGAACAGTCTGACAGCAAAATGACATTTTGAAGGAAAAAACTCATTTAAAACTACCCGCGGCTATTGCATTGCCGACAATACACATAGAAGTTCATTGATAAAAACGGCATGGGAATTCCCCAAAGGGGAACCCCGAACCAAAATTAAAAAAAAAAAATGACGTGGGAGTCCCCCTAAATTCCATACCAGGCCCTTCAGGTCTGGTATGGATATTAAGGGGAACCCCGGCCAAAATGAAAAAAAAAAAATGACGTGGGGTTCCCCCTAAATTCCATACCAGACCCTTCAGGTCTGGTATGGATTTTAAGGGGAACCCCGCGCCAAAAAAAAAAAAAAAAGGCGTGGGGTCCCCCCAAAGATCCATACCAGACCCTTATCCGAGCACGCAACCTGGCAGGCCGCAGGAAAAGAGGGGGGATGAGAGTGCGGCCCCCCCTCCTGAACCGTACCAGGCCACATGCCCTCAACATTGGGAGGGTGCTTTGGGGTAGCCCCCCAAAACACCTTGTCCCCATGTTGATGAGGACAAGGGCCTCATCCCCACAACCCTGGCCGGTGGTTGTGGGGGTCTGCGGGCGGGGGGTTTATCGGAATCTGGAAGCCCCCTTTAACAAGGGGACCCCCAGATTCCGACCCCCCCCTGTGTGAAATGGTAAGGGGGTACAAAAGTACCCCTACCATTTCACTAAAAAACTGTCAAAAATGTTAAAAATGACAAGAGACAGTTTTTGACAATTCCTTTATTTAAATACTTCTTCTTTCTTCTATCTTCCTTCATCTTCTGGTTCTTCTGGTTCTTCTGGTTCTTCTGGCTCTTCTGGTTCTTCCTCCGGCGTTCTCGTCCAGCATCTCCTCCGCGGCGTCTTCTATCTTCTTCTCCTCGGGCCGCTCCGCACCCATGGCATGGGGGGGAGGCTCCCGCTCTTCTCTTCATCTTCTTCATCTTCTTCTCTTCTTCTTTTCTTCTCTTCTTCTCTTCTTCTCTTCTTCATTTTCTTCTCCGGGCCACTCCGCACCCATGCTGGCATGGAGGGAGGCTCCCGCTGTGTGACGGCGCTCCTCGTCTGACAGTTCTTAAATAACGGGGGACGGGGCCACCCGGTGACCCCGCCCCCCTCTGACGCACGGGACATGACGGGACTTCCCTGTGGCATTCCTCGTGACGTCACAGGGAAGTCCCGTCAAGTCGCCGTGCGTCAGTGGGGGGCGGGGTCACCGGGTGGCCCCACCCCCCGTTATTTAAGAACTGTCAGACGAGGAGCGCCGTCACACAGCGGGAGCCTCCCTCCATGCCAGCATGGGTGCGGAGCGGCCCGGAGAAGAAAATGAAGACGAGAAGAAAAGAAGAAGAGAAGAAGAGAAGAAGATGAAGAAGAAGAGAAGAGCGGGAGCCTCCCCCCATGCCATGGGTGCGGAGCGGCCCGAGGAGAAGAAGATAGAAGACGCCGCGGAGGAGATGCTGGACGAGAACGCCGGAGGAAGAACCAGAAGAGCCAGAAGAACCAGAAGAACCAGAAGATGAAGGAAGATAGAAGAAAGAAGAAGTATTTAAATAAAGGAATTGTCAAAAACTGTCTCTTGTCATTTTTAACATTTTTGACAGTTTTTTAGTGAAATGGTAGGGGTACTTTTGTACCCCCTTACCATTTCACACAGGGGGGGGCCGGGATCTGGGGGTCCCCTTGTTAAAGGGGGCTTCCAGATTCCGATAAGCCCCCCGCCCGCAGACCCCCACAACCACCGGCCGGGGTTGTGGGGATGAGGCCCTTGTCCTCATCAACATGGGGACAAGGTGTTTTGGGGGCTACGGTTCAGGAGGGGGGGCGCACTCTCATCCCCCCCTCTTTTCCTGCGGCCTGCCAGGTTGCGTGCTCGGATAAGGGTCTGGTATGGATTTTTGGGGGGACCCCACGCCGTTTTTTTTTTTTTTTTGGTGCGGGGTTCCCCTTAAAATCCATACCAGACCTGAAGGGTCTGGTATGGAATTTAGGGGGAACCCCACGTCATTTTTTTTTTTAAAATTTTGGCCGGGGTTCCCCTTAATATCCATACCAGACCTGAAGGGCCTGGTATGGAATTTAGGGGGACTCCCACGTCATTTTTTTTTTTTAATTTTGGTTCGGGGTTCCCCTTTGGGGAATTCCCATGCCGTTTTTATCAATGAACTTCTATGCGTATTGTCAGCAATGCATTAATAGCCGCGGGTAGTTTTAAATGAGTTTTTTCCTTCAAAATGTCATTTTGCTGTCAGACTGTTCTAAACACAGGAAACATGCGCCCCTTTACAGGCATACTATAGACACCCCCCAGGTACGAAATTTAAAGGGATATTACACTTTTATTGTTTGACTTTAAGCATTATTAAAATCACTGCTCCTGAAAAAACGGCCGTTTTTAAAACTTTTTTTTGCATTGATCCATGTCCCCTGGGGCAGGACCCGGGTCCCCAAACACTTTTTATGACAATAACTTGCATATTAGCCTTTAAAATTAGCACTTTTGATTTCTCCCATAGACTTTTAAAGGGTGTTCCGCGGCATTCGAATTTGCCGCGAACACCCGAAATTGTTCGCTGTTCGGCGAACTTGCGAACAGCCAATGTTCGAGTCGAACATGAGTTCGACTCGAACTCGAAGCTCATCCCTACTCACCAGACATGTCACCCATTGAGCATGTTTGGGATGCTCTGGATCGGCGTATATGACAGTGTATTCCAGTTCCTGACATTATCCAGCAACTTCACACAGCCATTGAAGAGGAATGGATCAACATTCCACAGGCCACAATCAACAACCTGATCAACTCTATGTGAAGAAGATATGCTGCACTACATGAGGCAAATGGTGGTCACATCAATTACTGACTGGTTTTTGGACCCCCCAGAACCCCACAATACAGTAAAACTGCACATTTTAGAGCAGCCTTTTATTGTGGCTGGCCTAAGGCAGACCTGTGCAATAATCATGCTGTCTAATTCGCATCTTGATATGCCACACCTGTGAGGTGGATGGATTATCTCAGCAAAGAAGAAGTGCTCACTAACACAGATTTAGACTGATTTGTGAACAATATTTGAGAGGAATAGGCCTTTTGTGTACATAGAAAAAGTCGTAGATCTTTGAGTTCAGTTCATGATAAATAGGGGCAAACACAAAAGTGTTGCGTTTATAATTTTCCTCAGTGTATATATAAATTAAGCACTTTGCATGTTATATATCTATGAATTAAGCACTTTGCAATTTATAATATTTTAATGTATATGTGATAAATGTATTTGCTTCTGATGTATATTGATTATGAAGTAAGAGATTTTTGCTTCTTTACAGTATTTATTTTAGTGCACCACATGTTTCACACACGTTTAGATATTGTATCATTTTGTGTTAGCAGCTTGATTTTTGCATAGGTGTTAGGGGTGTGAAATAACATTGAGAAGATTCAGCCATATTTTCACATATACATATAGAAACATGATATTTATAGAATTATTCAAACTGTTACATATCACAAAATGACAAGTGAGTTGTACATCTGCTGCTTTAAAAAACCTTAACCAGTTGTTGCCATGGAAAGCAGGTATCTGGAGCTGCCTGCATGCAGGTTTACACATAGTACCTTTTAGGCAAATCAGTTATATTTAGAGCTGTCATATTAGCAATGCATTTTAGTGCATATCTGTTATGCTTTGCCATTGTCACATTCTGCAGTAGATAAGGTAAGTATGCCCCAGAAGTTGTTGTATAGTGTTGTAGATTAGGTTAGAGGTATGCTTAGGTTATTGTTACAATCAAGGGTAAAGCCAATGCCAGCCATAACATTTTTTAGTTTTTTTTTTTTATTTCTGCTTGTACACTTGTTAGGGAGATTTCCCATAACTTTCTGTCCTGGTAAGTAGTAAGACATCTACCTGATGGGGCAAAGACAAATACAATTCCAAGAGAGGTTCTTACCCTTCCCAACCCTATTTTTAAAACAGTTTTATTTCCATCTGTGCCCATGCAAGGGAGATTTTGGTCACTTCCAGTTATCAAAAGAAAGTGTGGGAAAATATTCTCAATGGCAACAGAAATAACAATAAAAGTATAACAGAAATTCTAACCCTACCTGACTATGACCACATGTAAAAAAAAGGCTGTGCTGAAATTGTGCTTTTAATATTAGGTTCCTTTTACACAGGGTTGCTCTGCTTCATTCAGCATGGGATCAATTTATAGATCCCCTGCTGAATAAGAGCAAAAATAGATGGATGTCAGTTTTCTTATGTCCGTGATGGTTAGTTTTTTGCCTGCATTTTGACAGCAGACATTGGCAAACCTATGTTGCATCTATGCCAGATGTAAACAGACTTCTGTTTGTTTACATCAGGCTACCTCCGATTTGTCATGTTTAGGTCACAGCGTTGGTAGGGCAGGGGAGAGTGGTGTCAGTAGTTTTTATTTTTTACACTTTAATTTTTTAGAATTGTTTTAAAAATTGTTTTATATGTTTTGGGGGCTTTGGTGAGATATCCCCTTTGAGACAGAGAAAGGACTGAGGTCACAGATTCCCCAGTCCCTTTCTCAGCACTGAAGATGAATAAACAGGAGACAGAGGCTCCTGTTCATTCATAAACTGAGCACAGTTTACTCTGCTCAGTTATCACAGGACACAGGAGTGATCTCTGTCACTGTGTCCAATTCCTGACAGATTCCTCCCCTACAGCCATCAGTAAAGGAGAGGAGGGGAGCCGGCTGCGGGGATGAGGGGGGGCGGAGGAAGAGGACAGGAGGGGTGGAGGAGAACACAGGGGCCGGAGGAGAACAGGGAGGGCAGAGAAGGACATGGAGGGGGTGGGGAGGAGCACACAGAACAACTGGGAGTGATCGGTGCAGCGGGAGGGACGGCTGTGAACACCGATCTCCCTGTATAGCTTTTTAGCTGACAGCCGCGGTAGGACGAGAAGGAGAAGCAGCTGTTGGCTAAAAATCATTACAGGGAGATCGGTGTTCACAGCTAACCCTCCCTCTGCACTGATCATTTCCAGAGATCGCGAGGTGCTTGCGGGTGTGAGGGAGTCGAAGCAGAAATGCGGCAGACTTGGGATGTCTGCATCTGCCTACCCATAAACCTGCACAAAGTTTTTTGTCATGTCCACCTAAAAAAACTCACAGGTAGACCTGATCTTGAAGCCTGAGTGAAAGGAGCCTTAGCATTAAGGTTTGGGAGAGAGTTAAAGGAGTTAAAGAAAACATGTCATGAGAAAAATAGTGTGGCTGCCATTGTTAACCTCCTTTTCTAAAAGCTAGTCATCTTACAGTTATGTAATAACTGTAATAATTTAGACTCAAGGGCACAGGGCAGTAAAATGAGTCTGTTTATTGGGAAGGTGAAATTACACAGGGATGGGGGAAAGCACAAAGTTTATACGTGACCAGGTGGCTGTACAGCCACTGAATCACATCTTCATAAAGTTTACAAGGATTCTATAAACAAACCCTTGGCAGATTACATCCTCTGACTGCCTGCAGTAACACAGTTACAATGGTGGTGGGGAATGACTTAATCATGCATAAAATTTGAATGATAACTGATCAAGTCTTCAGCCCCCCCATCCCTACCAGCAGTCTGCAGTTCCCTCCTGGAGATCAGAGCAATCTCCTGAAGTTGCTGCAACATCAAAGAAGTAATTCAAATATGTCAACCAACTCAATGAAATCTTATATAAGCTTTAAAAATAGCTTCAAAAGACATTTACAATATTTTTAAATCTGCAGTTGTCATTAAAATAATTGAATCTGATCCTTCCATAAAAGTTCTTTCTCTGACATGTCCTTTTATAAGAGGACAGTGCTTTGCCCCTGTTTCCTAGTGATTCTCTTGCATTGTCACCCGTTGCTTGGGCTTATGATGGAGATTACAAGTGGCCATTTTGAAACATATTATGCAGGAATGTTCCTCTGCTGTCTCCACTAGGAAATACACCCAGAGGAAGACAAGGCAGCCATCCCTGGAGTGCATATACATAAACACAAAGTGGCTACAAAGAGGCTAAAGAATATCAGAAGCACTGACATGCAGCAAAGGATAACAAAGGTGAAAAGCAGTTTGTAATAAATAAAAATGAAAATTGTTTTTGATACACAGTGCTTTAGTGATTCATCTGGGGTTTAAATTTACTTTAAACCTCTCTCCTAAATAATTTAACACATAAAAGAGCATGAGATGTTAATTTGTATTTTAGCAAAAATATAAACGTTCATTACCTGGGTTCAGATTCTCTGATGAGTCTTACACTGGCCATACAGGGCTCAAATTTCCATTGGTTCCTGTGAAATGGCCAAAATTCAAGTCCAGGTGGCCCTGCCAACACCACTTGGCTCAACAAACTTCGATTGAGATGTTGTAGGAGTTGGATGAAGAAAAGTCAGCTGAACAGTGGCTTCAGCCAATCATCTGCAGTCACTGTTTGGGTATGCTGACAGCTGCAGGTGCCAGCTGTCAGAATATTATAGCAGGCAACTGGAGATTTGTCTATGCACTCTGCTCAGTGTACAATTTTGGAATTTGCCAGGATGAATGAACTCCTGCACATGCACAGGAGTGATGTCATTGCCCTGGCCAATCAAAATGGCCAAAAGATTAGATACTGGAAGAAGACTTGCTGAATATGTCAGCAGTGGTGAATATAGTTCTAATTTAATTTTAATGCTTAAAATGATTGTATACTATCACCTTGTAAAACCCATTCAGTTTAAAATAGAAATGAAAGGCAAAATATTTTTGTATAGATATAAAAAAAAAACCTTATACATTTTTTCCTGTTTTTATAAGTGATCACATTCTCTCTGTTCTCAGCTGCTTAAGAGCAGATGGGATGAGAAAAAGCAGTACACAGAGCTTCCCAGTGAATGGCTGTGCAGCGGGGGCATGTCAGGACAAGTCTGATCATTGGAGAAGAGTACACTGAGTTTCTAGCATAGCTAGAGAACTGACCAGGTTGTGCTGTCCTGCTTATTCTGGTCAGTTTTTAATAGTAAAGCAAGGGGACTAGCAGGATCACCAGGGATTTCACACAAGGAAGCAATACAAGGAAGCAATACAAAGAGAACAGGATACCTTCTCATACAAGTACATGGATCAGCAGATACATTTCAGGAGGAATATGAAGTGTTGGGGTAACAAACACTTTAAGTTAAATGTTAGACCTTGGGCTAGGCAGAGGTTCAATGCTAGGATAAGGTTAATGGTTAAGATATCATTGTGTAGTTTTGTTAAGACTTGAATGTTAAGTGTTAGGGGAAGGGTTAATATTCAGGTAATGGAAGAGTTAATATATTCCAAATTCTCTGCACTATACACCTATACATAGATTATATACTGTAAAGAGCTGTTATTCTTATTGTCAATGTGTTGATATGACAGAGTGTATCCACATATAGCACTGTGCTCAGTGCCCTACCTTCCTAAATCTTTAAAATTCACTTGCATATACACATAGATCAATCAATATTTCATATAAAAACAGTCTTTCATATAATCAATAAATGGCATGTTCATGTTTGCTTTGGAGAATGGAAACATGAAACAGAGATAGGGCCAAATGAGCCAGTGCTGGGTTTAGCACAACTGTACGAAAATGTGTTTTTGTATCTGTCTTTTACACTGTTTGTCTGTTTTACACTATTCTTGGTTCTTTTCTACCTCTCATTTAAATTATGATGCTGGGTGGTGGAACATCTGAGGTATCTGATGCTATCAGACCTAATAGCAGTCAATAAATACAAGTGCAATTGTGGTGGTTGATCACAGATATCACAAGGTGCATAGTCACTCTCATTAGCTCTGTACTTTCTGCCAGTGTTCAGCACCGTGCCATTCACAAAGGTGATCACATGCATTTTTTACACTTGTTATAACTGTAATTGGTCACAGCGATCACATGGTACAGAGCCACTTTCATTGGGGCCCCCTACCATGTAAGCGCAGTTTAAAAAAAAACATTTAACGGCAGGAGCTCAGAATATTTTTGCGCTTATAGTGCAAAAAATACAGTTTAACCACTGTCCTGGATGATATAATCTATGAAGAAACATGTCGGTTGGAGCCTTGCTGTGACATCACCACGCTGACTGGAAGTGATCCGGAAGTATGCCGGTAACATAATTTTGTTTTGATGGGGTTTTTTTTACAGAACTGTCTTTTATTCCATTCTTGAGAGTGCACTTTTAATTTTATAGTAAATGCATACAGTTTTCACACTATGTGGAGCATATGGTTCTCTTATTTTGGGTACTCACCTGCATGCACTGATTTGTTGGGGAGGATGGTGTTGAGGAGTCACCTGGAGGAGTAAGAGTAGTTTTCCAGGGATTAACTTTCCAGAATATCGGTGGAGATGACCAGTTCGGAAACTTTTCCTTAATGCAGGTTAGACTCTTGTGAGCCATTAACATCTGAGCAGATTTGGATCTCTTGGTGGTGGTGGATCATTGTGGATAAAGTCTTTTTTCTGGAAGCTTATTGGAATTATTTCACAGTAGACTATGTGCTTTTACATTTTTATTATACATTGCTTTGTAGCATTTGTTTTATCACTTTTGGCTGTTATTATCGTGCAACACCTTTGTTATATACAGTGGGGACAGAAAGTATTCAGACCCCCCTTAAATTTTTCACTCTTTGTTATATTGCAGCCATTTGCTAAAATCATTTAAGTTCATTTTTTCCTCATTAATGTACACATAGCACCCCATATTGACAGAAAAACACAGAATTGTTGACATTTTTGCAGATTTATTAAAAAAGAAAAACTGATATATCACATGGTCCTAAGTATTCAGACCCTTTGCTGTGACACTCATATATTTAACTCAGGTACTGTCCATTTCTTCTGATCATCCTTGAGATGGTTCTACACCTTCATTTGAGTCCAGCTGTGTTTAATTATACTGATTGGACTTGGTTAGGAAAGCCACACACCTGTCTATATAAGACCTTACAGCTCACAGTGCATTTCAGAGCAAATGAGAATCATGAGTTCAAAGGAACTGCCTGAAGAGCTCAGAGACAGAATTGTGGCAAGACACAGATCTGCCCAAGGTTCCAAAAAAATTTCTGCTGCACTTAAGGTTCCTAAGAGCACAGTGTCCTCCATAATCCTTAAATGGAAGACGTTTGGGACGACCAGAACCCTTCCTAGAGCTGGCCGTCTGGCCAAACTGAGCTATCGGGGGAGAAGAGCCTTGGTGAGAGAGGTAAAGAAGAACCCAAAGATCACTGTGGCTGAGCTCCAGAGATGCATTCGGGAGATGGGAGAAAGTTGTAGAAAGTCAACCATCACTGCAGCCATCCACCAGTCGGGGCTTTATGGCAGAGTGGCCCGACGGAAGCCTCTCCTCAGTGCAAGACACATGAAAGCCCGCATGGAGTTTGCTAAAAAAAACACCTGAAGGACTCCAAGATGGTGAGAAATAAGATTCTCTGGTCTGATGAGACCAAGATAGAACTTTTTGGCCTTAATTCTAAGCGGTATATGTGGAGAAAACCAGGCACTGCTCATCACCTGTCCAATACAGACCCAACAGTGAAGCATAGTGGTGGTAGCATCATGCTGTGGAGGTGTTTTCCTGCAGGGACAGGACAACTGGTTGCAATTGAGGGAAAGATGAATGCGGCCAAGTACAGGGATATCCTGGATGAAAACCTTCTCCAGAGTGCTCAGGACCTCAGACTGGGCTGAAGGTTTACCTTCCAACAAGACAATGACCCTAAGCACACAGATAAAATAATGAAGGAGTGGCTTCACAACAACTCCGTGGCTGTTCTTGAATGGCCCAGCCAGAGTCCTGACTTAAACCCAATTGAGCATCTCTGGAGAGATCTAAAAATGGCTGTCCACCAATGTTTATTATCCAACCTGACAGAACTGGAGAGGATCTGCAAGGAGGAATGGCAGAGGATCCTCAAATCCAGGTGTGAAAAACTTGTTGCATCTTTCCCAAAAAGACTCATGGCTGTATTAGATCAAAAGGGTGCTTCTACTAAATACTGAGCAAAGGGTCTGAATACTTAGGACCATGTGATATTTCAGTTTTTCTTTTTTAATAAATCTGCAAAAATGTCAACAATTCTGTGTTTTTCTGTCAATATGGGGTGCTGTGTCTACATTAATGAGGAAAAAAAATGAACTTGATTTTAGCAAATGGCTGCAATATAACAAAGAGTGAAAAATTTAAGGGGGTCTGAATACTTTCCGTCCCCACTGTAGCAGTTTAACAACTACAGGACCATCTGTTGTAATAAAATATCAGTCCTGTAGTGAATAAACTGTAGTTTTGCATTGTAAGTGTTAATGTATTTTGAATTGCACTCATGATTGGATGTATTGGGTGAGGATTTGGTATATGTAGGGGAGGTTGATTATTTTATAGTTTTAAGAAGATTGGGCACAAAGCTCAGTGCTATATGTGGATACAACGATGAGTTGAAGGACCTATTTAACAGTTATGATAGGATAGGGTAATGAATATAGGGGGAGTTTTGCTTTAATTTTTTTAGCACCAAAGCCCAAGAATTACTGCAGCAGGCTCGCAGCACTGGATACTAGCGTATCATCTGTGGGAGCCACAAAACTTCAGGGTGCACTGTATTAAAAATGTCAGCCTCACACCAAATCCAACACTACTTTATGGAACTACTATGGATATAGTTCAAAGTATTGGGAAAACCCCCCAAAAAATACTACACGAAAAATATCTAAAAAAATAAAACAAAACTGACCTCGACCATGCCCCATCAATGAGCATTTACTTCACAAAACCACATTAAAACCTGTAGGTATACCTAATCCCCATTAAAATCAAATCTCCCATCTCTTCCCCTATCCTGCGAGTTTTTCATATTAACAAAAAGTAACTTTAAGTAGAAAGTTGGTATTTAACCAGTTTTGATAACACACAGCTTCATCAGAGGTATTCCCCCAATGGTTGTGTGATGTCTCTTATAGAGAGCCAGGGCCAATATGGCATCCGCTCAGACTGCCCACCCATGTGCGCAACACACCCCACCCAGCTACACGCAAGGTGCAGCACTCTAAATTGTGACATCATAACACATACATAATGCATACATGATAAGAAGGACATGCACATCCAGGGGAGATTCACATGACGGTCTACCCATTACCTTACAATATCCATAAGGGTTCAAAGTGAAGGGGGAAAAGAGGGAGGGAAAAGAACAAGGGGCATTCAAGAGTGCAGGCAAAATGTATATTTCATCCTTTTATCCCTCACTTTGACATTCCATTATTAAATAGGGTTTATTAGGATCTGTAGTTCCAAGGTCCCCTGAATTTCTGCACTTCCAATTTGAATCTAATTATAAAAAAGTCTTACAGTTGAGACATTTGCCCCCCTCTATTCTGTCTTTTACAACTCTCAAATGGACCATAATAATTATTTAATGGCCTTACTGACTGCAAGTGTACGTAACTATAGGAGGACATGAAGGTCCTATTTTTAAAAAGCAGACATGGTCTAAATTTTTTTTCCTGTGCATGTTTGTGGGGTTTACATAAGACACTATTTTTGTTCCTGTACATCAAAACATGTTATATGTACTTGGGAACTATGTAGCGAAAGAGATTTATAATCATAAGAAGGAAGCCATGACAGTGTATAACATACACTGGGTGTGTCCAATACCCAGACTTGCAATCAGATTCTTTACCACAGATCTCCTGGTAGTTGAGTTGGGCATACATAAAAACTATTTTTGCTAATTTTCAAAAAACTATGTAACACTTCTGGAGACTGTAAGAGAAAACTACTACTAGTAACCACTCCTATAAAAATCTCCACTATGTAGGGCTGCCACAGAAGTTCACAATAGTCAAACAATAGTCCCTTGAATGTTTATATAAACAGAATGATAGATACTTGAGTGAATAAAATAGCTGTAAGTCAAAGATATACTAGGCCACTTTATTCATAAAGATATTATGATTATATTGTAGATCCTCCAAATCACATTCAGGGAGGAATCATTAAAGAAAAGCCTGGGGTAACAGCATGTAATGCTGTATGCAAAGGGCGCACATGACAGTGGTAGCAGTGAAAGGGTTAAGTGAAAGTTTGGTATAGTGGATCCGAGGGGGAGGGACTATATGGAGGGGTTTTATAAAAGGGGTTCCCGCTGTGGGAGGGCCAACAGAGAGTTGAAGAAAGTTCCAGCACCATGTCCGAATTGGAGAATCTGATGGCCCAACTGCGGGATGAAGCGGCGGTGCGAGGGACGGCATGGCTACAGGAGACGATCGCCTCCACGCTCCACAGGACAGAGCAGCAGGCAAGTGGGGGCGAGAGAAGTGGCACTAGAGCGCGCCGTTCCCGGCCGCCTGAGCGGTTCCCTCCGGACCGCGTGACGGCAGCACAGCGGCAATCAGGCAGTCATAATGCAGGACTATATCGCACACTCTCTTCACGGTGTTCTTTCTATGGACTTTTCATGGACTATATATTTAGACTATTTTATATTTTTCATTTTTGATATATTTTTTGTCCAGATTGTGCTGTGTATGGTATATCAGATTATCATGCATTATCACGTCATGCGTTTTCACGTTTGTTATTTTTGATACAGATTGTTGTGTGTATGGTATATTCTATTATCACGCAATTGTACTAGAACACTTTAGCACAAAGGGTTTAACACATTTTTCGAACACCAGGTGGTGTCATCACTGTTAGTAGCGCCACTTATTGATTTATAGAGATCCCTTTGGACTCTGGGTATCAATAGAGGTTTTTTCAGTTTTTTATTTAAAGTGGCTGCTTTGTATTATTTGTATTAGGTCACATTTGTTATCACAGCAACTTTTTTCACAGGAGGGTAACGCCCCCTTTTTTTGGCTTTGAGTGCACTGGTGGGGACTCAAGGAGGGCACAGTTGTTTGAGTTTTCACATCTTTACATAATGCAGGACTCCCGGTGGTCCCACCGGCTAAAAGAGCAGCGGGAGGAGAACGGGACAGTGGGCACGCGGCCCCGGCGGGACGGGAGAGGAGACAAGAGGGTGAAACATCCACAGTGCGGCCTAGAAGAAGGGGACATGCGGAGAGCGCGAGCCCCGCCCCCAGGATGACGGCAGGGAGCTCCACCATTGCGGCTGCTGTAGTACATGGAGGGGTCCCTGGGCCTTCTAGTTCCTCGGCAGGGGACAGGAAGAGAGGAAAAAGAGGAAGACCTGGACTGACACCAAACAGAGCGGAGGCCTGCAGGACTGCGGTATCCCACACCAGTCCTGGGAAGGCTGTCCGGAAGTCAACAGGTGGTTTCGCTGCACAGAGGAGGGGAAGGATGGCGAGTTCTGCGGCAGCCACGGTCACTAACCCGGGTGGGCCTTCATCTGAGGACGGAGAAGAGTCGGGTCGGAGTGTGCGGGACGAGGCATCCGGGTCAGAAGAGGAGGCGGCCCCCCTTTCCAGGAGGACGGTGCCAGGAGAGAGCAGACGGTCGGCTGATGGGGCGACACCTGTGCAGCCCGGTAAGTCGTCACAATTAGGGTCCAATGCGATTTTGAATAATGTTGCGGGTGTAGGGGTTGAGGCAGTGGTGACAGGTGACAGTACGGTGGGAACTGCCGCAGTTGAGGTGACTTTGGGTTTATTGTGTTTTTTAGCGGGAATAAAGGAGCTAGTGCAGAGGTTTGAGGCTGCAGAGAGGCCGGCTGTGGGCCCGATGGCCGCTTGGGTTCCGCCGGCAGGGGCAGAGTTGGATGGTACGGGGCGGGGGGCCGGGACACCAGCAGTTGCAGCTGTGGTCACGTTGCCCATTCCGGATGCCACGGGGAGTGGAGTTACACAGGGGAAGGAGAAAGCAGCATCGTCAGTGGAGGCTGCGGGGAGGCAGGACATAATTAGGCTGGTTACGCAGCTTGATGTGAGTTGTATGTGTGCTACGAAGGGCCGTTAGGAGCTCACCTAAAGCAGGAGGTGCGGGAAAAATTGTGGAAGGGTGAGTATGTGGAAATATTTTCACTGCTGCCCTTAGAGAAGTTCAACCTCGATAGAGTCAAGCCAGATGATTCCAAGAAGGAAGATGAGGAGAAGAGGAGGTATCGGCTGATACCTAGGACATTTGCTAACTGGTTGCAAGTGTTTGCAATTATGGCAAGTGTTATGGGGAAAAGCAACCTGAACACTGTTCGGCGCTGTTCTGCTATTAAGATTCGATAGGGGAAGCGTATAGAGTATATGGTGGCACAGCGTGGCTGAGGTACGATGAACAGTTCCGGCAGCGGAGAGCCGGAGAGCGATACGTTCGGATCTACG
The DNA here is from genome assembly GCF_042186555.1 of Aquarana catesbeiana. NCBI lineage: Eukaryota > Metazoa > Chordata > Amphibia > Anura > Ranidae > Aquarana > Aquarana catesbeiana. Next base: position 131,448,066 of record NC_133334.1, on the reverse strand, counting down.
TTGGGACCACAAAGACATCAGCCTGTGGATGCATTTGATGATGACGGCGAGGGCACCAAACCAGTTTTTTCAGGGAGGAGCCGGTGGACCTTCGGCCCAGGGACATTTGGCTGAAAACAAAAAAGGGGTTTGTTGGCAGTATAATACCGGAGCCTGTAAGTTCAGAGGGACATGTAAGTATAAGCACGAGTGCTCAGGCTGTGGGGGAACTCATCCAGCATCCAGATGCTTTAAGCAAGGAAAAGGTCAACCTGGAGAGGCTGGGAATAAAAGAGAGGACCCCGGTGATAGTGGAAAGGATGCGGCCGTTTCTCGGTAAGTATCCTGACAGGAAAGCGGCACTTCTATTAGAAGAAGGTTTTTCGGTAGGTTTTAAGATCCCATGCACATTAACGGTTATTCCCCTGGTGCCTCCAAATTTGTGGTCCGCATTGCAACATCCGGAAGTGGTTTCGGAGAAAATGCAAAAGGAGGTTGCATTGGGTAGAATGAGTGGTCCTTTCCCGGTAGAGCCGCTAGCCGATTTGGTTGTTTCACCGCTGGGCGTTGTGCCCAAGAAAGAGCCCAACAAATTCAGGCTGATTCACCACTTGTCTTTCCCGAAAGGGGGATCAGTGAATGATGCCATAGATCAAGAGGCGTGCTCGGTGACTTATACGTCATTTGATGCCGCAGTGGGGAGGGTGCGCCATTACGGAAAGGGAGCATTGATGGCAAAGGCGGATGTGGAGTCGGCTTTCCAACTGCTGCCAGTTCACCCGTACAGTTTCCGGTTGCTCGGGTGCCATTGGAATGGCGAATTCTACGTTGACCAATGCCTACCAATGGGTTGCTCAGTATCTTGTGCGATATTTGAGCAATTCAGCTCTTTTGTGGAATGGGTAGTGAGGGACATATCGGGAGTGAATTCGATAATTCACTACTTGGATGATTTCCTATGCATAGGCCCGGCCTCTTCTAGAATCTGTGCGGTGTTGCTTGCTTCATTGCAGCATATAGCGGAAAGATTTGGCATTCCATTGGCTGATGAAAAGACGTAGGGACCTTATCACATTTTTAGCCATTGTACTAGATTCTGAGGCAATGGAATGTAGGTTAACGGAGGACAAATTGGAGGATTTAAAGAAGGAGATCACAGGTTTGATTGGATTAAGGAAGGTGCAACTGCGAACGTTACAATCGGTGTTGGGCAAGCTGAATTTTGCATGTCGCATACTACTGATGGGGAGAGTGTTTAGTTGCCGGCTGGCGGCTAGCACGAGTGGTATCAAATCACCAAGGCATTTTGTGCGGTTAGTGAAAACGCATAGGGAGGATCTAAGGGTATGGCATACCTTTTTGGAGTCTTTTAACTTTAGGGCAATGTGGATGTCAGGACCAGTCAGCAATTTTGACTTGGAACTATTTACCGATGCTGCGGGATCTACAGGTTTTGGGGCGTTTTTCAGGGGCAATGGAGAGTAGGTCCATGGCCGCAATCTTGGGTAAAAGAGGGCTTCACAAAGAATTTGGTTCTGCTGGAATTGTTTCCAGTGGTTCTGGTGGTCGAGCTGTGGGGTACATCATTCAGGGATCTGAAGGTGCGCTTCCATGGGGACAATTTGGGGGTGGTACAGGTGATAAATAGGGTCACGGCATCGTCTCCGCCAGTTATCAGGTTGCTACAGCATTTAGTGTTACGATGTTTACAACTGAATGTCTTCATTCATGCTGTCCACTTACCGGGGGTTGAAAACGTCATTGCTGATGCGTTGTCTCGCTTCCAGTGTGACAGGTTCCGAGAGTTGGCACCGGAGGCGGAGCAACAGGGGGTACCTTGTCCAGACTGGCTGTGGGAGATAGCATTGGCATCGTCGCGGGATGGATAAAGCAGTCTGTAAGTGGGGCTACCTGGTCAGCATACACAAAGGTATGGAGGGAGTGGATGTCGTTTGTACACAGGTTAGGTGAGGAGCCGACAGGGCAGGGAGTACATTTGCTATTGCTGTATTATATTGCAAGGAAAATGGAGGAGGGTGCGTCGGTGTCGGTGGTTAATACAAATTTAGCAGGGTTGGCTTTCCTTTTCAAGCTACAAGGGCAGCCTGACGTCCCCAAGGATTTTTGGGTGCGAAAAGCATTAAAGGGTTACCAGAGGGCGGTGGTCAAGCGTGACTCCAGGAGACCGGTGACTTTTGAGATTTTGAAGGGTATTGTAGATCAATTGGTAGATGTTTGCTCATCGGCTTATGAAGCCATTTTGTTCAAGGTGGCCTTTCTGTTAGTGTTTTTTGGAGCGTTCAGGATAGGGGAACTGGTTAGTCCTTCTAAAAAAGTGCAAGGGGGAGTGGGGTTCCATGAGGTTAAGCTGGAAAATGAAGGGGTAACGTTATTCTTAAGGAGGTCTAAGACGGATCAGGTGGGAAGAGGTAAGATGGTACGGGTTTATCCTGTTCAGGGATCCCCCCTGTGCCCGGTGGGCACAGTCAGGGAATTTTTGACGGTTCGGCCGGAGTTTCAGGGCCCCTTTTTAGTACATTTGGATGGGAGCATGTTATCCCGTTTTCAGTTTGGGGCAGTTTTTAAGAAATGTTTGCAGGGTTTGGGGCTGGAGGAGAAGGAATTTTCATCCCACTCATTCAGGATAGGAGAAGCTACAGAGGCAGCCAGATTGGGTATGGATGTGGAGGTAATAAAACGGATTGGGCGGTGGGGATCTAACAGATTCCAATCTTATGTACGGCCTCATCTGGCGGTAAGATTGTAGTGAGAAAGGGTTTTTTTTTGTGTTTTGTTATAAGTTGCAGTGATTGACGGTTGTGTCGTTCTGCATATCAGTGTTTGAGTATAGTGTTCTTGTTTTCTTCTAATTCCAGGTTCGGTGCCAGGAATGGTCTGGATTATGGGCCATTCTTATGTGTGTTGGGGGGCGAGGAGGGGGGACGCTCGGCATGATGGTAGGCAGTTAGGCTTTGATAGGCGGGAGGTGTATATCAAGTGGTTGGGGATACCTGGCATGTTGTGGGGTAGATTGGTTCCGGAGGTGCATCATTATGCACAACGGGAGGGGCTGCCTGATGTATTAGTTGTACATGTTGGAGGCAATGACCTAGGTATCCGATCTATGGTAGACATCACACGCGACATCAAGTTTGATGTGTGGCGCTTGATGGCGGACTTCCCCAAGATGATTATTGTTTGGTCGGACATGGTTGCCCGGACGTCTTGGAGAATGGCCAGGTCGGTGGAGGGTGTGAACAGAGCAAGGAGAAAGATAAACAGGGAAGTGAGTAAATTTGTGGTGTGCAATGGGGGGTTGGCAATTCGGCATGTGGAACTGGAATTAGAGACATGGAGGTATTTAAAGCGTGATGGGGTCCATCTCAATGATGTGGGCACAGATTTGTGGGCTTTAGGCTTACAGGATGGGATACAGCGAGCTATTCGGGTTTGGAGGGGCACCCAAAAGTAAGGTATTACTATTGGGGTGCTGTGGCGGGCGTTGGTCTGGGCAAGGGAAGGAAGATGGCAAAAAGTAAGAGTGGGATCTAACGTTGGTATGGGTCCGGATGTTTTGGTTCCCGGTTAACGGAGGTTAGCCGGGAAGTGATAATGGGGCACTGCGGTCATTGGCAGTCTCTGAGCCAGCTTGTCGGCTTGAGGCCTATTTGAGATATTTTGGATATAGGGCTGCAGTGCTATAGTTGTTATGGCCATCAGATTGATTTGCTAAGTTATTGCTCAGACCAACGCTCTTTAGATTTATGGGTTGTGTAACAGATGTTTTTGGTTATTGTTTTTTGATGACAGAATTTTATATTTTAACTTGAAAATAGATATTGTTTAAATAAAGCAGGCTGCTACGGCCTTTTTTGTTACTCCAAAGCTGGTGTGGTCTTATTTATTTGGAGTAGAAGTGTAAGGGGTTTTTAGATAATGATTTTAATAATAACATCTGTTATCCAACAGTCATGGTTTCATTAAGTGTTGGAAAGATAGAACAATCCTCAAAAGTAAACATGTGCAATCACAGGAAGGGCTCTTAACTGGCAGAATCTTCCAGTCGTAGTAGCTGCAACCATCAACTGAAGCCAACATGTTGGGGTGATATTTCCAATCTGTAGGCATGTAATAGATGGTATCCAAGGAATCTGAGCACTCCCAATATGAAGGAAGTCTCAAGGAGAATTTAGCCTGTAACCTGTGAGAGAAAGGAATGTCCACATATAGACTTCCACAGGGACCACAGAGAAAAAATATACAGTATAGGATTTACACACTGGAGTTTATTTACTAAAGCTGGAGAGTGCAAAATCAGGCTCACTTCTGCATAGAAACCAACCAGCTTCCAGGTTTTATTGCCAAAGCTTAATCGAACAAGCTGAAGTTAGAAGCTGGTTGGTTTCTATGCAGAAGTGAGCCTGATTTTGTACGCTCCAGGTTTAGTAAATCAACCCCACTATCCTTAGGTCTCTAGGTGGATTTAGCCTGTAATTAAAGGTACATGGATGTTCATACACAGATTTCTACAGGCACCACTGAGACCATATACAGTATGCATGGCTTGGATGTCATCCACATTGCTAGGAGAATTTAAGCAGATAACCATAGATAGAGAAAAATATATAAAAGTCCACTCACTCTAATAAAGCTTCAAGTTGTAAAGACTTAATTCCAGGGTAATGTGTTTTTGTTTTCACTTTAAATTCTTGCTATCAGAAATTCAAAATATGTGTTCACCTTTTAACAAACCTATTTTACTATTCAGCTCCTTAACAAAGTAGAACTCATTTATGGCACATAGATGCTTTCTTTCTTCTTTTTTAACCCATTAAAGCAGAACTAAACCCTTTAAAATGTTAGGAGATGGAGCTTTTGACATAAGACATTCTTCTCTGCTAAAAAAAACTTTTTCCGCTTTCTCCTAGTAGTATCCTCTGTGCAATGTATACCACCAGCAGCACTTCTGCATTGAGACAGTTGTGTTCTTTACATGCTCAGCATTCAGATTGTCTGACCAAGAGGTCAAACAATCTGGATGCTGTGCATGCAGAGAATACATCCGTCTCTGTGCAGAGGTGTTACATAAGGAACAAAGAGTCTGATGGTGGTAGTATCACTTCTTTCAGCAAGTTTTACTGCACAAACAGTACATCTTGCATGCCTCTACCTGAAGGATGGCCTTCAAATGCATTTCATTTTTCTGGGCTTAGCCAAAGCCTTGAAGGGTGAAAGGCATTTTAATAAACAAAATAAAAACAATTAACAAATGTAACTGTAATTTGTAATTTCTATTTTTGACACAGCTGCTAAAGATCCGTTTAGAAAACAATATTTACCAAACTATTCTTCACGTATTATTTTATTGTGGAGCACTGTTGCAACAGTCTGCAGAATACATAGCTGCAGTCCCAGCTGCACTGGAAAAAAAAAAAAAAAAAATATATATATATATATATATATATATATATATATATATAACATATACACACATCGGCCACTATATTAGGTACATCAGTTCAATTGTTGGGTAACACAAATTGCTAATCAGCCAATCACATGGCAGCAACTCAATTCATTTAGGCATCTAGACACAGTGAACACGACTTGCTGAAGTTCAAACTAAGCATCAGAATGGGGAAGAAAAGGGATTTAAGTGACTTTAAATGTGACATGGTTGTTGGTGTCAGAAGGGCTGGTGTGAGTACTTAAAAAGCTGCTGATCTACTGGGATACACATAAAAGCGGAAACCATTTAATAGAATTTAGAAAGAAAATGGAAGCCCATTAAGGAAAGGATATGGTGGTTTGGTGTGCAGAGAAATCCCAAAACAATTCAGCGGCTCCATTGGTGGAAGCACTACAGTGGTGTAGCATTGTCAGCCTGTAACAAGAAATGCTGTTATTGTCAGGATCTCCAGTCCTGAACTCATGGAATCTTGATCCAAGCTGGGAGGTGATTTGTTTCTTTGGATGTTAATGAGCTGAGTTACCATTAAGAAAAGAGCCATCTGGATTACCCACCATGGATTGAGAAGAGGAAGTGAGAGCAAAGAGCTTGTGGGCAGATCCGCATATGAGTTTTGACTCTGGGAGGTGAGCGCGCATTTTTACTGGTGGTGGTGTGCACTCCTTTTGAGGACGAACAATCACTGTGGTGGAATTGTGTGGATACACCGATCACAAGAAGAGTTTTTCATGTTTCATTTCTTCATTTTTTCATTTTATCGACTATTCATTTATATGTAGGATTTATTTATTTTAGAGACTTGCACTTTATATTTATATATATTTTTACACATTGCGCTACATTTATCTTTTTACTATCTATTTTGAAATGAGTGTTTTACCACTTGGAATGTTTAGTAGCTGTGCACATTTATTGTTAGGTTATCTTATTTAAACATCATAATATTTTTTACTTGTGGCGCTGATTGTTTCATCCCATAATACTGTACGACATGTGATGACACTGTAAGGCATGTTGTGACTCTGTACATCATGTGATTACTCTGTATGGCATGTGATGACACTGTACGGCATGTGATGACTCTGTACAGAGCCATCACATGCTGTACAGTCTCATCACATGTAGTACAGAGCCATCACATGCCATACAGATCCACCACATGCAGTACAGTGTCACCACATGCCGTACAATGTCATCACATGCCGTACAGTGTCATTACATGTTGCACAGTGTCACCACATGCCATACAGAGCCACCGCATGCCGTACAGAGTCATTACATGCCATACAATGTCGTCACATGCCATACAAAGTCATGACATGCCATACAGAGTCATTGCATGCCGTACAGAGCCATCACATGCTGTACAGTTTCATCACATGTAGTACGGAGCCATCACATGCCATACAAAGTCATCACATGCTGTACAGTGGCATCACATGCCGTACAGAGTCATCACATGCCGTACAGAGCCATCACATGCTGTACAGTTTCATCACATATAGTAGAGAGCCATCACATGCCATACAGAGCCGACACATGCAGTACAGTGTCACCACATGCCCTACAGAGTCATCACATGCTGTACAGTGTCATCACATGCCATAAGAAGTGAATAAATAACATTTGTGCTAAATATTTGACATATAACTAAAAAATTAAAAAAATGATCAAACCAAGTACTGAAAAGGCTATAGTGAAAAAATATAAAACAATATATATATAAAAAAATATATATATAAAAATATAAATATATAATTATATATAACAAAATTGTGTAGATAAGGAATCTTGGATCAGAAGATATAGATTGAATTCTCCCACCATGACAACAGTCCAATTTCATAAACCAAGTGTTCAAAAAATTAATTGATTAATATTGATTTTGTGACAAATCCACCACCGCAACAAAATTGTGACCACCGTGTGAAATGCAAGCTTACCAAGCTTGTGACCTATAACTCTGTTGGGGCCTTTATCCCAAAGCAAACCAGGTATCTCCAATCCGGGCTCGTATCCTGGAAACAGGCCAGATACCTCAGAGGGATCCACACTCTAATGGATGTTTACTGGCAACTCAATGGGCTTCCAGGAAGCTCCAAAAAAGAAAGGCTCACCATAGCATAATTCCATCTGGACATGTTTAATAAAAGATTAAGATTACACTTACAGTGTTGAGGATAAATAACAGCAAATAGCCAGACGGCTGTGCATGGACACCAGTCCACTGGGACACTGGTACGCGGTGACATCAGCACGTCAACTCCTTCCGATGTACGTTTCGTCAAAACAATGATGTTGTCTGGGGAACGGACGACACGTTCCCCAGACGACGTCATTGTTTTGACGAAACGTATGTCGGGAGGAGTTGACGTGCTGACATCACCACGTACCAGTGTCCCAGTGGATGTGATGGCTCTATGTTCTGCTTTATGTTCGGGTCGAACATGAGTTTGACTCGAACATTGGCTGTTCGCCCGTTCGCCGAACAACGAACAATTTGGGGTGTTCACAGCAAATTCGAAAGCCGCGGAACACCCTTTAAAAGTCTATGGGAGAGATCAAAAGTGCTAATTTTAAAGGCTTTTATGCATTGTATTGTCATAAAAAGTGTTTGGGGACCTGGGTCCTGCCCCAGGGGACATGGATCAATGCAAAAAAAGTTTTAAAAATGTCTGTTTTTTCGGGAGCAGTAATTTTTATAATGCTTAAAGTGAAACAATAAAAGTGTAATATTCCTTTAAATTTCGTACCTGGGGGGTGTCTATAGTATGCCTGTAAAGGGGCGCAGGTTTCCCGTGTTTAGAATTGAACAGTATGACAGAAAAATGACTTTTCTAAAGGAAAAAAATCATGTAAAACTACTATCGCTAGCGCCGGCTATAATGAATTGTCAGTCCGGCAATACACATAAAAGTTCATTGATAAAAATGGCATGGAATTTCCCCACAGGGGAACCCCAAACCAAAATTAAAAAAAAAAATATGTGGGGGTCCCCCTAAATTCCATACCAGGCCCTTCAGGTCTGGTATGGATATTAAGGGGAACCCCGCAACAAAATTTTTCTAAAAAATGACGTGGGGGTCCCCCCAAAAATCCATACCAGACCCTTATCCGAGCATGCAACCTGGCAGGCCGCAAGAAAAGAGGGGGGACGAGAGAGCAGCCCCCCTCCTGTACCGTACCAGGCCACATGCCCTCAACATTGGGAGGGTGCTTTGGGGTAGCCCCCCAAAGCACCTTGTCCCCATGTAGATGGGGAGAAGGGCCTCATCCCCACAACCCTTGCCCGGTGGTTGTGGGGGTCTGCGGGCAGGGGGGCTTATCGGAATCTGGAAGCCCCCTTTAACAAGGGGACCCCCAGATCCCTGCCCCCCCTGTGTGAATTGGTAATGGGGTAGAAACGTACCCCTACCATTTAACAAAAAAAGTGTCTAAAAGGTTAAAAAACACAAGAGACTTTTTTTGACAAGACCTTTATTAATTTCTTCTTCTTTCCGCTTCTTCTACCATCTTTCTTCTGGTCTTTCTTCGGTCTTCCTCCTATGGCTTTCCCTGTGTTGTCAGAGGGGGACGAGGGCCACACGTTTACGTAACCGGGTGACCCCGCCCCCTCTGACAACACAGGGAAAGCCATAGGGAAGTCCCTGTGTGACCCTGCCCTCCGTTATATAAGAAGTGTCAGAAGAACCGAAGCGTCACACAGCGGTAGACTCCCACTGAGGCGGATCGTGTGGATGGAGCAGAGAAGAAGCCGGAGGAAGATGCGGGATGAGAAGAATGGAGGAAGAAGAAGATGGAGAAGAAGAAGATGCAGAGGAAGAAGAAGAACACCGAAGGAAGACCAGAAGAAAGTAGATGGAAGAAGAAGCGAAAAGAAGAAGAAATTAATAAAGGACTTGTCAAAAACCGTCTCTTGTGTTTTTTAACCTTTTTGACACTTTTTTTGTGAAATGGTAGGGGTACATTTGTACCCCCTTGCCAATTCACACAGGAGGGGGCTGGGATCTGGGGTCCCCTTGTTAAGCCCCCCGCCCGCAGACCCCCACAACCACCGGGCAAGGGTTGTGGGGATGAGGCCCTTCTCCCCATCAACATGGGTACAAGGTGCTTTGGGGCACCTGAAGGGTCTGGTATGGATTTTGAGGGGGACCCCCATGCCATTCTTTTTTTTAATTTTGTTGCGGGGTTCCCCTTAATAACCATATCAGACCTGAAGGGCCTGGTATGGAATGTAGGGGGACCCCCACGCATTTTTAAAAACATTTTGGTTCGGGGTTCCTCTGTGGGGAAATTCCATGCCGTTTTTATCAATGAACTTTTATGTGTATTGCCGGATCGACAATTCATTATAGCCGGGGATAGCAATAGTAGTTTTACATGACTTTTTTTCCTTTAGAAATGTCATTTTTGCTGTCAGACTGTTCTAAACACGGAAACATGCGCCCCTATACAGGCATACTATAGACACCCCCCAGGTACAAACTTTAAAGGAATATTACACTTTTATTGTTTCACTTTAAGCATTAATAAAATCACTGCTCCCGAAAAAATGTCCATTTTTAAAACTTCTTTTTTGCATTGATACATATCCCCTGGGGCAGGACCCAGGTCCCCAAACACTTTTTATGACAATAACTTGCAAATAAGCCTTTAAAATGAGCACTTTTGATTATTCATGTTCGTGTCCCATAGACTTTAATGGTGTTCACATGTTCAAACTCATTTTTTGCATGTTCGCATGTTCTGGATGCGAACTGAACTGGGGGGTGTTCGGCTCATCCCTAGTCACCACATGCCGTACAGTGTCATCAAGTGCCATACAGTGCCATCACATGCCGTACAGAGACATCACATGCCATACAGAGTCATCACATGCCGTACAGTGTCATCACATGCCGTACAGAGCCATCACATGCTGTACAGTTTTATCGCATGTAGTACAAAGCCATAACATGCCATACAAAGTCATCACATACCATACAGAGTCATCACATGCCGTACAGAGCCATCACATGCTGTACAGTTTCATCAAATGTAGTACAGAGCCATCACATGCCATATAAAGTCATCACATGCAGTACAGAGTCATCACATGCCGTACAGAGTCATCACATGCCGTACAGAGCCATCACATGCTGTACAGTTTCATCACATATTGTACAGAGCCATCACATGCCATACAGAGCCATCGCTGCACATGCATGGTTCATCAGATGCCCTAACTGATGGGAGGCATTATTCGACAGGACACCTGCAGTTGGCTACCAGTGAGGAGAGTGAAATCTGCTTGGCAGAGGGAAATGGGGCAACATAGAGAGAGGACATGGCACTGCTAATCATCTGTTACCATGGTGGCCCTGCTACTGAGAGGAGGCCCGAGCCGAGGGCCTGTACTGCAAGGAGGTGAGTCACCTTCTCTGTGTGTGTCTTCAGGCCAACACTTACCTACACAGGAGGGCACAACCATGTACAGAGGCCGATACCTACCTACAGAGGGGCACAACTGTGTATAGAGGCCGATACCTTCCTACACAGGGGGGCACACCCATGTACGCAGGCCTATATCTACCTACACAGGAGGGCACAGCCATGTATGCACGCTTATACCTACCCACACAGGAGGGCACAGCCATGTACACAGGCCTATACCTACATACAAAGGGGGGCACAGCCATGTACACAGACCTATAACTAACTACAGAGGGGGGCACATCCATGTACACAGGCCTATACCTTCCTATAGATGGGGGGCACAGCCATGTACACAGGCCTATATCTACCTACACAGGGGGGCACAGCCGTGTACACAGGCCTATAACTAACTACAGATGGGGGCACACCCATGTACACAGGCCTATACCTTCCTACAGATGGGGGCACACCCATGTACACAGGCCTATACCTTCCTACAGATGGGGGTACAGCCATGTACACAGACCTATACCTTCCTACAGAGAGGGGCAATGCCATGTACACAGGCCCATACCTTCCTACAGATGGGGGGGCACAACCATGTACACAGGCCTATACCTACCTACAAAGGGGGGCACAGCCATGTACACAGGCCTACAACTACCTACAGAGCTATGGTGCAGAGGAGAGGCATGTACAGAAGATAGCCATGTACAGGGGAGAGCCAGGTACAGGGGAGAGCCAGGTACAGGGGAGAGCCAGGTGCAGAGGAGAGCCATGTACAGGGGAGAGTTAGGTGCAGAGGAGAGCCATGTACAGAAGATAGCCATGTACAGGGGAAAGCCAGGTGCAGAGGAGAACCAGGTGCAGAGGAGAGCCATGTGCAGAGGAGAGCCATGTACAGGGGAGAGCCATGTACAGCCATGTACAGGGGAGAGCCAGGTGCAGAGGAGAGCTAGGCGCAAAGGAGAGCCATGTGCAGAGGAGAGCCATGTACAGAAGAGAGCCATGTGCAGGTGAGAGCCAGGTGCAGAGGAGAGCTAGGTGCAAAGGAGAGTCATGTACAGGGGGGAGTCATGTACAGGGAAGAGCCTATAACTAACTACAGATGGGGGCACACCCATGTACACAGGCCTATACCTTCCTACAGATGGGGGGCACAGCCATGTACACAGACCTATACCTTCCTACAGAGGGGGGCAATGCCATGTACACAGGCCCATACCTTCCTACAGATGGGGGGCACAGCCATGTACACAGGCCTATACCTACCTACACAGGGGGGCACAGCCATGTACACAGGCTTATAACTACCTACAGGGCTATGTACAGAGGAGAACCAGGTACAGAAGAGAAGAGAGCCAGGTGCAGAAGAGAGCCATGTACAGAAGAGAGCCATGTACAGGGGAGAGCCATGTACAGAGGAGAGCCATGTACAGGGGAGAGCCAGGTGTAGAGGAGAGCCAGGTGCAGAGGAGAGCCATGTGCAGAGGAGAGCCATTTACAGGGGAGAGCCATGTACAGGGGAGAGTCATGTACAGAGGAGAGCCATGTACAGGGGAGAGCCAGGTGCAGAGGAGAGCCATGCACAGAAGAGAGCCATGTACAGGGGAGAGTCAGGTGCAGAGGAGAGCCATGCACAGAAGTGAGCCATGTACAGGGGAGAGTCAGGTGCAGAGGAGAGCCATGCACAGAAGAGAGCCACGTACAGGGGAGAGTCAGGTGCAGAGGAGAGCCATGCACAGAAGAGAGCCATGTACAGGGGAGAGTTAGGGGCAGAGGAGAGCTAGGTGCAAAGGAGAGCCATGTACAGGGGAGAGCCATGTACAGAGGAGAGCCAGGTGCAGAGGAGAGTCATGTGCAGAGGAGAGTCATGTGCAGAGGAGAGTCATGTGCAGAGTATAGCCAGGTGCAAAGGAGAGCCATGTAAAGAGGAGTGCACAGCCATATACAGAGGAGAGTCATGTACAGAGGAGAGGAGAGACAGGTACAGAAGAGAGGAGAGCCAGGTGCAGAGGAGAGCCATGTGCAGAGGAGAGCCATGTACAGGGGAGAGCCATGTACAGGGGAGAGCCAGGTGCAGAGGAGAGCTAGGTGCAAAGGAGAGCCATGTGCAGAGGAGAGCTATGTACAGGGCAGAGCCATGTGCAGAGGAGAGCCATGTACAGGGGAGAGCCATGTACAGGGGAGAGCCAGGTGCAGAGGAGAGCTAGGTGCAAAGGAGAGCCATGTGTAGAGGAGAGCCATGTACAGAGGGGAGCCATGTACAGAGGAGAGTCATGTACAGGGGAGAGCCAGGTGCAGAGGAGAGCCATGTACAGAAGAGAGCCACGTACAGGTGAGAGCCAGGTGGAGAGGAGAGCTAGGTGCAGAGCCTATAACTAACCACAGATGGGGGCACACCCATGTACACAGGCCTATACCTTCCTACAGATGAGGGGCACAGCCATGTACACAGACCTATACCTTCCTACAGAGGGGGCAATGCCATGTACACAGGCCCATACCTACCTACACAGGGGGGCACAGCCATGTACACAGGCTTATAACTACCTACAGAGCTATGTACAGAGGAGAACCAGGTACAGAAGAGAAGAGAGCCAGGTGCAGAGGAGAGCCATGTACAGAAGAGAGCCATGTACAGGAGAGAGCCATGTACAGAGGAGAGCCATGTACAGGGGAGAGCCAGGTGCAGAGGAGAGCCATAGGGGACTTGTTGTCCCCTATGTGATGAAAATAAAAAATAACATCTAGCCAAAAAACATATAGTTTCGAAGGGTGTTAAGGGTCTAAGGAAATGTTTTTGTCTCTGAGTGTTCATGATGAAGTCATGTATTTGTTAGTATTCCTTGAAATGTAGTGGTGTTTGTCCTATTTCTTTTTGTAGATCTGCTTGAGACTTGATTTTGTTGTTCTTTAAACAATGTGCGACTAGAAGTGGAGTGTTTCTGTTGTAAAGTGATTGGATGGAACCATTCCTGAGGGGAAGTCAGGGTTTGTTGTCAGTGGAGTTCATTAACATATACTTGGTTGCAGTCCAGTGATTTACAGGAATCTAACAGACACAAAACTTTCTGGGAATCAACCCTGAACAAACCCATTACAAAAGACCAATGGCTACAAGCATGTGTGTTCACACACAAGTGTGCAATCAGTGTGAGATTACAGGAAACTTCATTCAAAATCCTAACAAATTGGTATATTACACCAAAAAAATTACACAAATGGTTTCCGACAATACCTGGACATTGCTGGCGCTGCAATCGGGAAGAAGGCACTCTATACCACATCTGGTGGGAATGTGATTTGATTAAACCCTTTTGGAACCAAGTAATCAAGATCATAAAACACATCACAAAAACAAAAATTCATTTAGACGCTGCTTGCTGTCTTATAAATATTACCAATTGCACCTTAAAAAAATACAAAAACTCCCTGACCAGATTCTTAATCACAGCAGCAAAAACAGTAATACCAAGACACTGGAGAAACACAGCCGCACCTACAATTAAAGAATGGTTGGAAGAGATACATCTCCTCAAAGGTATGGAGGAGATCAGGGCAACAGCACAAGGGAATACAGAAAATCTTAATAAAATATGGCAGCCGTGGATCATCTTTAAATTTTCTGATTCTTATAACACTTTCACATAGAGATATACCTCTTAACATAAAGAAATGTGAATAATTACATCTCTCTTATATTTCATTTACTCTTCTATCCCTCTCTTTACTTTTCATTTCTGTTACTATATATATTTATAAGGGTATTTTTAGAGACCCTTGAATTTATTTTTCTCTTGAATTAAATAATAGATTTTAAAACATAAATTCAGAGTATTTCAAATAAACAATTGATGTAAAGATAGGCTGATTACAAAGCCATCTTGTTGGTTTCGCTAGTAAAATACTCTATCATTAAATTCAATTATATACAGTTATATTTTTATATGATACTCATGTACAAATGTTAGTATGATTGTACAAATGCTATATTTTAACATCAATAAAAGCTTATTGTTTAAAAAAAATAAAAAATAACATCAATTTTAAATAATTGTAAATAATTAAAGTTACTATAAAAAGAAAATTCTTGTGCTTAGTGAAAAACTAAATTAGCAGCACACTGAAATGTCTGAATACTTGAACACCTTAATGATGTCACTGATCAAAGCTCTGCCCAATGTGTTTCCCCTAAACAGGCATGATCAGGGATGGTGCTTTTGCTTTATTTTGTGCTATGCCCTGTACACACGGTCAGATTTTCTGACAGAAAATGTGTGATAGGACCTTGTTGTTGGAAATTCCGACCGTGTGTGGGCTCCATCACACATTTTCCATCGGAATTTCCGACACACAAAGTTTGAGAGCAGGCTATAAAATTTTCCGACAACAAAATCCGTTGTCGGAAATTCCAATCGTGTGTACACAAATCCGACGCACAAAGTGCCACGCATGCTCAGAATAGACGAAAGCTATTGGCTACTACCCCGTTTATAGTGCCGACGTACGTGTTTTACGTCACTGCGTTTAGAACGATCGGATTTTCCGACAACTTTGTGTGACCGTGTGTATACAAGACAAGTTTGAGCCAACATCCGTCGGAAAAAATCCATGGATTTTGTTGTCGGAATTTCCGATCAATGTCTGACCGTGTGCATTATACTGATTTCCGTTTCCTCATGTGAGTGTTCTTCATATTTTAGAATGTTTTTCCTCTATATAGAGATTTAAGCCTCGTACACACGATCGGATTGTTGGCCAACAAAACCGTGGACTTTTGCCTGAAGGGCGTTGGCCCAAACTTGTCTTTCATACAAACGGCAAGGAATTGTTGGCCAAGAAATATGAATGTAGTGACGTACTACGTGGTTTTTCAGCTCTTTATCACCACCCTTTGGGCTCCTTCTGCTAGTTTTGTGTCAATAGAAGCTTAGTGAGTGTTGATTTGCGCTTTTCATTTCACACTTTTCATTTTGCGCTTTTCAGTTTGCGCTTTTCAGTTTGCGCTTTTCAGTTGGTTTCTGAAAGGCCATTCGTCAACCAGCGGAATTGGAGGAGATAACGTGTTATTTATTATTGACCTTGGAGTTATTGCTTTGACCCAAGTCCAGTCAGGGAACAGGAGGAGGAGGAGTTCTCGGACCAAAAATTGGTTGCTTTATTAATCGTGACCAATTATTTCATATGCCTTTGCTGCGGGAGCTCCAGGAGAATAATCCAGATGTTTTTCGGAATTATCTTCGGATGACGGACTCCTGCTTTCACCAACTCTTGGCATTTTTGACCCCCTATATTAAGAAGCAGAACATATGCATGAGGCTTTTATTTTAATTTTTGGTTGAATAATAATGATTTGATTTGGTATATTTTCTATATTTTTGCATGCATAGAATGCACTTTTCGGTTAAGTTCTATTGGCAGATAGCATGTCTAATTTTATTTGTTTTATTTTTTTAATGCACAATAAAAAAAAATTAGGTAGAATAATACTTGGCTATGTGTTTTACTTCAAATGACAGTTTGGTAGTAGGCAGTTACATTTAAAAAAATACAATGTAAAATTGACAAAGGACACCAACATAGTTGTATCTTTGATCTAAAAAACTAGGGGATAATGGTGTTGTGGTAACTTGCCCAACAAAAAAAAAAGGATAATAATATTATTCTTGATATCACTAGAAAAAAAAAGCCTTTGAAAATTAGTTTGCAATAACTCCATCAGTATCACCAGCAAAGCAGCTTCATTATTATCCCATTAAAGAAGAAAAGAATGTGTACTGCATTTCGAGATTTCATAATTTACCACGTCACCAATGTTAATTCTCCATTACGAACACACGTTTACAAGACCGACCACTTTTGGTTTGTCCTTGCTTCCGAGCATGCATGTTTGTACTTTGGACTTTTGTCCGACGGACTTGTGTACACACGCTCGGAAAATCCGACAACAGACATTTGTCTGCGGAAAATTTTAAAACCTGCTATCCAACATTTGTTCGCGGAAAATCCGACAACAATTGTCCGATGGACCATACAAACGGTCGGATTTTCCACCAACAGCTTACAAACAAATATATTAATAATTTAAAGTCTCTATTTTTGACACAAGATTAGCTAGCTCAGAAAATGTAATAGTCGCCTAAATTGAAGCTTAGAAATACCTTTTTTAGTTTCAGACAAAGTGGGGAGGGCTTGGGTTTTTATTGTTGTCTGTGTCTCAGTTGGAAAAATTTCCTTCACTTTCTGTTCCAGGTCTGGAAGTGAGGAGAAATCTGTCCAGTAAGGACAAAGATGACAACAGAAACATGACAGAGGTCCATTCTATTCAAAAATCAAGACAAAGGTTTTAGCTGACATCTATCTTTAAAGGGAGTACATTATTGCAGGGCTGACAAAACCTACACTTTAGTCTAATGTCGCGTACACACGATCGGACATTCTGACAACAAAATCCATGTTTTTTTTACGACGGATGTTGGCTCAAACTTTTCTTGGATACACACGGTGTTAGTTTGAAGTTTGGTGAGAGACGATTCGCGCTTTTCAGCCTCATGCTTTTCCAATCGTTACTGCTCTTCAGTTTGAGCTTGTGGGTTCGTATCTGGTTTTCAGTGCCTACCCCCCCAAAGCGCATTCGAGGTCCAGATAAAATATATGGAGTACTTTGCGGGTAGGGGGCCATTGATATGCCAGAAAATGTTTAATAAAAATTTTAAAAATAATTTTTTTTATTTAAACTGAAATAATATTTCCTTGTGTTTCTTTTTTTTTTTTTATAATAACAAATTTTTATTTATTTATATCTTGTTCAAATCTTAATTAAATATCATATATTACAACTCTTTTTGATATTTCATCATACTTATACAATATCACAAACAATCAATCTGTTAGGGACTACGAACAAACACCAAACAAAACAAGCTCAAAAAAAACAAAAAAAAAACACCCCAAACCCTTCCCTATTTATTACTCCTAAACACTTTATTTCCTTTTACCCCTTCCTTCCCTCCACCACTCCTTCGTGCCCTTCCAAACAAACAAAAAAAAAAAAAGAAAAAAAAAACCCACACCAAGTAAACCAGCAACACCAAAAAAAAAACAAATTCCATTCCACGTCACTTCCACCCGTAACATTCCATTAATTACCCCCGTGATTCTATATTCAATCCTTTTCACTGTGTTCACATTATTTCAACCTTCAGCAATTTTTCCCCCTTATCGGTGTGTTATTCTCCCCCTCCCTCCACCCCCGTGCCCCCCACTTATACCTGTGTTAATTCTCTCCTTCCTCCTTTCACCTTTATTATTACATTTTTAATCAACTCTTCCTGACGTGTCCTTCAAGTGAGACCAGAGAGACCACAACAAAAAAAAAAACCCACACCAAATAAACCAGCAACACCAAAAATTACATTCCCCATCACCTCCACCCGTAACATTCCCCCTCTTCTATAAGTGTATTCCCTTCACCCTCCCCCTCTTCTTCATTTATCTTCTACATTCTTAAACCTTCTCCTTTAGTTACCCCCGTGTTTCTATATTCAATCCATTTCGTTGTGTTCACATTATTTCAGCATTCAACAGTTTTTCCCCCTTCTCTATGTGTCCTTCTCCCCCCTACCTCCACCCACGTGCCCCACACTTATACCTGTGTTAATATTCACCTTCCCCCTTTGTGCCCCTTAATTGCTTGTACCCTCCTCCCTCCTCCCCCTCCCCTCTTTTATGGGGCTGTGGCGAGGTTGGAAGAGGACAAATCCCGAGAAGTAAAAAGAGGAAGGAAAAAAAAAAACCCACACTTAGTCCTCCCCTCCCTCAATCCTCAAAAATAGGTGGGCGGTTCAAGGCCTCACCTCGATCCACCCACCCCTCTCTCCCCCCAGGCACCTTCCGGAAATAAACATGTTCCCTTATCTTATTTTTAAACGACGCGGCACGGCTCTATCCAGCATCTCTCTTCCAAACTATGATATCTCAGCTGAGTGCTGTTTCCAAATTTTCCATATATCCTTAAATTCCTCCTGTCTGTCCTTAATCCTATATACCCATTCTTCCACATCCATTATTTTATCTACTTCCTTTTTCCAATCAAGCAATGTTGGGCATTTTTCCAGTACCTTGGCACCAATACCTTTGCCGCATTCAGCAAATGGGGAGTAATACTTTTTTTATATATTTTGTTCACAGATGGCAATCCGTGGAACAAGAAGTGCATTACCGAGAATTCTATGGGTTTTACCTTCATCTTCTTGATCCAAGGGGCCACTGCCTCCCAAAATTTTTTGATCTTCGGACACGTCCACCAGTGGAGGTATGTACCCTTCCCCTCACATCCCCTCCAGCAATGTGCATCTCCCTTTGGGAACATTTGTGCTAAGCGTGCAGGGGTAAGGTACCATCTGGTCAGAAATTTATATGCCATCTCCTGAATATATGAGCTTATTGAGGAGCTATGAGTTGTTTTAATCAGCCTTTTTGTTTGTAAAGTTGAGAACCTCTTTCCTATTTCTCTCTCCCATTCCTTAATATAATAGGGTATTGATACAAAAAAAGAGGAAAGTGCACCAAAAATAAGCCACGTCCATAAATCATTGAGGATACAAAATAAGGTAGTACTGAGTATTACCAGGGAGGCGGACTTTTTAGGCTAAGAACCAGTGGAGAAGATATAGCAGTATAAAAAATATAAATTTATTGAAAAATACAATATCTAAAAAACAATGACAATTGTAACATATAGCATCTATGATTATTGTGCAGTGAGCCCTTGTATGTCTACACGTTTCACCGTTAGGCTTCCTCAGGACACAGCCAAGGTTCACAGATGAGTCAGAGAAGGAAATATGTCTCTCTATCTTAAATTGGAATGCAAAATTATGCAAGGTAGCATGAGAAAGTTCAATCAGCAGTAAGAAAGTATATTAGATATAGCTAAATATCTCAGCAGGGGCATGTAAACAATATTCCTAATTAAGGGAGCAGCCATTAGAGGGAAGCGGGCCAATGCAATGCTGAAGGCTCAATACAATCCCATCGCTGCATATTCAGGATACAAATAATCCAGTGTGCCCCTGGGAGACAGCAATACACTGTACACGGTGCTGGATCCCTTCAACCATTTGCTTACAGGTCAATTCCACTGCAGAGATAAGTGATTGTATGTCATTTTTAGTAGGGAGAGATCTCAAGTGGTCTCTAAATTCCTTATCCAGGTCTATCCGTAATATTTCTGTCTGGTGTATTGCTTGCTCTATATTAGGGGTTTGGGTCATGGGGGTCCATTGTTGCTTCTGTGTCGCTCTGTAATTAGCTGCCACCAATTCTCCTCCATGCGATTCACTCCCATATTCATCCCCCAAAACCCTCTCCCCTAGGGCAATTCTGGGTTCCGTCCCTCCACTTCCATATGTGTCTTGTCCCCTCAGTCAAAATGTGCTGGCTCCCATCATGGGGGATCAATGGATGTGTTTCGAGGGTACAACCCCTTCCTCTCAGCTACTTTAGTTGCGAGGAAGGAGTTGCACCCACAAAACGCATACCTTGATATCCCGTGATGGCAGATAGCACATGTTGACACGCTGTGTGCATATTTAAAATTTGGCTTTCAAGATACTTAAAAATTGGTGAAAAATAGCAAAAAAAGAAGACTTTAGGTGTTTTTTAGATTCGGCCTAAAAAATCAATGATGTTTTTCAGGCTTTTTTCAATATCATTGATGTCTTCCTTGATCTTTTGTAAATCACGATTGCACACCATGATCTCCCCGATGAGGACGTGTGCACTTGCACTTGTGAAATGCGAATCTTTTTCCACAACATCCACATCACCTTAAATAAAAAAACACACCATGAATTATAAATATGCAGGCATCCATCTATTACCTGAAGCTGTGGTCTCAGACACTCACCTGTTGTGGTCACTATTTTGCCCACTTCATAAACCTCTCCTTCCTCTACATCTTCTGCTTGTGGTGTGGGGATTTGCTTTTCTTTCAGAGGTGGGGGGGTCCCTGGTGTCCTCAGATGTCCAGAGTCTTTTCTCCCCTATGTGAATCAAAAAAAGGTATACTTAGCACACAGATATTTGAGGCGAGAAATAGTAATATGAAACATGGCTTGGAAGTGTCATACACTTGTCTTTTTTGGCAGAGTTCCAAGCTGAAGACATTATTTTTTTCCCTTTCTAAAGCTGGAATACTTACCTTTTTGTACAATTTTCACACCTGGAGACACCCCTAGTATCCACTGGAACACCTGTGTGGGACACCCTAAAATGTTTGTTTTTTGTCCCACACTAGTGCTCCTGCGTCCAGATGTGTAAACAGCTGCTAAGTGTCCTCTCCTTACACTGAATCAAGTTTGCATTTCATTCTAGTACAAACCCATCTAGACAACAATGTCATAAACTTCTTTTAATACAAATAGGCCTGAACAAAGTAGTTAACCTGTATCTGCCAAAAACATCGTATTAGTGGGCGAACGAACAATGTTTACTATGAACGATTACTGTGCCCACGAACCTGAAAGTTGCCATTTTAAACTGTACAACAGTAAAGAAAAGCACATGGAGGAGCATGCAAGTAATAATAATAATAGGAACACATGACAAATACTTACTTTTTTGAAGAACTCTCTTGATCCTTCTGTACTGATCGTGCTCCCTCAATTTCAGGTCTGACCAGCATTTCCTCAGTTGATCCTTGGATTGCCGTACTCCAAAATTCCTGTGCAGACTTCTCACAACTTTAGCCATGATCTTGGCCTTTCTCACATTTGGGTTTGGGTAAGGTCCATGCTTCCCATCATAGTCGGCCCTCTTCAAGATGTCCACCATCTCTATAAAGGACATATTTGAGGCCTTAAATCTCCTCCTGGTCCGGGACATTCATGGCTCTGGGCTTTCATCATTGCTGCTGCTGTCTGCATGCACTTTCTCCACCATGTGCTCTCCCCACTGCGCAGAAAGAGAAGGGGCGGGGAATAGACTAGAAAGAAGGTCAGGGGCGGGCGGAGTTCAGGGAGCTGCCCTGTCTGTGGCAGGTGAACCACCTGTTTTTTAATAAGCTAAGAAAGAGGAAGGCAGCGCTGGAGAAACTATTTGAATTTGTGAAGCTGATGATCCCCACGGCAGACATCACCTATTTTAAGACCAAAATTGGTGGCATTAGGAACACTTATCTTAGGGAGCAAAAAAAGGTCCAGAATTCCCAGAGATCAGGAGCAGCAGATGAAATTTATGTCTCAAGGCTGTGATACTATGACTGACTGCATTTTCTGTCAGACCAGAGTGAACCCAGACCAGCACTCTCCACTCTTCTTTCAAGGCTTCCTTCCACCTCAGCTGAGGCTTTTGATGTCCAGCCTGGGCCTTCCAGGCAGAAAGATGTGGAGGAGCCCAGCTTGAGTCAGGTAGAGCATTGTTCAACATATTTCTTGTCGTAAAATTAATGATGTTAAGTAGATGTTATTATTGATCACTAATTGCTGATTTAACAAAGTGGTTTACATATCAAATGACAGTAGTAGTGACTAAAAAGGATTGGGACACGAATTAAAAATGCTGGGCTCAGAATGATAGTCTTTTCTATTTGTTAACATTCAATTTGCAACAGTCATGAGCTCTACATTGTGTGTGATTGATGACCAAAAAACTAAAACTATGTCCCTTTCTCATACACAGGAAAGCTTCAGCCAGGAGGTGGTGGAGGGTAAGTGGCAGCATCCTCCTCCTCCACCTCCTGCCATAGCTCCAACACCAGAGCCACAGCCTGGAAGGAAGCGTCTAAGGAAGACAAGAGTGTGATGGCCTGGGTTCTGTCTGGTCTGACAAAAGACGCATGCAGTTGTATGACCACAGCCTGGAGACATATATGTCATCTGCTGCTGTTCATGATCTCTTGGACTCCTGGACCGGATTGTGCTCACTATTATATGGACTCCTCAGGCCACCAATTTTGCCTGTAAAATATTTTTAGTGTGTGCCCTGGGGTTCAAAGGCTTTGCACATTTAACCAGTTTATCCAGCATTGCTTTCCTCTTTATTTTGTTGTGACCCATAATAAATGGCTATTTATTTTGTTAAAATACTTGCCTATGTATTTTACTTCAAAAATGGACAGTTTGTTTGTGAGTAGGCAGGTACATTTCAAAAATACAATGTCAAATTAACAAGGGACACCAACCAACCTCCTTGAAGTTAAAAAATACAAGATAATAATGGTGTTGTGGTAACTTTACACACAAAACGAAAAAAAACAAAAATATGGAGATCACTAGAAAAAAATAAATAGAGCAGATCTTGATAAAAAAAATAATAATTATAAAAAAAAAATCACTATTAAAAAAAAAATACAAAACATTATTATGGAGATCTGACGAAAAAAATAAATAATATTATTTAGGAGATCACGAGAAATAATAAAGAAATCATTTTTTCAGAACTTTGTGTAAATATCAGCAGCAAAACAACTTCATTATTCTAGCATTATAAAGATGAAGAGAATGTGATACATTAAAAGATTTAAAAAACTCCAGCGTGACGAATGTGCTATCCCCCTTATGAACGCTAGTTTTACAAGACCGAGCGCTTCTGTCTCGTACTTGATTCTGAGCATGCGTGGAACTTTGTGCGTCAGAATTGTGTACACACGATCGGAAGTTACGAGAAAAATTGTTGTCGGAATGTTGTCGGAAAATTTGAGATCCAGATCTCAAATTTTGTGTGACGGAAATTCCAATGGAAAATGTCTGATGGAGCCTACACACGGTCGGAATTTCCGACAACAATCTCCCATTGAACATTTTTCGTCGGAAAATCCGACCGCGTGTATGCAGCATTATGCCACATACAAATGATCAGATTTTCTGACAACAAAACCGTGGATTTTTGTTCGAGGGATGTTGGCTCAAACTTGTCTTTCATACACACGGTCACATAAATGTTGGCCAAAAATTCCGAACGTTAGAACACGGTGACGTACTACACGCGCGAAGAGCAGAGAAAAAGGAAGTTCAATAGCCAGTGTGGCTCCTTCTGCTTGATTCAGAGCATGCGTGAACTTTTGTGCGACGGACTTGTGTACACACAACAAATTTTGTTGGCGGAAAATTTGAGAACCTGCTATCAAATATTTGTTGGCGGAAATTCCGACAGCAAATGTTCGATGGCGCACACACACGGCCGGACTTTCCGACAACAAGCTCACATCAAACATTTCCCATTGGAAAATCCGACCGTGTGTACGCAGCATAACTGTTTAGTAGATGTATTAGCAATCTGTGGCTGTATTGTGATATCTATTTGGTAAATGTAAGACAATCTTTAGAATTACAGCTGTGTTTTGAAAGAAATGATTTCACTTATAATCCTTTATGACTGCTGATGCATTTGTGTGATGCATAGAGGCTTTGACCTATAAAAGGTAAAATATCTAATTTTTGCACACAGAAATACAATAAACTAATAATAACTTAACTGCTCCAGGTAACTGGTCACAATGGAACTCAAAACTGCACTTATATTCATGAGAAACACAATCTCCATGATGAGCAGAATCTTGGGAATCTTCCAAGTTGAAAGAAACGAGCTCACAGATAAATTATTAAAGAAACTGCATCATTTGTGGTCACCTGTATGTTGTGAGTCATTCATATCACTATCACAAAAGAAAGGTTGTAAAGTAAAAGGTATATAAAAAAAAACAATGGAATACCTTTAATAAATGCAATCATTTAACTGTTTTCTCAAAATGTATGCAATGGGTCATACACCCGATGTTAAGTAGCAATAAATATACACAGAATGAATGAGTTCATTGGTACGTAAAAAAATATGTTATAAAAAATGTTGCATTACACAAAATTCAAAGACTTAAATCATTAGAGCATATGGCTTTGACTGATATATGTTTGCATGCTAAAACTGATCGAAATTTGGCAGGTTCGGCAAGGACCAGACAAATGTCGATCATTGCGTGGCTGGCCCTGCATGAGAGAAGTTGATCATTTGATTGACTGCTATTGAAGGTGCAGCTGTCAGAATGCAATGTCCCAGAGGAGAAGATTCCTCCTTTCTCCTCGTGTGTGTATGGGCAGCTTTAGATGTTTGATTTACCATTAGGAACAATAGGCATCATTCATTTTAGGGGAGTAAAGGCAAAGGTGGAATCTTCCTGTATAGCACACATTTTTTTCCCATCCTGTGTAAAAATCAACTCATATAAGCTTATTTAAACATGCTCACATAATTCCAAGCAAGGTTAGGACCATTAAATTGAGAAAATGTACTATACAAAATAGGTCATTTTAGCAGAGGGGTGTTGTTTTGGGTTCCAGAGGCTGTGTGCCTACAGGAGGTTGTGGGTCAGTGTATCTGCTTTGGGTTTTAAGGTGGAAACCCATACAAACAAGAATAGAAAAGTTTTAGCTCCTCCCCAAAATCAACATCAGACCTTTATCTGAGCATACAACTTGCCTGGCCAGAAATACAGTATACTAAAAAGGACAGTGGCAGGAAAGTGTTGATTACTTTTACTTTGGTAGTTTTCAAATTATAACTCTCCAATTGCTGTGCTAAAAGAATAATATACTGTCAGCTTAGTGGTTCCAGTCTTTGCGGACATTGTAAATGATGTCATCATAGACTTCTATAACAGCAACGTAATCCACCTGTAAAAGAGTAGGGACCGAAAGTAAAAAGCCACAGACCAGAAACTAACGGTACTGCTTCACAGTTTTCAGAGAGCCATAACTTAAAGTGTAACTACACATTTGTTAATAATAAGCATTCTCATGTAAGGATTTTAACAAACTTTGTTACAGATTCCAACCTTGTATTATTATGAAGAAATAGCTGTTTGTCTGTGTCCATGTGAAAAGTGAATGTTAATGGGAGTGACTTTATCATTATAAATTAGTTGCTGCGCTTGCAGGATTCTAATGAGGAAAGTGGCAGTGAGTCTGCATAGGGCCAGTGTAACCATTAGGCAGGACAGGTAGCAGGATAGGAGGGACGATAAAATCCTTGCTGACAAAGTGACCCCGCATCGCTCACTGCTATTACACACCCCGCCGCACCGAGCAGATTGGAGCTCTGTTTCAGGATGCGGGGTGACAAGCCAGAGGATTAGCCGGCCAGAGGATAAGGATAAACAAGCACTGGTGGAGCAGGGGGCACAGTCTGTGTGGGCAGCTGCAGGAGAAGTGTCTTCTCCCCCAGACCCAGACACCATGACTTGTACAGTGTGGAGATCGAGAGTGGCTATACTGCTCTATCTCCGGCGCTCCACAGCCTCTGACATCCTGTCATAGTGACACAGTGAGAGCCGATAAAGCCAGCTTACATATGAGTCATGCTGTATCCTGTATCCACTGTCCACCTAACCACACCCTCACTCTGCTGCTTGACCAATCCGATACTCCACCTCCCATTTGTGCCCGCCCAACCCTGCCCACACTCCACTTGCATGCCATGCACTTGCTCTGTGCTGCAAGAGCAGTTCTGTGGGCAGTTGGGC
The DNA here is from genome assembly GCF_042186555.1 of Aquarana catesbeiana. Lineage (NCBI taxonomy): Eukaryota > Metazoa > Chordata > Amphibia > Anura > Ranidae > Aquarana > Aquarana catesbeiana. The sequence continues at coordinate 131,421,682 of NC_133334.1, read as the reverse complement.
AGCACTTTTCAAACAATAGCTGTTACAGCTCTGAGGGACACCAGACTGAATGGGAAAAGCATAATTGGTGAGTGAGACTTCCATGCATACTACCCTGGCCTTTCTATATGATACCCTGGCCTGCCGTATACTACCCTGGCCTGCCATATACCACCCTAGCCTGTCCATATACTACCCTGGCCTGTCTATATACTACCCTGGCCTTTCCTTATACTACCCTGGCCTGTCCATATACCACCATAGCCTGTCTGTATACTACCCTAGTCTGTCCATATACTACCTTAGCCTGTCCATATACTACCTTAGCCTATCTATATACTACCCTGGCCAGACTATATACTACCCTAGGCTGTCTACATACTACCCTAGCCTGTCTATACACTACCCTAGCCTGTCTATACACCTGTGGACCAAAGCTAGCGTGAGGAAGCGAGCTGGTGCTGCCACTATTTGTCTTCAGGCTGGGTCCAGAGGTGCAGGGCCCATGGACCATGGCTGAAGAAAATCTCGACTCCCGCCACCTCCACCATATACAAAGGCAGGGCAAAGTGGGTGGAGTCAGGGGTGGAGCCAAGGGGAGGGGACGGCAAAATGAGGTTTCGCCTAGGGTGTCAAAAATCCTTGCACCAGCCCTATAAATCCTTGCACCAGCCCTGAGTCTGCATCCCTTTGCATATGATTTTCGTTTGGGAGTATCTTACCAAAAATCACATTTTTATTGCAAGGGATGTCCAAATCTGATGTGTATCTCAGTACAGACTTCTGGGGAAAACAGTAAGCTAATAACACAAGCAGGAAATAACATTTCTGAGGGGCGTTCTGTAAATCATCTGTGTACAGAATGCCTCCAGGCTGCCATATTGCATTGCATTTTACAGATTGCAGATGAAAATGAAAGGTAATTTTTTTTAACATTCTGTAAGGAAAGGCCTTCTGTGCACAGGCTAAAACATGTTTCCTTTCATGCTCGCAAGAACTGGTCACTGGCTAATGCATATGCATGCACCTGTGACTGATTTTGGCGTCAAACTGGCTTTTTAAACTCAGCCAGTGCTCGGGATCAGTACTGCTTTGTCTTTCAGCCTTCCCTGCATTCCCTGTGTTCCTGTTATCCTGTATCCTGATTTTAGTTGTTGACCCAGCTTGTCTGATCACTCTCTAAACTCTGCCTGCACTGAGCTTGTCCTTGATCTCCACTTCTATCTGCTTCATTTGCTTCTATTCCAGCGATTGGCTCCTTACCCGGCTTGTACCCTGACCACGCTATTGCTTGCTCCTCTTTACCTGATCCATCCTGCCAGTATATGACCCTTGCCTGACTCTGCTTCTTGACACATGCAGCTGTGCCTGCTGTTCTACAGTCTGCTACCAGTGCATGCCTCACCTGCCCGCTGTCACCAGTACCATCCTGCTCCAGTTTGCCATCCTTCAGCTGTCTACTAGCCTGACTGCTTCACTAAAGACTACTGACAACCTCTCATGCTTGGCTTGAATACCTGCTTTACTACTAGCAAGACCTACAGGCACTCGTGCCACTCTGCACTTCTGCGTCTCCTGTTCACACTACCAAGGGCCCCGAGTCAGAAGTGTAAGAGAGGCCTTCCTCATAATTAAAGGCTCTGCTACCAGGTATGTGATACATTCAATTACAATATGACTTGTGTAGCACTTGTATATAATATATTGTTTTTTAAATCTTTATGAGTAGCTAGTTTTAATTCCTGAAGTCAGTACAGACCAGTAAGTGTTTTCATTTCAGCAAATCCTACCAACTAATCTGAATTTATCTTTCACACACCTGCCTTAGCATCTTCCTGCCCAATTATAGCAGATCAATGACTGAGACGGATATTCCTCTGTCAGAGTTGACATCATATGACATCCTCCCACCAGACACAGACGATGACTGATCACTGACCAGTCCACTGCCAGTGTCATGTGATTGTTGTGACCAATCACAGCAGACCACATGACAGTTGTAAACAATGGATGGCTTCCTTTCATGCCATCCATTGTATAAAAATGTGTTGCCTGCTGTGATTTGTCACAGTGATCACATGGTACAGACAGGGCCAATCACAGCCTAATTGTACCATGTGATTACCTTTGCCAATCATAGCTAATCACAACAAAAGACACTGAATGAATTTAATTTAGTAAAAATGGTTGCTTATACCAATGAAATTAATTGGTATAAGCAATCATAGTGTGTAAAAAAATAAATTAAAAATTCTGATCACTTCCCCAGACTAGTACAGTGTTACTATGGTAACACTGTATTGCTCTGGTCACAGTGTGTATCGTAAAAAAAAAAAAAGTAATAAAAAAGAAAGTGAAAGAAAAGAAAAATTGAAAAAAAGGACTACATATTTTTTACTAATCAGTGACCCTGATCAGCACCACACAAGTTATATGATAACACCGTACTGCACTGGTTACAGTATGATTTCTTTTTTTAATTTCTTAATTTTCCAAAAGATTGTGACAAAAAAATGACAACTTCAAAAAACTTTACAAATATCCTCAATTTGGGGGATATCTGTGCTATTCTGGTGTTTTTGGGCCTCAAGAAATTAGATAGGTCAGTACATCAAGATTAGTGGATTTTCAGATATATACAGTCATGGCCGAAATTGTTGGCACCCCAGAAATATTTCCAGAAAATCAAGTATTTCTCACAGAAAAGTATTGAAATAGCACATGTTTTGCTATACACATGTTTATCCCCTTTGTGTGTATTGGAACAAAACAAAAAAAGGGAGGAAAAAAGCAAATTGGACATAATGTCACACAAAATTCCAAAAATGGGCTGGTCAAAATTCTTGGCACCCTTTAAAAATTGTGGATAAATAAGATTGTTGGCACCCCAGAAATTTTTCCAGAAAATCAAGTATTTCTCACAGAAAAGTATTGCAGTAACACATTTTTTGCTATACACATGTTTATCCCCTTTGTGTGTATTGGAACAAAACAAAAAAAGGGAGGAAAAAAGCAAACTGGACATAATGTCCCACAAAATTCCAAAAATGGGCTGGTCAAAATTCTTGGCACCCTTTAAAAATTGTGGATAAATAAGATTGTTTCAAGCATGTGATGCTCCTTTAAACTCACCTGGGGCATGTAACAGGTGTGGGCAATATAAAAATCACACCTGAAAGCAGATAAAAAGGAGAGAAGTTCACTTAGCCTTTTCATTGTGTGTCTTTGTGTGCCACACTAAGCATAGACATCAGAAAGAGGAGAAGAGAACTGTCTGAGGACTTGAGAACCAAAATTGTGGAAAAATATCAACAATCTCAAGGTTACAAGTCCATCTCCAGAGATCTAGATTTGCCTTTGTCCACAATGCGCAACATTATCAAGAAGTTTGCAACCCATGGCACTGTAGCTAATCTCTCTGGACATGGACGGAAGAGAAAAATTGATGAAAAGTTGCAATGCAGGATAGTCCGGATGGTGGATAAGCAGCCCCAAACAAGTTCTAAAGAAATTCAAGCTGTCCTGCAGGCTCAGGGAGCATCGGTGTCAGAGAGAACTATCCATTGAAATTTAAATGAAATGAAACGCTATGCCAGGAGGACCCCACTGCTGACACAGAGACATAAAAAAGCAAGACTACAGTTTGCCAAAATGTACTTGAGTAAGCCAAAATCCTTCTGTGAAAACGTCTTGTGGACAGATGAGACCAAGATAGAGCTTTTTAGTAAAGCACATCATTCTACTGTTTACCGAAAACAGAATGAGGCCTACAAAGAAAAGAACACAGTACCTACAGTGAAATATGGTGGAGGTTCAATTATGTTTTGGGGTTGTTTTGCTGCCTCTGGCACTGGGTGCCTTGAATGTGTGCAAGGCATCATTAAATTTGAGAATTACCAAAGGATTTTGGGTCGCACTGTAGAGTCCAGAGTCAGAAAGCTGGGTTTGCATCTGAGATCTTGGGTCTTCCAGCAGGACAATGACCCCAAACATATGTCAAAAAGCCCCCAGAAATGGATGTCAACAAAGCGCTGGAGAGTTCTAAAGTGGCCAGCAATGAGTCCAGATCTAAATCCCATTGAACACCTATGGAGAGATCTTAAAATTGCTGTTGGGAAAAGGCGCCCTTCCAATAAGAGAGACCTGAAGCAGTTTGCAAAGGAAGAGTGGTCCAAAATTCCGAGTGAGAGGTGTAAGAAGCTTATTGATGGTTATAGGAAGCGACTGATTTCAGTTATTTTTTCCAAAGGATCTGCAACCAAAAATTAAGTTAAGAATTTTGACCAGCCCATTTTTGGAGTTTTGTGTGATATTATGTCCAATTTGCTTTTTTTCCTCCCTTTTTTGTTTTGTTCCAATACACACAAAGGGAATAAACACGTGCATAGCAAAACATGTGTTACTGCAATACTTTTCTGTGAGAAATACTTGATTTTCTGGAAAAATTTCTGGGGTGCCAACAATTTCAACCATGACTGTATATACCATAGTTTGTGAACTCTCTAACTTTCCTACAGACTAAATAATATACACTGATTTGGGTTATTTTCAACAAGGAAATGTAGCAGATTACATTTTGACCCAAATTTATGAAGAAAGTTTATTTATTTGCAAAAAGTCTTTTTTGTTTATTGAACAAAAATAAAAAATGCAGTGGTCATTAACCACTTGCCGCCCGCCATATAGCAGAATGACGTCGGCAAAGTGGTTTCAATACCCTGACTGGACGTCCTCAGGATATTGAGCCTCTGCGCGCCCCCGGGGGCGCGCATCGCGGCGATCGTTGTTGCGGGGTGTCAGTCTGACACCCCGCAACACCAATCTAGGTAAAGAGTCTCTGACGGAGACTCTTTACCACGTGATCAGCCGTGTCCAATCACGGCTGATCACGATGTAAATAGGAATAGCCGGTGATCGGCTTTTCCTCACTCTCCTGACAGGGGGGGTCTGTGCTGATTGTTTATCAGCACAGCCCCCCCTCGGATCCTACCCAGGACCACCAGGGAAGCCGCCCAGGACCACCAGGGAAGCCGCCCAGGACCACCAGGGAAACCAGCCACACTGGACCACCAGGTATGCCCCCTAGACCCCCAGGGAAATACTGATCTGTGCAAAGGCAGCTGCCAATCAATGCCCAGGCAGCTGCCAATCAGTGCCCACTCCCATGCCTACCACTGCCAGTGCCACCAGGGATGCCCATCAGTGCCGCGTATCAGTGTCCATCAGTGCCATGTATCAGTGCCCATCAATGCCCATCAGTGCCATGTATCAGTGCCCATCAGTGCTGCCTATCAGTGCCCATCAGTGCCGCCTATCAGTGCCCAGCAGTACCGCCTATCAGTGCCCATCAGTGCCACCCATAAGAACCCATCTGTGCAACCTTTCAGTGCCCATAGGTGTTGCCTAACAGTGCCCATCAGTGCCCACCAGTGCCACCCAGTGCCACCCATAAGTGCCCATCAGTGCCGCCTATCAATGCCCATCAGTGCTGCATATCAGTGCCACCCATCAGTGCCGCCTACCAGTGCCCATCAGTGCCGCATATCAGTGCCCATCGTCAGTGCCTGTCAGTGCCCGCTCATTGGTGCCACCTCATCGCTGCCGCCTTATCAGTGCCCGTCAGTGCCGCCTTATCAGTGCCCATCAGTGAAGGAGAAAACTTACTTATTTACAACATTTTTAAACAAAAACAAAAGCAAAACTTTTATTTTTTTTCAGAATTTTCGGTCTTTTTTTATCTGTTTCGCAAAAAATAAAAACCGCAGAGGTGACCAAATACCACCAAAAGAAAGCTCTATTTGTGGGAACAAAATGATAAAAATTTAGTTTGGGTACAGTGTTGGATGACCGCGCAATTGTCATTCAAACTGCGACAGCACTGAAAGCTGAAAATTGGTCTGGGCAGGAAGGTGTCTAAGTGCCCTGTATTGAAGTGGTTAAATACCATAAAAGGTCTATTTGTGTGAAAATAATTATAAAAATGTCTTATGGGCACTTTGTTGTATGACCGCGCAATTGTCATTCAAAATTGGCCTGGGCAGGAAGAGGGTAAAAGTGCCCAGTATTGAAGTGGTTAAAGAGAAGCTTCAGTCATATTTGTGAAAATTAAAAGTCAGCAGCTTCAAAAAACTCAGCAACTTCAAAAAACTGTAGCTGCTGACATTTATTAAGGAGACATTTACCTGTCCAGGAATCCAGCGATGTCCTTACCAGGGCCAGTTTCTTCACCAGTCTTCGGGCCTTAACTGTGGGCAGCTGGCTGTGACTCCTTGAGGCTTCACAGCCGGCTGCCGTGCTGCACTTTGTGAATGGTCCTACAGCTTTCTGGGGCCTGTGATTTGTCCCAGAAGGCTTCAGGTGGGGGGGAGGTTAGTTCAATATGGGCACAAATTAGAACAATAACATAAAATTGCCATACAATTTAATTATTTTTTAAGACTCTCTATCTATTATCAATAAACATTTTGACATAACTTGGATTTTAATGATATATGGAGTGAAAAAAAAAAAAACTTCTTTCACAGCTCGATTGCACAGAACATATTTGCAAAGCATTTCACAGACGAAGTGAAACATTCTGAAGTGCTATCTGTCACGTCTGTGAAACTAGAAGCCAGTTTACAGCAGTTTAATTAGAAATGCTGCCCCAGAAACAGAAAGTAATGAATTACTTATATATAAGCAAAGATATCAATATTTTATAGGCAGTGCAAACGCAACCTGCATTGTGATTGCATGCTGTGAGGCTCATTTAAAGAGGTAGAATAACTCAATATTGACCTAGTTTAATGTGACAAGGAGCCCTTTCATTTGTGTTAAATATACAGTTGCTAATGGTTACAAACGTTTCATTATCCGAGGGATATATTTGACCATTATTATCAGATGTGATGTTAAAAAAAAATCCAAAAAATTCTAATGCTAACAAGAACAGGTCTCTATGGGCAATGATAACATCTTCACTGTATAATGCACAATGTTACAGTAAATAAAACTGTTGAAAATAAATGAGGTGCTACAGTCAACAGAAAAAAATATTTTCTGCAAAATTAAAAAATGCAAATTTTGGAGTAAAGAATTTGCCAACAAGTCTGAATCCTGGGTTTAAAGCTTTGAACCTACAGTTACCATTCCTTGAATCCCCAGCTGTTAGCTGCAGGACACCAAAGATGGATTTATTTAGTTTTACTTTAAGTAACATGACCCAGGAGAATAATTAGAGTTCTGAATGGTGTTTATGATATCCTATGTATGCTCCAGCACATCCTACTGCATTCTCCTCAATATAAAAAAAAAGAGCTAGGGGAAATTCCCTCCTAACCCTTTGTCTACCAAGATATGCTAATTAACATCTTTTTATTCCAGGGTTTAAAACAAATATTTGATTTTTAAAGTCGGTAAAGGGCTTTAATGTAAAAGTGATCTGAGTGGCTCTAACGCCGCGTGATAACTTTTACAAGCCTCTCAATATGCTCCTTCTCCCACACCAGTGGTACTCACAGTGGGTCCTGGACTCTTTCATTACTCTGGTAAATGCCTGTATTACTGACTGTGGGAGGTGCTTGGGAAACAAATAATGAACAATTACTGAACCCTGAAGTGATGTGTTATTCCTCAGCTGTTATTTCCCAGGTGCTGTTACCAGGGAAGTGTTAAAAAATGTAATATTTTTAAAACGGTAAAGCACCCACAGCAACCACGTACTTACACCCACAGCAACCACGTACTTACCCCAATGTAAATGCACAGTGTAGGGTGCACATGTATATGTAAACATAATTTACATCACACATGTGAGGTATTGCCATCACTGTCAGAGCAAAAGCAACAATTGTAGGGCAATTATTCATGGTTACTTTAACATAGATAAAGGCTTTTAAACCTTCGCCAATGGAGAATTTTGAGTAATATTTTTTTTTTGTGATTTTTTGTGATTTTACAGATGCATGCAATTTTAATTTTAATCTTGACATATTTGGTACCCATTTAATCATCGCAACCCTATCTTTCATATTTTACTAAATATTGGGTGTAATTCTTCTCCAGAAAATATATACTTGTTTGGGGGTATAACCACATTCTGCACGTGCTGTAGCACAGGCTTACTTTGCTGGGAGAGCATACATGGACACAATGCCCGCACACTCTGTGATCACTCTTTTGTACTGAGTCTTTTGTACTCAGCTGATCACATATCGGGGTAAAGGGCCAATTACAGCTGCCCATTACAATGTGATCAGCTGTGTCCAATGACATCTAATCAAGGATGTATACACAAGCTGGTTATCGGCTATTCTTTAGTCGCACTGACAGCACTGACAGCAAGGAGAGGAGAGAAGAGACGATAACTGGCTTGTGTTAAAGAGACATCAGCACTGATAATGAGGGCACTGTTTATCAGTGTCCTTATTATCAGTGCAGTCCTAACAGTACCCACCAGTTCTGCAAATTAGTGCCCACCAGCACTGCCAATCAATGCCCACCAGAGCTGCCAATCAGTGCTCATTGGTGCTGCCAATCAGAGCCCATCAGTGATGTCAATTAGTACCCATCGGCGCCTCCTCATCAGTGTCCCCTATCAGTGCTGCCTATTAGTGCCCATCGGTGCCACCTACCAGTGCCTATCAGTGCCCATCAGTGCCGCCTATCAATGCCCATTAGTGCTGCCTGCCAATGTTGCCTATCAGAGCCCCTCAATGCCACCTATCAGTGCCCATCAGTGCTGCCTATCAGTGCCGCCTATCTGTGCAGCATAATCAGTGCCTCCTCATCGGTGCCCATCAGTTCCACCTATCCGTGTCCATCAGTGCTGCCTTATCAGTGCCCATCAGTGTGGCCTCATCAGCGCACATCAGTGAAGGAGAAAAATTACCTGTTTGCTAAATTTTTTATCAAACTATGAAACTTTTTTTTTTTCCTTTCAGGCACTTTTTGTTTGTTTAGCAAAAAATAAAAAAAAACAGTGGTGATTAAATACCACCAAAAGAAAGCTCTATTTGTGTGAAAAAAATGATGATAATTTCATATGGGTATAGTGTTGCATGACCACACAATTGTCATTCACTGAAAGCTGAAAATTGGCCTGGCAAGAAGGGGGTAAAAGTTCTCAGTAGGCAAGTGGTTTCTAGAAAACTATGCAAATTTTAACATGTGTGAGAAAAATTTAAAAAATTGCCCGGTTGATAAGAGGGTAAAGTAGACTTGAACTCAAAATGTAAAGATTTGCTATAGGGAACATTTAGAAATGTTAATTGTATTTAAAATTTAACCCTAAAATGTACCTTTTATTTTGAATTCCTCTTAAAAATAGCAGTATGCTTCCTGAAAGGGGACGGAGCCTAGACAGCCTCATAACTATACATCTACTGTATATTTATTTTAACACCAGCGACTTATGACTGGACATTTCTGTGTCTTGGGTCCAAGTCCCATCTAGCATACAATCTCCCACAATCCACAAGCATAAGGGTGGGCTAATTGGCTTCTTTCCACATCTGCTTCAGTGTGTGCATATGACAGGGGTCTAAATCTGGAGCTTATTCATAAGACAGGAACCAATGAGAATAATTCTGTAAAGTTGTATGTAAAAAGTACATGCACCAAAGGAAGGAACACCCGAACAAATAATAAAGGAGTCCATATTAATTTATTGGCATGCACTAAAAGCAGCCAATGCATTTAAGGGGTCAGAATCTCCTGTATAAGGTACATTATACATTTTTTTTGTCCAACCAGCAGGTTAAATGAAAAGAATGTGCTGATTCCCCAATCCACACATTCAACATGGATGGATGTGTTTTTTGTTTATTGTGTTTTTACAGCAAGGAGCCATCCCTGCCATCAGAACAGAATGATCAGTATTGCCAGCTATAGCCAGAGGCACTGATCATTTGGAAAGACATGACAGGATGTTGTACAGAAGTTGATCGATTGAATGATTTCTGTACAAACAGTCCCTTCTGAACCAGACAAATTTTGATCCATGTATGGGCAGCTTAAATCTATGTGGGAAAGTTAATTGCTGCACTAGGAGACTTACTAGCAAGCAGCATCTGTATGAGCAACAAGATGTGTACATTTTTTTTCTGGTAACCTGCTGGCTACCCACTAGAGGGTAGCCATGTCTGTTGTGAGAAGTCTAACTGGAGCCAGTGAGCTCTCCATTTTTTTTCTTCTAAGTACTTTGTATGAACGCACATGGAAGTCCCAGCACCTCTTGGATGCTTTTTTCTATGTTAATGTAATAAATACAGAAATATTTAGCTGACTGAAAGCTGAAATCCAGAGAAGTTAATTCTTTCATGCCTGGAGGTCAGGGAAGACTAGATGTGCAAGCCTAATTTAGTAAAGTCATTTTGTGCTCATAACTTGATAAATTGGTTAATTCTATGCCTATCTAATAAGTTTTTTGAAGACACATTTTCCATTGCTCTTGTTTTTATTGTAGGATGACAAGGGGTAAAAATGTAATATAAACTGCAAAACCTTAAAATGCTTTGAAAACATTAAACAAAAATTAAAGAAAAATTAAGTCTATATGCCTGCAGCCTTTATGGCTGTCAGCGACAGCCATATTTGACAGCTAGCAGCCTCACAGATTGTTGGCTGGCAACTGTTTGGCTTCATGTACCCTGGCAGCTCCTAAACTTGAGTTTATTAGCTTTTGGCATCTTTTTGCCAAAGCTCCTAAACTCAACTCCATAAAAGCCTATATGTTAATGTACATGTAGCACCCTGGGGTTTAGTCAGGGAGCTCCTCACAAATTTACTTGAGGAGTAGTTATCTTGGTCGATTGATAGAGATCTCTTGATTTCTCCCTAAGTTTGGCGTTGTTGCACTTTTCTGTTCTACCACTAGGTGGCCGGGTACTTGGTGGTAATATATATGAAAAGGGCAACCAAAGTTCAGGTTATGAGTATATGGGGTATCTCAGTAAATGGGCAAAGATTTTCTTGAATCCCTTGGCCTGCTGGGAGAACCTATATATTCAGGTGAGGTCAGGTGATCTGTGTTCTGTGCCACCTGGATGGCTGTCTGGGTGGAGGTTTGTTGTACGCCCCAGGCTGCTAGGCCAGAGATTGGGCCTATCCTGGGGTCATCTGGCAGCTAGGCCTATCCAGAAGTAAAGAGAGCAGCGCAGGGTTGGGATTGCGACTTTCAGTCCAACCAGAAGTGACGGTTTTGTCAGCTGGAGAACCTGTCAGTGGTTGGAGGTAGAAGGGAAGCTGTCATCACAAAGGGACCAACCACCTTTACCAGGGACCACAGTGAGTAACTGAAGAAAGTACAGGAACCACATTCTCACCGAACAGGCATGGTGGAGAATCGGAAAACTTCAGGCGGTGATCAAGTCAGGGACCCAACCCGCAGAGGAGACACTTGCAGAGCAGCCTTGTGAGTCAAGCCAGGGACCTCGCCGGTTAGCAGGGGTGAAGTTTGAGAAGTATGTGGAGTACCAAGCTAGGGACCCAGCAGGGAAGCATGGATAACGCTTGAGGGGATACCATAGGAAACCTTACCTTGAGCTCAAGGTATTCAGAGTCAGTGAAACAGAGGGTCTAGTGAGAGACCGGGAGCTCCGTGTTGAAGAACTACAAAAGAGTAGTTGTAGTAGAGCTGAAAGGACTGTTACGTTTGAGTTAGGAACTGTTAAAGACTGTCACCATAGGAGACAGCATTCCTGCATGTGCAGATGTGGTGCCTTACAACTATTTAAGTCTCAGAGTCTGCCAATTGAATCTATAACTACTTAAGGTTGTCCTGGCCTCACCCTCTTTCCCCCCAAAATACAAAAGGACTGTCAAAAGAAATAAAACCTCTTTTTCATCTAAGAAGTGTCTGGCGCCCAATGACTTTGACCATCTTTGCACCCATTATGCCCCACAACCCACTACATATTGAAGGATGTCAGCTATCTTTGGCTTTGGAGGTCCTCATTAGACTGAACAAGGCCGAAGACCTTGCTACATACAGATAGGCTCTTAACAGTAGAATCACATTCAGGATAGGAATATTTTGACTGCCTTCAGCAGGAAAATTCCAAACGTGTCAAAAACACATTTTGCGTTTTTCTGTGCTTTGCTTTTTCCTGTATCCGGGGCCGTGGTTAAGGCAGGCTAGTGCACATGCAGCCTAATGTTTTTTTTTTTTTTCTGCCTGTAAACTCACATGCATGTAAACGCCTATAGTGAGCATGGACACATAGGCTAACATGGAGGGGAGTTAATAGGCAGAGAAAAGTAAAAGCTCAGAACAGCTCAAACACCTGTAGGAGCAGCTTTGTTGAGTTGCAATGTGCATGAGGCCTTAAAAGGATGACATTTATTAACATATGCTTAGCTTGGGGAATTGGGCTGAAGAATGATTGTATACAGACTGTGGATGAGAAGGGGTTAAAGACATTATAAATCTCACACATAAAGTGTATAGTTTTATTTTAAACTCCATGCACACTAGCTTAATAAAACTCTCCTAGAAGCAGCTTTTTTTTTTTTTTTTTGCTTCTAGAAGCAAATAGTGTTATCTTATGTATAGAAAAAGTGTCTAATTTTAATTCTGTCCTCTGTTAACCATGGAGGTGCTTCCTGCCATGTGTCATGAGGATAAACACTGCAGTTTTGGTTACTGAAGCCCCCCGATTCCCTTGTGAAGCCTGAGGAGAAGAATAAATTCAATACCTTCGCCATCTCCCCATCCTTTCTACCCAGATGTCCTTCCTCATTCATTATGGGGCCAACATGGTCTGTCCTCCCTTTTTTACTGTTTATATACTTAACCGCTTGACATCCGCGCTATAGCCGAATGACGGCCACAGCTCGGACCTGAATTTCCGGGAGGCCGTCATATGTCGGCCCCACCTATGCACGCGCCCTGCAGGGCGCGTGGAGCGCGCTGTGATCACCGAGTCACTGAGACTCGGGTGATCACCGATCCGAGTAAGGGGCCGGTCAACAGCCAATGGTCAACAGCCAATAACAGCTGATCACATGATCAAAACAAAAGCTCTGTGATCATTTTTTTTTCTCCTCACGCTAACAGCGCGAGGAGAAAAAAAATCAGATCACTGGCTTATCTACAAGAGACATCGGTCCTGAAGAGAAAGAGGCAATTCTGCCTCATATGTGCCACCAGTACCCCCTGCCAGTGCCACCTGCCATTGCCACCTGACAGTGCCCACAGTGCCCACCAGTGCCATCTATCAATGCCCATGAGTGCCACCTATCAATGCCCACAAGTGCCACCTATCAATGCCCACCAGTGGTCCCAATCAGTGCCACCTAGCAGTGCTGCCTATCAGTGTAACCGATCAGTGCCCATTATTGCCACCCATCAGTGCCCATTACTGCCACCCATCAGTGCCCATCACTGCCACCTATTGGTGCCCATCATTGCCACCTCATCAGCGTACATCAATGAAGGAGAAAAATTACCTTTTTTAAAATTGTATAACAAAATATAAAAAAAAGTTTTGTTTTTTTTTTAAATTCGGTCTTTTTACTTTTTTTAACAAAAAATAAAAACCGCAAAGGTGATCAAATACTACCAAAAGAAAGCTCTATTTGTTGGAAAAAAATTATTAAAAATTTAATTTGGGTACAGTGTTGTATGACCGCGCAATTGTCATTCAAAGTGCATCAGCGTTGAAAGCTGAAAATTGGTCTGGATAGGAGGGGGGTTTACTTGCCCAGTAAGCAAGTGGTTAAAGAATTTCTTGGGATGTTTTTGCTCTCCTCCGCTATGTGTCTTTCTTGTTCTATCTTAGCCGTCCTTATTTCACCCTTACATTTCTTGTTGCATTCTTTATAAAGTTTGAATGCTGATGATGATCCCTCAACCTTGTATTTTTTGAAGGCCTTCTCCTTTGCTTTTATATGCATTTTTACATTGGAGTTAAGCCATCCAGGACTTTTGATCACTCTTTTAAATTTATTACCCAATGGGATGCATTGGCTAATGCCCTTATTTAATATGCTCTTAAAGCAAACCCATCTCTCCTCTGTGTTCTTTGTTCCTAATATTTTATCCCAATGTATGCCAATTTATCCCCATTTTTGACAAGCTGGAAGGTCCTCTTATTCCAGTATGTTAAACACCATAATGTGTTTGGTGAGTTTGTGTGACAAAAGATTCTAACCAGTAATGGAAAAAATACCCGGTGTGAAGACATACACTGCAGCTCCTTACCAGACTGAAATGATCCCTTTACAAAACAGATGGTTCTAACAGTGTTTCAGCAAGATGAATGGACCACATCCACTGCTTAACATCCTCCAGCAAATAAAAGCAGATATACAGTATCTCACAAAAGTAAGTACACCCCTCACATTTTTGTAAATATTTTATTATACCTTTTCAAGTGACAACACTGAAGAAATTACACTTTGCTACAATGTAAAGTAGTGAGTGTACAGCTTGTATAACAGTGAAAATTTGCCGTCCTCTCAAAATAACCCAACACACAGCCATTAATGTCTAAACCGCTGGCAACAAAAGTGAGTACACCCTCTAAGTGAAAATGTCCAAATTGGGTCCAAAGTGTAAATATTTTGTGTGGCCACCATTATCTTGCAGCACTGCCTTAACCCTCTTGGGCATGGAGTTCACCAGAGCTTCACAGGTTGCCACTGGAGTCCTCTTCCACTCCTCCATGATGACATCACAGAACTGGTGGATGTTAGAGACCTTGCATTCCTCCACCTTCTGTTTGAGGATGCCCCACAGATGCTCAATAGGGTTTAGGTCTGGAGACATGCTTGGCCAGTACATCACCTTTACCCTCAGCTTCTTTAGCAAGGCAGTGGTTGTCTTCGAGGTGTGTTTGTGGTCATTAACATGTTGGAATGCTGCCCTGCATCCCAGTTTCTGAGGGGAGGGGATCATGCTCTGCTTCAGTATGTCACAGTACATGCTGGCATTCATGGTTCCCTCAGTGAACTGTGCTGGCAGCACTCATGCAGCCCAAGACCATGACACTCCCACCACCATGCTTGACTGTAGGCAAGACACACTTGTCTTTGTACTCCTCACCTGGTTGCCGCCACACATGCTTGACACCATCTCAACCAAATAAGTTTATCTTGATCTCATCAGACCACAGGACATGGTTCCAGTAATCCATGTCCTTAGTCTGCTTGCCTTCAGCAAACTGCAGGCTTTCTTGTGGATCATTTTTAGAAGCGGCTTCCTTCTGGGACGACAGCCATGCAGACCAATTTGATGCTGTGTGCAGTGTATGGTCTGAGCAGTGACAGGCTGACCCCCCACCCCTTCAACCTCTGCAGCAATGCTGGCAGCACTCATACATCTATTTCCCAAAGACAACCTCTAGGTATGACACTGAGCACGTGCACTCAACTTCTTTGATCGACCATGGCGAGGCCTGTTCTGAGTGGAACCTGTCCTGTTAAACTGTTGTATGGTCTTGGCCACTGTGGTGCAGCTCAGTTTCAGGGTCTTGGCAATCTTCTTATAGCCTAGGCCATCTTTATGTAGAGCAACAATTCTTTTTTTCAGATCCTCAGAGAGTTCTTTGCCATGAGGTGTCATGTTGAACTTCCAGGGACCAGTATGAGAGAGAGAGTGTGATAACACCAAATTTAACACACCCGCTCCCCATTCACATCTGAGACCTTGTAACACTAATGAGTCACATGACACCGGGGAGGAAAAATGGCTAATTGGGTTCAATTTGTACAAAGCTGTACACTCACTACTTTACATTGTAGCAAAGTTTAATTTCTTCAGTGTTGTCACGTGAAAAGATACAATAAAATATTTACAAAATTGTGAGGGGTGTACTCACTTTTGTGAGATACTGTATGTCTTCCAGTAAGCTCAAAAATGCAAGGGTGAGATTGTGGAGATGGTGCGCATCCTCGAGAACCACGACTATGACTGCAAGCTGCGCAACTATGAAATGCCCAACAGCCAAAAGGACCTAATTTTGGTCATCACCATTTTAAAAGGGAGAATTTTTGGTGCAACAAACGAAGGACCAAATCCGAAAGCGATTGTCTGATCTAAAGCACCGCAAGCAAGAACTGATAGAGTCCATCCATCACATAATCAAAAAAGTAAGCAATATTTGTATCTAACCAATATGTATATGTTAAATTAGCTGTCTGTATATGTGCTTTCTCCAAGTAGGTCTTGAAAAATTGAGTTACTGTTTTCTCTAATCGTTGTCTGAATTTGTTTTTTAAAGATGAAGTTAAATATAAAGCAGATATGAACATTCCTTTTTTGGGAGGTTTGCCATTTATTTATTTTTTAAACTATTTTTTTTTTTTGTTCTTTCAACAGGGAGGCACAAAAAAATGAGGCTACAGACGAAAGGAGGCTTCCCTCGCTTGGGCCCCAACAGGGGAGACAACAAGGCCATCTTCCCCCCAAAATCGTAAGTGCCAACTTAAAACACACTTATTTAGCCACCGACAGGGGTGGTTCTAGGTGGGCCAAAGGTCATGGGCTTAGAGTGGAACTTAAAACAGAGGTCCTTTACATTGTAGCAAAGTGTCATTTCTTCAGTGTTGTCACATGAAAAGATACAATAAAATATTTACAAAACTGTGAGGGGTGTACTCACTTTTGTGAGATACTGTATGTCTCCCAGTAAGCTCAAAGATGAGATACAAGAGGCACTTTCATAGTGTAAAACTCTTAATAAAACTTATTAAAAAGCAAGAGAAACACTTACATTTTAAACAGGTTAAAAAAACACACATCCAAGTAGCAAAAGTGGCTTGCCTGTGAGTTGCTGGGATCGGGATACCGGCTGTC
The DNA here is from genome assembly GCF_042186555.1 of Aquarana catesbeiana. Classification (NCBI taxonomy): domain Eukaryota; kingdom Metazoa; phylum Chordata; class Amphibia; order Anura; family Ranidae; genus Aquarana; species Aquarana catesbeiana. The sequence continues at coordinate 131,404,923 of NC_133334.1, read as the reverse complement.
AAACCAATCAAGCTCTGCATGTGTGATGACGTCACCATCGTAGGCCACACCGTTTCATCATAGATTACATTGTTTGGGGGCCGGTCTTACTTGGATGAGCTTTTTTTAGCCTGTTTAGAATGTGAATGTTAAGCCTTGCACACACGATCGGATTTTCCGACGGAATTGTGTGATGGCAGGCTGTTGGAGGAAAATCTGACCGTTTGTACGCTCCATCAGACAATTGTTGTCAGATTTTCCGTGGACAAATGTTGGATGGCAGGCTTTAAAAATTTTCCGCAGACAACGGTCTGTTGTCGGATTTTCCGAGCTGGTGTACACAAGTCCGTCGGAAAAAGATCCAAAGTACAAACACGCATGCTCAGAAGCAAGGACGAGCCAGAAGCAGTCAGTCTTGTAAAACTAGCGTTCGTAATGGAGAGTTAACATTCGCGACGCTGCAAATTATGAAATCTCGAAATGCAGCGCACATTCTCTTCTTTATAATGGGATAATAATGAAGCTGCTTTGCTGGTGATACTGATGGAGTTCTGCCAAATGTATTTAAAAAGGCTTTTTTTGCTAGTGATATCAATAATAATTTTTTATTTTTTTAAATTTTTTTTTTGGTCAAGTTACCACAACACCATTATCCCATAGTTTTTAAGATCAAAGATACAACTATGTTGGTGTCCCTTGTTAATTTTACATTGTATTTTTTAAATGTACCTGCCTACTCCCAAATTGTCATTTTAAGTAAAACACATAGCCAAGTATTTTTCAAATTATTATTTTTTTTCTTTAATAGGGAGCACAAGAAGGTCCTATAAAGATCAAGAGGAAGGCAGCGATGGAGAAACTGTTGGAATTGGTGAAGCCTTTCTACCCCAGGGCAGACCTCAATTATGCGAAGAGCAAAATTAGGAACCTGAGGAGTACATTTAATAGGGAGCACAAGAATGTTCTGGACTCTGAGAGATTGGGAGCAGCAGCAGATGACTGGTATATGCCCAGGCTGTGGTATTACCACAGCCTGTGGTTTTTGACAGACCAGACCGAACCCAGGCCATCGCTGTCAACGCTCCCTTCCACATCGGCTGAGGCAATTTTTTTTCTGTTATCTGTCATTCAAATCAAAATTAAATAACTTAAGCAAAAAAGTGCATTCTCTGCATACAAAAAGAAATAAAGTATAACAACTAAAATCATAATTTAAAACAAAAAAAAGCAAATTAGTAATTGTATGGCTGAAAATCCCCAGCTCAGCTGGCTTGGGGCTGGAATTGCCAATGTCCGCCATGGTGCTGTGGTGGGTGGGGTTGCTGTGGTGGCTGTGGAGGTGGGGCATCCAAATCCGAGATATGGGTTTTGGAGGAAATTTATCCCTTCCTCCCTTGTTAAGGAGCTGCAGGATTAGTTCATCGCACATCCTCCTTTGCTCCCCATCCATATTTCGTAACTTATTAGCTGTCAGACAGCCAAATGCCTCAGCTGCATCTGGGGCCTTACTGATTGCAGTTGTCTCGTGGCTGAGAAAGGCAGCTGTGGCCTCGTCCAGGTTCCTTCTCTTCCTGGCCCTTTTAGCAGAAAGGCATAGGGGAGGGATCTGGGACTCTGCGTGACTGCTGGCCACAGGCTCCTCCTGACTGACACTTTCCTGTGTATGAAAATGGGACATAATTAGTATTTTTTTTGTTCATCAATCACACACAATTTTAAGCTCATGTCTGTTGCAAATTGAATGTGAAGAAATAGAAAAGACTATCATTCTGAGCCCAGCATTTATCATTCTTGTCCCAATCATATTTGGCAACTACTGTCTATTGATATGGAAACCACTTTGTTAAGGCAGAAATTTTTGAACAATAACGTCTAGTTATCATCATTCTATTTTTTGATACAAATATGTTCAACAATGCTGTACCTGGGTCAAGCTGGGCTCCTCCACATCTTCATACTGTGTCGAAGGACCAGGGTGGACCTCAAGAGCTATGGCCTCATCCGATGTGGAAGGGAGTGTTGAGAGTGATGGCCTGGGTTGGGTTTAGTTGGACAAAAAACACAGGCTGTTGTAGTACCACAGTCTGGGGACATAGATATCATCAGCTGATGCTCCCAATCTCTGGGATTCCTGGACCTTCTTGTGCTCCCTATTAAATGTACTCCTCAGGTTCCCAATTTTTCTCTTCACAAAATTGATGTCTGCCCTGGGGTACAGAGTCTTCACCAATTCCAGAAGTTTCTCCATTGCTGCCTTCCTCTTGATTTTCTTAGAGTAATCCCTACTCTTCACCTTCCAGAGACAGGGCAGCTCCCGGTACTGGTCTATAAATTGAGGCAAAAAGTCAGGCGCAGTGAATTTATCCACCATGATAAATTATCATATATCTGCAAGACAAAACACAAGACAAACCATAATGTCAGGCTTAACTCATCATCTGGTCCCAATATAAGCCTCAATATAAGCAGTATAGGGCAATAACCACCAATGCCCCAATTTACAATTGTACCTTCTTTTTAGGGCTCCTTTTGTGTGTTGGTGATGTGGATCGTTCGTCCCCCACTCCCAGATCATTCCTACGGTCGTTACATCGAACGCACGTTATGGCTTTATATTCACAGCGCATGCGTGAAACTCCACTCTCAGTGCGTCATGACGCTGGGGCGTGACCATCTCTCTTCTGCATGCGACACACATGGCGGAACATTCGGGAGTGACAACATGGCGGATTCTGGGAATTCTAGGCAGGCCCGCAGTGGTGGAGCTTATAGGAGGCACAAAGCAACCCCCATGAGCAAGAGTGAGATTGTGGAGATGGTGCGCATCCTCGAGAACCACGACTATGACTGCAAGCTGTGCAACTATGAAATGCCCAACAGCCGAAAGGACCTAATTTTGGTCATCACCATTTTAAAAGGGAGAATTTTTGGTGCAACAAACGAAGGACCAAATCCGAAAGCAATGGTCTGATCTAAAGCACCGCGAGCAAGAACTGATAGAGTCCATCCATCACATAATTGTATCTAACCAATATGTATATGGGTAAATTAGCTGTCTGTATATGTGCTTTCTCCAAGTAGGTCTTGAAAAATCAAGTTACTGTTTTCTCTAATCGTTGTTTGGGAGGTTTGCCATTTATTTATTTTTTAAACTATTTTTTTTTTGTTCTTTCAACAGGGAGGCACAACAAAAAGAGGCTACAGACAAAGGGAGGCTTCCCTCGCTTGGGCCCCAACAGGAGAGACAACAAGGCCATCTTCCCCCCCCAAAATCGTAAGTGCCAACTTAAAACACACTTATTTAGCCACCGACAGGGGTGGTTCTAGGTGGGCCAAAGGTCATGGGATTAGTGTGGAACTTAAAGCGGAGGTCCGCCCACCACTGCAAAAATTAAAAGCCAGCAGCTGAACTTACTACTGCTGCTGACTTTTAATAATCGGACACTTACCTGTCCTGGAGTCTAGCGATGTCGGTACCGCAACTGTTTCCATCAGCTGTCGGGTGCATGCCGCCTCCATTGTGAGTAAGGAAACCTGGCAGTGAAGCCTTGTGGCTTTGTGACAGGAACCCTACTGCGCATGCGCGAGGCTTCACTCCTCTCTCCTACTGGCCCGGTGGCCGGGGAGGGAGGAGGGAGCCTGGGCGGTGACGTCAATACCCGCAGCTGAGGCTCCCGGAAGTGGGAACAGGATACCTGTGAAAGACTGGTATCCTGTCCCCCCTCCCCCCTGAAAGGTGCCAAATGTGGCACCTGAGGGGGGGAGGAGTACCACGAGTGGAAATTTAACTTTTGGGTGGAACTCTGCTTTAAGGAGTAAAGAACACTTTCTGGTTGATGCATGGCTCATCAGTGCCCATTAATGCAGCCTTGCCAGGGTAGACATGGCTAGAGGAGAGGCCCCGGGGATCACAGTCACACAGAGTCATGCCTGCTAGAATGATCCTCATATATCCCCTATCCCATAGGAGACAAGAGGGGTGGCTGGCAACTGGATGAGTTTTTCAAAAATGACATCACCTTCCCTTTTCGATGCATTTTTCTTGTAAAAAAACATAGTGCAGCATGGTGGAGTCCACTAGTCAGGAGCAAACATTGTCCCAAGTGCAAGGTTAGTCAACTAATGCAGCAAAATGGATGCTAGAAACAGATGTGACTTGGGGTGGCTTAATGAATGGTGTATTGTTTCTTTTTAGAGAAAAATGAGTGTGGTCAGCTGAACCAGGATGTTGGTTTTGAGGCATAGGATCTGACACCTGGACCCAACCTGGACCGACCTTCCACTTGTTGATGTAACATCACCTGATGCCCCTGTCATCCCCTGTCAAACAGAGGGCCAAAGAGACCCAGAAGTGGAAGAAACTATTTGTGAGCCTCTTGTTTGCGCAAGTAAGTATTCTTTGAATCTGGGTTCAAATGTGCATACATGTCAAGTGTTTAGATGTCCAAACCAAACACCCACTGCACACATTAACAAAGTATGTAGTGCATTAGCATGGAGAAGGAAGAGATGGAAGGAGCTGGCTGTGTTGCTAGGTACCCGAGTTTTATAGACACAGGCACCAGGGCCAAGATTACATAGTAGTTGCAGTGTGTTCATTCCTAGTAGTGTAGGTGTCTGAAGGTCAAGCAGGTTGCAAGCAACAATAGATTGGGTAGGTAAGTATTTACACAATTTGACTAATAACTTGACCATAATTCACTATGTAGGGCCTCAGCCACTTGACCATCGTTCCCTTAATACTTTTTTCTCTTCTTCTTAAGGTTACGAACTTCCAAGATGCACAATTGGCCAAATGAGTGCAGATATGATGCAGTGTTTAAATGATCTGGAGCAAATAAAGGAGGCTGCCACTGCTTTACAGAGAAGAATACGTGATTATGTCGACATGCTTGCCAAATGTTAAGTTCATCTGGCCTGGGCTGAAGTTTTGTTCCACTTGTTTGCTCCCGTTTACATTTTTTATATTTCACATGTTTTTGTGGCTTTTAAGCCTTGGTTCACATTGATGCAACTTGGAAATCGCGCTACTTCACTAGAAGTTGCGCAATTTCAAAGTAGCAAGGTCAGCGTGATTTTAGGTGCTACTTGATAGACATTTGTGTGGCTTCATGCCCAGATGTCTATTGAAGTCGCACCTGAAATCGGCAAAAGTAGTGCAGGAACTACTTTTGCAAATTGATGCGGCGCTGCTAATTAGGTGTTGCACCGACTGGAACAGTGCCATTGCCTCCAATAGGCTGCGACTTGTCATGCGATTTTATCTCTCAAATCGCATGACTAATCAAGGGAGGAAGAAAAAAAGAGGGAGGGAGGAAGAAAGAAAGAGGGATGGAGGGAGGGAGGAAAAAAGAAAAAGGGATGGAGGGAAGAAGAAAGAAGAGGGATGTAGGGAGGAAGGAAGAAAGAAAGAGGGATTGAGGGAGGGAGGAAAAAAGTAAAAAGGGATGGAGGGAGGAAGAAAGAAAGAAAGAGGGATGTAGGGAGGAAGAAAGAAAATGGGATGGAGAGAGGAAGAAAGAAAGAAAGAAAGAAAGAAAGAAAGAAAGAAAGAAAGAAAGAAAGAAAGAAAGAAAGAAAGAAAGAAAGAAAGAAAGAAAGAAAGAAAGAAAGGGGGGATGTAGAGAGAAAGAAAGAAATACAGGGAGAAAAAAAAAGAAATAAAGGGAGCGAGAGAGAGAGAGCAGAGTTAAGGTACATGCTATGTACAGAAGGAACAGTTCAGAACTGCATTTCACACCAACCACTTTAAATAAAAACTGACTCCACCAAATGCTCATCCTACACAGGATCGCCATCCCTCTTCCAGCACAAGTCCCCCCTCAAATCGTCTTCACCTGCCATAAATCCTTTTCTTCCCCCCCCCATAAATGTCCCGACACAGACCTCAGATGACAGGAGATGTTATTTCTCCTAGGCTCCTCCTCGTGTGGTCTGTCTATAAGCCTATGAAAAGTGTCCTTGGCTCTGTTACTCTGGGCGGCAACTGGCATGGGAGATGCTGCGGGCACCAGCAAGTGCAGCGTCTAGATGGATGCCTGAGCTTTCTGATACTTGCGATGTCAGTCCCCTCCCCGCTTCCTGTACATTACACCAGCTGCACCAGCTGCATCCAGGCGGGGAGGGTTCAGTGCGGCCGACCGGAGAGCTGTGCTGTCACTTCTGCAGAAGCCTGGCTTCTGTATTGAAAAGTGACAGCAATGACCGGAAAGCACAAGGCAGCCCCAGAGGTGGCGGAACCCCACCCTGCTGATTGATCACAGGCAAATTAGGCAGCCATGAGGCTCCTCAGTGAGTGCGAGGCCTTAGGTGACCACCTAATTTGCCTACTTAAAGAACCACCACTGAAATTAATCCCTAAAACTGAGCCCTTACTGTGTCAGGCACTGGAACATTGATACCAAAAACTCACTTCCAAGTTGCATAATCAGCACCAAATCTGCTGATTCGGACACAAGATTGTGACCCTACAAACAATAATTGCAGGCTTAGAAATTACTATAACATTTTCTGACATCATAGTTGAAATGGGAGACACCAATAGAAAGATAACAGATTATTAATAGATAAAATTAAAGAATACTAACAGCTAACACAGGTGCCCAAGCTGCTATGTATACATTTAATTATGCATATAATTCAGTTTATTTATATCATACAGCTTTACAAAAGACTGTCTATTTTCACTTGAATTTTAGTACCAGTTCCTAAGACCTATGGTAATATTTTTTTTCACACATGATAAAATAGGAAAACTTTTAACTATAACTACTGCTATGTCTTATGGAGATGATTTAAACTTTAAGGCATCAATTCATTATAACTCAAAGATGTGAAGCTGTTATGGCTCTTCAAAAGTGAAGCAATTGACAAAAAACCTTCAAAGGTTTTCTACATGATTTTCAAAGCCAATCTCCAGATAGATGTCAAACAATAATGTAATCCACAGTGACTAAGCTGCTAGAAAATTGTTGGGAAAATAAAGCTAATCGATAAAGTGTCAAGAGCCTGAAATAGAAATTATTGAATATTCATTTCTGACTTTTCAATAAGGATTACCAGTAAAACCATTAGCTAGTGGGATATTTTGTACAGTCCTAAATGATCAGTTTGCTTCATGGTTTATATAATGTATTGATGTAAGGGATAATTCTGTGGCAATAGAAGAAAAATGCAAAAATATTGCATATTAGCAAAATGTTATTAAAATCTAGTGTCATACACACACAGTTGCATACATTTGCACATTATTTGTTTATGTTTTCTAAAAATAATGCCACTAACATGTTCTGAGTTCCTGACAGTTAGTGACAGTTTAAAAACCACTACATTTATCTTAATTAAGTCAAAGGAATCTATTTCACGGGTGATTTGCCCAATGTTCTCCAAAATGTATTCATAATTTTATTCATACTTCTTTGGTGAACATACACTCTATGTATCAAGGCAAATTAGTAGAATCTTGCCCAAGATATGCCCAGTTAAAACTACTTTCCCTGTGTAAGAAAAGGACAAATGTTGCCTTCCCTGCACATTCAGTTATCATTCCTTTGATCTGTTTTGAACTAAAATTCACCATGTTAAACCAATGGGTTGTCTACCAAAAATGCAACATTTGTCTATAAAGATTTCTGAGAAGTAGGGATGGGCCGAACACCCCCTTTGGTTCACCCCAGAACATGCAAACAGGCAAAAAGTTATTAAATTATTATTAAAGGACACGAACATGACAAATCAAAAGTGCTCATTTTAAAGGCTTATATGCAAGTTATTGCCATAAAAAAGTGTATGGGGACTCGGGTACTGCCCCAGGGGACATGTATCAATGCAAAAACAAAAGTTTTTAAAACAAGGAGCAGTGATTTTAAGAATGCTTAAAGTAAAACAATAAATATGAAATATTCCTTTAAATATCGTGCCTGGGGGGGTCCCTTTAGTCTGCCTGTAAAGTGGAGCATCTGTCTAATGTGTTTTACAGGCCCGCAGAAAAATGATATTTCTAAAGGAAAACAATTATTTTAAACTTGTTCACGGCTGTAATGTATTGCCGGCTCCCAGTAATAAAAATCAAGGAAAAAAATAGTGTGGGTTCTCCCCCAGTCAATACCAGGCCCTTTGGGTCTGGTATGGATATTAAGGGGAACTCAATGCAAATTAAAAAAAAAAAACAGCGTGGGGTCCCCCCAAACTCCATACCAGGCCCTTCGGGTCTGGTATGGATTTTAAGAGGAACACCACGCCAAAATTAAAAAAATGATGGCGTGAGGTCCCATTCAAAATCCATATCCATATCCATTCCCTTATTTGAGCATGCAGCTTGGAGGATAGGGGGGCGAGTGAGTGGGGGGCTTATCAGAATCTGGAAGCCCCCTTTAACAAGGGGGCCCCCAGATCCCACCCCCCCCCATTTGTGAATGGGTATTGGGTATTGGCTACATTGTACACCTACCCAGTCACCAAAAAAAGTGTCACAAAGTAAAAACCACAAAAGACAGTTTTTGACAATTCCTTTATTAAAAAAAAAAAAGTGTCCTGCTCTGCATCCATCATCAATCATGCCACCCGATATATATATACACACTAAACTGCCTACAACCCATTAGCCAACCTGCCTCTAGTTAACGTTTTCTCAATCATTACACTATATATGGCCGCCGTGTAAGCAGCCTTATATAGTGTGGGCCGTGGACTTAGCCCCCTGAGCCATGATTGGCTAAAGGCACCCTGCCTTTGACCAATCATGTCTCTCACAGCAGAGCGCACTGTGATTGGCCAAAGCATGCAGGTTGGATGCATGCTTTAGCCAATCATCAGACATCAATATACTGTGATCTTGCAGTGCATTATGGGACATTCCGCGGCACTCGAATTTGCCGCAAACGCCCCATAATGTTCGGTATTCAGCGAACGGACGAACACCCGAGTCGAACGTAAGTTTGACTCGAACATCGGGACCATCCCTACTGGGAAGCACTTAGAAAAAAGAGCCCCATCAGGATTTTCTTAATTTCTGTGTTCTCACCTGGAAGATTCATCTTTTTTATTTGTCCTGCTAGCCATTGTCAGTGAGACTTAAAGTAAGGGGCAATTTAAAATTTGGAGGAATCACTAGATCAGCAATACAGGGGACATCATGTGATGAGGACAAATGTTTCAGTGATAAATGTCTGAATGGAGGTTTTCCTTACTTTGAAGACATTTCTTTTGACCTCTTGCTGTGTATGCAGGAAAAAGAGTGAAGAGAAATATCCCCAACAAGTTATGAATGGCAAAAATGCCAGATTTGAGAACATTATGTTGAAATAAATCCAATTTGTACATACTGTACATGATCCATGGCAACTACAAGTGCATTTATGTGTGTAGCTGCAAATTAACGAGAATACTGTAAGAAGCATACTTTAATTTGCTAATATTAGATTTTATTAGTTGGCTGACTTATTATACAGTGTGTAAAGGATGTCTTTCCTATTTGCATTGCTGTATAATAAAGATAGAACTTTGCTGATATGAAATGAAAAAGAGTTACTTGAATTTCACAATTAACTGCACTATATCCCCTGTGTAAAAACACGTTAAAAGGAATGCACTCACCTGGTTTTTATACTAGTGCTAATCCTAGAACACAGACATTTGGTATTCCTTGGTGCTCCAAAATTATGGCCAGAAAGGTGAAAACTGTTGTGGAAAAGGCAAGCTATATAATTGACATGTGTTTGATATTTTTGCTACATAAACTTTGTTCGGTTTTGAAATGACCCTTAGCACATCCCACTATGTAATGTAAATGTACTGTGGCACATGTGAACTTAATTTAATAGAAAAATTAGGTACTTGGGGTACAGTGATTTAAAAAAGAAAATAAGAATATGCAAAAATCAAAGACATTTCTTTCAAAAATGTTTACTTTTTGTGTTTAGACTAAGGAAATGTTACATTGCTTACAATTGTATTTTATCCCAAAATACAACTTATCAGAGGAATTTTCACTAAAGAATCTGATACCAAGAGTAACAAAAGTTGCTGCCATTTTGAGCATCATTTGAGATAATTTAGTAATTTGTGACTGTCCTAGGTGGTAGTAATGGGCATTTCTAGTTGTTGGAGGCTCATAAGTTAAACTGATGGACAATCCTTGTCATTTTCTACAGAAGATGGAAGAACCAATATACCATGTAACATGACAGTCACTGCAGAGAGAGGAACATGACCCCTTAACAAAATCTATTCAAGTGAAGACAAATATTTTTCTGCTTGGTATTTTTTGGGGGAAAATATGCCCATCTATTGCTCATCTATGGTATTGCTGATCTCTGGGGAAGGTGAGATGATTAAGGAAGCCACAGCCTAAAAAAAGGAAAAGCATAAATAAAAAAAATAATGTAGTGCTGATGCTCTTGTCAAAAAAGGGACTGGTAGTAGCAAACCCATTCCCAGTACACCAAATGTTAATTGCTTTTCCTTTTATTCTAATTTACCTAGATTGCTGTAATATTTCCTGGCTTAGTATTGCAATTTTTCTGAATGCACTTACATACAGGGCCAGGACAAGGGGTGGGCAGAAGGGGGCACATGCCATGGGTGCATTGGCACTATGTGGAGAGGGATCGCTGAGAGCTGATGAGTGCTCCACCCTCCAGCTACCTGAATGACAGGAGTAACAATGTGTCAATCCTGTCATTCAGAACTGAGAACAGTGCAGTGATGTGATAGCTGCTGGAGGGAGAACGCTGCTCTCACCTTCCTCCAGCAGTAGTGTAATGTGGGTGGGAGAGAAGGCAGGAAAGCACAATGCTGAGAACAGACTTCCCATCTTCTCAGCAGAGTTTTTTAACAGCCGCCTCTGCAGCACCACCACCACCTGGCAGCCACTGTGATAGTAGTTTGTTGCTAGGACTGCTCGGCATCCTAGCAACCAAACCACATGCTTGCACCACCCTCAGCATTTAGTGGAGGTGGAAGGAACTTTTTCCTTCAGACCTACAGCTAGAGGCCCATCTCCCAGCTTTCACCCCTAGCTGCAGGCTGCACTGAGAATGTAAGAGAGTGAACTCTTATACGAAGGGTATAAGAGAACTCTAAAGACCCTGATTGAGGGGGTGACCCTCGGGATTCTGATGTAAGCGGGGGGACTCTGGGGATCCTAATATAAGAAGAGGAGACTCTGGGGACCATGATGTACAGGATGGTGATTCTGGGGACACTGTGTAAGGTAGTGATGACTCTGGGAACACTGATGTAAGAGGGGTAGCTGTGGGGACAATGATGTAAGGGGGTGACTCTGGGGATCCAGATGCAAGGAGGTGGCTTGGGGATCTTGATGTAAGGGGGTGATTCTGGGGACCCTGATGTATTAGGGAGTGACTCTGGGGACTGTGATGTAATGGGGAAAGACTCTGTGAAATCTGATATAAAGGGGTGACTCAGGGACCCTAATGTAAAGGGGTGACTCTGGGGACCCTGCTGTTAGGAGAGGGTCTCTGGGGACCCTGAAGTAAGGGGGAGGACTCGGATTTGGAAGTGGCATTATGGGGACCTGATGTGAGACTGCATTCTATTGTCGTTTTTGTATGTTACTTCTGTCCCCTACACTCTATACATTATGTTGTACATTAAATAGTCCTAAACAAGGTGTTCATTGTCCCAACATTTGTTGGTTTTAACTAAGTTCTTCTTTAAGATAGGTACAGACAAAGTGGTCAGTTTTTATGTGCAGAAAAGCATATGTGATGGAAACATGTATTTATTATTTTTTTAAAGATCCTCCATTCTGAGGTTAACGTGCATCACTTTTGACATAGTGAGTTGGAGTAATTTGTTGCTACAAGGACTGTGGTATATCAGTGCAGTGTATACAGCAACTAGGTACAGATTCTGTTTAACTGCTAATGGACTGCCACATGCACATATACGGGAAGGCCGCTTTACGCCAGATCACGTAAATGCAAAGCAGGGAGAAAATTCAACAGCATTTACTAGTAAAAGCAGAGCAAATTGCACACATTACATTTGTTAGGCACACAGTTAAATTGTTCATTTCCACTAGATGTTAACCCATTCCCAGCCAGTGTCATTAGTACAGTGACAGTGTATAGTATTAGCACTCATCACTGTATTCATTTCACTGGTGATGTCCGTGACAGTTCACTATCACAGTCACTCTATAAGTCAATGATTACTGCCATTACTAGTATAAAAAAAAGAAAAGAAATTCCAGTATACAGTATCTCGCATTTTTGGAAATATTTTATTATATCTTTTCATGTGACAACACTGAAGAAATTACATTTTGCTATAATGTAAAGTAGTGAGTGTACAGCTTGTATAACAGTGTAAATTTGCTGTCCCTTCAAAATAACGCAACACACAGCCATTAATGTCTAAACTCCTGGCAACAAAAGTGAGTACACCCCTAAGTGAAAATGTCCAAATTGGGCCATCATTGTTTTCCAGCACTGCCTTAAACTCCTTGGGCATGGAGTTTACCAGAGTTTAACAGGTTGCCACTGGATTCCTCTTCCACTCATATGTCATCCACATATGAGGACATAACAGAGCTGGTGGATGTTAGAGACCTTGCGCTCCTCCACCTTCCATTTGAGGATGCCCCACAGATGCTCAATAGGGTTTAGGTCTGGAGACATGCTTGGCCAGTCCATCACCTTTACCCTCAGCTTCTTTAGCAAAGCAGTGGTCATCTTGGAGGTATGTTTGGGGTCGTTATCATGTTGGAATACTGCCCTGCGGCCCAGTCTCCAAAGGGATTGGATCATGCTCTGCTTCAGTATGTCATGGTTTATGTTGGCATTCATGGTTCCCTCAATGAACTGTAGCTCCCCAGTGCTGGCAGCACTCATGCAGCCCCAGACCATGACACTCCCACCACTATGCTTGACTGTAGGCAAGACAAACTTGTCTTTATACTCCTCACCTGGATACCGCCACACATGCTTGACACCATCTGAACCGAATAAGTTTATCTTGGTTTCATAAGACCACAGGAGATGGTTCCACTAATACATGAACTTAGTCTGCTTGTCTTCAGCAAACTGCTTTTGGGCTTTTTTTGTGTATAATCTTTAGAAGAGGCTTTCTTCTGGGACGACAGCTATGCAGACCAATTTGATGCAGTGTGCGGCGTATGGTCTGAGCACTGACAGGCTGACCTCCCATCCCTTCAACATCTGGCTGGCAGCACTCATATGTCTTTTTCCCAAAGACAACCTCTGGATATGACGCTGAGCACGTGCTGGCAGCACTCATATGTCTTTTTCCCAAAGACAACCTCTGGATATGACGCTGAGCACGTGCACTCAACATCTTTGGTCGAACATAGTGAGGCCTGTTCTGAGTGGAACCTGTCCTGTTAAACCACTGTATGGTCTTGGCCACCATGCTGCAGCTCAGTTTAAGGGTCTTGGCAATCTTGTTATAGCCTAGGCCATCTTTATGCAGCGCAACAATTTTTTTTTCAGATCTTCACAGAGTTCTTTGCCATGAGGTGCCATGTTGAACTTCTAGTGACCAGTATGAGAGAGTGAAAGCGATAATACCAAATTTAACACACCTACTCCCCATTCACACCTGAGACCTTGTAACACTAATGAGTCACATGACACCGGGGAGGGAAAATGGCTAATTGGGCCCAATTTGGACATTTTCGCGTAGGGGTGTACTCACTTTTGTTGCCAGCTTTTTAGACGTTAACCGATTGCCGGCCAGCTCACGTACATTTACTGTGGCAGGTTGGCTCTCCTGCACAAACCGACGTACCTGTACATCGGTCCGTGCAAGGAGGATATCGGGCGCACGCCGTGGGAGCATGCCCAACTTGATGTCCACCGGCGACCAGCGATCGCTGTAAACAAGGTGATTCCCCATTTTGCCTAATGACATGTCAGAGATCTTCTGTTTCCAGTGATCGGGAACAGTGATCTCTGTCATGTCCTAGTGAGCCCACCCCCCATATAGTTAGAACACACCCAGGGAACACACTTAACCCCTTGATCATCCCCTAGTGTTAACCCCTCCCTTGTCAGTGTCATTTGTACATTGATCAGTGCATTTTTTTAGCACTGATCAATGTAATAATGTCACTGGTCCCCAAAAAGTGTCATTTGGGGTCAGATTTGTCTGCCACAATGTTGCAGTCCCGCTAAAAATCGCAGATCGCCACCACTACCAGTAAAAGTAATAAAAAAAAATAAAAGTCCCTAAATCCATCCCGTAGTTTGTAGACGCAATAACTTTTGCGCAAGCCAATCAATATACACCTATTGCAATTTTTTTTACCAAAAATATGTAGAAGAATATATATCAGCCTAAACTGATGAATACATTTGTATATATATATATATATATATATATATATATATATATATATATATATATATATATATATATATATATATATTTATTTTTTTTTTGGATATTTATTATAGCAAAAAGTAAAAAAAAAATACCACCAAAAGAAAGCTCTATTTGTGAGTAAAAAAGGATGTCAATTTTGTGTGGGTACAGCATTGCATGGCTGCGCAATTGTCAGTTAAAGTGACTCAGTGCAGTATCGCAATAAATGGCCTGGTCATTAAGGGGGCAAATCTTTACGGGGCTGAAGTGGTCAATGGCTGCGTGTTGAAGTGGAGTTCCACCCATTTAAAAGTCATTTTTACATTGATCAGTGCATTTTTTTAGCACTGATCAATGTAATAATGTCACTGGTCCCCAAAAAGTGTCATTTGGGGTCAGATTTGTCCGCCACAATGTTGCAGTCCCGCTAAAAATCGCAGATCACCACCACTACCAGTAAAAGCAATAAAAAAAATAAAAGTCCCTAAATCCATCCCGTAGTTTGTAGATGCAATAACTTTTGCGCAAGCCAATCAATATACACCTATTGCAATTTTTTTTACCAAAAATATGTAGAAGAATATATATCAGCCTAAACTGATGAATACATTTGTATATATATATATATATATATATATATATATATATTTTTTTTTTTTTGGATATGTATTATAGCAAAAAGTAAAAAAAAAATACCATCAAAAGAAAGCTCTATTTGTGAGTAAAAAAGGATGTCAATTTTGTGTGGGTACAGCATTGCATGGCTGCGCAATTGTCAGTTAAAGTGACTCAGTGCAGTATCGCAATAAATGGCCTGGTCATTAAGGGGGCAAATCTTTCCGGAGCTGAAGTGGTCAATGGCTGCGCGTTGAAGCGGAGTTCCACCCATTTAAAAGTCAGCAACTACAAAAAGTGTAGCTGATGACTTTTAATAATCAGACACTTACCTGTTCCATGGTCCAGTGATGTGGGTTCAAGAAGCCTCATTCCTCTCCCCCTCCTCTCCGAGGCGCCGGCATTCTAACTGTGGTGTAAATGGCTGGGCAATCTTCTGGGACCTGTGACGTGTCCCAGAAGATTGAAGGGGGGGGAGAGGTGATCTTCCTTCCGGTGCTGTGGAGCCAGGGGAGGAAGTGGGAGCTGGGTGCCTGTAAAAACAGGGTACCCGCTCCTCCCCAAAAAAATGACATGCCAAATGTGGCTTGTCAAGGGGTCACCAACACTTAAAGCGGAAGTTCCATTTTTGGGTGGAACTCCACTAGTTATTTTGAGGGGACAGCAAATTTACACTGTTATACAAGCTGTACACTGACCACTTTACATTGTAGCAAAGTATCACTTCTTCAGTGTTGTCATATGAAAAGATATAATAAAATATTTACATTCCCGGGATACAGCCAATGGCTGATCAGAGTACCGTCCCACTGCTGGTACCATGTGACCGCCGTGACAAATCACAGCAGGTCACTTGACAATTGTACACAATGGATGGCTTCCTTTCATGCCATCCATAGCGTACCATTGTGTTGCCAATTGTGACTGGTCAATTTGATCACATGGTACTGACAGGGCCAGTCACAGCCCACCTGTACCATGTGATTAGCTTTGACCAATCACAGCTAATCACAACAAAACAGACTGATTCAGTTTCATTCAGTAAAATGCTTGCTTGTAGCAATGTAATTCACCATCATGCCTCTTACTAAAGACCTTGGACTGTCTACCTTCCAAAAAGGAGTAATTTTGGGGGTATTTTTACTGTCCTGGCATTTTAGAGCCTCAAGAAATTAATGGCCATCAGTACATCAGGTTTGATCAATTTTCAGACATATACCATGGTTTCTGGACTCTTATAACGTTCACACAAACTAAATAATATACTCTGATTTGGGTTATTTTCCCCAAAGAAATGTAACAGAATAAATGTTGGGCTAAATTTATGAAGAACAATTATTTATTTGCAAAATTATATATCAGAAATGAAAGAAAAATTATTTTTGTTTTTTTAATTTACATTCTTTTTTTTTGTTTATTTAGCAAAAAATAATAAACCCAGTGGTGACTAAATACCACCAAAAGAACTCTATATTTGTATGAACACAATTATAAAAATTTAGTCCATGACATGGTCATATCAGCCAAAAGTATTGCTACCCATCTGGGAATATCACGTAAGAGAGTTGGTGCTATTATCTACAACGAATTGAAAATGAGAAAGCTTGCAGCAAAGTGATTATGTTTAAAAAAATGTAGAACAGGGTGGGACTTTAATTGTCCCTCAGAGAAGTATAAAGAAAAAGAATCCAATACTGTATTTATAGAAAAATAAACACATTTTATTGTCTACAATTCAGGTTAAGATACATTACAGTCTTTATGTTGTAGTTTGAATTCAGGGTGTGCAGGTCCCTAATAGTTAACAAAGAAATGGCCTATGCGTTTTGCGGTCAGTTCCGCTTCGTCAGGACCTTGAAAGTAGCATAATGGAATATCATATGAATTCTACAAATAAACTATTAATTAGTACTGCATAGATTACATGATTAGCTAAAGTAAAACATGATGAGTGAGGTATAGATATATTGATACATTGGTCTTAGCATAAATTTACATTAATGTCATATCATGGTACATGTTTGTCAATGGAATTTATATATTACACTATGAAACATTAAACATGTGAGTACAGTTACATATTTGTACTGGTTGGTGTGCAGCGGTGTTTCTCACACAAGCAATTAAGTAGAAAAGATCAGTTAAATAGTATTAGCTGTTTAAGTATAAAGCATCCAAATTTTTTCCGATATAAGATATAGTGCTTCGTTAGCATACATCCCCACTCACCAGAAGACTGCAATCAGAGGATGTCAGCTCGATGGGACATGTGAGGCCTTGGAGCCCGTGGGCATGCTCCACCCCGCCTCAACGGAGGAGAATGGATGGGCCCCTATATATGTACAAATGATGAAGTGTGATGAGCCATATGATTACAAGGACTTAGAGAGTCATGAGGGAAAAGAGAGGGAAGGGGGGGGGGGGACAAAGAAAAGCAAGACAGGGGGAGAGAGAAAGAGGGGGAGGAGAAAGGGGGGAGAGAAGAAAAGGGGAAATATGAGGAGGGAAAGGAAGGGAGTGATCAAGAGGAAAAAGAGGAAAAGGGGGGGGAGAGAAAGGGAGAACAGAAGTAGGAAAAATAGAAAGAAAAGAAGAGGAAGGGGAGGAAAAGAAGACAAGAGGGGAAAGGGGGGAGAGAGGGGGAGAGGTGGGGAAAGGGGGGAAAGAAAGGAAAAAGAGAGGAGGAAAAAAGAAGAAAGAGGAGGGATAACAGGACAAAAAAAGGGGAAAGAAGGCATAGCAAGGAATGGAAGGGAAAAGGAAGGGGAAAGAGGAGGGGTTGGGGGGATTGTAAGAACTTACAGCCGCCATAATTCGTCCAGAGAGGTAAACGTGGGAAGAGGATTCCTGGGGTTGCCCGAGCTGCCCGGATCGAGGAAAATCCAGGATGGTTTCAATGGATCTGGAGGGACAGGGATGAACCCATCTAAACACTGATTGCTGTGGGGCGTGCATGCTAAAAGTTGCATGCAAAAAAAACCCCCGATCCATGTCCCATCTATTGCATATCCCAGGGGGCGGATCTCTTCACTCTACTGGCTGTAGTAGGTCACCAGGACAGTGAGAGAGGTCCGGTGGTGCAGAGAGTGGGGGGGCAGGACCTGAACGGCATGGCATCAAGTTGGCGCAGGAGAAACCTGCGTCGACAACGCTGCGTTCCACATGAGAGGGGGGAGGAGCCGTACACTCATCAGCCGGGAGGCTGTCAGGTGTCGGTGTCCCCTGAAGGAGGATCTAATGGGAACGCCTCTGGGGGGACCTGGTTAAGACCAGGAAATTGTCAATAGCATTGCCATCTGTTTGGACGGTGCATTAACAGACCCCTCAGTCAGTGGATAGACATGGGCAGCAAAGTGGATCCCACTGGGGTGGGGGAACTTGACTGGCCTGCAGGGGCCTTGTTAGGTCTACAAAAGATAATGGGCTAGAGCCCATAGCAGTGAAGTAATGAAAGTTATATGCTTGGGCGGGCATACACATGTATAAAATATACGTGTGTGTGTGTGTGTGTGTGTGTGTATGTATATGTATAATATATATATATATATATATATATATATATATATATATATATATATATATATATATATTTTAAAATATAGTTACATATCTGAGTGTGGATCCCCCTTACATCAGGATCCCCAGAGAGCCCCCCCATTTATATCAGGGTCCCCAGAGCCCCTCTCATTACATCAGAGAGCCCCCCTTACATTAGGGTCCCCAGAGAGCCTTCCTACTTACATCAGGGTTCCCAGAGCCCCCCTCATTACATCAGGGTTCCCAGAGAGCCCCAGGGCTCAAGAGTGTGCTACATAAAGAATGTAGGGTTTAGGAGTGTGCTACAAAAAGATTGCAAGGCTCAGCTGTGCCCATCTATGCAGCCCCACCAGTGTCCAGCAATGCAGCCTCACCAGTGCCCAAAAATGCAGCCTCACCAGCGCCCAGGAATGCAGCCTGGCCAGTGCTCACATCTCAGCTTTACCTGTGCCCAGGAATGCAGCCTCACCAGTGCCCAGGAATGCAGCCTTAATAGTGCCCAGGAATACAGCCTCACCTGTGCCCACCAATGCAGCCTCAACTGTGCCCACATCTCAGCCTCACCTGTGCCCAGAAATGCAGCCTCACCTGTGACCTGGAATGCAGCCTCACCTGTGCCCAGCAATGCAGTCTCACATGTGACCAGGAATGCAGCCTCGTCAGTGCCCAGGATTGCAGCCTTACCTATGCCCAGCAATGCAGCCTGGACAGTGCTTACATCTCAGCCACATCTGTGCCCAGAAATGCAGCCTCACCTGTGCCCAGGAACGCAGCCTCACCTGTGCCCTCTTGCATGTGACCACATATCAGCCTCACCAGTGTCCAGCAATGCAGCCTCACCTGTGCCCAGGAATGCAGCCCCACCTGTGCCCAGGATGCAGCCCCTTACCTGAGCCCAGCAATGCAGCCCACCTGTGCCCACATCTCAGCCTCACCAGTGTCCAGCAATGTAGTCTCACCTGTGCCCACATCTCAGCCTCACTAGTGCCCAGTAGGGATGAGCTTCGAGTTCGAGTCGAACTCATGTTCGACTCGAACATTGGCTGTTCGCAAGTTCACCGAACAGCGAACAATTTGGGGTGTTCGCGGCAAATTCGAATGCCGCGGAACACCCTTTAAAAGTCTATGGGAGAAATCAAAAGTGCTAATTTTAAAGGCTAATATGCAAGTTATTGTCATAAAAAGTGTTTGGGGACCTGGGTCCTGCCCCAGGGGACATGGATCAATGCAAAAAAAAGTTTTAAAAACGGCCGTTTTTTCAGGAGCAGTGATTTTAATAATGCTTAAAGTCAATCAATAAAAGTGTAATATCCCTTTAAATTTCGTACCTGGGGGGTGTCTATAGTGTGCCTGTAAAGGGGCGCATGTTTCCTGTGTTTAGAACAGTCTGACAGCAAAATGACATTTTGAAGGAAAAAACTAATTTAAAACTACCCGCGGCTATTGCATTGCCAACAATACACATAGAAGTTCATTGATAAAAACGGCATGGGAATTCCCCAAAGGGGAACCCCGAACCAAAATTAAAAAAAAAAAATGACGTGGGGGTCCCCCTAAATTCCATACCAGGCCCTTCAGGTCTGGTATGGATATTAAGGGGAACCCCGGCCAAAATTAAAAAAAAAAAATGACGTGGGGTTCCCCCTAAATTCCATACCAGACCCTTCAGGTCTGGTATGGATTTTAAGGGGAACCCCGCACCAAAAAAAAAAAAAAAACGGCGTGGGGTCCCCCCAAAAATCCATACCAGACCCTTATCCGAGCACGCAACCTGGCAGGCCGCAGGAAAAGAGGGAATTGTCAAAAACTGTCTCTTGTCATTTTTAACATTTTTGACACTTTTTTCGTGAAATGGTAGGGGTACTTATGTACCCCCTTACCATTTCACACAGGGGGGGGGGCCGGGATCTGGGGGTCACCTTGTTAAAAGGGGCTTCCAGATTCCGATAAGCCCCCCGCCCGCAGACCCCCACAACCACCGGCCAGGGTTGTGGGGATGAGGCCCTTGTCCTCATCAACATGGGGACAAGGTGTTTTGGGGGGCTACCCCAAAGCACCCTCCCAATGTTGAGGGCATGTGGCCTGGTACGGTTCAGGAGGGAGGGGGGGCCGCACTCTCGTCCCCCCCTCTTTTCCTGCGGCCTGCCAGGTTGCGTGCTCGGATAAGGGTCTGGTATGGATTTTTGGGGGGACCCCGCGCCGTTTTTTTTTTTTTTTTTTGGCGCGGGGTTCCCCTTAAAATCCATACCAGACCTGAAGGGTCTGGTATGGAATTTAGGGGGAACCCCACGTCATTTTTTTTTTTTTATTTTGGCCGGGGTTCCCCTTAATATCCATACCAGACCTGAAGGGCCTGGTATGGAATTTAGGAGGACTCCCACGTCATTTTTTTTTTTTTAATTTTGGTTCGGGGTTCCCCTTTGGGGAATTCCCATGCCGTTTTTATCAATGAACTTCTATGTGTATTGTCGGCAATGCAATAGCCGCGGGTAGTTTTAAATGAGTTTTTTCCTTCAAAATGTCATTTTGCTGTCAGACTGTTCTAAACACAGGAAACATGCGCCCCTTTACAGGCATACTATAGACACCCCCCAGGTACGAAATTTAAAGGGATATTACACTTTTATTGTTTGACTTTAAGCATTATTAAAATCACTGCTCCTGAAAAAACGGCCGTTTTTAAAACTTTTTTTTGCATTGATCCATGTCCCCTGGGGCAGGACCCAGGTCCCCAAACACTTTTTATGACAATAACTTGCATATAAGCCTTTAAAATTAGCACTTTTGATTATTCATGTTCGTGTCCCATAGACTTTAACGGTGTTCGCATGTTCGAACGAACTTTTTTCCTGTTCGCATGTTCTGGTGCGAACCGAACAGGGGGGTGTTCGGCTCATCCCTAGTGCCCAGCAATGCAGCTTCACCAGTGCCCATATCGCCCTCACCTGTGCTGGGGATCAGAGAGGAGAGGAAGAGGAGAGCCGGCTGTCTCCCACTGTGTCAGCTTTAATTTGAATCACCAGGTGCTGCCTCTTTGTTCAGCTGCCAGCTATGCTAGGCAGCACATGTCCTGACATTGGACAAGTGTGCTGTCTGTCAAAGGAGCCATACTAGGAGGCGGGATTTTGTGCTGGCGGGCACCCAGCGATTCAAATTAAAGCTGACACAGCGGGAGACACTGGCCTGACACCTGCCAGTGTGTGGCACCCGGGGCGGACTGCCCCCTTTGCCTCAGCACCCTCCCTGGTCACACTAGAGACTTAGGGGTATAGACCCCAGTTTTGGGGCTATAGCCCCAGAAGCCACCCCCTAGCAATGCCACTGCAGGCCTGCACAGAGTCCTGATCTCAACCTGATAGGGTTGAATTATATGGGATGAATTATAGCAGAGACTGTGAGCCAGGACTTCTCATCCAGCATCAGCCTGACCTCATAAATGCGATTCTGGAAGAATGGTTAAATATTCCTATAGACACACTCCTAAACCTTGTGGACAGCCTTCTTAGAAGAGTTGAAGCTGTTGTAGCTGCAAAGGGTAGGCCAATTCAAAATTGAACCATACGGACTAAGACTGAGACGCCATTAAAGTTCATGTGCGTGTAAAGGCAGGCGTTCCAATACTTTTGACAATATAGTATATATTGTAAGGGGAGAGGGCTCAGTTGGTATAGGCAGTGGTAAACAAAGCATTAGAAAGGGACACCAAGAAACAGTCTTGGGTGTCTCTATCTCATACCTGGTTTATTGCCTATTCCATTAGGTGTGCACAGCCTGTTGCATTAGGGTGTGCACACCAAAGCTCAAACACTCATGAAAGTGTATGTATAAACATTCGTGTAGTGGGTGTCAGCTGCCACCACTGCTCGCACTTTTTAACCCCCCCACAAGGACAGCAGGGAGTCTCAGGGGGACACTGAATGGCTGTGCTGCGGGCAGCTGCGGGTCCCCACCCTACGCTCAGAGCGCCGTCACAGCAGAAGTCCAGAGCTGTATGTGAGGAGAACAGAAGGGGAATCTGCGGGCATGTGTGTCCCTCTCCCGCCTGCTGCTCAGTCTGCCCCCTGCTTGAGCCCTTCAGGTAGAACACTGGTAGTGGCGCTGTGACAAGGGGAGAGTGTGGGCTGTCAGCACATCTTGGGAAGTGGAGTCCCAAGCACAGGCTGCAGAAAGGGATCTCTTATGGACAAAACCACAGCTCCCAGCATGCTGAGGGAGAGGAAGGAAGGAGATGTGGAGCTTGGGAAAGAGAGAGGGAAGAGAATAGAGAGTTGTGAGGTGACAGGATGGTGTGGCGGAACTCCAGCTAAAGAGAGAGAGAGAGGGGCAGCTGTGTGGTCCACCACCATTCAGAGCAGGGACCCAGCTCAGCAGCCCAGCACCACCCAGCTCAGCAAAGACGACCTACGCCGCATCAGGGATCATGATACCCATCCAGATATCAGCTTGGCTGCTGTCTGGTATCCTTGTCAGTTTCGCTACCAGTCATCTTGATCGGCCACCAGGAAGGGATCCGGTGCCTAACTAGATCGCTAGGAGTATCAGGAGCCTTGAACCAGCACCTGGGATTATCGTTGTGTCATCGCGCTGAGGACTGATGAGTGGTTGCAAACCCAACATCCTTCTTGACACCATACTTGACACCAAATCATGTTTGTAGCTGCCATCTCTAGCAGTTTGTCCTTTTAAATCTCTACCTAATGGAACATTCTAGAGGATTACTGCTCCACACAAGCTTCTTTAAACCTACTCTTAAAACAAGGGCCCCACTGTTTGCTAGCAGAAGACACTAGTATTCTTCACCTCAGGACCTCTAACGTTACAGAACTGTACTTACTGTACTTAGTTACATAGTTACATAGTAGGTGAGGTTGAAAAAAGACACACGTCCATCAAGTCCAACCTATGTGTGTGATTATGTGTCAGTATTACATTACATATCCCTGTATGTTGCGGTCATTCAGGTGATTATCTAATAGTTTCTTGAAGCTATCAATGCTTCCCGCTGAGACCACCGCCTGTGGAAGGGAATTCCACATCCTTGCCGCTCTTACAGTAAAGAACCCTCTACGTAGTTTAAGGTTAAACCTCTTTTCTTCTAATTGTAATGAGTGGCCACGAGTCTTATTAAACTCTCTTCTGCGAAAAAGTTTTATCCCTATTGTGGAGTCACCAGTACAGTATTTGTAAATTGAAATCATATCCCCTCTCAAGCGTCTCTTCTCCAGAGAGAATAAGTTCAGCACTCGCAACCTTTCCTCATAACTAAGATCCTCCAGACCCTTTATTAGCTTTGTTGCCCTTCTTTGTACTCGCTCCATTTCCAGTACATCCTTCCTGAGGACTGGTGCCCAGAACTGGACAGAATACTCCAGGTGCGGCCGGACCAGAGTCTTGTAGAGCGGGAGAATTATCGTTTTATCTCTGGAGTTGATCCCCCTTTTAATGCATGCCAATATTCTGTTTGCTTTATTAGCAGCAGCTTGGCATTGCATGCCATTGCTGAGCCTATCATCTACTAGGACCCCCAGGTCCTTTTCCATCCTAGATTCCCCCAGAGGTTCTCCCCCTAGTGTATAGATTGCATTCATATTTTGGCACCCAAATGCATTATTTTACATTTTTCTACATTGATCCTCATTTGCCATGTAGTCGCCCACCCCATTAATTTGTTCAGGTCTTTTTGTAAGGTTTTCACATCCTGCGGAGAAGTTATTGCCCTGCTTAGCTTAGTATCGTCTGCAAATACAGAGATTGAATTGTTTATCCCATCCTCCAGGTCGTTTATAAACAAATTAAATAGGATTGGTCCCAGCACAGAACCCTGGGGAACCCCACTACCCACCCCTGACCATTCTGAGTACTCCCCATTTATCACCACCCTCTGAACACGCCCTTGTAGCCAGTTTTCAATCCATGTACTCACCCTATGGTCCATGCCAATGGACCTTATTTTGTACAGTAAACGTTTATTGGGAACTGTGTCAAATGCTTTTGCAAAATCCAGATACACCACGTCTACGGGCCTTCCTTTATCTAGATGGCAACTCAACTCCTCATAGAAGGTTAATAGATTGGTTTGGCAAGAACGATTCTTCATGAATCCATGCTGATTACTGCTAATGATATCGTTCTTATTACTAAAATCTTGTATATAGTCCCTTATCATCCCCTCCAAGAGTTTACATACTATTGATGTTAGGCTAACTGGTCTGTAATTCCCAGGGATGTTTTTTGGGCCCTTTTTAAATATTGGTGCTACATTGGCTTTTCTCCAATCAGCTGGTACCATTCCAGTCAATAGACTGTCTGTAAAAATTAGGAACAACGGTCTGGCAATCACCTGACTGAGTTCCCTAAGTACCCTCGGATGCAAGCCATCTGGTCCCGGTGATTTATTAATGTTAAGTTTCTCAAGTCTAATTTTAATTCCGTCCTCTGTTAACCATGGAGGTGCTTCCTGTGTTGTGTCATGAGGATAAACACTGCAGTTTTGGTTACTGAAGCCCCCCGATTCACTCGTGAAGACTGAGGAGAAGAATAAATTCAATACCTTTGCCATCTCCCCATCCTTTGTAACCATATGTCCTTCCTCATTCTTTATGGGGCCAATATGGTCTGTCCTCCCTTTTTTACTGTTTACATACTTAAAGAATTTCTTGGGATTTTTTTTGCTCTCCTCCGCTATGTGTCTTTCATGTTCTATCTTACCCGTCCTAATTGCACCCTTACATTTCTTATTGCATTCTTTATAAAGTCTGAATGCTGAGGATGATCCCTCAACCTTGTATTTTTTGAAGGCCTTCTCCTTTGCTTTTATATGCATTTTTACATTGGAGTTAAGCCATCCAGGATTTTTGTTCGCTCTTTTAAATTTATTACCCAATGGGATACATTGGCTAATGCCCTTATTTAATATGCTCTTAAAGCAAACCCATATCTCCTCCGTATTCTTTGTTCCTAATATTTTATCCCAATTTATGCCTTTTAGCAAGGTTTGTAGTTTAGGGAAGTTGGCTCTTTTGAAATTCAGTGTCTTTGTGTTCCCTTCATGTTTCCTATTTGTGTGATTTATACTGAAACTAATTGACCTGTGATCGCTGTTACCTAAATTGCCCCGTATTTCCACATCTGTGATCAGGTCTGTATTGTTGGTAATCAGTAGATCCAGTAATGTTTTATTTCTAGTTGGTGCGTCTACCATCTGACCCATAAAATTGTCCTGCAAGACATTAAGGAACTGGCGAGCCTTAAATGAATGCGCGGTTCCCTCCGCCCAGTCTATGTCTGGATAATTAAAATCCCCCATTATGATAACACTTCCCATCCTTGCTGCTAATCCAATTTGTGATAGGAGATCCGTCTCCACTTCCTCCCTCAGGTTAGGGGGCCCATAGCATACTCCCAGTATTATTTTCCCCTTAGCTTCATCCCTTTGGAGCTCTACCCATAAGGATTCCACCTCCTCTCTAGCTCCCTCAGTGATGTCATCTCTCACATGCGCTTGTACATTATTCTTGATATATAGGCATACCCCTCCCCCTTTTTTACCCTCTCTATCCTTGCGGTATAGGGTATACCCTTGAATGTTTGCCAGCCAATCATGAGAGCTGTTGAACCAGGTCTCTGAAATTCCCACAAAATCCAAATCCTCCTTGTACAACAGTATCTCAAGTTCACCCATCTTGTCCACCATGCTCCTGGCATTGGTGAACATGCCACATAGTTTAGACCGGTCGCATATTGTCCTCGTATTGGGTGTTTCAAGATTGCAACTAGGACTTGCTACTATACTCACCTTGTGTTTTTGTGCTTTGGTTAACCTACCACTAATGACCCCAATACTACCCTCTGGAATATCTTCCGCGCTGGCTATCACTATCTCTGGACCCTCCCCCCCATCGCCTAGTTAAAAAACCCCTCTAACTTTTTGGCCATCTTCATTCCTAGCAGATCTGCACCCTCCTCATTTAGGTGCAGTCTGTCCCTTCTATAGTACCGGTTACCGACTGAGAAGTCGGCCCAGTCCTCCAGGAACCCAAATCCCTCCTTACTGCACCAGCTCTTCAGCCACTTGTTTACTTCCCTAATCTCCCTCTGCCTTTCTGGTGTGGCTTGATGTACCGGTAGTATTCCTGAGAATACTACCTTGGAGGTCCTTTTCCTCAATTTAGCACCTAAGTCCCTAAAATCGTTCTTTAGGACACTCCATCTGCCTCTGACTTTGTCATTGGTGCCAACGTGCACCATGACAGCCGGGTCTTCCCCAGCCCCTCCCAGTAATCTGTCCACAAGATCCGTGATGTGCCGAACCCGAGCGCCCGGTAGACAACATACTGTTCGGCGCTTCAGGTCTTGGTTACAGATTGCCCTCTCTGTCCTTCTGAGAATTGAGTCCCCTACCACCAGAATCTGTCTTTCCTTTCCCTTTGCTGCCCCCCTACTCTCACTGGAGGAGTTCTTCCCCTGGCAGCTAGGAGAGTCCCTCATCTCCAGCAGTGCTGGTCCCTGACTGGTTTCACCAAAACTTGTGTAACCCATTTCATTTCTTCATTGTGTGTTTGACTCACAAGGGTGTTTGCAGCCCAGAAGGAGCTGAGAAGTTGACAAGTCTTCTCTCCTCCCTCTCAGTGCCTGTGTTATGGGCATATACTGTAGATTACAGCCTTTTCTATACTTACAGTTGCTAAATATTGAAGGTTGTCTTTTCTAATATAATTATAATTAATTCTTTGCAACAAGGTTTAAAAGGGTTGTAAATTTTCATATGCTTTAAACCGTGATAATACAGTGGGGACAGAAAGTATTCAGACCCCCTTAAATTTTTCACTCATTAATGTACACACAGCACCCCATATTGACAGAAAAACACAGAATTGTTGACATTTTTGCAGATTTATTAAAAAAGAAAAACTGAAATATCACATGGTCCTAAATATTCAGACCGTTTGCTCAGTATTTAGTAGAAGAACCCTTTTGATCTAATACAGCCAGGAGTCGTTTTGGGAAAGATGCAAGAAGTTTTTCACACCTGGATTTGGGTCTCCTCTGCCATTCCTCCTTGCAGATCCTCTCCAGTTCTGTCAGGTTGGATGGTAAACGTTGGTGGACAGCCATTTTTAGGTCCCTCCAGAGATGCTCAATTGGGTTTAAGTCAGGGCTCTGGCTTGGCCATTCAAGAACAGTCACGGAGTTGTTGTGAAGCCACTCCTTCGTTATTTTAGCTGTGTGCTTAGGGTCATTGTCTTGTTGGAAGGTAAACCTTCAGCCCAGTCTGAGGTCCTGAGCATTCTGGAGAAGGTTTTCATCCAGGATATCCCTGTACTTGGCCGCATTCATCTTTCCCTCAATTGCAACCAGTCATCCTGTCCCTGCAGCTGAAAAACACCACCACTGCATGATGCTGACACCACCATGCTTCATTGTGGGGACTGTATTGGACAGGTGATGAGCAGTGCCTGGTTTTCTCCACACATACCACTTAGATTTAAGACCAAAGAGTTCTATCTTGGTCTCATCAGACCAGAGAATTTTATTTCTCACATCTTGGATTTCTTCAGGTGTTTTTTTAGCAAACTCCATGCGGGCTTTCATGTGTCTTGCACTGAGGAGAGGCTTCCGTCGGGCCACTCTGCCATAAAGCCCTGACTGGTGAAGGGCTGCAGTGATGGTTGGCTTTCTACAACTTTCTCCCATCTCCCGACTGCATCTCTGGAGCTCAGCCACAGTGATCTTTGGGTTCTTCTTTACCTCTCTCACCAAGGCTCTTCTCCCCCGATAGCTCAGTTTGGCCAGACGGCCAGCTCTAGGAAGGGTTCTGGTCATCCCAAACGTCTTCCATTTAAGGATTATGGAGGCCACTGTGCTCTTAGGAACCTTAAGTGCAGCAGAATTTTTTTTTATAACCTTGGCCAGATCTGTGCCTTGCCACAATTCTGTCTCTGAGCTCTTCAGGCAGTTCCTTTGACCTCATGATTCTCATTTGCTCTGATATGCACTGTGAGCTGTAAGGTCTTATATAGACAGGTGTTTGGCTTTCCTAATCAAGTCTAATCAGTATAATCAAACACAGCTGGACTCAAATGAAGGTGTAGAACCATCTCAAGGATGATCAGAAGAAATGGACAGCACCTGAGTTAAATATATGAGTGTCACAGCAAAGGGTCTGAATACATAGGACCATGTGGTATTTCAGTTTTTCTTTTTTAATAAATCTGCAAAAATGTCAACAATTCTGCGTTTTTCTCTCAATATGGGGTGCTGTGTGTGCATTAATGAGGAAAAAAATGAACTTAAATGATTTTAGCAAATGGCTGCAAAATAACAAAGAGTGAAAAATTTAAAGGGGTCTGAATACTTTCCGTCCCCACTGTATATTCAACTTGTTTATCACTACCAGGTGTGCGTCTGTTTTTTGGTTATAATCCAAAGCCAGGATAACGGTATTTTCCACATGTGTCCTTAAATGTGTTTGCAGTAAATGTATTTAACCAGGTGTGCCAAAAGGGCCAAGGTCATTCTTGGAGTTGAGGTGGAAATCAGAGAATCCAAATTCACCAAGCGGCTCCTTCGAGGGTATTGTTACATCTATATACTGTATATATATATATATATATATATATATATATATATATATATATATATATATATATATATAGTATATAGATGTAGCGATACCCCCGAAAGAGCCGCTTGGTGAATTCGGATTCTCTGATTTCCACCTCAACTCCAAGAATAACCTCGGCCCTTTTGTTAAATACATTTTCTATTATTAGATTATGCAGCTATAGCAGGAACATAATAGAGGTGTGTATTATGATTATCTATCCCTTGGAATATCACAGCGACACATTGCTTGGTCATATAATTACTACCCAGTTAACTTGCTTGTAGGGGGTAGAGGGGTGTGGTAGGATATAGTGTGGAAAAAGGTTGGTAGGTAAGGGTGATAGGTAAAGTTTGGTATATAGTAGAGGAGAGGGTAGCAGGAATGAGTGGAGGGAGTTAGGAGGGGGAGAGTGGTATCTCGGACTGGGAGGAAGGTAGTAGTGGATTGACTGGATTCTACCCTAGGTGGTTATAAAGGGTAGGTCTATAAAGCTGTAAGGTAAAGGCCCAGCTGGCTAGTTTTTGATGAGATAAGGTTATTGTCTGAGCCCCATCCACTATTGATAGGGTATAGGATCCAACTTGAAAGAGGAACCATCAGTTAGTCTTGTTTACTCTTTTTGTTGAGTTTTGTGGTTCCATAGGTGGTTTCTAGGTTTGCTCTGTTAGAGGTTTACTGGAACAAAACAGCAAAATTTTCTTTCATAGGATTAAGCTGTAGATTGTTCTGATTGAAAGTATAGGGGGGTCTTGCAGTATTAAGGGTGAAGATTTGGTGTCTCTATGTGGATTTTCCCTATGTAGGGGGTAAGTTATTATTGGTTAGTTGGAGAAGCTTAGGCATGTAAGATGTAGTGTTTAAGCTTGTCTCTAAGGGTGCATCGCTCGGCTCTCTTTTCTTCAATCCAGTTTGCATTATTCAGGTGGTTTTTGTTCAATTGCATCCTGCAGGTTGAGTAGGCCAGTTAGTTTAGTCCACGTTTCTTGTTAAATGGCTATACAGAAGACTGACAGTTTTGAAGACTGCAATTCATAGTCTGTGATGGCTTAGGGAAGCTAGGCTTTGATCCTATTTTCTGTGTAGGATGTTTTCTGGTAGAGAGATTGGGTGAGATAGACTTTGTAGAATCCGATCTGATGGTATAGATGCTTTTGATCAGGGGAGGCCAATTATCATCATGAGACCATGAAAGAGTAGTAAATCATATTCAAGTATTTTCATGCACAAAATACATTGTATTGTATGATACATTGTAGTTTTCTTATGGGTATTTGGTAAATTAGAATGGAGTCAGAGTTTTTGTGTCATGTAAAAAAGAATGATGTGAGTCTTTTACCTGTCTAGGTGAGGCGAGCTTTGCGATGTGCTGGAGAAGTAGTGGGGCTGTCATTTTTCAGTGCTCCTGAGACTCTCGATGGAGATTGTGGCGGAGGAGGGTGTCTGCAGCAACGTCTGATACTAAAATGGCCCTCTTCATCAATGCCATCCATAGAGGTGGTTCTCCTAAGTGGCCACAGTCAGAAGTCACTATATCAGTCTGGTAAGTCAACTTGTGGGATATCGAGAGTATTACAAAATTTATCCAGGTCTTCCGGGAATTCACTGTGCGACTTTGGTGCGTCGCTGACAGACAGAAAGGGAATTTCCAGTGGTATACTATTGCTCTGGCTCTCAATATATCAGGCAGAGGTAGTAATTCCCTTCTGCGCTGTAATGTGATATTTGAGAGGTCTTGGTATATCTTTATTTCAGTGCCTTGGAATGATAGTCAGTTTTGGTTCCTGGCTTTATGGAGGATTTCCTCCTTTAGAGGGAAGTCAGTGAGACAACAGACCGTTTCTCTGCGAGGGTCTATTTCTCTCCTTCTCGGGCGCAGTGCTCTGTGAATACGTTCAAAGACAATAGGGGTGTCTCTTTGGGGATATGTCGGCTTAGCTGTGTGTCTTGTTCCCGAGGGGATCGGAATCTTGTCGCTGATGCACTCCAGGATGTTCTCTCCATGACAGACTCGTGGGTGAGCTGGGTAGAGGAAGTTGCAGGGCCTCATGGAACAGAAGTTCCAGGATTACACGTCCATCTTGGAACAGAACCAGGCCACGCCCTCTTGTCCTGAACTTTTATACAAAAAGGCAGCAAACACAGTTCAATGCAGGAGGGTTTTGTATAGCAAGTAACATAGGATAAAGCAAACAAAACACCTGCTAGTCCAAGCCACTGACTAAACTCATGTCAGTTCCAGGCTAACAGGGTGCCCCTCAATGAGTTCCCCAAACACACAGGATACTCTTGTACATTTATCGTGTTCTGTCAGTGTCTTTTCACCAATAAGCAGGATCTCACAGCATAGAGAGTGAGAGAGGGAGCATAGAGAGTGTGAGATGGAGAGAGCCCTAGCAGCAGTCAGCTCATGTGTAAAAACAGCCTGTGGACAGCTGAGACTGATTAATGAGGTCTGACTATGGACCTAGAAATGGAAGCTTTCTCAAAGTGTTACAAAGCGTTTGTGTTGTTTGTTTTCTCCATATCAGACACAAACCTAGAACCCCTCACTATATGTAGGCAGGAAACCTAGGTGACAAATATACACCATCTACAGTCCTGCCAGCCAGGGCCTCACATACCATTTCCCTCTGTTAAAATCTGTGTGAATAAGCAGTTTACTACCATAGAGTGTTACCCAATGCTGTAGATAAAGTATTTGGCTTCTGCTAGGCCTTTTGCCCTTTTTGTTTGGTTTGGGTGTTATGGGTGCCTTATGAAAGGAATTTTAAACTGCATTGACCTTCTGTAGATAGGTATCTGTCAGAAACCATGAATCAGACTGAGACAGAAGTACAGTTAAATCACATTTGTTTAATAATAAAAGTAAATAGAACAAATGTAGTCAAAACATAGCCAGGGACATCAAATACCCTTTTTTTAAAAGAAACCACAATCTCAGGGTAACTCAAGACAACAGGTTTTTGCATCTCCCTTTGTGGGTTTGTCCAGGCCAAGGCTTTCTCAGAAAGCAAAAAAATCACGAAACCTACTTTGCTTCTGTCCGTGGGAAATGCCTGGGGCAGCATTTCAAAGTATATCTCAACCTGGTTGAGAAACCCTCTGCATTGGACTGGATCACCCCCAAACAACTGGGGAAGCTAAGCGGAACCAGACATACCTCTTATAGAGGTAATACTCGAGGCGGGTGCCTGCACGGAGACTGGAGCGGCAGCAGGGACGGCCTGTAACACAGGTTGTCCTGAAGAAGCCACAGTGGGAGATTCCAGGTGAGCCATGCGACTCAGGAGCATCTGTAACGCCATGGCAAACTGATCCATGCGGTGATCCCGCTCATCTAATCTGAAAAAAATATTACCAACAAGTGGATTGACTGCATCTTCTGAATTCATGGCCTTCAACTACTGTCAGAAACCATGAATCAGACCAAGACAGAAGTACAGTTTAATCACACTTGTTTAATAATAAAAGTAAATAGAACAAACGTAGTCAAAGCATAGCCAAAGTTCTGTAACCAGAACGGATAGTCAGACAAGCCAGAAAGTCAGGAAGCCAGAGATCAGTGTAGTGGAACAGCAAGCAGGATCTGGAACCAGAAGCAATGTCAGCCAAGCAAGTCTTGTACAAGAACGCAGGAGATAGTCTCTGTGATGTTGACCAAGGTGAAGGCAGAGATCATCTGGGCATGACTGACAAGCAGGATTTCATCAACAGGTGAGTCACTGTGGAGAGACAGGAGCTGGCAATTAGCCGACAGCTGAGCGGCTTGGCACTGTCATCATTTACGGATGCCTTATATTTTTTTTAGTGAATGCAAGGCACACTCTGATTGGATGAGGTAGAGATTGTGACATCACTGCCTCACCTCTCTACCTCGTCCAATCAGAGAACACCTTGGATTTATTGGAAAAAAAGGCATTCTGTGAATGGTGGCAGTGCTGAGTGAGCAACTATCTATTGTTAATATGCAAAAGGTCAGCCGCTCAGCATTGGCTCCAGGGACTACTGCTATTGCTGTAGCAACAGGGATTACTACAGTGAAATACAGCTTCCACAGTTATCTCTCAGGTATGAGATATGCATACTTACATTGTTCTAAGCTTTGATGTAACTATGTAATAAAATTCATACTTAAACCTCAGCTTTAAGAATTCCTATAACAATGTATATTATGCTGACTTAGGAAGAATGGAAGGAATATTTTTTAAAGTTTTTCACACTCTCAGCTAATAATACTTATATAATCATATGGCAACTGGTATATCCATTTTTTCTGGCACTAAAACTATTTTATTTGATTCTCCAACTATGACCACTAGTGGGAAATTGCCAACACTCCCCTCAAGTTAAGGAAAAATAGTGACATCATCCAGTTCCAAAAACAGAAGAAGCCACTAACTAAACTCCTGTCAATTCCTGACTAACATGGAACCCCCTAATGGGTTCCGTAAACAAAAAAAAACAGACAGATATTGTATCTTTTTAGTGTTCTGTCAGCAGCCTTTTCATCCAGTATCAAGCCCTCACTGCAGGGGAGTGAGAGGAGAAAACCCAAATCAGTCAGATCACAAATAAAAAGGCCTGTGGAAAAGTGATGCTAATTGATGAGGTCTGGCTATTTGGTAAGGCTACATTAACACTTGCATTCCTATGTTTAGCTTTTCTAAATGCTAGAGAAATTATCTGGAAAGTATAAACTTTATTTGTCCCAGATGACTTTTCCTGTATTTAGATGTTTCAGCCTTAAAGTGATTGTAAAGTATCATTTTTTTTTCTCTAAAAATAAAAAAAACCTGCTCTGTTACCTGCTCTGTGCAGTGGATTTGCACAGAGCAGCCCAGATCCTCCTCTTCTCTGGTCCCTCTTCGGCTCTCCTGGCTCCTCCCTTCTGTTGAGTGACCCCACAGCTAACAGCTTGTTATGGGGGTACCTGAGCCATGTCACAGCTCCCTATGTCCAATCAGACACGAAGCCCCCTTTCGGCCCCGTCCCCTCTCTCTCCTGATTGTCTAACTGACTTTGATTGACAGCTGTGGGAGCCAATGGTGCCACCGCTCTGTCTCAGCCAATCAGGAGGAGGCTGCTGGATGACTGAGGCACTCATGAAGCATTCACGGAAATTGCTGGAGAGAGATGGGGCTCAGGTAAGTATTAGGGGGTGCTGGGGTGGCTGCTGTACACAGTTTTTTTTTTATCCAAATGCATAGAATGCAGGTTTTCTTAAAATTTGACTTATAACCAGTTTTATTTTTAAAAGGTTGCATGAAAATCAAAAAAACATAACAGAAAATAAATCCTCTCCATGCAGGCACTAACTAAACAGTTCAGGATCCCAACTGCCAGTCCCAGGCCAAGAGCTATTCTTTACTTATACTGCTTTATTTACACCACCTGTTGGTGGACACAAGTGTACTGCAAAATCAGGTCCAGAAGCAACCCTACCAAGGTGGCTGGTAAAACCCGGAGCAAATTCCACCTTAGTTCTCTGCAAATAAACCCATGTGAGGTGAAAAAATAATGTTCATTAATCACCTGGCCTTTCATAATGTCACATATCCCCCCTCTGCTCAACTCCCTGCGGCTGAGCAACTGTCCCAACCAGCCAATGGAAGGGGCATCTGAACAGGAATAGATCGAAGACTCTCTTTAAGGTTTTCGATGGGAGGTGTGTAGGATCAATTAGCAATATGGTGGACTTGCAGTTGGATAAAGGTTCTATGCGTTGTATGAAAAATGAGGTGCAGTTAAGATGGCTTTTTCTGAAGTTGTCAGGCAGCGATCGATGAAAGATGCCCATCATTTTTTGAGTTTGGTATTGGGCCAGTTTTTGTGGAGCATAGCATCTAATTTTTCTTGGAATAGTAGAGTTTTGAGTAATCAGAAAAAAGAGGGGGATTAACTGCGCATAAGTGAAATCATGTGAACAATAAGAAAATTAAAAAGCTATGGATTCCTATTTGTAACACAAAGTAAAATCATAAAAAATATTGAATTGCGCTAATAAAAAACTAGTGTGCATACAAGTGATGATCAGTTCCCCTTTGGGGTGAATTCCAAATAAATGTGTAAACATATAAATTATATAAATTGACAATATATAAATAGAATGACAGATATATAAATCATCAAAAGTGCAATCTTGATGTGCAACGGTGAAAGAAATACTTGTGTAAGTCCATATGAAACAAAAAGATGAATCACCCAAGTGTTTGTTAGAATACAGTTGAGGTCCTGCTGAGTGAGGACAAGGTGCTTAGGTCCACCACCACATACAGAGTGACTGGCCGCTTACCAGAAACTCATGACCCCCCATTACAGAGGGTCTGAGTGAGCTGTTAGATCTGATTGCTCCGGACCACCACTGAAAAACCGAGATTTGGCACTGGGATGGAACGTCGGAGGCCATGATGGGGATGAATGGATCAGCGGGAAGTCAGGCTCTCAGCAGAGTGATATAACCATCTCTCCATTTAGAGAAAGGTTCGTGCTGGAGACCTGGAAGAGTGGGACCATAGGGTTGCCATGGACTGGAAGAAACCTGGAGATGTAAGATGAAAGACCCAATTTTTCCTCACTTCTCTCCATGCTATAATCATGTCTCTGAACAGCAGATTTTGATATGAATTGGGATCCATTGCAGTGAGCCATGAAGGAGGGCGGAAAGATTTATTGGGTAAGCCAAGTCCGATTCTAATCCATAATTGGAGTATTTTGACGCTTGTGTAATCCAGTCCATTCCTGTTTTCAGGAGACATGCTGAATTATATACTCTAATATTTGGCATGTTGCCCCCCCCCCCGCTCTTTGGGAGAAAAAGTTTGGTCAGTGCAATTCTAGGTTTGCTCCTATTCCATATGAAGGAGGTAATTGCCTTGTTTAAAGCGGAGTTCCACACAAAAATGGAACTTCCGCTTTTCGGAACCCTCCCCCCCCTCCGGTGTCACATTTGGCACCTTTCAGGGGGGAGGGGGGTGCAGATACCTGTCTAAGACAGGTATTTGCACCCACTTCCGGCATAGACTCCCATGGGAGTCTACGCCACTTCCCGTCCCCACCCCGCTGTCTGCTGGGAACACACAGCTCCCAGGAGAGAGCGGGGACCACTTGGGACGCGCAGCGCGACTCGCGCATGCGCAGTAGGGAACCAGGAAGTGAAGCCGCAATGCTTCACTTCCTGATTCCCTCACCTAGGATGGCGGCGGCGGCAGCTGCCGAGAACCGAGCGTGTATTCTAAGGCAGCAAGGACTTTCCTCAGATTGGATGAGGACCTACCTTTGGTGAACCCCAATTGTGCATGATGGATAAGGGATGGCATGATGCGTGCTAAACGAGAGGCTATAATTTTAGAGAGTATTTTGGAGTCTATGTTTAGCAATGAGATTGGGCGGTAAGACCCTGGCTGCAGTGGATCCTTTCCCTTTTTGGCAATTAGTTTTATATTTGCTTGGTGACCTGTTGGGAGGTAAGGACCACCATCCCAAATTTTGTTGTAGACTGAAAACAGGGAGGGGGTGATATCTTATTTTAACAAGTGTAGCTGTTAGGGCCAGGGTCTTACCGCTTGCCAGACCTTTAATGGAGACTAGGATTTTTCCTCTGTAATTGGGGAGTTTGAAGTTGTCAGTAATTTAGGTTTAATCCATGGGAGGGGTGAGAATTCTAGCCATTTGGTCGCTTCGCAGGGATCTAAAGAGCATAAAGGTTGGCGTAGAATGTTTCCAAAGTTTTTTTAATGTCCTTGGGAGAAGTGGAAAGAGTGCCGTCAGTGTTGTGTAAGGCGGTAATATGTCTGGGGAGGTATGTGCCTTTTGAGAGTCTGGCAAGTAATCTCCCTGCCTTATTGCCAAATTTGTGAAAATGTAATTGGGTATGGGTAATTTTTAAGCGTTCTAGGTTGTGTGCCCAAATGTCAAAGCGGTCCTTGGATTCCTGCCATGCCTTTCGGTTTTCTGGAGTATTCCGCTCTGTAGGTTGTTTCTGGGCATTATGTAGACTATGACTGGTCTCTAGGTATGTTTTGTGTGCATTCTTCTTGTAGGCCGATATGAAGGATATTATCCTTCCTTGGGGGAATGCTTTGCCTGCCTCCCAGAACAGATTTGGATTGTCTGCGTGGAAGCTATTGTTGTGTCTGTACTCCTTCCAGGCCTTTTTCAGCATGGACTGAAAGCATTCATTTTAGTTTAGGTGTGATGGGAAGTGCCATTGTCTAAATTCTGGGTGGGTTTGGAGGTTGTCCAACATAACTGAGATAGGGGAGTGGTCTGAAACGGCCATGTCATGAATGCGGGAGTCCCTGACTATGTGGAGCAAAGAGGAGGTGCAGAGAAAATAGTCTAGCCTGGCAAAAGATTTATGGACTGGAGAGAAAAATGTGACTTCTTTATCTAGGGGGTGTTGAATTCTCCACGTGTCTATTAAGTGGAGGGCGTTCACCATGTGGTAAAAGTTGGTGAATAGATCTCCTGTTAACGGTCTTAATTTACAATGGAAACTGGATCTGTCTTCAGAGTTGTTGATGACTGAGTTGAAAAAACCTCCTATGAGGTGGGGGAGGTTGGACTCAGTTGCTAATTGGGTTGTGAGGTCGGTGAAGTAGGATTTGTCTGGGGAGTTAGGTGCGTAGATGTTGGTTATCCTGATTTCTCTGGATGGGGATTTAAGGTGGATTGATACTGACCTTCCATCCTCGCCGCTGTCAACTGATAATACATTGCATGTTAATTTTTTATGAAGAAGTATGATAGTACCTGCTTTGCTGCCTTTAGATGCTGATCCTATCACCCTGCCTACCCATAACTTTTGCATTCGGAAAAAATCGCTTTCCGCTAAGTGTGTCTCCTGGAGCAGTGCTTTGTCAGATTTTAATCTACTTAGGTGTCTAAGGACCTTCATTCTTTTTGTAGGGGAGCGCAGCCCCTTAACATTCCAGGATGTTATGTGTATAGTGGCCATGGATTAGGTTAAATGGAGATAGTGTATGGGGTAGAGTGTGTAAATTACCTGTGTGGTACGATCCGTCAAAGGGGGCTGGCGAGGTGTTGCAATTTTCCAGATTCTTAATTGAGGGAACCATCCCTTCTTGAGAGAGTGAGGCAGAAAGGAAAAGAAAAGGAAAGAAAAGTAAAATAGAGTAAACTTGAGATACAAACATTTTTGAGACCACTTTTTTCTGTATGCTCATTACACCACCTGACAGACCACAATTCCGCAAGCCAGAGAGATGTGTTGTTAGGGTAGGGCACCCCTCCCCAGAAAGTAATTTAGATCTGGGAAAAGTGCTCCACCATCCCCTGGCTTGCAGGATTTCCCTGTTGGGTGGGCTCAGAGACTAAAGAGCATAGTGGCCTCGCCAGACAGAAGACCCATGGTGGGTTCTGGTGGCAAGGAGCATAACAAAGAACACTTCATAAACACTGAGAAAACTGCATATGAAATATTTGGAACTCGGAATATAGGAATAGTTAATCAATAAATCAATGAGGGAAACTCAACTGGGGAGTAACATCTGACATTTCTAGGATTTCACTCTGTGTATAAACCTAGAGGTGGTTGGTTCCTGGTGGATCAGGGCTCCAATAGAAAGGATACATCCGTCACTGCAATTGGTGATGGGCTCTCTTTTAAGATGATTTCAGTGATGAGTGAGTTGGTCCAAGGTGTGTTTAAGGTGTTTTGACGGATCCTTCCTGGGGCTTCTTTGCTCCCTGGGCCCACTTTTCACTTTGTCTGCGTATGTTAGAAATTTTTTTTTTGTATCAACACAGAGTGGTGCTGTGGATACCTGAAAGGTACTATGTGCCACGTCCCGAAATTGAATATTGAAAAAGGGAGATTGTGGGCTT
This sequence comes from Aquarana catesbeiana, assembly GCF_042186555.1. Lineage (NCBI taxonomy): Eukaryota > Metazoa > Chordata > Amphibia > Anura > Ranidae > Aquarana > Aquarana catesbeiana. The sequence goes on along the minus strand of NC_133334.1, from coordinate 131,365,991 downwards.
GGACTTTATAGGCACGATAACAAGTATTGTACAGTTAAAAACTAAAATTTATTAAACATAGAAAACATTATATTATTTTTTAAAAAAGAGAACAGATACAATATCTGTAAAAAATCAGTCCATAAAGATGCAATTACAGTAGTACAATCCATACATAGCTCAATGAAGTAACATATACAATATGAGAATGAGATACCAATCATTCCATCATAAAATTATGTACTCTAGGAGAGAGCTATGTAGTCGGTAGGTATTGCTATCTTAAAGCTCAACATGTTACGCGCATAGCACTTCTTCAGGAGCATGGAACAGATTTACTAGATAAAATACAAAACATTAAATAAGTATGACAGATAGTATAAGTCTGCAAAGTGAACAAAAATAATATAGAAATCTATAAACACTGCGAATTGGAGATGCTGAGATGGAAGCCCACATAGGCCAGTCCTAATCAGGCAGGACCTAGACAGTATTCGCTCACTATGGGGACGTATGCAACAAAATAGTATTTTGTATAAGCTCATATTGTGGTAGATCTTATATACATATCAGTATAAATACCAATGGGATGTTCCTGGGGTAAAAATTGGTAATAAGAAAAAAGGGGGGAGGGGAAACGGGGGGGGGGATTAGGGGGGAGGAAAGGAGGAAAGGGGAGGGGAAGGGGGAGGGGAAGGAAGAGGGCCCGCCAGAAATCACTGGATAGAATACATTTCCTAGATAAGGTTTTAGTAATATTAATATATACTCACATATGGCAGACTTTAGACAAACAGAAATTGATTCATAAAAACACAATTTATTTATTTTAACAATTCAGCTAGAAGGCTGGATGGTTACAAATCTTGGTGGTCAAAGTTGGGTAATGAATGGTGGATCTAATAAATAATAAGTAAGTATAACCAATAATTAAAATAACATCATGAATATTACCAGTGGCGTCATAGGGATAGTGACACTTACCGTAGTAGTAATAATATGATAGTGCAATGAAAAAAAACAAAAAAGAAAACCAAATTGATTGACAACATGTACTGTAATATATAATGCTAGGAAAATCTAGCAACACATATTGCTGACAAAGCAGCTGGACAAAAAGGAAACAAAAAGTGCCAATGTAACACCAATTTCTATGTAGGGGAAGCAGCGGTCAGGGTCGCTTGTATGTAGTCAAAAAAATTATTAAGTATTCCATATAGATGTTATTAGTGTAGGACCTAATGGGATGCAAACAGACAGAAAGAAAAATTTATTAGAAGGTTAATAGATGCCAGTAAATAACAATTAAAGTAGATAATAAATAAGGGCTAGCGAGGAGGAAGGAAGAGGGCAGGGGGAGTGAAAGAAGGGAAGGATGGTAGTGAGCCGATAACAAAACCTATTCCAGGAACATATCTGCTGCTGGTAATCAGTAAAGATAAGTAACCATGAAAAGCAGCCCCTCGGGTATGGGGTGACTGCAGCAAAGGACTGGGTAGAGGGACGCTGAACAGCGTGCCTTTGTACACACGCCCCGCTTGTCGTCAACCAATCGGCGTCCGCCGACGTGATGTCATCCAAGCCAGCCGCTCGGTGCAGACTGCGCATAATCCTGATCTCAGCGTCAGCATGATGGAGCAGCCTGGCACACGAGAGAGGGATCGCAGATGCCGCTTTTAAATTAGGTACAACAGGGGAGCGCCCCCTGGTGGTACCAAAGTGCGCCAACAACCCTTGGGATTAGGGATGTGGCGCTGTTCGGCTGCATAGTGGTGAAAGTTTAGCCCAGAGAACAACCATAACGGGCTACCGAGGAATAACAAAACAGCATGGGTCCAAAAATCGGAATGTACTCCATTAGACATATATTATAAAAAACATATACATACACAATTGTATATATCATAATACAAAAATTATGGCTATTGTATCCCAATATCTAAGATTGACATAGATGGTATCTGGTAAAGTGCATTTAAATCTATGGTCTATCTATGATAGTTCTAATTTGCTTGTGCTGATTGTTGTATCTAGTGATGATCCTGATAGCATTGGTGTCATTTTTAGGTTTCTGGAAATATAGCAGCTCATTCCTTGATTGTAAGGAGACTTTTTGAAAGATCGTTTAAGTGAGGCATGAGAGTAGCCTCGCAACAGCAGTCTTTTTTGCAGTTTGCTTCTATTTTGTAGACGGTGTCATTTGAACAATTCCGTCTTACCCTGAGGTACTGACTATAGGGAATAGAGTCCATAAGGGGTTTGGGGTGGAAGCTGGTAGCATGCAAAATTGCATTGCTTGATGTGAGTTTCCTATAGAGCCTGCTCAAAATGGCTCCCCCCTCTCCGCTATAGGCTTCCACATCCAAAAAAGGTGATGCAAGATTTGTCAAAGGACATGGTAAAACTTGAATTGAAGTCATTCCTGTTCATCCTTAGAAGACATTGTTGGAGTAAATCAGGTGGTCCATCCCAGATGATGAATATGTCATTGATGTACCGGTACCAGCCAAGGATGTGGTCTGTGTACATCGATAAGGCTTCATTGCCTAGGAACATGGCCTCCCACTCCCGCAGATACAGGTTGGCATAAGATGGGGCACAACACGTCCCCATCTCAACCCCCTGCACCTGGAGGTAGTGGGAGCCATTAAAAGTAAATGTATTGTGGTTGAGGATAAATTTCAACAAGGAAATAATGAATTCTTCGTATATAGGGTCTATACCTTCAGCTCTTTGCATAATGTGTTTAATGGCCGCTATACCTATTTCATGAAGAATTGAGCTTTACGGGGATTCAACGTCAACTGTTACTAGTAGAGCACTCGCAGGGATTCTTAATTTATCAATAATTTGTAAAAAAATGAAGTGTATCCTTTACAAAGGAAGATAGAGATAGAACAAAAGGTTTCAAAAATTCATCCACCAATTTGCTAGCATTTTCACTTATGGCTCCTACACCGGAGATAATCGGTCTTCCAGGTGGGTTATTAGCATCCTTGTGTATTTTTGGAAGTGCATAAAATACAGGGGTTCGAGGAAAGTTGTTTCTAATAAATTCCCAGAGTTGTTTGGTTATTATGGAATTTGAGTAGGCAGAGTCTATTAATGAATAGAAATCATCATTATATTTCTTTACAATTTTGGCCAGAATTCGGCGGTACCATTCTAAATTGTTGAGTATTTTATTACACATATTAACATATTTCTCATTATCGAGCACAACAATATTCTCGCCTTTATCTGCGGCCTTTATAGTAATTTGGTTGTTGCTAGATAATGTTTTCAGTGCCAACATTTCTTTTTTAGTAAGGTTGTTTGGATGTTTTGTATGAATTTTTAGCTTATCTAGTTCCTTGCCAACCAGTTTAAGGAACGCCGCTGCATTTGGATGAGTACTCGGTGCTGGACAAAAGTCTGATTTTTTCTTTAATCCGGACCTATTTGTCTTGGGAGTGTCACTTGATGTTTCAATTGATTTTAAGATCTGGGAGAGATCAATTTTGTCAATAAGATCAGTTTGATCACTCTCCTCAAGGAGAGAGACCAACTAGTCTACTGCCTGACTTTCCTGTGGAGTGGCGTCTATCGACGTTCCTTGTTTATGTTAAAGTTTTTTTAGAATTAATTTATGGACAAAGAGTTGGAGATCTTTGTATATCTCAAATTTGTCTGCATTTTATTTTGGGCAGAAATTTAGACCTTTCTTTAAGATAGCTATTTCATCTTGGGATAATTCGTATGATGAAAGGTTGTTTATGTTGAGCTCAATTTCACCTTGTTCACTGGAAGGTATTACAGGGACTACAGTGCTACTTGTGTATACGTGTTGAGATTGGATTGTGTAGGTTGGGCACCCATGAGGATCCTATCTAAAAAAGACGGATCATTAGAGATTGTATCAAATGACTCAATAGTTGAAGTGTTGGGTTGAGAACTAGATTCTCTTGTTTTATTTTGCTGTGTGGGGAGATTTTCATTTATTAAAGTATGAGTGTTAACCATTGGGTTTGGTGTTTTAGTGGTTGAATCATGTGCAGGTGTAGAGTGAGTTAATTTTTTAGGGATATCCAAGGTCAATTTTTTGGCCTGTTGTCCCTCAGTGGGGTCGCCATAATAGAGACGTTTAGTGCTTTGCCCTGTTTTGGATTTGTGGGGAATCTGGGAGGGAGCTTGGGGTAAATTAGAAATCTGTTGTGGAGAGGTAGATTGATGTCCCTGATAATAATTGCCTTTATTCTTGTTATGTCTATTTTGGGTCCATTTATAGGCCTTGCCATCTTTAAAGGCATTCCTGTCCCGAGTGAGTTTCTGTCCTTTCTTTATTAGTATGTCTCTATTGAATGCTTCAAGATGCATCTTCAATCTATCTTATTTATTTGTAATGGGTCTCTGATTTTTAAATTGCTGTAACTTACTACAGAGATTTACAATATCTATGTCCAAAGTATTAGATCTTTTACTATACTCCTCTGTTAGAATTTCCATTAAGCTTTGTGAACAACTTCGTAGTACTTTTTCCCATATTTCTTTGAATTCTGGATCCAGACCATCGAGGGTAGGGAAGATCTGGACTCGCAATCCCACTGGATTGATGTCCTCCTTAATGTAGTCTCGAAAAGATCTAATATGCCAGTATAGCATAGATTTTTTCTCCAGAATTTTAGACAGTCTGGAGAAAAGAGAGGAAATTTCTGAATCTATGTGTTCTTTATCTCCAAAATCTTTTAAATATACCTCCATGAAGGATTCAAAGTCGTTAACCCGTAAAACCTGTCATGCTGCCTCTATATTAGAGTAGCTTAATGCAAAAACTTTTTTATTGTATGCTTAAATGAGTTATTCAGATGTATGAGATTATAATATACAGGAAGTTGCCGAACATAGAGCGGGGAGCGGTATCTACTACCAAATAAATCAGAAAGTTTTTTTTTGTAGAATGGCAACTTGCTGTATTATGTGCCACATCCAGTAATAAAGCTAGACAAAAAGAAGAACCCCCTAGTGGTGGACTTTTAAGGCACATAAAAGATTTAAAAGTATATTAATACAAATATAGTTTATTGAATTTTTAACATTAAAAACACAACAATGGTGCAGCATCTACTGTTTGGAATGCATAAAAAGCATTTTTTACAACAATATACAAAGTTAGAAAGTACTCTTGCACCCAACACATTTCGGAGTGTGTGAACCTCCTTCCAAAGGAGTGGGTGTGAACTAGAGACATTTCTATTCTAAAAAAATATAGAAAAAGCAACTATAAGCATTTAAGCATATGTATGAGTATAACAATTCTCAATATGGTCTCCAAATTTCTTGCACTTATGTTGTTATAATGTATTGCTGGTTTAGCATTCCATGTAATTCTAATTAAAAACAGCAGCAACGACACGGTCTGTCTACCAGATATATTCTTGGTTCCAAAAGAAAGTGGTGGTTTTCAGTGGAAAGTTATTTTATATCCATACTTGGATGGAAGTATGAATTCATTCAGATAGTGTGTATTTTTTCTAATAATAGTAAGGAAGGAAATGAATCCTCCCTTAGCCTTCCAAAGAAAGGGAGGCCAGTGAGGGGCGTAGTAATAGGGTGAACATTCTGAGGATACACTGAGGCCGAAAGGCAAGCCCTGCAAAAAACATAACAGTAAAAAGGGTTGTATAGTATGGTATCATATTTGCTTCAAAGTATAAAGCAATAATTATGTTTAATTAGATGGAAACTAATTTTGTGTGCAAACATTAAATCATACCTGAAGGTTGTTATGAAGCTCAGCGGCTGATGTTGCTAGTGTGTGGATAGTAACTATAATAGTGACAAAATAAATAAATAAATCACTTATTTCATTGATTGAGTAACTAGTTTTAAATATTATGTAGAAACATTGTAAATGCACTATCATAATTGCCATATCACTATATCCTTGGGGCAGAATGAGTTAGTTTATTAGAATTTATTTCTAAATAAAAAAGAGTAAAAAAAGCACTGAGCCTTAGTAAAAATAAAAATTATTATATTGATATTGTTAGTTAATTTCTGTTTCCTAAATAAGGACAACAGCCTTCTATAAATTTAGGCAGAGTCTTAACATTAGAGGTTGTAAGCAGCACACAAAAAAAGGGGAGCAGCAATGGTCAGTAGAAAAATATTTCTTACCTATGTTCCAAGGAAAAACAAGTTCTGACAGTACAGACCGGTGGCACACAGCAAAGTGTCGTTGACATCCGGCCTGTTCGTACAATACTGGTATAAAAACCCTCCCCTCCAATCAGCTGTCACTGCTGATTGCAACAGCTGATGGTGTAGAAGGGAGAGGGAGCAGGGATTCGCTGAATATGGCCCCCCGGGCTAAGTGCGCGCCGCCCCGTCCAAGGCGCGCATGCGCGGGCACGCACACACATCAGGACGGGGCCGCGCCCACTCCACCCGCCGACGCAGCAGGCTTCCCCAGCGGACTGCGCATGTCCGCTGTGGTCACAATATGAGGGACAGCCATAGATGAAATTGACTGTGCCCTCACATAACGCCGCCACGGGTTACAAGGCCCGGCGGCTTGGTGTGCCGGGCGAAACTCAGATCAGTTTAAAAGGATCATAATGATGTTTGATGGATAACATTTATATCCCATGTGTGGGTCTTTTTCATGGCAAGAAATTAATCCGTGGTTACATTCAGCCATAGTCGGAAACAAAAAAAATGTATAGTGGTAGCGGATGTTAATTAATATGACAGGGTTGCGTGGCATTTCAGTTTACATAAGGTGAGATACATTGAACAAGACAGGCATAAGTATACATCATGTGGTTGGATGATAGTGCCTATTGGATGGTATAGACAAATTATACAATGTATTTAATCATTTTCAATTACGTATATTTTGGCAGGATCAACATAGATGGAACATATTTGGACATGATATAGTACTGAAACAAGAGAAACATAGGTCGGCTTCATACAGTTGAATGGTACTGGTTGTTAAGTATATAACAAGGTTACATAGAATATTTAATCGCATGAGATGACATATATTTTGGCAGGATCAAAAACAGAATATCCCACTCAAATAAATTGTACGCATTTCTATGTTGGCAAATCAAACATTATTGTTCCCTTCCTCCCGAGGAAAAACCCTCGAGGAAGGGTTTAAACCAGATAGTTTCATTTAAACCAGGAGGCTGGGTGGCTTTTAATCTATGGATCCATCGTGATTCCATTTGCAATAGAATCTTGTTCCAGTCCCCTCCTCTAGGACTTGGGTGAATACGGTCTAGAATCAAGAACCTTACTTTCGGAAATTTTCCATTATGAACTAGTGTGGTGTGTCGACCGAGAGGAAGGTCAGGTCGCAGGTTTGCATGCTAGTTATATGTCTATATGCCCGTTTTCAAAATTCTAATTTTGTTTTGCCAACATAGAAACACAGTGTACAATCACACAAAAGCATATAGATTACCCCCAAAGTTTTACAATTGGCGAAATGCATTGGGTAAAACGTTTGACCGTTAGGAAGGACAGGATTTTTTTGTGTGAGCATGAATTTGCAATAATTACATGCCCCACATTGAAAGGTTCCCTTATATTTGCAATGGAATTTGTTCATTTCCCCTTTATATTTGCTGGTGACAATCCTGTCCCTAAGAGATGTGGCTCGTTTGAAGGTAAATAGTGGCCTCGGTGGGACAAACTGTCCCAATGCTGGGTCACATTGAAGCATGTGCCAATATTTATCTGTGATAATTCTACTTTGCTTGTGCTGATTGTTGTATCTAGTGATGACCCTGATAGCATTGGTGTCATTTTTAGGTTTCTGGGAGTATAGCAGCTCATTCCTTGATTGTAAGGAGGCTTGTTTGAAAGATTGTTAAAGCGAGGCATGAGAGTAGCCTCACAACAGCAGTCTTTTTTGCAGTTTGTTTGCTTCTATTTTGTAGATGGTGTCATTTGAACAATTCTGTCTTACCCTGAGGTACTGACTATAGGGAATAGAGTCCATAAGGGGTTTGGGGTGGAAGCTGGTAGCATGCAAAATTGCATTGCTTGATGTGGGTTTCCTATAGAGCCTGCTCAAAATGGCTCCCCCCTCTGCTCTATAGGCTTCCACATCCAATAAGGTGACGCAAGATTTGTCAAAGGACATGGTAAAACTTGAATTGAAGTTGTTCCTGTTCATCCTTAGAAGACATTGTTGGAGTAAATCAGGTGGTCCGTCCCAAATGATGAATATGTCATTGATGTACCGGTACCAGCCAAGGATGTGGTCCGTGTACATTGATAAGGCTTCATCGCCTAGGAACATGGCCTCCCGCTCCCCCAGGTACAGGTTAGCATACGATGGGGCACAACATGTCCCCATCTCAACCCCCTGCACCTGGAGGTAGTGGGAGCCATTAAAAGTAAATGTATTGTGGTTGAGGATAAATTCCAACAAGGAAATAATGAATTCTTCGTATTAGGGTCTATACCTTCAGCTCTTTGCATAATGTGTTTAATGGCCGATATACCTTTTTCATGAGGAATTGAGCTGTACAGGGATTCAACGACAACTGTTACTAGTAGAGCACTCTCAGGGATTCTTAATTTATCAATAATTTGTAAAAAATGAAGTGTATCCTTTACAAAGGAAGGTAGAGATAGAACAAAAGGTTTCAAAAATTCATCCACCAATTTGCTAGCATTTTCACTTATGGCTCCTACACCAGAGATAATCGGTCTTCCAGGTGGGTTATTAGCATCCTTGTGTATTTTTGGAAGTGCATAAAATACAGGGGTTCGAGGAAAGTTGTTTCTAATAATTTCCCAGAGTTGTTTGGTTATTATGGAATTTGAGTAGGCAGAGTCTATTAATGAATAGAAATCATCTTGATATTTCTTTACAATGTTGGCCGGAATTCGGCGGTACCATTCTAAATTGTTGAGTATTTTATTACACATATTAACATATTTCTCATTATCGAGCACAACAATATTCCCGCCTTTATATGCGGCCTTTATAGTAATTTGGTTGTTGCTAGATAATGTTTTCATTGCCAACATTTCTTTTTTAGTAAGGTTGTTCGGATGATTTGTATGAATTTTTAGCTTATCTAGTTCCTTGTCAACCAGTTAAGGAACGCCGCTGCATTTGGATGAGTACTCGGTGCTGGACAAAAGTCTGATTTTTTCTTTAATCTGGACCTATTTGTCTTGGGAGTTTCACTTGATCAGCGACAGCTGATTGGAGGGAAGGTGTTTTTCACAGCACTTTGCTGTCTTTCACAGGTCTGTGCTGTCAGAACTTGTTTTTCCTTGGAACATAGGTAAGAAATCTTTTTCTACTGACCATTGCTGCTCCCCTTTTTTGTGTGCTGCTTACAACCTCTAATGTTAAGACTCTGCCCAAACTTATAGAAGGCTGTTGTCCTTATTTAGGAAACAGAAATTAACTAACAATATCAATATAATAATTTTTATTTTTACTAAAGCTCTTTTTTACTCTTTTTTATTTAGAAATAAATTCTAATAAACTAACTCACTCTGCCCCAAGGATATAGTGATATGGCAATTATGATAGTGCATTTACAATGTTTCTACATAATATTTAAAACTAGTTACTCAATCGATGAAATAAGTGATTTATTTATTTTGTCACTATTATAGTTACTATCCTCAGTCGCTGAGCTTCATAACAACCTTCAGGTATGATTTAATGTTTGCACACAAAATTAGTTTCCATCTAATTAAACATAATTATTGCTTTTTACTTTGAAGCAAATATGATACCATACTATACAACCCTTTTTACTGTTATGTTTTTTGCAGGGCTTGCCTTTCGGCCTCAGTGTATCCTCAGAATATTCACCCTATTACTACGCCCCTCACTGGCCTCCCTTTCTTTGAAAGGCTAAGGGAGGATTCATTTCTTCCCTTACTATTATTAGAAAAAATACACACTATCTGAATGAATTCTTACTTCCATCCAAGTATGGATATAAAATAACTTTCCACTGAAAACTACCACTTTCTTTTGGAACCAAGAATATATCTGGTAGACAGACCATGTCGTTGCTGCTGTTTTTAATTAGAATTACATGGAATGCTAAACCAGCAATACATTATAATAACGTAAGTGCAAGAAATTTGGAGACCCTATTGAGAATTGTTATACTCATACATATGCTTAAATCCTTATAGTTGCTTTTTCTATATTTTTTTTAGAAAAGAAATGTCTCTAGTTTACACCCAACCCTGAGGAAGGAGGTTCACACACTCTGAAGCGCGTTGGGTGCAAGAGTACTTTCTAACTTTGTATATTGTTGTAAAAAATGCTTTTTATGCATTCCAAACAGTAGATGCTACACCATTGTTGTGTTTTTAATGTTGAAATTCAATAAACTATATTTGTATTAATATACTTTTAAATCTTTTATGTGCCTTAAAGTCCACCACTAGGGGGTTCTTCTTTTTGTCTCCCTCCATAATATTGTCCAATCTTCAGGGTTAATGTGATTTTTTCACTTCAAATTTAAATGCACTTTACCAGATATCATCTATGTCAATCTTAGATATTGGAATACAACAGCCATAATTTGCGATTTTTGGACCCATGCTGTTTTGTTATTCCTCGCCAGCCTGTTATGGTTGTTCCCTGGGCTAAACTTTCGCCACTATGCGGCCGCCCAGTGCCACATCCCTAATGCCAAGGGTTGTTGGCGCACTTTGGTACCACCAGGGGGCGCTCCCTTGTTGTACCTATGACAGCAGCTGCGATCCCTCTCTCATGTGCCAGGCTGCTCCATCATGCCGACGCTGAGATCAGGAGTATGCGCAATCTGCACCGAGCGGCCGGCTTGGATGACGTCACGTCGGCGGATGCCGATTGGTTGACGACAAGTGGGGCATGTGTACAAAGGCACACTGTTCAGCGTCCCTCTACCCAGTATTTTGCTGCAGCTGCCCCATACCCGAGGGGCTGCTTTTCATGGTTACTTATCTTTACTGATTACCAGCAGCAGGTATGTTCCTGGAATAGGTTTTGTTATCGGCTCACTACCATCCTTCCCTCCTTTCCCTCGCCCTGCCCTCTTCCTTCCTCCTCGCTAGCCCTTATATATTATCTACTTTAATTGCTATTTACTGGCATCTATTAACCTTCTAATAAATTTATCTTTCTGTCTGTTTGCCTCCAATTAGGTCCTACACTAATAACATCTATATGGGATACTTATTAATTTGTTTGACTACATACAAGTGATTGTGACCGCTGATTCCTCTACATAGAAATTGGTGTTACATTGGCACTTATTTACTTTCCTTTTTGTCCAGCTGCTTTGTCGGCAATATGTGTTGCTAGATTTTCCTAGCATTATATATTACTATATTACAGTACATGTTGTCAATCAATTTGTTTTTCTTTTTTGGTGGGGACCTTCCCCCCCCCCCTTTTTTTCATTGCACCATCATATTATTACTACTACGGTAAGTGTCACTATCCCTATGATGCCACTAAATGGTAATATTCTTAATGTTATTTTAATTATTGGTTATACTTACTTATTATTTATTAGATCCACCATTCATTACCCAACTTTGACCACCAAGATTTGTAACCATCCAGCATTCTAGCTGAATCGTTAAAATAAATAAGTCATGTTTTTATGAATCAATTTCTGCTTGTCTAAAGTCTGCCATATGTGAGTATATATTAATATTACTAAAACCTTATCTAGGAAATGTATTCTATCCAGTGATTTCTGGGGGGCCCTCTCCCCCCCCCTTCCTCCCCTCCCCGTTTCCACTTTTCCCCTCCCCCCTTTCTTTGTTATTACCAATTTTTACCCCAGGAACATCCCATTGGTATTTATACTGATATGTATATAAGATCTACCACAATATGAGCTTATACAAAATACTCTTTTGTTGCATACATCCCCATAGTGAATGAATAATGTCTAGGTCCTGCCTGATTAGGACTGGCCTATGTGGGCTTCCATCTCAGCATCTCCAATTCGCAGTGTTTATGTCTATATATTTCTATATTATTTTTGTTCACTTTGCAGACTTATACTATCTGTCATACTTATTTAATGTTTTGTATTTTATCTAGCAAATCTGTTCCATGCTAGTGAAGAAGCGCTACATTTTGACATGTAACATGTTGGTTTTTTAATCATCAATACCTACCGACTACATAGCTCTCTCCTAGAGCACATAATTTTATGATGGAATGATTGGTATCTCATTCTCATATTGTATATGTTACCTCATTGACTATGTATGGATTGTACTAATGTAATTGCATCTTTATGGACTGATTTTTTACAGATATTGTATCTGTTCTCTTTTTTAAAAAATAATATAATGTTTTCTATGTTTAATAAATTTTAGTTTTTAACTGTACAATACTTGTTATCGTGCCTATAAAGTCCAAGCCCACAATCTCCCTTTTTCAATTGTTTGCGTATGTGTCAGAAGATGGGTGCTTGGTTGGTGATGAAAGTGTGCGCAGGAAAGCAGTTGCCTTTTCAGGAGATTGAAAAGTGAGCTGTTCCCCATCCGGGACTTGTAAATGAAGGACTGCAGGGTAGGCTAACATGAAACGAACGTTGCGTTTGAGTAGCTCTGCACACACAGCTTGGAACTCCTTAAATTTGTGGGAAACCTCAGCAAAATAATCTGCGAAAGATGAGGAGCTTGTGACCCTCTATCATCAAGGATCGCGACTTCCGAAAGCTCTGTAAAATATACGTGTGGTCTGCATAATTCAGATATTTCACAATAATTGGCCTTGAGAGATTTTGTTCGTTCGATGGGGCTTCGATCCGATGAGCCCTTTCCATGGTGCATCTGCGGTGTAAGCCGAGGGCTTCTGGGAGAGCAGAGGTGCAAATATCAAGGCATGAGCCATGCTTAAATGGCTCGGGGAGTTCTATTATCTGGAGGTTGTTCCTTCTGGAATGATTTTTCAGATCTTCCATTTGTTCGTGCAAATGCTGCTGGGCTTGAGTGAATTTTTCTAAAATCGCAATCATGGTATATTGGTCGTCTTCCAGTGAAGATATACGTTGCTCAGCCTTCATTATCCTCTGAGAATGGTCACCCAGCTCTTTGCGGAGCTGCAGGATGCATGAAGATACTGCTCTGTCCTCTGCGGCTGTGATTGTGAGGCAAAGAAGGGCAGCCACTGCTTGGGCTATTCTGTCATAGGAGGCTGGAGACTCCTGGTTCCCTGTCCCATTTGCATCCATATTTTCACTGTGATCATCATCCTCCTCACTGGGGTTACTTGTGGGCTGTGGCTGCAGAGCATGAGAGGAGAGGCAGATGCTGCAGCGGCCATTTTAGATCTCCCTGAAACTCCTGAGGGGGAGGGAGAAGCGTCTCTCGAGCAGGATCCGGAGCAGGCTGTGATAGATAATGCTTCATCCACGGCAACACAGGGGATCTGTGGAGGCTGTCTGGCGGGGGGAGCACTGTCCCGAGCCTTAATTCGCTGGTTGCCTTCTGCTGGCTGAGCGGAGCCGCTGGTCTGCCTGCCTCCTACATAAAACATATGATGTAATCGCGCTAAAGTCCGTGAATATAAAATAACAGAAATAGTCAATAAATAATTCCACAGTAAAGTCTGTAATCCGTGAATCAATAAAAATCAGGGAAATCTATTTCTCCAGGATACCAAGGGCTGCTTCCTGTTGAGTGAAGTCGATCCTCCATATATGCATAAAAAACCAAAAAGAAAGCGCCTCTTAGGTATAAAGGATTTATTCACATGCTAAAAACATAGTAAACACTTACATTGAGGTGGGTAATGTGCTGCTTCCATAAAGAACTTGTCCCGGTGTCTCTCAATAATTCCCAGTGATCAGGGAGAGCCTAGGTGGACGCCGTGCGGGTGGCCGCGGACCTCCGCTCGGAAACACCGGCTGTATAAGCGGTGTAGTGGAGAAGTCACTTCCGCGTTCCAGCGGATCACATGGGAGATGACGTCACTCGGGCAGTTCAGATTAGCTGGGGACCACTACGCGTTTCAGAGCATGCGCGAAGCTCGTAACGGGCATGCGCGCTCCTTTTTCAAGTGTATTGTGGGAGAAGCTAACCAGGAAGCTAAATAACTCTAGGGTAATGATAAGAGCCAATCATGACTAAGGAGGGGAGGGGATAACAGTATTAGGAACAAATTCTCTATGGATTACAAACTTAATGAGTAAATTGATAATGTTGATAGAGTATTTTGACAAAACGAAAATATGAAATCAGAATATTAGATAATACAAAGTAATTATATATTATGATAATAGGTGAAGATCATAATTAAAAAATATATGACTAAAAATAAAAATAAAAATAAAATTCATAAAAATAATAATAATAATATGTGGATAAAATAATATAGATGATGATAAATAAAATAATAGTATATATAAATATGATCCGGCATGAAGAAAATTCTTGTCTAAAATGGGCTAGGATACTGAATACGAAAATTATATGTATGTCCCTATATATATCATTATTATTGGGACTAAAAGTGTAAATACAAGTGTATACAATACAACAAGTAACAAATGTGCATATATGTATACACACATAACACACATGTATACACACACATGCACATACATATACGTACGTACATGCGTATACGCATGCGCACATATATAGGAGAAAGGGCCTCAGTATGTTAATAGGCTGATAACAACAAATATATATTAGTAACAATATAATATTATATTGTTACTAATATATATTTGTTGTTATCAGCCTATTAACATACTGAGGCCCTTTCTCCTATATATGTGCGCATGCGTATACGCATGTACGTACGTATATGTATGTGCATGTGTGTGTATACATGTGTGTTATGTGTGTATACATATATGCACATTTGTTACTTGTTGTATTGTATACACTTGTATTTACACTTTTAGTCCCAATAATAATGATATATATAGGGACATACATATAATTTTCGTATTCAGTATCCTAGCCCATTTTAGACAAGAATTTTCTTCATGCCGGATCATATTTATATATACTATTATTTTATTTATCATCATCTATATTATTTTATCCACATATTATTATTATTATTTTTATGAATTTTATTTTTATTTTTATTTTTATTTTTAGTCATATATTTTTTAATTATGATCTTCACCTATTATCATAATATATAATTACTTTGTATTATCTAATATTCTGATTTCATATTTTCGTTTTGTCAAAATACTCTATCAACATTATCAATTTACTCATTAAGTTTGTAATCCATAGAGAATTTGTTCCTAATACTGTTATCCCCTCCCCTCCTTAGTCATGATTGGCTCTTATCATTACCCTAGAGTTATTTAGCTTCCTGGTTAGCTTCTCCCACAATACACTTGAAAAAGGAGCGCGCATGCCCGTTACGAGCTTCGCGCATGCTCTGAAACGCGTAGTGGTCCCCAGCTAATCTGAACTGCCCGAGTGACGTCATCTCCCATGTGATCCGCTGGAACGCGGAAGTGACTTCTCCACTACACCGCTTATACAGCCGGTGTTTCCGAGCGGAGGTCCGCGGCCACCCGCACGGCGTCCACCTAGGCTCTCCCTGATCACTGGGAATTATTGAGAGACACCGGGACAAGTTCTTTATGGAAGCAGCACATTACCCACCTCAATGTAAGTGTTTACTATGTTTTTAGCATGTGAATAAATCCTTTATACCTAAGAGGCGCTTTCTTTTTGGTTTTTTATGCCTCCTACATAAAGGCACTGAATCCCTTTTTTAATGCGTGACAATATTCTGTTTGCTTTGTTAGCAGCAGCTTGGAATTGCATGCCATTGCTGAGCCTATCATCTACTAGAACCCCCAGATCCTTTTCCATCCTAGATTCCCCAAGAGGTTCTCCCCTAGTGTATAGATTGCATTCATATTTTTGTCCACCCAAATGCATCATTTTACATTTTTCTACATTAAACCTCATTTGCCATGTACTTGCCCACCCCATTAATTTGTTCAGATCTTCTTGCAAGGTTTCCACATCCTGCGGAGAAGTTATTGCCCTGCTTAGAGCTTAGTATCGTCCACAAATACAGAGATTGAACTGTTTACCCCATCCTCCAGGTTGTTTATGAACAAATTAAATAGGATTTGTTCCAGCACGGAACCCTTGGGTACCCCACTTCCCACCCCTGACCATTTTGAGTACTCCCCATTTATCACCACCCTCTGAACTCACCCTTGTAGCCAGTTTTCAATCCATGTACTCACCCTATGGTCCACGCCAACAGACGTTACTTTGTACAGTAAATGTTTACGGGGAACTGTGTCAAATGCTTTTGCAAAATCCAGATACACCACGTCTACAGGCCTTCCTTTATCTAGATGGCAACTCACCTCCTCATAGAAGGTTAATAGATTGGTTTTGCAAGAACGATTACTGCTAATGATTAGGGATGGGCCGAACGGAAACCCCTGTTCGGTTTGCACCAGAAAACGGGTGCAGAAAAATTGGTCTTTGGGTGTTGGTGGCGCCTTCCCATCGTAACCCTATAGAGGTAATCTTGATGAAAGCAAGAATTGGCTTTGCTGTAAAAAAATGCAATAATATGCACCTGTCAAACAGGTGATGGAACAGAAACAGGTGAGGAAGGTTTAGTAAGCCAGTCCACCACCTCCTCTGCATGAAGTGGCTGGATAGCATGGGAAAACTCACTAAACAGAGGAAATGATGCCCTGCCTGAGGACTGACCACCATGTCCACCTTTGCCTGTAAACACATTTGTTGCTGGCACGCTTACAGTGCCAAGGGAACATCTGCCTCTCCTTGTTGTCCTCCCAGACATTATTGAGAGGGAGGAGGCGGTGCTTATAAGCAAATGTAAAGAAGAAGTGAAAATCTGTATGTAGATGCACTTTAATCAATGTAAAGTGGTGTTTGGTGCACTTTAATTTGAGTACTCACACTACACAGACACACTCCATGGATACACTATAATATACTGCAATTTAATGCACCAAACTATATGGCATTAAACTTGCAGTAATGTACACAGAAGTAAATGGCGTTAAACTTGCAGTAATGCACAAAACTATATGGTGTTAAACTGGCAGTAACGCACACAAAACTATATAGCGTTAAACTGGCAGTAACGCACACAGAATTATATGGTGTTAAACTGGCAATAATGCATAGAACTATATGACATTAAACTGGCAGTAATGCACAAAACTATGTGGCATTAAACTGTCAGTAATGCACACAAAACTATATGGCGTTAAACTGGCAGTAATGCACACAGAACTATATGGCAGTAACGCACAGACGTATATGGCGTTAAACTGGCAGTAACGCACAAAACTATGTGGTGTAAAACTGTCAGTACTGCACACAAAACTATATGGCGTTAAACTGGCAGTAACACACACAGAACTATATGGTGATAAACTGGCAGTAACACACAAAAGTAAATGACATTAAACTGACAGTAACGCACACAGAAGTAAATGACGTTAAACTGGTAGTAACGCAATCAAATAGACATGTTCAACAGTCACCACACTGATGCTATCTGAACTGTCCCTACTCTAGCTATACACTAATGTCAAGATTACAGACACGGTCTCACTACATTACACTGAAACTATCTGAGCTGTCCCTACGCTACACTAATATATGTATGAATGACACAGTCTCACTACATTACAGTGAGACTATCTGAGCTGTCCCTACTCTAGCTGCACACTATGCAAAGCTGAATGATGGTCCTCCTCACTACACTCACACTATCCCTAGACTGACACTAATCTAATATTCTACACTGACAATTGAAGCAAAATAATACAGTATAGCACACTAAACTAATAGCACAGAAAAGAGGCCTGTTCTATCTCTCTCCATGCCAAAATCACACTGAAAATGTCTGCCATTGAAAGAATACTTTTATACTGTGGGGTGGGAATGAGCCATGATTGGATAAAGTCATGATGACAGTGTCCAATCATGACTCTGACAGTGCTCTGTGCCCTGATTGGCTGAAGCTTTCACTGCTTCAGCCAATCAGGGCTTGCAATGCACTGTTCAGCACCGCAATGCATTGTGGTCAGTTCGGGGGGGCGAACAAACGCTCAAACAACCCAAACTTATGCTCGAGGCGAACCGTTCGCCCATCCCTACTAATGATACTGTTTTCAATACTAAAATCTTGTATAAAGTCCCCTATCATCCCCTCCAAGAGCTTGCATACTATTGATATTAGGCTAACTGGTCTGTAATTCTCAGGGATGTATGTTGGGCCCTTTTTAACCACTTCCTGACTTCCTGACCATCCGCCACAGTTATACTGTGGCAGGCTGGCTCCCCTGTGCGAGCCGTCGTAGATATATGTCGGTTTGCGGGGTCAGGATAGCAGGCGCACACGTGCCCGCTGCACAGCTGGGGTACCAATGCTCGAGGCCGACGGTCACGATGACCACCGGCCATGAGCGTTCATGAGCAGGAAACACCGAACAGGGATGAGTGTGTGTAAACAGACACTTCCCTGTTCTGTTCTGACAGGAGTGACAGATTGTGTGTTCCTATTAGCTAGGAACCATGATCCGTTACTTCCTCTAGTCAGTCCCCTCCCCCTTCAGTTAGAATCACCTCCCAGGGAACACAGTTAACCCCTAGATTGCCCCCTAGTGTTAACCCCTTCACTGCCAGTGACATTTTTACAATAATCAATGCATTTTATAGCACTGATCGCTGTATTAATGCCAATGGTCCCAAAAATGTGTCAAAATTGTCCAATGTGTCCGCCATAATTTCACAGTCATGATAAAAATTGCAGATCACTGCCATTACTAGTAAAAAAAATAATAATAAAAATGCTATAAATCTATCCCCTATTTTGTAGACCCTATAAGTTTTGCGCAAACCAACCAATATACGCTTATTGCAAGGTTTTTTTAACAAAAATATGTAGAAGAATACATATTGGCCTAAACTAAGAAAAAATTTCCCTTTTAAAAAAAAAAAAAAATGGGGATATTTATTTTAGCAAAAAGTACAAAATATTGTGTTTGTTTCAAAATTATCACTGTTTTCTTGTTTCTAGCTCAAAAAATAAAAACCGCAGAGGCGATCAAATACCACCAAAAGAAAGCTCTATTTGTGTGAAAAAAAGGATGTTGATTTTGTTTGGGAGCAACGTCGCATGACCGCGCAATTGTTAATTAAACGACGCAGTGCCGAATCCCAAAAAGTGCTCTGGTCAGGAAGGGGGTAAATTCTTCCGGGGCTGAAGTGGTTAAATATTGGTGTTACATTGGCTTTTCTCCAATCTACTGGTACCATTCCAGTCAGTAGACTGTCAGTAAAAATTGACTGAGTTCCTATATACCCTCGGGTGCAAGCCATCCGGTCCCGGTGATTTATTAATGTTAAGTTTCCCAAGTCTAATTCTGTCCTCTGTTAGCCATGAGGGTGCTACCTATGATGTGTCACAAGGATAAACACTGCAGTTTCAGTTTCAGTCTGAGACTGAGGAGAAGAATAAATTCAATACCTTTGCCATCTCCTCATCCTTTCTAACCAGATGTGCGCGAAACCACGTTACTGTAAGGGCACGCACCTGCTATAGTGGGGTCCAGATAGCAGGCGCGCACCCGCTGCACAGCGGGGGTGCCAATGCTCGTGGCCAGGAGACACAGAACAGGGATGAGTGTGTGGAAACACACACTTCCCTGTTCTGTTCTGACAGGAGAGACAGATCGTGTGTTCCTATTAGCTAGGGACCACGATCTGTCACTTCCTGTAGTTAATCCCTCCCCCTTCAGTTAGAATCACCTCCCAGGGAACACAGTTAACCCCTTCACCGCCCCCTAGTGTTAACCCCTTCACTGCCAGTGACATTTTTACAGTAATCAATGCATTTTTAATCACACTTATCGCTGTATTAATGCCAATGGTTCGAAAAATGTGTCAAAATTGTCCGATGTGTCTGCCATAATGTCGCAGTCATGATAAAACAAATAATAATAAAAATGCTATAAATCTATCCCCTATTTTGTAAACGCTATAACTTTTGCGCAAACCAATCAATATACGCTTATTGCGATTTTGTTTTACCAAAAATATTTAGAAGAATACATATCGGCCTAAACTGAGGAAAAAAATATTTTTTTAATATATTTTTGGGGGATATTTATTATAGCAAAAAGTACAAAATATTGTGTTTTTTTCAAAATTGTTGCTTGTAACGAGCCCCTTTCTCGCTCGGTTCCATTCTCCCAACATTCCTCTGCTGCTATAGAATCAGATTGCAGATCGCAACATCTGATTGCTCGGTCATCCAATGTTTGGGATTAGAACTACAGCTATGTGCCGTTCTAACCCAGTTGTGATAGCTCAGAACAAACACCAGGCAGGCTGTATGTAAGTTCAACCAGGAATCTCTTTTATTGGAAAATACAGGCCCTTTTATACACTAAAAGTGGAGGTGCATACCTCCGGCTCATATTACTCTGAACATACACCTGTGACCAGAAACCTAATTAACATGGGCTAATTAACTAATCCCTTTAGACAGCCTAGATGACTCAGACATGACCTTTAGGCCAGACTGGCCATCCTGTAGTTCAGAAAACAAAATCAACATAGACTCTTCTTCACACAATAGCAGAGTTAATTAACACAAACAACAATGGGGATCTAATGACTTTTAGATCCCATAGTAGACTTATTTACAATACACATTTTAGCAGACAACAGACAGGTAGCTGGAAATGATGACATTAGCATTTAACAGTAGGAGTCCCAATGGTATGAATCAGTCACTATTCCAATATGGCAAATCCAGGGTCCCCAGAGTCTGTGTGTCCTGGGGGACCAGGACCCGAATCCACAGTAATACCACCTCAAGGGTCCCCAGGCATACAGCTCACAAAGAGCACCGTTCCCCCAAATGCCAGGGCCCACGATCGATCGGCAAGAGGCTAGCATTCAGTCCCCTCCAAAAGTCTCTCTCCCGGCTAGGTCTGTCACATTTCTCCCCTTTCGGCAGGAGACTAACACAGGAGGAGACCCCAGACGGGTTGACTCCGAAGTTGGTCCATAGTTCCAGTCCTCTACTGCCTGTACCCACACAGTACCCCAAACAAATTGTTCCAAACAAAGCACTACTCACCTAGCCAACCTCTGCCTCTCTCAGAGAACATATCTGCCGCTGGGGAGAGGCCTGGACTGACCCTTCTCCCTGGAGTCCTTTCTGCCGCTGGAGAGAAGACAGGGTGTCTGGGCTCACTCTGTCATGCTGTTGGGGATCTGGGCAGACTGCCCCGCATCCCTGGGGTATACAGGTGGAGACTGAAGTCCCATCCACCTTTACAGGAAATCCATCCTCTGTTAGTTGAGGGCAGAGTCCAGCCCTTCTGCTGGAAACCCCACACCATCTGCTGCGGCTAACTGTTGGGGAGGGACGATGAACACCTCCTCTCCCTTCTTCCCCTGTATCCTGATCTGCTGCTGGGAAGTGACCACCTCCTTCTCACCCTGAGCCTCCGGAACCGCCGCAGATGTAGGGCAGAGATCTTGGACCCTCTGTCTGGTTGCCAGCACTTCAGCTGGGGAAGTTCCTTGTAACTTCACAGATACTTCTGTTGGTGCTGGGCAGAGCACAGTGAAATTTGGCCCTAATAACAGCTCTTCTTCTGCTGGAGGCTCACCAAGTTGTTCTTCCTCAGCAGAAAAGTCTATCAAATCCCCTGTCTCTGCAACTGGTGTCTGGGGATAAAGGTTCACCATCTCCTCTCCGTGGAACCCAGGAGATGCTATCAGTGCTGGGCAGAGGTTAGCAGAGCTCTGCCCTGTTGTCAGCACTTCAGGTTTGGGGACGGCAATCTTTAGATTTTCCACTGCCGATTCTCTGGCATTCTGCTGGACAGGCACATTCCTTCATCCAAGATCATCCAATGCAGAAACAGGTTTATCAAGGTCAGTCAGCACTTGCTGCATCTGCCATAAGACCTCCGCCTCCATAGCTGCGGGGGCAGGTTGGCAAAGCACACTTTTACTCTGCCACATTGTCAACTCTTCAGCCAGGATTTCAGAGTTGTCAACTGGTATTTCCTGATAGTCCCAGGCAAAGGGAGCACTGCCCTGCTGCTGAGCAGAGTCTAACAGCTGTCTGCAAGGCGATCTCCAGCTCCCATTCCTGAACGGCCAGAAACTCCAAATCTTCCTGTGCCCAGTGCACTTCTGAGACAGTCAGTCTTCGCTCTCTGTGCTCCATTATTTCCTCCAAACGCCACTCCCAATCACTCCCAAAGTCAGGGTCCCTGGACAGCCTCCAGTATAACAATCCCAGGCCATCGTAGTCAAAGCCTTCCGTGGGGCTGTCATCCACTGTCCACGGGCACACTTGGGCTACATACCACTGGAGGGCTCTGTAGCTCTCGTCCAACCGCATTTCTGCCCGGATCAGCCTGCTTAACTCGGCTGTCCACTCCTGGTTCAGCTGTTCCTCCAATAACAGCATTCGCACTTCATACTGCGACCAGTACCTTACATGGATGGAGGGGAGAACTTTTCCCTGGTTTCGCTGCTCACGGGCTAGCGCTTCCTTCCAGAGTTTGCAGCGGATAGAATCAAACCATCCTAGCAGGACCTGCTCTGATACTGGTCCTCTGTGCTGTATCTGCATCTCTCGCAACCTCCTTCTGAATTCCTCATCCATGGTGGCTGGTATCTCTCCTCTCCTGCTATCTGGACCTCGGATCCAGGTGATGGTTTGGATGTGTTCACGGCAAGGAAGCACAATCCCACCATTCCCCCCACGGCTCTCAAGTAAGTCTTTCAGCGTGGCTCTCCTGCAGGCTGGTTTGGAGTGTCCCAGTAACTGGAGAGCAAATCCCACCGCTGCCACCCAATGTAATAAGCCCTTCGCTCGCTCGGTTCCACTCTCCCGACACTCCTCTGCTGCTATAGAATCAGATTGCAGATCGCAACATCTGATTGCTTGGTCATCCAATGCTTCGGGATTAGAACTACAGCTATGTGCCGTTCTAACCCAGTTGTGATAGCTCAGAACAAACACCAGGCAGGCTGTATGTAAGTTCAACCAGGAATCTCTTTTATTGGAAAATACAGGCCCTTTTATACACTAAAAGTGGAGGTGCATACCTCCGGCTCATATTACTCTGAACATACACCTGTGACCAGAAACCTAATTAACATGGGCTAATTAACTAATCCCTTTAGACAGCCTAGATGACTCAGACATGACCTTTAGGCCAGACTGGCCGTCTTGTAGTTCAGAAAACAAAATCAACATAGACTCTTCTTCACACAATAGCAGAGTTAATTAACACAAACAACAATGGGGATCTAATGACTCTTAGATCCCATAGTAGACTTATTTACAATACACATTTTAGCAGACAACAGACAGGTAGCTGGAACTGATGACATTAGCATTTAACAGTAGGAGTCCCAACGGTATGAATCAGTCACTATTCCAATATGGCAAATCCAGGGTCCCCAGAGTCTGTGTGTCCTGGGGGACCAGGACCCGAATCCACAGTAATACCACCTCAAGGGTCCCCAGGCATACAGCTCACAAAGAGCACCATTCCCCCAAATGCCAGGGCCCACGATCGATCGGCAAGAGGCTAGCATTCAGTTCCCTCCAAAAGTCTCTCTCCTGGCTAGGTCTGTCACATCGCTCTTTTTTTGTTTATAGCGCAAAAAATAAAAACCACAGAGGCGATCAAATACCACCAAAAGAAAGCTCTATTTGTGGGAAAAAAAGGACTTTGATTTTGTTTGGGTGCAACGTCGCATGACTGTGCAATTGTCAATTAAACGACGCAGTGCCGAATCGCAAAAAGTGCTCTGGTCAGGAAGGGGGTAAATTCTTCCAGGGCTGAAGTGGTTAAATATTGGTGCTACATTGGCTTTTCTCCAATCTACTGGTACCATTCCAGTCAGTAGACTGTCAGTAAAAATTAGGAACAATGGTCTGGCAATTACTTGACTGAGTTCCTAAGTACCCTCGGGTGCAAGCCATCCGGTCCCGGTGATTTATTAATGTTAAGTTTCCCAAGTCTAATTCTGTCCTCTGTTAGCCATGAGGGTGCTACCTATGATGTGTCACGAGGATAAACACTGCAGTTTTAGTTACTGAAGCCCCCCGATCCCCCCCCGTGAAGACTGAGGAGAAGAATAAATTCAATACCTTCACCATCTCCTCATCCTTTCTAACCAGATGTGCGCAAAACCACATGACTGTACGGGTGAGCGCCTGCTATTGTGGGGTCCGGATAGCAGGCGCGCACCCGCTGCACAGTGGGGGTGCCAATGCTCGTGGCCAGGAGACACAGAACAGGGATGAGTATGTGGAAACACACACTTCCCTGTTCTGTTCTGACAGGAGTGACAGATCGTGTGTGCCTATTAGCTAGGAACCACGATCTGTCACTTCCTGTAGTTAGTCCCTCCCCCTTCAGTTAGAATCACCTCCCAGGGAACACAGTTAACCCCTTCACCGCCCCCTAGTGTTAACCCCTTCACTGCCAGTGACATTTTTACAGTAATCAATGCATTTTTAATTGCACTGATCTCTGTATTAATGCCAATGGTTCGAAAAATGTGTCAAAATTGTTCGATGTGTCTGCCATAATGTCGCAGTCGTGATAAAAAAAATAATAATAAAAATGCTATACAGTAAATCTATCCCCTATTTTGTAGACGCTATAACTTTTGCGCAAACCAATCAATATACGCTTATTGCGATTTTGTTTTACCAAAAATAAGTAGAAGAATACATATCGGCCTAAACTGAGGAAAAAAAAAATTTTTTTTATATATTTTTGGGGGATATTTATTATAGCAAAAAGTACAAAATATTGTGTTTTTTTCAAAATTGTCGCTCTTTTTTTGTTTATAGCGCAAAAAATAAAAACCACAGAGGCGATCAAATACCACCAAAAGAAGGCTCTATTTGTGGGAAAAAAGGACGTCAATTTTGTTTTGGTACAATGTCGCATGACCGCGCAATTGTCAGTTAAAGCGTTGCAGTGTCGAATTCGCAAAAAGTGTTCTGGTCAGGAAGGGGGTACATTCTTCATGGGGTAGAAGTGGTTAAAGAATTTCTTGGGATTTGTTTTTGCTCTCCTCTGCTATGTGTTGTTCGTGTTCTATTCTAGCCACCCAAATGGCACCCTTACATTTCTTGATGCATTCTTTATAAAGTCTGAATTCTGATGATGATCCCTCAACCTGGTATTTTTTGAAGGCCTTCTCTTTTGCTTTTATATGGATTTATACATTGGAGTTAAGCCATCCAGGACTTTTGTTCGCTCTTTTAAATTTATTACCCAATGGGAGCCCTTATTTAATATGCTCTTAAAGCTAACCCATCTCTCCTCTGTGTTCTTTGTTCCTAAGATTTTATCACAATTTATGCCTTCTAGCAAGGTTCGTAGTTTAGGGAAGTTGGCTCTTTTGAAATTCAGTGTCTTTGTATTTCCCTTATGTTTCCTATTTGTGTGATTTATGCTGAAGCCAATTGACCTGTGATTGCTGTTTCCTAAATTGCCCCATATTTCCACATCTGTGATCAGGTCTGTATTGTTGGTAATCAGTAGATCCAGTTACGCTTTATTTCTAGTTAGTGCGTATACCACCTGACCCATGAAATTGTCCTGCAAGACATTTAGTAACTAGTGAGCTTTAGACAAATGCGCGGTTCCCTCTGCCCAATCTATGTCTGGATAATTAAAATCCCCCCACTATGATAACACTTCCCATCCTTGCTGCTAATCCAAATTGTGATAGGAGGTCCGTCCCGCATCCTCCCTCAGGTTAGAGGGGCTATAGCATACTCCCAGTATTATTTTCCCCTTAGCTTCATCCTTTTGGAGCTCTACCCATAAGGATTCCACCTCCTCTCTAGCTCCCTTAGTGATGTCATCTCTCACATTCACTTGTACATTTTTCTTGACATATAGACATACCCCTCCCCTCTTTACCCTCTCTATCCCTGTGATAAAGGGTATACCCTTGAATGGTTGCCAGCCATTCATGAGAGCTGTTGAACCAGGTCTCTAAAATTCCCACAAAATCCAAATCCTCCTCGTACAACATTATCTCTAGTTCACCCATCTTGTCCGCCAGGCTTCTGGCATTGGTGAACATGCCACGTAGTTTAGACTGCTCGCATACTATTATTGGGTGTTCCGAGACTGCAACTAAGACTTGCTACTATACTTACCTTGGGTTTATGTGCTTTAGTCAACCTACCACTAATGCCCCCAATACTACCCTCTGGACTATGTTCCACGCTGACTATCTCTACCTCTGGACCCTCCCCCCACCACCTAGTTTAAAAACCCCTCTAACTTTTAGGCCATCTTTACTCCCAGCAGATCTGCACCCTCCTCATTTAGGTGCAGTCTGTCTTTTCTATAGTACTGGTGACCAACTGAGAAGTCGGCCCAGTCCTCCAGGAACCCAAACCCCCCCTGCTACACCAGCTCCTCAGCCACTTGTTTACATCCCTAATCTCCCTCTGCCTTTCTGGTGTGACTCGAGGTACCGGTAGTATTCCTGATAATACTACCTTGGAGGTCCTTTTACTCAATTTAGCTCCCAAGTCCCTAAAATTGTTCTTTAGGACACTCCATCTGCCTCTGACTTTGTCATTGGTGTCGACGTGCACCATGACAGCCGAGTCTTCCCCAGCCCCTCCCAGTAATCTGTCCACCAGATCCGTGTTGTGCCGAACCGGAGCGTCCAGTAGACAGCATACAGTTCGGTGCTTCAGGTCTTTGTCACAGATTGCCCTCTCTGTCCTAGGAATTGAGTCCCCTACCACCAGAATCTGTCTATCCTTTCCCTTTGCTTCCCCCCCTCTCACTGGAGGAGTTCTTACCCTAGCAGCTAGGAGCATCCCTCAGCTCCAGCAGTGCTGGTCCCTGACTGGTTTCACCAATGTCACTCAATGGGGCGTACTTATTGGGATGCTCCAGCCCTGGATCTGCCTGCTTGGCACTTCCCCCTCTATCCTTCCTGACTGTCACCCATCTACTCTTTTCTGGTGCCTGCACCTCTTTGTCTCCACTCGCCTCTGTGCTGGCCCCTGGGTACCTGCCAAGTACGTTCCCGAATCTCCTTTAGTATGGAGGGTCTTCTCAGTGCTGACAGTTGCTTCCCTAGATTCAGAACCTGGGCTTCTAGGGAAACAGTGTGTTTACATTTTGCACAGCAGTATTCGCCATAGATCAGATGATCAAGGAACGCATACATGCCGCAAAATGTACACCGAGTCGCATCTCCACACCCGCCGGGCATCATACCTACTAATTTATTGAGGATTGGGGATTATACCCTGTTCAAATTACCTAACAACTAGCTTCCTGAAAAAAAATATTAGACCCCCGCGCTTATGGTGAAAAATAAAAATGAGGAGCTCCAGCCTCTATCAATAAATTCACCCTAAAGTAAATCTAGAAGAAATGTGAAAAAGAGGGGATAGGTATGGTGCTGCTCTTATTAAGAGGTGACCTACAACCTCTAAATACTTGAGGAGTGTGTGTCACGGGTGCATTTAGTGCAAAAAGTGACAATAAAAGTGCAGACAATAAATATTTGTATACTCATAAAAATCCACAAAAAAATCCTACTGTGTAAACTTCCTAACTACTTATATATAATACATATTGTTATGTTCAAACGAAAATAAAATAAAATAAACACAATCTTGTGCAAAACCTGCAATTCAAAGTGACATTTCTGTGCAAAAAAAATCCAACATATATGACTGGTGTATATTGTTGCTGTGAAACTGGGTTCAGAAATATGCATATACTGTCCTTAAACCCTGGTGTATAAAAAAGTCTAATAAAGTGACAATGCGCTCCTTCAAATTGTTCTGTGCTTCTTTGAAAACAGTGCCCCATAAGAAATACACTCACCGCTATTATTCACCCCACAAGGAGGTATTTCACCTTCACAGTATGAGCCACTGTGTAACCTGTGGAGTGGGAGGAAACTTCCTGTCCTGTGTTCTCCAAGTGCCTCCTTGTCTGCGATGTAAGTGGTCTCCTCACTGTTAACCTCTTAGATGTTGCCCACATGTAGAGAGGAAAGAGACTCCATAGTGTGATACCGTACCAGATGACGTCCCATTGATGAAACGCATAGGGTGGGACTATGCAGCGTCATTGCATCACTTCCGGTTTCGAAACGTGGAAGAGGTTTCCTGTTTTTAAACACTGTTTTCACTTTTAATGATTTTTATTAAATGTGAGTACCCATCAGTATTATTAACACATTTTTGGATATTTGTACGGTATCACACTATGGAGTCTCTTTCCTCTCTACATGTTTTTCAATGTTAATTACTTTTATTGGGAAAACTAGAAATCACAAACTTAAAATACTATTAAAACTATATACTAAGATTAATAGGTAATATGATAGGCAAAACTTGTTATATTAATTACTTTGAACGATGCAATTCCTTGTTGTTCATCCCTGACCGATTCCCACTCGTTGGATGATGGTGTAGGGGTGTGTATGACAATTCAATCCATGTGTAAAGTAGAGATGTTGGTCGGGAACTCTGTTAGGAGACCCATACCGTACAGGGTGTTAAAATGGGTTGTGGATGGATAGTGAGAAACATATGAAAGGGGGGAGGGGTGACCTAAGGGACATGGGGGGGGGATGGGGACACAGGGGGGAGATTAAAGGAGATAGAGGGGTGGTTGTCTCCTCGGTCTCCGACACTTGTAGTGTAGATGCGGTCTGGTGTTGCTCTATGGTGAAGTAGGTTAGGTTTGTCTGATCCCTATTTTTGGAGAGTTGTACAGGGCTAACTTTGACGTGCGACCCCCCATACTCGTCCCTTGTTTAGGGGTGGGGGGGTCTACGTTGTCTGGGGAGGAAGAAGAAGTATACGGGTGGTGAGGCTGAAAGGATTAAACGGTGTAGATAGTGGGTGGTGGGTAGGGATCCTAGGTGAGCAGGTCAAGGTCGAAAATTATTTCATTAATGTCAGGTATCTGTCGGTTGACCGAAACTGAGTCCAGCATGCCCACGTCTTGGAGAATCTAGCTGGGGAGTCTCGTGAGATGGAAATGAGTTCTTCCATTTCAGCTATTTTATTAATTTGTGTGAACCACTCTTGGATGGTCGGAGCATGAGACGTACCCCAGTGTCTAGGGATGCACATTTTCGCTGCATTCAGTAGGGGTAAGATCAATGTCTTACGGCAGTATGGAGTAGATAAATCTGAGTGATGAAAAAGGCATTGGGCTGGGGAAGTTATAGGTCGATATTGATTCAGTGAGTTCTCGGACTTGCGTCCAGAATGGTTGAATAGCTGGGCATGACCACAAAATGTGTAGCAATGTGCCCGGTTTACCACCAAATCTCCAGCATTTATTGGGGTATGAAGGGTTGATTTTATTTAAGATGGCTGGGGTTCTGTACCATCGTGTCAGGGTCTTATAGTTGTTTTCCTGAATGGAAACGTTCAGGGAGCCTTTATGGGCAATCGTAAATATGTGTTCCCATTGGTCTTCTTCTAGTTCTAATTGTAATTCTCTTTCCCATGTTTTGATAGCTTTCCCTCCTTTGGGGGAAGTTCCAGTAAATAGCATAGCATAGATACTGAAGATTAAATGTTTTTGGGGATAGAATTGGGAGCATAGGTGTTCAAATGGAGTGAATGGTCGTGATATAGAAGAGTCGCAATTGACTCCCTGTAAAAAATGTCAAATTTGAAAGTAAATCCAGAATGGTAAAGGGTCGCTGGTGATGGTGGGTGTTAGTGTGAGGCGGTCTAGAAAAGAACCGTCGCGGAAAAATTGATGCGCTAGTATGTTGGGGAGTTGCCACTGTCTTGCTAGGAATTGTGCGGACATACCCGGGGGGAAGGCAGGGTTCCGTCTTATAGGAGTTAAAGGGCCCGGGGAGGATGATATGTGTAGTGTTCGGCAAGCTTCCCTGAAACAGCCGAGGGTCGGGCCAATAAGAGGGTGTTCTTTGAGAGTGGAGGGAATATGTGCAGGCGCCAGCCAGGGTGTGGATCCCAAAGGGAAGGGAGACAGTGATCCCTCCAGTCTGACCCAATCTTTGTGTTGAGTGTGGAGTGACCAGTCCACAATACGGGTAAAGTGGCAGGCCCAGTAATATTTTTTCAGATCTGGAAGACCAATGCCCCCCTTCGTCTTAGGTCGTGTTAGGAGATCGTATGCGATTCTCGGATGTTTTTGTTTCCATAGAAAATCTGTACAAAGTCTTCTATAGGACAGGAAGAATGATGGGGGAAGTTTAATGGGGATAGCTTGTAGAATAAATAAGATGCGGGGGAGAATGTTCATTTTAATAATGGCTGCACGTCCGAACCAGGAAAACTGAGGTTTGTTCCAATTTTTGAGATCAGCAGAGATCGTTTTGAGAATGGGAAGATAGTTTTGTGCGAAGAGATCTGATAGGTTCGTTGTAAGGTAAATGCCAAGGTATTTAAGGGGAAATGAGTCTCACACTGTGTAACGGTCTCTTTTGGGATGGTGACATTGAGGGCATGTGATTTGGTGAAGTTTATTTTAAAATTGGAGATGCACTGGAAGAGGTGGAAGTTTTTTAATAAGTTTGGAATAGAGGTGTGGGGCTCGCTAAGGGAAAGTAGGATGTCATCAGCAAAAGCTGCCAACTTATAGGTGCGGCCTGCTATGGGTATTCCTTTAATATTTTCATTTCTTCTGAGGCAATTCAAGAGAGGTTCAAGGGTTAGTACAAAGAGGATAGGAGAAAGTGGGCAACCTTGCCTCGTTCCATTGGTTAAGGAGAAGGCGTTTGACAGATGTCCGTTAATCTGAACTCTGGCAGTGGGTGTCGTGTATAGAGACATGATTGAGTTGAACATGCGATGTTGGAGGCCTAGGCGTCTCAGCACTGCCCCCATGTAGTCCCATGCCAATCTGTCAAACGCCTTCTCCACGTCCAATGATAGGGAAAAACCTTTACGTTTATTAGTTGTCATCCAATGATGAAGATTTATGGCTTTAATGGTGTTATCCCTTGCCTCCCGGCCTGGAATAAAACCAACCTGGTACTTATCTATCAGTGATGGCAATAGAGGAAGCAAGCGATTGGCTAGGATTTTTGCGAAGAGTTTTATGTCAACATTTAGTAGGGAAATCGGCCTATAGTTGTTTACTAGGGTCGTGTCTTTCCCTTCCTTTGGTATGACTGTAATGTGAGCATCGAGGAGTCTGTGGAAGGGAAGCGTGGAGGAGGACAGGGAGTTAAAGGCTCTGAGAAAGGGACCAGTAAGTGTCTCTATGAAGGTTTTAAAATACACGGCTGTGAAGCCGTCTGGGCCAGGACTCTTTCCGGCTTTTAATTGTTTGATTGCATTTTTAAGTTCATCTTCCGAAATGGGGAGTTCTAATTGGCGAGCATCTTCTCTGTCAATAGGTTTAGGACAATGTTCTCTTAGAAAGCTTTTAATAAGGGATCGCCTATCATTGTTATTAGAAGAGCCGTCAGCTGTTGTGCCGAGGTTGTACAGCGTAGAATAGTACGCCTCAAATTGGGAAGCTATGTCTGGGGCTGTGACTTTCGATCTACCTTGGGAGTCGTTGATCGCATAAATGTTGGAACGAGCTTTGTTCTTCTGGATGGCTCGGGCTAAGTATTTTCCGCTCTTATTTCCAAATTCATAGAACAATTTCTGTTGCAGGATGAATTTACGTTTCGTTTTATGTGATAGCTCTGTGAGTAGATGTTCTCTGGTTTGTGTGAGTTCTCGATATGTCTGCTGGGCCTGAGTCTGTTTGTGAGCTAGCTCTAGAGTTTTAATCTTCTGAATCAGGTTTGAAATACTGGCTTGATGGGCTTTTTTCCACGATGTTTTAAGGGCAATGAGTTTCCCCCTCAAGACGCATTTGTGGGCCTCCCATTGTGTTAGTGGAGTTGTGTCTCCGCTGTCATTGTCGATAAAAAATTGTGTATGGCTTGTCTAATGTCTGCGATATCTCCTTCTGAGGTCAAAAGGGTAGAATCTAGGCGCCAAATTTTAGAAACATTCTGATGGTCAGGGAAGGTCAGTGTCATTGTAATGGGGTGGTGGTCAGATAGGAGCATTGGTTCAATTGTCGCATGGGAAAGAAATGGAAGGTCTGGTTGGGAAAGGAAGAGGTAGTCAATTCTGGAATATCTGTCATGAGGGGCGGAGAAGAATGTGTAATCCTTGACATTTGGATGGAGAGTGTGCCAGGTATCATGTAAAAGCAAGTCATTAAATTGTAGTTTCCTTCTTTTTTTTTTTTTCCACTTCAGTAACCAATAAATAGAGGGCTGAATCAGCTCGATGTTCATTAACTGTCGCCTTCTCAGGTTTACATCATAGTGGATTATGCATTACCTCACTTCCTTTTATGCAAACACTATAACCACTTTATTACGTAACTTTAGCAACAGATCCCTTATTTCTCCAATCTCCTAGGCTCAGCTATGGCTATGCTAAGGCCCAATGACAAATGAAGCTTTATCTTTTTCTGAGCCAGTTTGGAGGATAAAGGAACAAATAAAAGGAAGAAGAGAAGCAAGAAAGAAAAAAAACAAGAGAAGGATATATAATAGAAAACTTATGGGCTCCCCATGCCCGCCGTCTACTGACCTACCCGGTACTGCACGGGAAAATTACCTGTTCCCAAATCCACCCCCCCACCCTCCCCCGATGTTTAACCTGTGCCCATCTAGATTATTTGTTTGACTAAAAAACATACATATCAAGCCCACTCACTTCACTGTAGCACTCATTGTCTTCAAGGGTTCCAGTTACCCATATATCTATGTTAAGCCCATCTCTTGGTCGAATCCTACGCCTTGCCCACTAGGGGCGCCCTACTTTCTCTATCCATGGCTTCCACATACTTTCAAATTCCTGAAGGTTACCTCTCTTTATGTACTCCACTCTTTCCCTACTCAGGGTTTCGTTAATAGTAGAAATCCAATCTTTCACCGAGGGGGGGTCTTTTGACTGCCATCTTAGTGTTATCATCTTCCTGGCCTGAAACAAGGCCCGCGTAATGGCAAGCGTAATGCTCTGTCTCTCTCCCAACACTCTTCTATGCCCCAGAATACAAGCTATGGCCTCCTTTACCACTGTAGTACCAAAGATATTTCCCAAGTTCCCGGTTACCTCCTCCCAGTATCTAAACAACTTGGGACACCTCCACAGCATATGGATGAGATCTCCCGACCTCCGACATCTGGGACAGTTGTCATTAGGCCTTCTCCCAAATTTGAAAAGTCTTTTAGGTGTATAATAGGCTCTATTTAGCAACAACAGATGTGAGAGCCGCTGTGAAGGGGACACAGAGACCTGAACACCCAACTCCAAGGTTCTCACCCATTGTTCCTGGGTCATTCTCCCTATATCCTCTTCCCATTTAGCCTTTAGCCCGTGGAGTATCCCCCCGCTGTTGTCTGATTTACTTAATTGATCATAAATTTTTGATATTATCCCTCTGGTAGGGTTTACCTGCAATATGCTCTGAAATAGAGGCATTTCTTCCCATCTCAGATTCTGAGCTTTAAATTGGGCTTTAAGGGCATGTTCTAGCTGGAAATATAGGAAGAGAGAACTCCGCGGTAGCTTAAATTCCCCGGCTAGTTCAGGGAATTTCTTTAACTTGGTGCCGTTATAAAGTTGACTTAACCTTCTGATGCCAAGATTCTCCCACTCCCTGAATGTGCCTATTTTAAGGACTTCCTGTAGGTTGCGATTTTTCCAAATAGGAGAATAGACTGTTGGATCTTCATATTTCATCATTTTCTTGACTGTTTTCCAAAGTTTAGTTAACAGTTTAATGGTTGGAAATTCATCATGGAACATATCCGCCTCTAGAGTTCCAATTATTGTGTTATGTGGGGCACTTAACAATAGCAACTTGCCATTGGGGGTGCCTCCTTTCGGTAT
Organism: Aquarana catesbeiana; assembly: GCF_042186555.1. Classification (NCBI taxonomy): domain Eukaryota; kingdom Metazoa; phylum Chordata; class Amphibia; order Anura; family Ranidae; genus Aquarana; species Aquarana catesbeiana. The sequence goes on along the minus strand of NC_133334.1, from coordinate 131,332,075 downwards.
CCCACATCCCAACAACTGCTGTAGCTGAGTTGCCAAAAAATAGCGCTCAGGATGTGGGAGGGCAAAGCCCCCTCCCGAGAGGGAAGCTGGAGCACTCGAAGGCGAATCCTGGCTTGTTTCCCCTTCCATATCAATTCCCTAAAGAGGCTATCAATTCTTTTAAACCACTTCTTGCCAATCCAGACTGGAGAGTTGTGCAGGACATATAGCAATTGTGGCATCCATACCATTTTTATTAAGCTACATCTTCCTGCGGCTGACAGAGGCAGGCGCCTCCAAATTCCTATTTTTTGTTTCAATTTTGTTAAAAGAGGGACGAGGTTTTTGCTGATATATAAGGTGGGGTCCTTCGTCAGAACAATTCCCAGGTATTTCAGGGCATCCACCATTACCATCTGGGGTATGTCGCATGCTATTAACTCACTAATGGGGTCTATCGGCAAGAACTCTTCTCCCAGTTTATCTCCAGGCCAGAGAAACTGCCGAAGTCCTCCACTATCCTCATCGCACCCAGTAGTGAATTTCTCGAATCTCCCAGGAATAACAAAATGTCATCCGCATAAAGCGCGATTTTTTCCGCGCCCGATTTTCTCTGGAAGCCAGTTATCGCACTGCTTTCCCTTATGGAGATGGCCAGGGGTTCCATCGCCAACGCAAACAGCAGAGGGGAGAGTGGACACCCCTGCTCGTCCCCCTTTCCAACTCAAACCAGTCTGAAAATACGTTATTAATTTTTAATCTTGCCTTAGGGCAGGTATATAGCATTCTGATCCACCCTATAAAGGACGGGCCAAATCCGAATTTCTCCAGCACACGCCATATGTAGCCCCACTCCATGCTATCAAATGCCTTGGATACGTCGAGGATCATTAACGCTCTCGAGCCCACATTCTCCGTTGGAGACTGTAAATTCAAAAACGCTCTTCTAATGTTCAGACTCGTAGATCTGTTAGCTATAAAACCCGCCTGGTCCTCATGAATCAGTTTATGAATAACTCCGTTCAATCTTGCTGCCAGAACTTTGGCCAGGATTTTTACATCAGTGCAAAGTAGAGAGATTGGTCTATAGGTGGCCACGTCCAATGGGTCTTTCCCTTCTTTCTGTAGCACAATGATTGTTGCTTCTAGCATTGAAGCAGGCAGCTGACCCCCCTCAAGCGACCCCCCCAAAGCTTTTAGTAGTTCAGGGATCAACACTTCACCATAATATTTATATGTCTCGCTTGGAAGACCATTGGGCCCGGGTGACTTGTGGCTAGCCATGCCCGCTATTGCTTGATGTAATTCTGCTACCGTTATTGGTGAGTCTAATGTGGCCCTTTCTTCCTGTGATATAGTGGGGATCGACAGCCCCCCCAGAAAGTCCTCCATCTTAGCCTCCTTACCCTTTTTCTGCGAGGAGTAGAGTTTTTTATAATAAGCCCTGAAGGCTTGTACTATTTCTGGGGTGCTTGATACTATATCTCCACTCTGCGATCTAATGGCGAGGACCGTGGATGGAGCTGCGTTTGATTTTATTAGCATAGCCAGTGTCCTTCCCACTCTCTCGCCCTCCACCATAAATTCCTGTCTCTGAAGAAGGCGCCTAGTCTCTGCTTTCTGCATGACCACTAATTTATACTTTTGTTGTTTCTCTTGCCAAGTGCTTTCCGACTCCGGGGTTGGGTTTTTAATAAAGTTATTTTCAGCCTCAAGAGCGTCCCTCAGAGAGCCCTCTTCCTCACTCCCAGCCTCTTTATTGAATTTAGCCATCTGCTGTATTAGAACCCCTCTAAGAAACGCCTTGAGGGTGTCCCATAACACAGGGGGGGACACCGTTCCCTGATTGATCTCAACAAACTCCCTTAGGATGGGAAGGATCTCATATGATTTTTTAATTACTTCGAACCAGTACGGGCTCATACTCCAGCTCTTCAGGGGTCTAGGCTCTCCTAGATTTAATGTAGCCACCATAGGGGAGTGATCTGAAATGCCTCTTGGCCAGTATGTTATTTTTTCTAGCATCTGGAGTGCCCTGTCATTTCCCAGGACTAGGTCTATCCTTGAGAGCGTGGAGTATGACGCAGAGCAGCAGGTATATTGCAGCACGCCTGGGTTCCGCACCCTCCATAAGTCTACTAACCCCACTTCCTCCAAAAATAGAATTAAATTGTAGTTTGATTTGGTGTAGAGTTCTGTATGGCAGCGATGTGGTGCCTGAAGAGGTGTCTAAAATTGGGTACAGGGCTACATTAAAGTCTCCCCGAGAACGGTTAGACCAACAGAGAAGCCTGATAAAAGTTGAGAGATCTGTCTAAAGAAGCTAGATTGTGCAGAGTTAGGGCTGTAAATGTTAGCCAAGGTTACAGGCCGGCCCTGTATCTTACCTTTTAAAAAGATATATCTGCCTTCCTTATCAATAAGCGAATCAGTGAGTTCCCAGGTTAGGTTTTTGGAGATCAGGATTGAAACTCCCTTAGTCTTTGCCTGTGGGTTGGTAGAGTGGTAGGAATGTGGGAACCAGTGATTTGTAAGTTTGGGAATCTTATCTGCGCGGAAATGGGTTTCCTGGAGGAAGACTATGTTGGATTTTAGTTTGTGCATCATAGACAGGACTTGGCCGCGTTTTTCTGGGATATTGAGCCCTTTTACGTTTAGGGATGTCACTTTTAGCGTGTCGTGTTTGGTGGTAGGTGTTATGTGTGACATACTGTTTTTTTTCTTTTGTTTTTCCCCTTCTCTTCCCTTTTCCTTGTTTCTGTCTTTTTTTTTTTTGGGGGGGGAAAGGCTTTAAAAGGATGGGCTTTAAAAGGATGGGGTCTTTTGTCGGATTAGTCTATAGACCCCCTTGAGTGTGTTGGGGGGTGGTTCGTGGGGATGTTGCTGGTTCGGGAGGGATTGAGGTGGTGAAGTGGAGGTGGCGGAGAACGAGGGGGCAGTGGAGGGGGGGTGAGGGAGGTAGAGGAGGGCTCGAAAAAACTGAATGTGGCTAAGGAATGAGGAGGGAGAAGCAGAAGAGGGAAAGGGGGCTATAGAGGGGAGGGGAAACGGAGGGGAAAAAGAAAAGAGAGAAGGAGAGAGAAAAAAGAAAAAAAAAAAAAAAAAAAAAAAAAAACAAGATAGTTATGAAAGGTCTAGGTGTTCCGGAGGTAAAGAAGTGTTCAGAGACCCCTCTTATGGGGTAGTACGTTGTCCGGTATAGGTCAACGGGAAAGATAGGTTCCCGTTGTGTAATGGGTTGGAAATAAAGTGTAATCCTCTGGTCCTCAGAGGGGTGTGGATGGTCAAGAAAGGAGAATGAGCAAATAAGTTATAGTATTAGACTTGGGGATTGTGGATTAAACGAGGGAGATCTTGAATTTAAAGTAGTGTCATTTCGAGAGACAGGATATCGAGTGAGGTCTCTTCAGATACTTAGCGAGACAAGCAAGGAATCAAATATACAGTTTACCTTATAACATTAACCAGACCTTATATCGTTAGTATGTATCTCTTGCGTTATTTATGATCGCCTTACCCTCAGAGTAAGCCTCCAACCTGTGCGACCGAACCCCACACGGTATAAGAACAGATAGCCCGAGGGTCCACCATAAAGGTAAGCCATCTCGACCCACCTGTGTGTATGTTCGTCTAGAGGTCATAATATAGAAACCACTACCTAGGTGTGGCATGGGGGTCGCTCACACACGCCAGAGGTCCATCCGGGTTCTTTTGCTTGGTTGCTAAGGATAGACATTGTTTGTTGTGTTGAAATATTAATAAAGAAAATAAAATAAAATGACATAGCATTACATGTTATGTTACCCGGCATCAGGCAGGCCCCAAAAAGGGTCAGCCATTTAGTTGGTGAGGGATCTATTGAGCTTCAATAGATATCTCAGGTCCTATATAACGAATATTCGTGTAATAACAGAAACAATAATGGTAACAGTACCCTCTAGCAGGATTATTAGCCTCCTTTGGATTTTAACTCAACTGGAGATAACAGGATAACTTTCTACGTCAATACACAAACAGGGTGGGCGAGTCCACACAGATTAATGCTTTTACGGGGGTCATTGGGGTATGCAGGGTATACCTTGTTTGCCATCTTAGTGGATGTCAGGGCTTAGATACCCGTTTACCAGTTGGTTAGTTGCCTGATAAGGTGAAGGGGAGTCTGAGCATATAAAGATAAGCTCTTTATGTTGGGGGGAGGGCATCAATTGGGGTTGGATATGTAGAGATTGGGTGGAATTAAGGGTGTAGCTTAGATTCTGTGTGGAATCGCCCCTCCAGAGAGGAGTCTACATTAGTAACAAACAAATGTGAGAACCAGTCCTTTTTCAAAGGAGTGCAAGTTAGAATAAGGGGATTCTGTCCTGGAAGTACGACTTATATCTTTCACAGCAAGGAGTGATACTTGCCCAGGGAGGTTCAATCAAGCTTATTTGGGAATGAAATAAGGGGGGCGACAGGATGGGGAGGTGGAAAGGGAGTAAAGAGGGGGGTTATTATTTGGGGAGCTATATAGTGGTCTCAAATATTAGTCATCTTCAGGCATGTTCATGTTATACTTGCGTGACCAATGTTTCATTGCTTGAAGTCTGTCTGCGTAGTAGAAGTCACTGTTAGATGAGTCAGATGAGGGGGACTGGGCGTAGTGATGGGCTCGTAGATCTTGGGTTGAATTTGCGGTGTGAGAAGACGAGCAAGAAGAGACATAGAGGGGTGGAGGATGTTTTCGTAAAGTAGGCCAGTCTGTGGATCTAAGTGGTAAGCATCCATCAGGAACTAAGTGAGGGAAAGGGATTGTGTTGATCCTTTGAGTCAAGACATCTTGCTTCTGGCTTGTAGGGGATCCGTCTGTAAGTATTTGAGTAGTCGCAGTTTTGATTGAAGTCTATCTTGCATAGACCTTTATAGGGGAGCGGGTTAAAGGGCTTCAGGTGGTCAATAGGAGATGGGGGGGTTACCCCGTTATTCAGGACCTCCGTGGCGGGGTCGTCTCTGGGCAGGAGAAGCTGTGGGGCTGTTGTCTGCGGGATTCCTGGATCTTGTGGGCGTGTTGGTCCTGGGTGAGTTGGATCTGCGCCTTCTTATATGGAACTCATCGCGGACTGGGATGGCATCCATGAAGCTGGACCTTCTGAGTTGGGGAGGTCTGAGAGAGCGGTACCAGTCAGGTAGTTCAATGCAGGGTATATTCAGAATTTCGCAGAATGTGGTGAGATCTTCAGGCACCTTCAGGTTAGCTGTTCTCCCTTGTGCTGATGCTGAGAGGCAAAAAGGGAATTTCCAGCGGTACTGAATTCCGTTTGTGCGTAATAGATCAAGGAGAGGGCGCAAATCTCTTCTATTTTGTAGAGTGATGGGCGATAGATCTTGAAAGATTTTTATTTCTGAGCCTTGGCATGAAAGGTTGCGACGATCTCTGGCCCTGTGAAGGATTTCCTCTTTCAGTTTGAAATTAACTAGGCAGCATACCACATCTCTGGGAGGATCGGTGTCTCTACCTCTGCATCTGAGGGCCCTGTGTAAGCATTCACATTCAATGGGGGTCTCAGGGGGTCTGCCTAAGAGATCGTTGAATATAGCTATGGTTGCCTGGGTAAGTTGGGTATGGTCAATCGACTCTGGCATGCCTCTTACCCGTAAGTTGTGTCGTCTGCCATGATTGTCCAGGTCTTCCATGTATCTGTACAGATCTCTGAGCTGGACAGAGTGTGCTTGGGATGAAGTCTGGAGCCTGTGGATGGCATTCTCACTGTGTGCTGTTGCTTCTTCTATGTTGTCCATGCGGACTGTCATGGACTGGATATCTCTCCTCAGGTCCGAGATGACCGTTGCAAAAGTGGCTTTAATGTCCTCTGCCACTGTTCTCAGATCCCCTATGTTTAGGGGCTGTTCTGTCATCATGAGCGGTGTGGGCGATTGTGTCTGGTGTCTGCCAGAGGGGCTGAGGCTGGAGGAGCGTGCTGTGGATGAGTAGGCCTGAGATGAAGCTCTGTTGGGCCTGAGGCCGGACTTAGTGGCAAAGCTCCACTCACAGGCCTGGATACTGGCCGTACTGGCTTGGCCCCCCAAACCGCCCATCAAGTGCGGGACAGATATGTCAATTTTTTTTAATGGTCGGGGGGGCCATTGCAATGCCAGAACAACTTTAAACTTTTACCAAATAAACAAAAATTATTTTGGATAAAATCTCTTGTTTTTATTCTTGTTTGCATTTAGTTTTGGCTGTCTCAAAGTGCACTTGTAGTGGCAAGTGCATTTCCCTTTAGTTAATAAGGCCCTTTGTCACTGTAAACATCCAAAAAATTAAGAAACTGTTATTGATAAATAATAAGCCACACACATTGTAGTAGTAAAAACATTTTACTGTGCGCACATTGAAAGGTGCATTTTTTTTAAACGTGTTTATGTTTTTTTTAATTTTTTTTCTTATTTTTTTTTTTAATAATTTTTTTTTAGTGTTATTTTAGGCATATTTCTCAAAAATATTTTTTGTTTACAAATTTCTGCTTGACAACAGGGTTTTTTAAAACATAGTAAAAAAAAAAAAAAAAAACAGGAACTTACAAAGTTCAACATGTCAAAAACTGTGCTAGTGATGTCACCCATGTAAAATCAAAATTTAGCAGATGCACACAAATTGGGAGTACAAATGGTTAAAGTCAACATGTGTTATCTCCCATCATGGGGGAGCAATGGACGTGTTTTGTGTGTGCAACCCCTTTTTTCCTCTCACAAACTAACATTATTATGAGGAAGGGGTTGCAAACACAAAACAAGTACATTGATATCCCCTGATGGAAGATAGCACATGATGACACACCGTGTGCATCTGCTAAATTTTCCTATTACTATTTCACTTTTTTTTTAACTTTCACTATTTAACTTTTTTTAAAGGGTAAAATTTTACAATGAAATGAAGAACATGATTGATGTTTTTAGGCAAAAAGTGATTAGATTCTGCCCAAAACATCAATCATGTTCTTCATTTCCTGTTGCATGCTGTCCAGCCAATTTCTCATGCTGTCAATTTGTTTCTCGCATTCGATCAATTTGGCCATTCCACGCCATTATCTGCCCAATCAGTCTTTGTGCACTGTCTGTGCTAAATGGCTCCGCTTGGCCTTCTACAACCAGAACATCACCTAAAATTTGTGCAGAAAAATGTTTTTTAAAATATGCACGCCTAAACAGATTACCTTAAGCTGGGGTGTCAGTCACTCACTTGGTGGGGTGCAAATCTCGCACACTTCCTCCACCTCTCCTTCCTCAAGATCATCAGGTGGGTGTGGTCTTGGGCTGGGGCTTGGGGTAATTCCTGCTTCAGGCTGGTGACCTGGGGGGGGGTCCTGGGATCCTCGGACTGTTGTCTGAGTCTTTTCTCCCCTATGAGAATGAAACAAAAGGTATACTTAAAACACTGTGATATTTCAGTCCTGAAATAGGAATATGAAACCTTGCTTTGAAGTGGTGGACAATTGTCAGTTTGAACAAAAATGCAAAACAATTCACATTTTGATGCAAGTTTCACAGATGCAGACACCTCAAGTATCCCCTGGAGCCCCTGTGTGTATTACTCTCAAAAATGTTCTCTGGTGTCACATAGTACACTAGTGCTCGTGAGTCCAGATGTGGAAACAGCTGCTGTGTCCTGTCCTTACATTACACTAAATCATTTTTTAATAAGCATATTCTAGTTTCAAACACATCTACACAACATCCAAACATTTTTGGAATACGACAAATTATCAAGACCTAAATGTATGTCCAACCCTGTACAATCGTATTTCTTGCAAAACAAACGCCATTTTATTATTATCATATGTAATTTCAAAAGAACGGTCTTTACGAACGATGCTGTATAAACAAAAAGCATATGGATCAGCATGCAAGTTAAGTATCTCAATAGGAACACACAACAAGTACTTACTTTTTTAAGCACCTTCTTGATTCGCCAATATTGTTCAGGCTCCCTAGTTTTGAGGTCAGACCACTGCTTCCTCAATTGTTCTTTAGCCCGTTTAATGCCAAATTTTTCTTCAAGAGCGGTGAGGACATTATTTTGTCCTTCCGCATACTGGGTCTGGTGTACGGTCCTTTTCTGGCATCATAGTCCTCCCTTCTCAATATGGACACCATCTCCACCATCTCTTCAAAAGCCATGTTGGTGGCCTTATATCTCCTCCTAGATGGTTGTTTCTCCGGGCTTTCCTCCGTGCTAGTTCCAGATAATCTCTCCGCCATCTTTCTCTATATACCCCCACTACGCAACAAAGAGTGAAGGGGCGGGGACAAATTATCCTAAAGAACGTCAGGGGCGGGCGACGCAGGCATAGCATGACACATGCGCAGTGTATATAAAGCTATTATGCTGGCCTACGTATGTCCGAGCAGAAGTAGCGAGCGTCATAAATGAAGGTAAGATTTAAACGTGGGTGTGTGTTTGGTGAATGTGTTTGGTGTGTGTGTGTATGTGTGTGTGTGTGTGTGTGTGTGTGTGTGTGTGTGTGTGTGTGTACCCTATATTCTGCAAAAAATAATACTGGGAGTTTGGACTGACATTACAGTTTTTATCTTGTGTCTTGTCTTTCAGCAAAAATGAATCCCTTTAAGGAGGAATAATTTTTGTCTCATTTTATTGATCTGTATCAAGAGAACAGAAACCTGTGGGAGGTCAAGCACCCATTGTATTTTATTAGACATGCAAGGAAGGCAATACTGGGGAGACTTCTGGAATTTGTCAAGACTCGAGTCCCCCAGGCAGACATTAAGTTTGTGGAAAATAAAATTGGGATCTTGCGTAATATGTACAGGCGGGAACACAAGAAGATCCAGGATTCCCTCAGATCAGGAGTAGCAGCAGACAAGGTTTATGTCCGCAAACTGTGGTACTACCCAAAACTGAGATTTCTGGATGACCAGACAGAAGCAAGGCAATCACTTTCGACCCTTCCCTCCACCCTTCCCTCCACCTCCACCCTTCCCTCCACCCCAGCTGAGGCGTCCCAGCAAGAACCGGGCCCTTTCATCCTTGAGGAAGTGGATGCACCCAGCTTGAGCCAGGTATACTTTTTTGGAGAATTTTGGATTCTGTAAATATTAATGATGTAAACTATAAAATGTTTTAAGTGCTTAAAAAAAAAATATTTAATCACAATTATTATTATGTATACATATCATTAGACAGTAGTGGCCAAAAATGTACTTCAAAGATTGGTGATCAGCTAGAATAATGGTGGGGTAAAAAAGATAGCCTTTTCTATTTGTTTAGAATTATATTTGCAAGTCATGAGCTGAAAATTGTGTGTGATTGCGGAAGCAAAAATTACAACCATGTCCCATTTTTTTTTACACAGGATGAGCTCAGACAGGAGGAGGCCGTGCCCAATGGTATAGAGGAGGAGACCTTGCCCAGTGGGAGAGAGGAGGAGGCCGTGCCCAGTGGCAGGCAGGAGGTGGCTGGGCCCAGTAGAAGCCTCACCCGATGTCAGGTGCCTCCCCTCCCCATTACCACCAATAGGCCTAGGAAGATCAGCTGAACAGAGGAGGAATCACTAGCACTCATTCGGGAAGCCAGCCAAATACTCAGTACCCCACCCAATGCTGAAGAGGCCTATGGAACTTATATGGCTATCAGGTTGGTGGAACTTTAGAAGGGGCAATGCCTCCTCTGTGAGGGGCTTATTTTTCAGGCCTTTCAGAAGGGGTTGAGAGGGGAGCTTACTTCAAAAAGCCACATTGCAGATGAAGCCCCTCCTCCTGCTCCTCCTCCTCCTCCTGCTCCTCCTCCTGCCACAAGTACACCTCCAGAGGCACAACCTCTAAGGAAGGCTGCAGAGAAGCGTGGAGGGAGGGCTGCAGGGCAGCTTGCAGGGAAGGCTCCACGGAAGAGTCGAAGGTGATTGCCTGGCTTCAGTCTGGTCTGACAGAAGACGCAGATTGTGCTCCCTATTCGCAAGATCCCAATTTTAGTTTAAACTAACTTGAAGTGTGTCCTGGGGAACAAAAGGCTTCACACATTCCAAAAGTGTCTCCAGTGTTGCCTTCCTCATTTATGTTTTTCCAAAAATAAATGGATATTTTCTTTACCTTACATTATTGACTATGTATTTTGATTCAAAAAGGACATTTTGTTTGTGAGTAGGCAGGTACATGTCAAAAAGACTATGTGGGTTATTTACAAAAGGCAAAATCATTTTGTAATTCAAGTGCAAAGTACAAGTGCAAAGTGCACTTTAGAAATTGCACTGAAAGTGCACTTGTTGGAAGTGCAGTCGCTGTAAATCTGAGGGGAAGATCTCAAATGAGGGGAAGCTCTCCTGATTTTATCATCCAATCATGTGCAAGATAAAATAATTTTTTTTGGGTTTCCTTGCATGTGCCCCTCGGATCCACAGCGACTGCACTTCCAAATGCTCTTTCAGTGCAATTTCAAGTACACTTTGCACTTGTAGTGCTAAATGCCTTTTGAAAATAACCCCCCTATGTCAAATTAACAAGGGACGCCAACCTCATTAAGGTTCATTAAAACAATACAAAATAATAAGGTTATTGTGGTACCTTGGAACTCCAAAAAAACAAAAGGCACAAAAACATTTTCGAGAATTTAGCACAAATTGTAAAATAGATATTGATTAAATATAAAAATACTAAAGATGAGTCAAATAAATAATTTTCTACATTATTTCTGGAGATCCGGCTTTTAAAAACTATAATATTAGTCATAGCATGAGGATAAATAATGAACAAAGAATTTTGTGAGAACTCTGTGTGAATATAAGCAGCAAAACAACTTCATTCCTCTCGCATTATAAAGAAAAAAGAATGCACTGTATTAAAAGATCACAGAAGAGGAAAGTGCTAGCTTCAATATGAAGGCTAGTTTTACCAGACCAAGCGCTTCCGCCTTGTACTTGCTTCAGAGCATGCGTCAGTTTTGGTCCGTCGGACTAGCACACAGACGACCGGTTTGTACGCTAGAAAGCCGAGTCCATCGGCCAGATTTGAAACAAATAGGTCCGTCGAACTTTTGAGAAAAAAAGTCCACACAAGATCGAATTGACCGCCGGAAGTCTGCCGTAAGGTCCGGTCGTATGTACGCGGCATTAGAAACTGTGAGGGGGGCGTGGCTTGGACGGGATCGGAGATGGCCCCTTGAGAGGAGAGCTCCGGCACACTGAGGACGATTTCAGCCTCTTCTAACACCACCGCCAGCCAGATTACACCATGGGTAAGCCGAATAGAAGCACCTCGGCACCCCGCTCCACCAAGGAGACAGAGAAACAATCCGGGACACAGCTAAGTAACAACATCCCAGACATATTCCGCACAAAGGCCCCAACCCTCCACGAGGAGACACAGGCCTCACAGGCATCCAAGGCCTCATCCCCAGCCTCGCTTAGCGGCTCCGCGATCGCACCGGCGGACATTCACAGCGCAACATCCACAATCCCATCCTTACTGGATCTGCAAAGAGACCTGCAGAGGGTCGCTCTGGACATAAAACATACCCTAACAACTGCCATATCAGATCTGAAAACAGACATCCAGTCAATGCATAATCGCCTATCTGAAGTGGAGGAATCATCTCAAATACAGGCAGCTGCAATCAGGCAAGTACAAAAAGCACATGATATGCATCTCCCACATATATTTGAACTCCACAGACAAGTGGAAGACCTCGACAACAGAGGACGCAGACATAATATAAGAGTAAGGGGGGTCCCTGAAGGCATAGATCCATCTGCACTAACACAGACAGTTTGCACAATATTCAATGAACTCCTTGAACGGCCTGCAGATACCCCCATTGATATGGAGAGAATCCATTGTGCACTAAGATCACCTCCCCGGGACACAGAACCCCCTCGGGACATAGTATGCTGTCTAGTAAACTTTCCGCTTAAAGAGGAGATTCTTAAAAAGGCGAGAGATAGAGGTCGCATTTTATACAATGGTGCAGACATTAAACTGTTCCAAGACCTATCTCAGATAACATTACAAAACAGACGCACACTACGCCCCCTGCTGGAAACGTTACGGGCACGCAACATACAATACAGGTGGAAGTTTCCATTTTGCCTCGCAGCCACCACCAGAGGTCGCACCACACTTCTCAGAACACCAGAAAACCTCCCCATGTTCTGTGAACAGCTCGACATTCCAGCAATTGAATTACCGGAATGGTACTCCTTCTACTTTCCATCGGAACCTTGGAAGGCAGTTTCCTACAATGCTTCACCAAAAGCACAACGCCACAGATCCAGACGCCGAAGACTGGACCCTACATCACCGGGAGAATGCTTTTCACGTCGAGATGTACCACCGCATGCCATGAACCGCGCAGACACCCTGCGCAGGAATTACAGAGGTGATTAATTTAATTTTATTTAGTGCTCAACATACCCCAGTGTCATATACTGTATATGACTGAACTTTTGTAGATGCAAGATGACGGAATCTCTTCAGAATCAAAATATCAACTGAGATACTGTGTTCTATCCAGAAAAGTACCCCATTGTATTACGAATACAAACACATCTCTTCAACTCCATTGGACTGAATTTCCAAAGACATGCAGAGGCTAAATACCACATAATTTTCCCAAAACCCTTTTGCCACAAGTTAACGGGAAAGGTAAAAGTTCTAATTTTTGATTGACTCAACAGTTAACCCCCTACAGTGGTAAGAAATACATACCCCAAGTATAACAAAGGAGGGGAATTTTATTAACTGCCTCGCTGGAAGTGGTCCTATATAATTTTTTGTTTTTGCCCTTTTTTTATCTTTTTGCAATTTTGTTTTTTTTTTTTCTTTTCTCAAATTTTGTCTCACATGTGTCTTGCTGTAACAGATACCATTCAGTTCTAGGCTGCACAATAGTGGAGGGGGGGACCAGTACAGTTTTTGCAGACTGATCCTCCCCCACTGTGCTATGCTGGCCGCTCGTGGATCTGTGGGACCCGCTTCCCTACTCTGGGGGGCGGAGCCCGGGAACCGTATCGAGGGGTAAACAGACACAGGGAACTCCCAGTAGACATGGGGAGTCCCCTTATGCTAATATTCAGTACAATTTACTCACAAACACCCCTATTCAACTTACTCAGACTGAACTCTCATAGAAATGAAGAGACTACATTTTGAGCAATTACTCAAAAATTCTATCACCACAAATTAATGGGGATAGGTAAAAGGTTTAGTTTTTGAAAGCCTTAATGAATAACCTATTCCCTAAAGCGGAAATAGTTATATGATCAACTCATAGCAAAGATTTAAATCCCCCCCTTGAGTAGATATGTTTTTTCTTGTATGTGTTTTTTTTTTTCTTTATTTTATTTTAAACTCTCGCTGCACTGTAACAGAAAACGATCAGTACTAGGATGCAAAATAGTGGTGGAAGGGACGACCCCTTGTTTTGGGCTGATCCCTCACCACTATGAAAGGACAGCCCTTCTTGGCTTCGAGGGACCTTATCCCCTACTGTGGGGGGCGGGGCTGAGAGCTGAGATGGGAAGTAATTAAACAAAGGGAACTCCCATCTAACATGGGGTATACCCTAAGGTTATAGTTAGCACTGTTGGCTATGTTTATTTGTTTGAGTAAGATGTGAATGAGTAGAAATGCATACACTTAAAGAAGCCTTGATATAGACTCAGAATCTTAAAATTCACCTAAGTAACATTGGATCTGGATAGATTAATTAATTAATAATTAATCATTAACCATTAATCACTGGGCTTACCAATTACATGACTAAAGGAAAGGAAAGAAAAAAGGGGAAAAAAAAAGAGGAAAAAAAAAAAAAAGGGAGGTTTGTATACAAATATCCTCCTTACAACCACGGCATACACCACATAGTTAACTCTTAACTTTATCTCTTTAACCCCCAATCGCAACACACTTGAAGACACATTATTGTACCTTACTAGTCCTTACGTGTGTCGACACCTCTGGTCACCTTCCAGGTTTATTGTCCCACCACAGTAGTCCTATTGGACTCTAACTGACACTCCGGAACCCCTCGTAACTAGGTGGTTAGGTTTTCCGATAACCACCTCCGGTAAAGATCATACACAGAGCGTGGATTATTCACGACTTTCTCTAATACTTTCTCACACCCCTGGGGAAGTAACGGATAAACGTACGATCTGAAACCCCTTTACCCCCTCCCCCTCTGGTCATCTACCTCCTCTATAGCTCTACCTATTATTCTTACTACCCTAATTCCTCGTGAGGGCTGCTCTTCCAAACCACACATATACTCCTCCCCTCTCTCTCTAGACTCTTAAAATGCTTTCCAAGCCGAGAACCAGTAAGATGCAAATCTCACTAAAATGCTTATCCCTTAACGTTAAAGGCCTAAACCTACCAGAAAAGAGGTCACAAGTCCTTGCAGTTCTGACAAAACACAAAGCACACTTTATCCTACTTCAGGAAACACATTTCAGAACTAACGCCATAGCCAAATTGACAAACCACATCTATAAACAAGTCTTTCACTCCACCAACCAGGAATCCAAAACAAAAGGAGTCTCGATTCTCATTTCCAAACAAGCTGACTTCCAAGTGACAGACACATTCGTTGACCCGGACGGCAGATATATATTCATAAAAGGAACATACGCAGCCAAACCCATCACCATAGCCAACATTTACTGCCCAAACGAACACCAAGTGTCCTTTGTCAAAAAAATTTGTGACCTTCTACAAAATTTCCAAACCGGTTTACTGCTATTAGGAGGCGACTTTAATGTACCATTAAATCCCGGCCTCGACACGTCCACAGGCACATCCACACTTACATATCGGGCCTTACGCCAAATGAAACTTCAATTACAAAACCTTACCCTTCATGCTACCTGGCGCACCATGTACCCATCTGATAAAGACTATACATTCTATTCAGCCCCACACCAAAAATATTCTAGGATAGACTATCTATTCCTATCGCAAAATGATTTACCCCTATTCACGCAGGCGACTATTGAACCAATGTTCCTGTCGGACCACCACCCTATCTCAGTAACACTCACCTTCCCGGAAAAAAAGAGAAATTACCAAAACATGGCGACTGAACCCCGCACTACTTAAGGACCCTGACAATTTGACCCAGTTACACTCTCGCATACAAAACTATTTCAGAGAAAACAACACCCCAGACATCACACCAATCACTATATGGGAAGCACATAAGTGTGTACTAAGGGGGGAAATCATTACACTCACATACACAATCAAAAGGAGACATCAGGAGCAAATTAGATCTTTGATCCAGGCCATAAACTGACTAGAGGCTACGCATAAGCAAACAACATCACTAAACACACTACAGGAACTACTACAAGCCCGCTCTGCATTACTAGACATATTAGGAAAGTGTACCAGAAGGAGATATATCCTTCAACAGAAAGTGTTCTATGAACACAGCAACAAGAGCGGGAGACTGCTCGCTCAGGCAGTCCAAGCAACCAAAGCACCCTCTAGAATCCATATGATCCGAGACAAACATAACACTCTTCTCTCCAAAAATGCAGATATAGCCAAACACTTTGAAGAATATTACTCTAAACTGTATAACATAAACCAACATATCGACCCTAAACCAAAACTGGACGGCCGAAAGTCCCAACTAAAAGAATTTTTAACACAGTTCTGCCCCAAACCTATCACCTCTCAACAAACAGAATCCATGGAAAGCCCCATGTCATCAGAGGAACTCCAACTAGCAATCAAACAGATGAGCGTAGGCAAGAGCCCAGGCCCAGACGGTTTTCCATTAATATATTACAAAAGCTTCCAAGATATTTTGATTCCAGAAATGCTTAAATCCTTTAACTCCCTTGCAGACTCGCACACATCAACAAGCAGACTACTAGAAGCACACATAACCCTCATACCAAAGGAAGGCAAGAATCACACACAAGCCCCGAACTATAGACCGAGTTCTCTACTGAATGTAGATATCAAACTATACGCCAAAGTGCTGGCAAATAGGCTACTACCATTTATCCCTGGTCTCATATCCCCCGACCAAGTTGGGTTTATCCCGGGAAGGGAGGCCAGGGATAACACTATCCGTACCCTAAATATACAACATTGGCTAGCCACTTCTGGAACCAAGGGCTTTCTCCTATCCCTGGATGCTGAGAAGGCGTTTGACAGGGTGGCCTGGGATTACATGCAGGAGGTCCTCAAGGGCATAGGCCTCAAGTCCCGCATGTATACACATATCAATGCACTATATACTAACCCTTCTGCCAGGGTAAGAGTCAATGGCCTCCTGTCAAACGCCTTCTCTATAAGCAATGGTACCCGCCAGGGATGCCCACTCTCCCCACTGATCTATGTCCTGACATTAGAACCCCTACTGAATAAATTACGCAACAACTCAGATATAAAAGGAATACCCATTGCACATAAAGAGTTTAAAGTAGCCGCTTTCGCGGATGACATTTTACTTACCCTCCAAGAACCTCGAATCTCCCTACCCAACTTACTGAGAGATTTAAAACATTTCGGAGAATTATCTAACCTAAAAATTAACTATACCAAATCCAATGCCTTGAATGTATCTCTTACCCCACAAGAAGTAACCCATGCCCAATTACACTTCCCATTTCATTGGGAAAAAGAAGCCATCACGTATTTAGGAATACGGATTACTGAACGAACATCAGACCTGTATAATCATAATCAGGCAAAAGCATTAACTAAACTTCAAACAAACTTTAAAGAATGGACCAATTTAAACATTTCCTGGTTCGGCCGCTCAGCTTTAATAAAAAATGATTGCTCCCCCCCTGCCTCTTATACCTCATGCAGGCAATCCCTATACACTTACCACCCTCCTTTTTTGCCAAATACAAAAGTATGTGCACAGCCTTTCTTTGGAACAACAAATCTCCACGCATAAAATATACCCGATTAACCCCCCCGAAATTTAGAGGGAGAATCAGCCTTCCTGACTTATACAAATACCACATGGCATGCCATCTGGCCAGAATTGTGGACTGGAAGATACACCATATAGAAAAAGCATGGGTGACAATAGAACACCTTTATACCCACACCCCCACTCATATTCTCCCCTGGCTTCCTCCTAGACTATGGCCTCAAACCCTCAAGACGCATCCCTTTATATATCCCACTCTAATGGCCTTTAATAAGGCCATAACAGTGCATAAATTATCCACACATCTAGGACCTCTTACCTCCATACGAGGAAACCCAGAATTTCCACCTGGTGAAACCTTGAAGTTCCTACAAACTGAATGGCCACATAAAGAGATAAAGGCCCACGGATTTTTTGACAAGGGCACTATACGTTCATATCAAGACCTGAAATCAGAATGTCATACAAATACATTCTCTTTCTGGTCCTACAGACAAATAAGACACTATTTAACATCTAAAAGCTCAACCGCAATATGGACTAGAAAACTAACAACATTTGAACACCTCTGCTCAAGCGACTCACCTCAGAGACATATCATCTCTCAAATCTACTCAATGCTCCATGACGGCGACCTAACAAAACCTTCTGAAATCCCACGATACTCATGGGACACAGACCTACAACTCACACTGACAGAGGGAGACTGGGAAACCATATACTCTTACGCACACAAAGGGTCAATGAATGTAGCGATACAAGAAAATGGTTACAAAATCATAACTAAATGGTATAGGACTCCATCACGACTACACAAATTCTCTCCATCTATACCTAATGTATGTTGGAGATGTAAAAAAGCAGTAGGTTCCATGATACACATCTGGTGGGAGTGTGAATCCATCCATATTTTCTGGAGGGAGGTCCACTCCATCATAGAACAAGTCTCCACATACACCTTGAACTTCACCCCTGCCCAATATCTATTACATCATACTACACTTCTCAAAAATGAGTACTTTAAATCCCTGGCCATGCATATGGTCAATGCTGCTAGATTATGCATTCCAACTCACTGGAGAACAACAGACATACCCACAATTAGGGAATGGTTACAGAAAATAACCAAGATAGCAGAAATGGAAGAGCTGATCTCTATAGCTCAAGAACGCATACAAAAATTCACAACCACTTGGGCCTGTTGGAACCACTTCAAAACGAAGGATTATTATAAATCTTTATTCCCAACATAAAGTGCAAGAATTCAGATCCCTCTCCATTACTGGAATCCACAGTATTCCCCACTCCCATTATGCGGGAGGGAAGATAAAACATACAATGGAA
Source organism: Aquarana catesbeiana (assembly GCF_042186555.1). NCBI lineage: Eukaryota > Metazoa > Chordata > Amphibia > Anura > Ranidae > Aquarana > Aquarana catesbeiana. The sequence continues at coordinate 131,313,867 of NC_133334.1, read as the reverse complement.
GAGCCCCCACACCCCCACACCCTTCCTCCCCACCTACCCCACTATCCCCTTTTCTAAAATCACACTTAATCATATTTTCCCGTTTCTTAATATTTAAGCCCCCTCTTTAATCACCACACACGGGAAGCTTTCTTTGATCAACATGTCATAAGCTGACTAAAAAGGGAAAATCACACAAACATCATAACTAAACATTCAGTACTAAATAAGCCTTTAGAGACATGCTATCTTGAACAAAGCTAAACTAATTCAAATGCTCTAAATGTTATTTAAAGGAGTATCTCTATCTCAAAATCCAACTAGACCGAATATAATTACAAGACTCTCTAAGGGACTAAATTTAAAACATATTGTTCGATTTTCCATGACTTAAGATGTAAAATTATGCTTCTTTTTTGTGTTTTTTACTTGTGTGAAACATCGAAGCCTCTTGTACTTTATACATATGTAACACAGATTGTAAAAGTTGTATATACAATTGCCTGAATAAAAATCTTTTATGGAAAAAAAAAAAGAAACTGTGAGAGCACATTTTTTGACGTCTGCATCTGGGTAAGTGCTCAAAAGTTTTAGCATATCCAAATCATTCTTTGGAGCCCATAGACTTACAATTGCCTCATGCCAAAAGTGAACATATATGAGGCTGACAAAATGTGCAACCCGTTTTATTCCTTCCAATTGTCGTTGAGGAATGTTCAACTGTTTAGTGAAGAGGACAATTTTAAGTGCATATATTGCCTTTGCCATCCACCTTGCTTGATGCAGTGCCCCTGGGATCCTGAAAATGAAGTCGTTTTTAGACCAACCTCCTAGGTACAGGAGTGAGAGTTGTAATAACTCTTTGTAGTCTTCTCTTGGATGACTTCCGTCTTTTAGGACATTTTGGATGTAGTTAACCATTTTCGCTCGTTGTTCTTCTAGAAAGCCTTGAATGGGATTTTCTTCATCTAGCATTGTTGTATATGACTTTTTATCAAGTGAAGCCCACAGACTTTGCTTTGATAAAAGTGATTAATGTGTGCAACCCCTAAATATTATCCAATCTTCTTGAAATTTGGCATATATTGCAGGAGGCGGAGCCTAGCGGAGCAGACATGCATTGTTAGAGCTCCACACCGCTGAGGAGAGAAGAGAAGGACAAAGCGGAGCCTGCAGGCTCAAAAGGTATCCATTTGAACCTTTTTGCCCCAGGGAACAAACTGTGAAAGTTTGGGCAGGAAATATGGTACTGGGAGGAAACCGTGGCAGAAATAAAAATCACCTCACAAAGAGCTCACAGACACTCGCTGCAGCTGAAGCAGCTCCAGTCACCTCACAATATACAGCATCAGGGCGCTCTCACAGACAGAAAATGTCACAGCAAGACTCTCCATTTGAGTCAGATACAGAACAAATCCTCTCACAAACTTCTCCACAAGCCTCCTCAGTATCCACAGTAATATTATTACAATTTGAAAAGATGCTTCATAAGGCTTTAAAACAAACCTCAGACCAAATAACAAAAAGCCTAACCAAAGAAATAAGAGAGCTGGGAAACCGCACCGCAGCCTTAGAAATAAAAATGGATGAAATTGAAATTACAACCCAAGTAAATATAACAGAATTGGAACAATTAAAAGAAGAGAATTTAATACTTCAAACTAAGCTCGAAGATTACGAAAATAGAGCCAGACGTTCAAACTTGCGCATAAGGGGAATACCTGAAACTGTGACAGACCTGCAATCTACTATTACTGCTCTATTACAAGAACTAAAGCCAGATATCCCTATTGAACGTTTAGAACTGGACAGAGTACACAGAGCCCTCACAGCCAAAAAGAAAGATGGACCCCCACGTGATATAATCACAAAATTTCATTATTACAGAACGAAAGAACAAATACTAATTGCTGCAAGAGAAAAAAAGGAACTTAATTTTCAAGGACACAATTATCAAATTTTTGCTGACCTATCCCAACTTACTATTACTAAAAGACGATCCATGAAACCCCAACTAATGGAACTGCAACGCCACAACATTATGTATCAATGGGGCTTCCCCTTTTCAGTCAGATTTAACTACCAAGGTACAATTTACAGAAGCAGATCAGCAGATGAACTACAACAAACCCTTTTAAAATTAAATCTGACAGAACCCACAAGCAGCAACACTCCCACACGCAGAAGAATGGCATCATCTTCACCTTCAGGCAGCACCCAGAAAATTTCAGAACAAAATGAGAATCATCATTCTCACAAAAGAGGCCGTTATGCCACATCATCCATGGACCAAGAAGATTCAAAGGACTGACATCCTAATTCCTGATATCTCTTCATTTATTATACTAAGAGATGGTTCTCTATAAAAAACCTATATTTATAACTGAATGTAACTGCATTCTGATAGTCACACACTGTGTGGGATCATGTTACATTCCAGTTATATTTCTTATTACTTCTGATTCATATAGCCTTAGAATATATAAGTGAAATAAGGAAATTCTTGTTCAGTTATATATTATCAGGTAATAACAATAGATTTATTACTTTTTAGGACAAATATGTTCAATAATCCAGAAGTAATGGAAGCTTTTTCTTTTTTCTTTTTTTTTTTTCTTTCTTTTCTTAAAACAAATATATTATTACCTAACTAGTTCCTAGAATTATGTTTTTGTTTATTCTAATCTGAAGCAATACAACCTCAATTTTATGAGTTAACATATCTAAACAGTTACATATAAATAAAATATGTAATTGTTTACTCTAAAAGGGTTAAAATCCCAAAATAATTCAAACTATCTTCATCAATACCAAAGTTATTAACAGTACCTTTCTAACTGAATTATTTAGCCTAGGGCAAGACTAACCATATACAACCACCCTGGAATAAATAATTTCAACAAAAACTATATTCTGCACTCCAACTAATGAAACATCATTTTGATGTCTTTTGACATAGCACTTCTCTCCTGTAAGCGGAAGATCCGTGTACCCCCATTAGCCCTCCTCATTCTCCCAACTATATTATGTGGGAGTGTGACGAAGGCACTTATTCCCCTGAGAGAGATATTTATTCTCTTTCACGGGTAAATTGTGATTACTTGCAAAAAATAATTTATACAATGTATCATCTAATCTCATATGTTTTTTGTTTACTCTTTACTCCAGAATTCACTGGTTTCTTTTCTATCTATTCATCTCTTCAGTCCACACAGGTTGATCTGTGCAGTCAGCTCTGCATAACAAAAAGTAAGTCAAAACTATTTGATCTATTGCCATGGCACCACTGAATATACTTTCCCTGGATGTTCAGGGAATAAATGTCCCTCAAAAAAGGACCAAAGCCTTCCGTACTTTCCATAACAAGAAGGCTCACATAGTATGCCTCCAAGAAACACACTTCATCAAAGATTCTACTCCAAAATATATTTCTCCTTTTTATCAACAAATTTACACGGCTTCTGCCTGTACCAAGCAAAGGGGAACTCTAATTGCATTTCACCGATCCACACCATTCACCTTATCATCAGAAATTAAAGACCCAGAAGGTAGATACCTGATACTCATGGGTTATATAATGGATACAGCAATCACGGTGATTTCCTACTACGCTCCTAACAAACAACCTACACCATTCCTCTCACATATATTACAAGTGATTAATACACACAAAATAGGAACAGTGATAATGTGTGGGGATTCGAACCAGGTCCTCCTCCCATTTCTAGATAAATCACCTTTTACACCATCCAAAATAACCTCTAGATTACCTTTTTCTCAACTTCTTTCCAAATACAATCTGGTAGATTCATGGAGAGAAAGTAACCCAATGAAAAAGAAATTCACTTATTTCTCGCACCCTCATCAAACCTTCACCAGAATAGATCATATTTTTCTAACAATAGGAATGATACCAGAAATTATTGCATCAGATATAATTCCGATTCCGTGGTCTGACCATAATGCAGTATACACTACTATAGCCTCAGCCATACCAAAAGCGCATGACCCAACGTGGTACTTACCGGACATAATGCTCAAACACCCACTACATCAGATGGCCATTGAACAAGCTTTAAAGGAATACATATCAATTAATAATACAACAGACATCTCCCCAATAACACTGTGGGAAGCTCATAAGCCTGTCTTGCGTGGTACAATACAAAGACAAATGGCACTATTTAAACGGGAACGCAAAAATCTAGCAAAAAAACTAGAACTCAATTTTAATGCAGCCTACATATCATTTCAAGATAATCCATCTCAGAGTACAAAATCTCATCTGGAAAAATCTAGATTGGAATACGATCTATTTCTCACTGAGTCAGTTGATAAATCCCTCAAACGCTCCAAACACAATTTCTACATGAATACAAACAAACCAGGTACATATTTGGCTCGGGCATTAAATTCAACTAACAAATCTTTCAAACCAATACGTTTGAAATTATCAAAAAATGTTTACACTTGTAATCCAGTTAAAATAGTCCATAAATTTCACTCACATCTCGCAACTTTATACAAGACAAACAATGAATTTAATCCTACAGAGGCTGAATCCTTCTTCTCAAAAATAACCTTACCTGAGTTATCTCAGAATCAAAAAAGCAGTTTGGATGAGCCTATAACTATAGATGAAGTTGCTAACGCCATAAAAGACCTAAAACTTAACAAAAGACCAGGCCCAGACGGCTACTCGGCTTTATACTATAAAACATTCTCAGAAATACTCTCTCCCATTCTCACTGAAACTTTTAACAAACTTCTAGATGGACATTCTTTTCGGCAAGAAACACTAATGGCAATTGTTTGTATGATCCCAAAACCCCTTTCTGATGATACTTCCTGTGTGAATTATCGGCCTATCTCTCTGTTAAACCTCGATATTAAATTATTAGCAAAAATAATAGCAAAACGCCTCAATAGCATTATAGGAAAATGAATACATAGAGATCAAGTAGGCTTCATGCCAAATAGACAGGCAGGCGATAATATACGCAGGGCAGTGGTATTGGCACATATTGCTAAAAAACGGAAAATCCCTTTATGTTTTCTATCTCTCGATATTAAGAGGGCATTTGACACAGTATCCTGGCAATATATGCAATATTCATTACAAAAATGGGGTTTTGGACCCCACTTTTTAACATGGATCAAAGCATTATATAATAAACCCAAAGCCTATATAAAATATGCTGGATACAAATCTGAAGCCTTTAATATCGAAAGAGGTACCCGACAGGGTTGCCCATTATCTCCCTTATTATTTGCCCTTATACTCGAACCCATGGCCCAATACATCAGAACAAACCAAACTATAACTGGCATTGAAGTAGGAGGTATTACACACAAATTATGTATATTTGCAGACGATATATTACTTTTTCTATCATCACCACAGGTCTCTGGTCCTAACTTAATACCAGCTCTTGATGGATTTGCAGCCCTATCCGGCCTTATGATTAATCCTAAGAAATGCCTAGTGCTTAATATTTCACTCACAAACATGGAATTGATCCCGGCTAGGGCTGCACTCCCATTCACATGGGCAGAAAAATCAATCCCATATCTTGGAATTCATTTAACAGCCTCTCATTCTGACTTATTCTCAACCAATTATCCTCCTGTATTAAGACAGATCACAAATCTAATAAAACAATGGTCGCAACTTCCTTTATCCTGGATGGGGAAGATTAATGCAATCAAAATGACTATTCTACCCAAATTGCTTTATCTATTCAGAGTCCTCCCTATTCCAATTCCTTCCTATTTTTTGAGAATAGTACAAAAAAGAGCAACTTTGTTTATATGGGGCTCTTCTAAACCACGTATACCTATACACACACTACATCTTCCCAAAAATAAAGGAGGCCTGGGATACCCTAATTTTACTAACTACTACAGAGCAGCACATTTGGCCAGTCTGTCCAAATACCATGCAAAACAGGAAATCCCATTATGGGTATTTATAGAGGCTTCAGAAAATGACCCTCTATTAATATCAAATTTATTATGGCTTGATCCTAAAGACCGCTTTAAAATTCATAATCCCATAACTAAACACTTCTTATCTCTCTGGGATAAACTAAAAACCAAATATCAGTTACAATCTCCACACAATCCTCTCCTTTCTTTTATCAGAAATCCGGCCTTTTATCCGGCATGGATCTACCCAAATTCTTTTAAAGCTTGGACAACATCAGGCATTCAGACACTAAATGACTTCATAGCATCTAAATCATTCCTTTCATTCCCATCGCTTAGAGAAAAATATGATCTACCAGACTCTGAGATATTTAGATATCTCCAAATCAAAAATTTCTATACACCATTCCTAAAGGGGGATACACCATTATCCCAATTATCCATTTTTGAATCAATCTGTACAAAAGATCCATTTGCTAAAGGTACAATTTCATCACTTTATAATCAATTATATGGAGTACCAAATCTTAATAGACCCTCTTACGTTCAGAGGTGGGAGGAGGACCTGGGACGAACTTTAGAAGACACGGACTGGTCTAACATATGGCTCACATCTAAGTCATCTTCACCCAACATCTTAGCACTGGAGACAAATTATAAAGTCCTAACTCGCTGGTACCTTGTACCCGCTAGAGTGGCAAAATATTCACCTAATACCTCAGCTCTTTGTTTTCGAGGATGCCCAGAAATAGGCACATATTTACACATATGGTGGACGTGCCCAGTAATCCAAACCTTCTGGAAGGAAGTCTTCGTGATTGCATCTAAAATATTTAAAAAAATAATACAACCAGATCCATATTTAACTTTACTTAATCTAAAACCGGAATGGTTAACACTCTCTCAATTCAAACTTATGATCCAACTAATAACGGCTGCAAAACAAACAGTGGCCAAGGCATGGAAATCTCCTACATTGGTACTAGCAGAAACAATTCACAGAATGAATAATACAATGTCCCATGCTAAGATGGTAGCCATCGATCAAAATCAAATTCCAAAATTTGAAAAACTTTGGCATCCTTGGATAAAACAACAGTTCCTGTCAAACTTCAATGACTCTGTCCTGTTGCCATGGTAACAGATTAAATGACTTACAGAGACACCCATTCTAAGGCTTCAAAGAGAACTAAAAAGAATAATAAACTGACGAGCGGGACAACCTTGTGGACCATACCTCTACCTTTCAACCCTTTTTCTTCTTTCTCTTTCCTTTTCTCCACCTTACGATTAAAGCTCATTATCAGAATTTATTTGACCTATATATACTCTACTTGTAAACAATATGTATAGTAGGTATAAATCATTTAAATACCTACAAAAGTAACTAAGGAAATGATATATATCTTTAATTTAGGTTTACGTGAACCCAATGTTTAATATTTGAAATTTCATGATATTTACCTATATAAACCCTACTGTAAAACAATGAGCTTACTTTATAGATCCATGTAAACTTACTTTATGTATCTTTATAACATTGTATACTCAATAAACTTCTTTTGACAAGGAAATTTGGCATATATATCTTTTACATCACTGAGACTCGGAGCGTAAGCAAAGGCATATGAAAATCACATCTTTGGAAAAATGAAACACTCTAGCCCATAGTCTCATTATATGTGGCAACAGTCTTGTCATTTTTCCCCACGCCCTTAAACCCTGGAACAGTCTTACCGGACCTCCGGGTGGTTTTTCACCCCTAGTGACATTGGGGTGGGGCACAGACAACTTCTCGGTAGCAGTATATCATTCCACCAGGTCCACCAGCTGGTTTTCAGTCTTAGGGTCCCCGTGGCTGACCCACTTCCTCAAAGTGGCAGGAAGCGTGCATACATAATGATCAATGACCACACGCTCCACAATCTTAGGGAATGACAGTCTTTGGCTGCAGCCACTTTTGAGTGAGGTATATTAGGTCAAACATTTTAAAGCGGGATGCTTTGTCAGTACTGTATGACCACTGATGGACCCGTTGAGCCCAGACCGCAATGGTGACGCCCAGGCGTGCAAATATCTCAGCCTTCAGCGTCTCATAATCCTGGGCAGCATCTGGTTCCAGGTAAAAATAGGCCTTTTGGGGTTCTCATGTTAGAAAGGACGCTATACATCCTGCCCATTGATCTTTTTGCCATACTTCTCAAACAGCGCCTCTTTTAAAAGTTGCTAGGTAAGCTTCCACTTCATCTGCAGATGTCATCTTCTGCAGGTAATAGCTGGCATGCACCATTTTCTGTTCCACCAGCAAAGGACCTGTGGACCCCTTCTTTAACTCCATTAGGGCCTCCACATACTCGTGGTTGATTTCCTTCTGGGCAGCAATGGCCTTGCGATTCGCCTCCTGCTGCACTGCAGTGGCCTCTGCGAAACTGGTGGTTGGCTTCCTGCTGCTAGCAATTAGTTTCCTGATGGGTTGCAGTGGCCTGGCGATTCACCTCCTGCTGTTGGCGGTTGGCTTCCTGCTGCCGGCGGTTGGTTTCCTGCTGGGTTGCAGTGGCCTGCAGCAGGGCTTTTAACACATCCTCCATCTTTTCACTGGTTCGGAAATATGCACCAAAAATCCACCATGTGGGGGTTAGCTCAATGGGGATTACCTTTCCTGGGAAAAACGGTAGTCCAAATGACAGGTTTTCTTAAAATCTGACTTAGGGCCAGTGTTATTTTTAAAAGGTTGCATAAAAATCAAATAAACAAAACAGAAAATAAATCCTCGCCATGCAGGCACTAACTAAACAGTTCAGTATGCCAACTTACAGGTGAAGGGCTTCTCCGAGTCACCCACAAAACACAGATAATGCATACACAAAGCAGACATCACATCAGTAGCTCTCTCTCAGGTATGGCTATCTGAGTCCCAGGCCTAGAGCAATTCCTTGCTCCAGTCCTGCTTTATTTATACCACCTATTGGTAGACACAAGTGGGCCACAAAATCTGGTCCAGAACTAACCCTGTCAAGGTGACTGCTAAAACTTGAACCGTATTAAACCTTAGTTCTCTGCAAATGAATACATGCGAGGTGAAACATAACATCCATTAATCACCTCACCTTTTATAATGTTACAATATGTATGTATGTTGTGTATACAGAGAGTAGGCTCAGGGTCTATTTAATAATGCCCCTTTTAGCCCGTCTCATTGTACAATGTGGCTAAGCTTATCTATCACCAGAGATGACCCAGGTCTTTCACAATTATGGAAATGCCCCTGTTGCAAGCCCCATTAAAAAAACATAAGCAAAGTTCTTTTCACCCATCACCATGATAGCATCCATTAAAGCTCACCAAATGGAGTTTCTTGTTCAAGGACCTTCAATTTATGCAATACAATCATTTAATCATAGCTAGGAGCAGGAAAGATACTCAACCCTGTATAAGCTCCAACTGAAAATTTGACTTGAGTGTACATAATTCTGTTTTTCTTGCTCCCTGAAGCAGAATAGAGCAGCAGAAGATGAATGGGAAGGTAAATATAGTATGTTTAAAATAGTGTAAGCACTAACTGAATAACATCATTTTTAAAACATTGTATAATAAACAAATATAATTTTTCAAATAATATGCTTTTTTTCACCGTTTTTTTAAGGTTTATTAGCTCTCAATGTTACTGATCTCCTGCATCCTCTATACAGCCATTTCTATATTTATGCACTTCAGGATGGCATTTTTTAGCGTAGAAGCCCTAGTACTAGAGTCACAAAGCAGGAGAACAATTAGGAAAAAGGGACAACACACTTTCACCCAATAAACTCAAAGTGACTGAACAAGATCCTTCATAGCAAGATCACCAGGTATAATTTTAATTAAAGCTAGATTTTAAAGTTTGAAAATTACTTTTGTAATTTAATTACCATGTTACAGATTATATATGATTTTAATGATTGCATTGATTTACATCATATATTTTTAAATCTTTGGATTGTAAAATGAAAAGGATTGCATCAGACATTAAAATTGACTGGAAACACTTTTCCTTGAATATTTTTTTTATGGCAAACAACCTGTTTCTGGCATGGGACAGGTTAAGACATTATAAGTTCCCAGTCTTCGAACATAAAATTCAAATTAAGTGAACAAAAAACAGACTTCCGCAAAGGAGAGGAAGAACAGTAGTGATCTTAAATTCTGCCTATTGAACTTCTGTTCCAGATGTATTTTTGCCTTAAGAAGGTTTCACCATCTGTTGTTGTCTGAAGTCTGTAATTACCATGTGAATTTGGGTGGCATTTCTTAAAAAGTCTTTATTCCCAGGAAACACACAATCCGATTACCTAAAATATTCTTTGTTTAACTTAAGAGAATACACATCTTATATGCTATTAAAGTTGCATTAGAACATGCAATTTCTTGTGTTTGGATTGATCTGTCATGAACCAATAATGCGAGGAGCTTGTAATCAAAAATTGTGTTACATTACACAACAGACTGAAAGTGATCAAGGTTCTGATGCTAAATGACCATTAGTAAAAACAAGCAAAAATAAAAACACTTTATAACAATGGTGGTAGTAAATACATAGCAAAACTGATCATAAGAGCAGACTACATGTACACACAGTAAATACTGTATATATATATATATATATATATATATATATATATATATATATATATATATATATATATATATATATATAACCAAAAGTATTGGGACGCCTGCCTTTTCATGCACATGAACTTTAACCACTTGCCGTCCGCCGTGGCTCTCGTTCTGGGTGGACATCATCTGACGGCTTCCCAGAACGGTCGCTCATACGCTCCAGTGGGGGCACACAGCATGGCGATCACAGCCGCGCCGTGCTGACAGAGTGTGAGGAGAGGAGAGCCGATCAGCGGGTGAACACCACCCTAGCTTTTAGAGATACGCTGACATTATCTGGAATAAGGAATCCCTGTTTAAGTGGAGATTAACCCTTGTGTTTTTCACCTTAATGCATCTTATGCATTAAGGTGAAAGGACATCTGTCACTGAGCAGCCCCCCAGCCCCCACTGTTTTAGTCACCTGAGCCCATTCGTTCCCATGCCAGAGACACGCACACCCTCTCTGGCCGGTGTCTTGGCTCTTGATTGAATAGGTTGATAGCAGCACAGCCATTGGCTCCCCCTGCTGTCAGTCAAATCCAATGATGTGGGCACTGGGGGGCAGGGCTGAGTCCAGCTTTTTGTGTCTATGGACGCAAAAGCTGGACTCGGGAGCGGGCCCGCATGGTAACACCCAGGGAGAGCGCTTCTCCTAGGTGGTTTCCCATGGTGGGGAGGAGCCACAAGCGCTACTGAGGGACCCCAGAAGAGGAGGATCGGGGCCACTCTGTGCAAAACAAACTGCGCAGTGGAGGTAAGTATGACATGTTTGTTATTTTTTTTTTAAACACAAGGGTTTAGTAACCCTTTAAGCCGTGAAAACTGACCCTCTCCTCCCCTGCTCCTTGGTTTCTGTTTATGCCTCCCTGCAGCTTGAGATGATTTGACTCTTTTCCCTAACACTTCTTGTTTTTGTTCAAATAGTTTTTATTGAGAAATATTTAGTACAAATACATATAAATGCAGTCATACAGGAAAATATTGAAAACAGTCCTGTACTAACTGTACAGAAAGCAATCGAAAGTATTAATTACATTTTTTTTTTTTTTAAACGTTAAATATGTCTGTAGCATTTTTCTACGTATCTTAAAGACAGTTGCTTTATTACTGTAAAGAATCTGTGAGATAAGATTAATTACTCGAGTCTCATAAATAACTGTGGACATGTAATAGGGAGTACAGAGCTTGTATAAAGGGGAAGAGATCCCCGGGCACCCCAATGGGAACACACTGTACTCACACAGGAATCACCCCCCCAAAATGTATTAGTAAACCAGTAAACATTCAAATATTGATCAGAATGACTCGGGAAATACTGAGATATATTACTTTGCATAGCTTACCAGCTACAGCTAGTTTGAATGGCTAAACGAAAGAATTAAAACAAATAATTAGAAGAGAGAAGAAGTTTCCATGGGGACCAGTTAGATTCAAACCTTGAAAAGTTTCCATCCCTGTATGCCATAATTTTTTCATATTCTGTTATAGTGTTTATTTTTATTTTTATGTCCTTAATAGTAGGTACATCAATAGATTTCCACCTGTATATCAATTCCATTCTTGCTGCCAGCAAGACTTGTGTTACTATACATCTATGTTCAGGTCTATATTGGTCCATATTTAATCCTAGAATAGCTTGTTCTATGTTTGGGACCACCGTGCAATCAGTTAATTTAGAAAGCATATCATAGACCTTCCACCAAAATTTTTTGACTCCCGGGCATGACCATAGCATATGTGCTAGGGTCCCTATCTGTCCGCACCCTCTCCAGCATAAGTTTGAGTTGTCTCTGGAGAATTTTGCCGTAATATACGGTGTGTAATACCATCTTAGCATTAGTTTTTGTGTTAGTTCCTCATAGTTGGCACATCTGGAGAATTTGCGATTATTAGTAATCGCCTGTTTCCATTGTAGATCTGTGAACTCTTTGCCTATTTCCTTTTCCCATTTGGTAATCTTGTTATTTTTTGTAAAAGCATCTTTAGAGTGAAGATAGTTGTAGATCATTTTTATTCCTTTTATATTGGGGTTTTTAGATTGGAGGAAGGTCCATACTTTTTCTACTATGGACACATGTGTGGCCTTAGCCTCTTGAAGGTATGAAGTAATCTGGGTATATGTTAAAAATTCAGAAGTATTGAGATTAAATTTCTGTTGTATTGAACTAAACGGTAACAGCTTATTGCCACACATGATATCCACTATATTTAGTATTTTTGCCTTATACCAGTTGCGAAGGTTAATGTTGGGAATTGTCCATTGCAGTGTGTCAAGGGGAATGGGTATCATTGTTGAAGGGTAAAATTCATTCCCTGTAATGTTGATCTCTTCCCAAGATTGTAGTACCGCTTGTATTGTTTGTGGGAGGGGTCTTCTATTCTGTTTATGTGCTTTGGTAGCAATTAGAAATGATAATGGTGACATCTTGTTTAATCGTACAATTTCCAAGTGGCACCATGGTTTAGTAATAGGGGTAGAGAACCAATTTTTAAGTTGGTCCAGAACTGCAGCTGTGTGATAGTCTTTCAGAATTGGTAAACCCATGCCTCCCACCGTTTTGTTTTTAATTTGTATTTCAGGGGAACACCTTGGTCTTTTCCCTGCCCATACAAAGTTAGATAATTGTTTTTGCATTGATCTAAAGAATGATGCTGGTGCTGGTATTGGTAGAACTCTGAATATGTATATTAGCTTCGGTAAGATGAGCATTTTGTACGCTGCTAATCGGCCTAACCACGTCAAGTGGTGTTTCCCAAGTCTAGACAGTTCTGGCTGAAAGGAGGAGAGAAGTGGGGTATAGTTAATGTTATATGTTTTCGAAACTGGGTAAGTGAGCTTAATACCTAGGTAATTAATTGATTCGTTCGTCCAAGGATATGGTAGGGAGTGTTTGAGGTGGTTTCCAAGTTTTTTATGTATATGTATTCCTAATATGCTGGATTTAGATGCATTAACTTTATAATAAGATATCTTACTGAATTGTGCAAGGACATCATGTGCTGTGGGTAATGATTTGTCTGGGTTCGATAGAGATAGAATAACATCGTCTGCAAATAATGAGATCTTGTGGTGGCATTCTTGTGATGTAATACCATGTATGGAGGGATGGGACCTTATTTTTTCCGCTAGTGGTTCCATAAGCATGGTGAAAATTATGGGGGACAGAGGGCACCCCTGTCTTGTTCCATTTGTAATGAGAAATGGCTTCGAGAACATGCCTTCTGTATATACAAATGTGGAGGGTGAAGAATATAGTGCCATTATTGCTTTTTGCAATGGACCGACCAGACCAAACTTATCCATGACCTTGGACAGGTACCCCCAATGCACTCTATCAAAGGCCTTCTCTGCATCCAAGGCCAGAAGCAGAGAAGGCTCTTTGTTCTCCTCCACCAAATGAAGAAGATTTAACATTCTTCTGGTGGCATCTGTGGTTTGGCGACCCATTACAAATCCCACCTGGTCATAGTTTATTAAGTTGGGTAAAATACTTGATAATCTGTTTGCTATCAGTTTAGCGTGCAATTTGACATCTACATTTAATAAGGATATCGGCCGAAAGTTTTGTGGAAGATTGGGTTCTTTGCCTGGTTTAGGGAGAGTTATGATTGTGGCTGTAAGCATTTCTGGGGGAAATTTTGCTGTAGTTGTTGCAGCTTCAAAAACAGGAAGTAAGTGGGGGGTTAGGATGGGGGAGAATAATTGATAATATTCTGAGGAATAACCATCTGGGCCTGGGGCTTTGTTGCGGGGGAGACGCTTGATGGCGTCGTTTTTTTCTTGTAGCGTATATGGTTGGTTTATGTATGCCAAATCTTCTGGTGATATTTTAGGGAGATGTATTGACTCCAGAAATTCTGAAATCACCGTGTCATTGGGCTGAAAAGTATCTGGGTCCTTTTTAAGGTTATATAGTTGCTCGTAGTAATCGCTAAATGCATCGGCTATTTCTTGTGGGTTGTTAACTTTTTTGTTGGATTTGGGGTTAATGAGGTAAGATATTTTTTGTTTAATAGTTTTTTCTTTTAATTGTGTGGCTAGGGACTTCCCTGCTTTATTCCCGTATCTATATGTCTGAGCTTTTAGTGATCTCAATTGGTAGTTATGGCGTGATATTAGGAGAGTTCGCAATTCTTGCCTGGACAAAAACAATGCTTCTCTTATATTTTGTGTGGTATGTTGTTTGTTTAAATTTTCTAACTGTTGAATTTGGGGTAATATAGTATTGAGCTTTTCTAGTCTTTGTCTTTTTGCTCTAGCACTCATCTGTATGAGTAGACCCCTTACGTAAACTTTATGTGCGTTCCATAGTGTGAAGGGGTCGCTCACCGAGGGGGCGTTGATGGCAAAAAATTCTTTAATTGCTTTTTCGATTATCGTTAGATTTTGGAGCGATCCCCCACGACTACCGATATCGGAGCATGGTCCGACCATGTAATACAATGCAGTTCAGATTTAGTAATCTGTTGTAGGATAAATTTATCTACTAAAAACAAATCTATGCGAGAATATGTATGGTGAACGCTGGAAAAAAAAGTAAAGTCTTTTTCTGAGGAATGTTGGCACCTCCACACATCATACAAACCGGAAGATGAAATGAAATCTTTCAGGGTCAATCTGTTTCTTAAATGCTAGGTCTGGGTGGATACATCTAGGTCTCTATTGGGGACAGCATTAAAGTCTCCACACATAATGGTATGACCCTGTTGCATCGATGGGACTTTTTTCCATACTTTTTTTAGAAAAGATAGCTGTTTGGAGTTTGGAAGATAGATGTTCACTAAGGTGAATTTTTTGCCGTTAAGTTCACATACTAAGATAATGAATCTGCCTGAAATGTCCAAATGGATATCTAGACTTTGGAATTGTACAGTATCTTTAATAGCTATGGCGACACCTCTTTTTTTTGAGGTATAATTTGCTTGGAAAATGTGCGGGAACTGGCGATTTTGAAAGTTAGGCGATTTATTTGCTGCAAAATGGGTTTCCTGGAAACATATCACATCGCAGTGAAGATTTTTAGCTTCTTTCCAGGCCATTTGCCGTTTGTATGGGCTGTTTAAGCCTTTTACATTGAGGGATACAATTTTGATTGGCATGGTGAGGATTCCTGTTATTCTTAGTTATAAGTCTTGACAACAGTATAGATGCCGGTTACCTTAAGGCCAATGAGTGGCTCGATTCTGATCAGGAAGGCGATGGTCAGTTGTTGGCAGTGTGGTGGTCCGTAAGGTGGGACTTGCGGTTAAGGGAACTCTCAGGTGGTGGTTGTTGCGGATATGCTGAGATGAAATACTGTAGGTGGGGTTTCTGTTCAAGTGATGTAGTAGGTGGTTCCTTGGGTTGCACAGAGATGGATCCTATTCTTGGAAACTTCTTAGAGAAAAGAAAACAGTTAACAGCAACAAACAAAACTTGTGATTCTTAAAAGAATCTGTGCGGTAGGAATAACCGCTCAATCGAGGGGTGTTTAACAGGTAAACGAAAGGTGGCAGTCCCCGGGGCCATCAGGGATGCAATAGCAGTAGAGGTTGCCTAGAAGTAGATCTGGTTTGTGAACCTCTTTCTTTCTAGCCGTGGTTGTCTTGGACGAGAATGATTTGCCAATCTCGCAGGAGGCGGAGGCCATCTTTGATGTTAGAGATCACATGTGTAGTTCCTTCTCTTATTATCATGAGTTTTGCTGTGTATATCCACCGATAGGTGATATGATGGTTGTTCAGTGGCTTCGTGATAGAAGCTAGTTGACGCCTCTGTTGCATGGTAAAAGCTGACAGGTCAGCATAAAAGGAAAGTTCTTGGAACTCCTCAGGAAGGGAATCACGGTTTCTTGTGGCTGCCATAAACTGATCTTTGACATGATAAAAATGTATCCTGACAATAGTGTCCCTGGGAAGGTGGGCGGCTACATGTTTAGGCTTAGGCAGTCTGTGGATATGATCCACTACTAGCTCATCATGGGGAACCTCTGGAAGGGCAGATTTCAGCATTTGTATAAAGTGAGGATTCAGGTCAGGATTTTTAACTGATTCAGGTATCCCACGTATTTTAACGTTGTCCCTCCTGGACCTAAATTTGCTAATTTTAGTTTCAGTTGCATCATGTCGTCATCTCTATCATTGTGGGCATCAACTAGATCATTGAAGGTGCATGCAAATTCACCCATCTTTGTTTCAACATGTGAGATTCTCTTGTTCACTGAAGATATTTCAGACTTAAATTGTCTAGTCAGTGATTGAATGTCAGCATGCAATGTGGATCTGAGAGATATCAACATATCTTTAAGTGTAGTGTCCATTATTGGTGTATTAGCGGTGGGGAAGTCAGTTATGGAGTCTTGTAGTTCTCTGGTATCATCCTGAGATGAGTGCAAGCTTACCTCTTCATCATCCTCCTCTGTATGATCCAGCTTTGTCTTGCTTTTGGCTGGGCTGGATGAGGCTGAGGGAGGCAGGGAGTACTGCTCAGCGGTGGGTGAAGTGTAAGCTCTGCTTGATCTTCTCCCCTGTGCAGCGCCGTTCTGTGTGTGAGAGCCTCGTGTGCCTTTCCCCTGCTTGCCGCCGCCATCTTGCTCAGGAGACCGCCGCTGCCACATGAAGTAATCTGGCAGCTTGTTGGGGTAAATATCCTCTTTTCTTTTCCTGGATGTCATCCTTGATGTTGCCCCAGCTGAACCGTTCTGGTGGCAGTAGCATTTCTAGGCTGTAAGTCGCTGTGTGAGTGTCTAATGGCCCTTGGCAGAGAGGAGCTCTTTCACTGAGCGTCCATACACCGTGTCGGCTAGCCACGCCCCCTAACACTTCTTGTTTTTAAATGCTTGTTCTGTTGAAAAACAACAGGCTTACTGGCCAGATCACCAGGTGAAAATAAAAGAAAGAAAGCTCAATAAACTGAATGCAGCCACCACACCTAAGAATTGTGTGGAAAAAAAGGGGCCACAGGCACCTTAAAGGGACCAGCACCACATTACCCCAGGTATTTATACAATGTGAGTGGAGATTACTGGAGTATTTTGGAAACTTAGTTACCTTATTACCAAATGGCATGCACCGTTTAAGTTTATATGAATACACCTATATGATTTTTGAACAGAAGAAGGTGGTTGGCATATGTCATGTAGGAAGACTGGATTTGTTTTAACTACTTTTATGAACTCACTTTATGCATTTGCACTTTATCATTGGACTTCATTATTGATTAAATATTTTATTTTGGCTTATTGATTCACTTGATTTACTGTTTTGATCATATGTTCACAATTGTGAGTCTGCGCTACCCCAGTTCACATTTTCATTACTATATAGAACACAATAGGGACAGCAGCAACCATTTACACAGAACACACTTGTGATTAATTGATTTCTACACACAGTTAGTTTCATCCACAAGTGCAGAGGTTCACACCATTCATTTGCCTTCCCACTTAACACTTCATGTCCACAGATACAATCATTACTTCCCTCACTAAACCCCGCCACTATAGATGAGGTTGCTAAACTTTTTTCCAATGTCCACCTAACCACCCATCCTCTGGACCCTGTTCCCTCGCAAATGCTGCAGTCATCCTCTGGCTCTATCCTTCACTCTCTAACTCACATCTTCATCCTCACTTCTGGCATCTTCCTCAACTATCTAAAACATGCACTAGTCACCCCCATACCTAAAAAGCCCTCATTGGAGCCCACCAATCTCAACAACCTATGCCCCATTTCCTTGCTCCCATTTTTATCCAAAACCCTTGAACGTCTAATCTACAACCAACTGAACGATCACCTCATTGAGAATAATGTTCTTGGTCCCCTTCAGTCTGGATTTTACACTCCACAGAAACTACTCTCCTAAAACTCACAAAGGATCTGCTAATGGCTAAAACCAATGGACACTATTCTGTACTCTATCTCTCTGGACCTCTCTGTTGCCTTTGACCATACCCTCCTCAAAAAACTCCATGCCTGTACTCATCGCTGGTTCTCATCCTACTTATCCAACCATACTTTTAGTATTACTTACAATTCTATGTCCTCCTCTCCTCTTCTTTTCTCTGTCAGGGTCCCCCAAGGTTTTGTTCTTGGACCTCCCATATTCTAAATCTACACCTCCTCGCTGGGTCAGTTGATAGCCTCCCATGGCTTCCAAACACATTTCTATGCTGACAACATCCCTCTACCCTTCAGCTCACTTCTTCAGTTCCCTCACACATCACTAATTTACTAACAGACATATCAGCCTGGATGTCACACCACTTCCTCAAACTTAATCTATCCAAAACCGAGCTCAACATATTTCCTTCCCCACGTGCCTCTTCTCCTGATTTCTCTGTCAAGATTGATGGCACAACTATCAACTCGTCCCCGCATGCCAAAGCTCTAGGTGTAATCTTGGACTCTGAACTGTTCTTTCGGACCCACATCCAATCCCTGTCCAAAGCTTGCTGTCTCAACCTACGCAGCATCTACAAAATATGACCCTTCATAACCAATGACACCACAAAGTTCCTAGTTCACTCCCTAGTAATCTCTCTCCTCAACTACTGCACCTCCCTCCTCATTGGATTACCCTTACATAATTCTATCCCCTCTTCAGTCCATCATGAATGCTGCTGCCAAGCTTATCTACCTTACCAACCATTTAGTGTCTGCTACTTCTATCTGCCAATCCCTCCACTGGCTTCCATTCACACAGCAAATTAAATTCAAAATTCAAAATCTAATTGTTCTCTTCGTTCCTCCCAAGACCCCCTACTTTTTAGCTCCCTCGTCATCTTGTACTGTGCTCTCTTCCAGGACTTTTCCTGAGCCTCTCCCATTCTATTGAACTCCCTACCCTAATCTTTTAGATGATCACTGAAAGCACTTCTTTTCAGAGAAGCCTATTCTGCCCCACCATTTCTCTTTCAGCTCATCCCCTACAGTCATTACCTTTTGTATCACTTGACCCTCCCTCTTAGATTGTATACATATGACCTCGGTGGTATGGATGTGTCATTGCCATCATCCCATATGCATTTGTAGAAAGTTGTAAGACCTTTTAAGGGATTTTTAAGGCAATGAATTTAAATTTTTGATAAAAATCAATTTTATTTTATTTTATATCGATCAAGGTTAAAATATACAAAATTTAACAAAAAAAGTTCATCCAATAGACAAATGTTCAATGTTCAGATTTCAAGGACGAATCTGTATATACATCAAATAATAATTAAATCATAATACAGATATTGCATAAAGAAGAGTATGTGAAAGGAAGTGATGTATCACACTACCCAATACAGTCACCATAGATCACAACCATGGCATAGAGTAGTGGAATTTCCAACACGTTTCAACATATATATCTTTTCAAAGAAAAGTCTTCTTCAGGGAAATACATCACAGTCTAAAAAAATAAAAATTCGTAATATTACCATTTATAAATATATATACACACATATACATTTCTTGCATTGGTTGAATTCTCATATAACTTACGTCCTCCCAGAGCATCCCGCGGGTAAGTGTATTATCCCATGCCGGGGCACAGAAGTCCCCCAACTCTGGTGGTTCAAGTTGTCCTATATCTCTACGAGACGGCTAGATAAAAAATGATCCCGGTATTGGGCGCCTTCAGCCTCAGATAACTGATGGCTGTCTGTAAAAATAGGGCAAAAAATGAATGAGTGGGAGGTACCAGTGAGGCGACCGTGGGTGGGCGGCGGGGGGGCGGGGGCGGAAAGGAGCAGGGCCCTCTTATTACTCTATATTGAATTGTATTGTAACTGTACTGTCTGTCCTCATGTTGTAAAGTGCTGTGCAAACTGCTGGAGATATATAAATCCTGTATTATAATACTAATAATAATAATAATAACTGAAAACTGATGTGAACTTAATCAGTATTCAGATTCAGAGAGCAAAAAACATGACTGAGCTGTTGACATCTGTGTATAAGGACCCTTAACCTGCATATAAAGGAGCATTTATCCACAGTGTGAATCCCAGCGAATCTACTGATTCCTGTGGCTGGGATTTAAAGAGAACTTCAGCCCCTGAGAAAGTCCACTGCAATGACAAGCTGTTAGCGCCTAAATCTATTTGTGGCTGTTCGCACAGCCAGCCATTACTTGTGGTGACCCTGGCTTAGTGTACTTTATGTGTGTCCAGTCATGATTACTGCAGAAAATCCGTGGCTGAGTGAACAATCACAAATAACTGCAGGAATCAGGAATCAGTAGATTCTTGCTGTTGGGATTTGCATTTTAACTAAATGCCCATGTGAATGCAGCCTTAGGATCCTTTCAGATAGGAGCACTCTGCTCCATTCAGCAAACAATCTGTAAGTAGATTTCCTGCTGAATTGTAGCTGAACATAACAGCTATCAGTTTTGTTATACCTGTACCAGTTGAGTTTTTGTCCACATTTTGTCAGCAGCTGGACAGGGCTGAACACTATAAAGAGCAGTAACTGCATTTATGGCCCTGTCCATTCAGGGATAAAGCCCCGGTGGTATTTTTTGGGGGGTGTGGGGGTGTGGTGGAGGGTGGATTGTGTGCGGGTCAGTCGCCAGCCCCACACTTACCCCATCTAGGTCATGGGCAGCACTTCCTCCGGGCAGCGGCGGCAGCTTCACGCTGCGTCACCTCCTCCTGGGCTTTCCGGCAGCTTCCCCTGTATCTCCTCCCTCCTCGTCCTTAGTGGCTAATAGGATCGCTTCTCCTCTCAGCCAATCAGGTGATGAGTCTAAAGATCAGCTTCCTGAGTGGCCAAGAGAAGAATCAGGAAGACAATAGCGAATTTCTTTAATGTACATCACCGGACACAGAGCCACAGTAATAACTGTATGGGTTATATGGCTACTTCAGGTGATGGACACTGGCACACCCTAAACAGGAAGTTCAATTTCCCATATAACCCCTCCCTCCCCTTACCGGGAGTACCTGTTTTTTCGCCAGTGTCTTAGGTGTTGGTCACAAGTAAAGATGTGCTGTGCTGAGCTCCGCTGGAATATTCCTTACTGGGGCAAGCCATGCAACCAGATCCATTCAAATTGTCTTTTCAGGCCGAATTGAATGGTACCCAGGCCTCGTGTCCGAACAAACAAGGTTTTACCTGTAACGCTTCTCTTTTTAGAGAGCTGGACCCCGGGATCCAGTATTTGTTTTTTTCAGCCATATTCCTGGCGGGGTGCTTTTTACAGGCCCAGGGCTGTGGATTCCCCGATAAAAAACCTGCAGGGACTGGGGCCCCTTTTTTAACAGAGCCCACTGTGAGAGGTGAAGATTGGGTCTGTTACCACAGAACCCTGCAGCTGGATAAGGTATGGGGATTCCTAAGGAATTTTTCTAATTCTTGTGGGTTTACTCCTTTAAAGTAAATGTTGCTATACCTATAGTCACCACCAGGGCTGTCAAGACCACGTACCTGTTCCATGCTTGTCTGTCTCGCCTCTGTGTCTCAAGCTGCACGCTTCCCCCGGCCCAGGCTCCAGGTAAAGTTGTGGGAAAGGGGGGTTTTCTTCTCCTAGGAATGTCCCCCCACCTAGATAGTTTTCCTCCAGGCAGAGGGAGAATTGCATTAAACGGCAGTGTGCCGCGCCGCTCCCGCCTCCATTGCAGCGGTTCCCTTTGCCAGCTCTCCTCTCCTCCACCCCAATCCTCCCTCATGCAGTCCAGTCAGGATTGGAGCCCGTTCGCGCGGGAAAATGCTCTATATTAAAATAGATGAGGGAGGGGGGCGCGATGGGTGGTCAGCGGCGTTGCCGCGATTTAGCGTCCACAACGTGGGCTGCATAGCTATAAAATGCGCCTTTTTCAGGTGCATACAGCTAGGAGGGACACAGAGCGGATGGGTGGCATGTGGGTGACACAGGCATTCCCAGGCACATTTACTTTAAGCATCAGGCTGAGCTTAATAGCAGCGGCAGTTTCTGGACTATTTCTCAGCAGTGGGTGCATTTTTTTGGTGGTACCTCTGAGTTCGTGCCCAGCACTATGACCAGAGGAGGTGGTTCAAATGCCACAAAGACCAAGGACACAAAAGGGTCGCCCTCAGGTCCTAAGGACCCTCCCTCTGCAACACCATCCTGATCTCAGGAGGCTGGTCAGAGTGAGCCATCAGGGTCATCAGGGGCTGCAATTGCTTCCGACAGTTCAGCCCCTGTCTATATAACTGAGCAGGTTTTCTCCTCAGCTATGAGTGGTTTAGAGGAAAGTTTAATGGCTTTAATCACATCTTCACAGAGTGGAAGAAAACGCATTAGGTCCCCTTCTACCACCCAGGATCCCCAACCGAAGGAACTGTGGGAGGGGGAAGATGAATCCCCCTCAGGGGACTGTGAACAGGCTGATGATTCCTCATACGAGGAATCAAGTGGGGAAGGACCTTCTTCAGCTTCACATGCTGAGAAGTTGCTGGTGCATTCTCTTACTGAAATGGTCTGCTCCACATTTAAGCTACCCTTAACAGAGTCGGTTGAAGAGCCCACTTCCTGTTTGGGTTCACCAAAGCCTCCTCTCTTTCTAGTGTTAGACTGACTTTTGTCACAAAAGGTCATCATGGTGGTTCCTGTGGAAGAGCAGGGGTCAGGGTTTTATTCAAACCTTTTCACGGTACCAAAACCAAATGGGGATGTCAGGCCCATTCTAGATGTCTAGATCTAAACTGGTTCCTGAAGATTCGCTCTTTTCACATGGAATCAATCTGATCAGTAGTCTCCATCCTACAAGGGGGAGAGCTTCTGGCATCAATTGATATCAAGGATGCATACCTGCATGTACCTATTTTCCCCACTCACCAGAAGTATCAGTTTGGAGTTTTGCCTTTTGGTCTAGGTACTGCACCTCGGGTGTTTACAAAACTTCTGGCCCTTCCCCTGGCCAGATTAAGCACTCAAGGTATAACAATAATAGCATACCTGGACGACCTGCTCTTAATAGACTGGTCGGTAGTCCGCTTGGACCAAAGCGTGGTCACCACAGTCAACTACCTGGGACACCTAGGTTGGGTCATCAACTTAGAGAAATCTTCTTTAAAGCCAGTAAGAAGATTAGAGTACTTGGGTCTGGTCATAGATACAGCCCAAAAGAAGGTGTTTTTATCTCAGGCAAAAATCAGCGCCATAAAGGAGCTGGTCCAAGGGGTCGGGGCAAAGAAGGGTCCTTCCATTCACCTTTGTATGAGGTTGTTGAGGAAGATGGTGGCTTCATTCGAAGCAGTTCCCTATGCTCAGTTTCATTCGAGACTGCTGCAAAACAGTGTCCTATCGGCCTGGAACAAGAAGATTCAGGCACTAGATTTTCCAATGCGTTTGTCACCAAAAGTGCGCCAGAGCCTCACTTGGTGGAGGATATCCAAGAATCTGTAGAAGGGGGAATCCTTCTTACCGGTTACCTGGATGGTGGTAACAACAGATGCCAGCCTTTCAGGTTGGGGAGCAGTCCTGGAAGAAGCGTCAGTCCAAGGGAAATGGTCCAGAACTGAAAGGACACTGCCCATCAACATTCTAGAAATTCGGGCAGCGTGTCTAGCCCTAAGGGCCTGGACATTCAGGTTGTGGAATTTTCCTGTCAGGATTCAACCCAACAATGCCACAGCAGTGGCTTATATCAATTACCAAGGGGACACCAGAAGTCAGGCAGCCCAGGGAGAGGTAAACCATATCCTAACCTGGGCAGAAAAACATGTGCCGTGCATTTCAGCAATCTTCATTCTAGGGGAATGAAGTTCCAGGAGAACTGGCAGGCAGACTATTTAAGTCACCAGCAGTTGTTCCCGGGGGAATGGTCTCCGACATCTTCCTGGCTATATGCCTAAGATGGGGGATACTGGATGTAGATCTGTTTGCATCCAGGTTCAACAACAAAGTCAACAACTTTGTGTCAAGAACAAGGGATCCACTCGCATGTGAAACAGATGCGTTGGTGACCCCGTGGGATCAGTTCTCACTGATTTATGCATTCCCTCATATTCTGCTGCTACATCGACTTTATCGCAAGATCAAGAGGGAATGGTAGTCGGTAGTTCTTGTGGCCCCAGCGTGGCCCAGCAGATCTTGGTATAAAGAAATAGCAAAGATGGTGGTAGGGGCCCCATGGCCCCTACCACCACGTCCAGACCTGCCATCGCATCCTACTTTACAAACTCTAAATTTAATGGTTTGGCTATTAAAACCCACATTCTAAGGAATCATGGGTTTTCAGGTTCAGTGATACCTACCTTGATTAATGCAAGGAAGCCAGCTTCCAGAGTCATTTATTATAGAGTCTGGAAGGCATATGTTTCTTGGTGTGAATCCAGGGGTTGACATCCTAGGAAGTATGTCATAGGTAGAATTCTTTCCTTTTTGTTAATGGGGCTAGAAATGAAACTGGCCTTGAGTACTATGAAGGGCCAGGTCTCGGCCTTATCAGTATTGTTTCAGCGTCCACTTGCTTTGCATTCTTTGATCCGAAGATTTATGCAGGGGGTAACGCGGCTTAATCCACCGGTTAGGGCACCCCTGAACCCTTGGGACTTGAATTAAATTCTGCATTACAGAAACAGCCTTTTGAGCCGATACTACATATTCCTTTGGTCCTTTTGACAAGGAAGCTAGTTTTTCTGGTAGCCATTTCTTCTGCAAGAATGGTCTCAGAGTTGGCGGCTCTTTCTTGTAAAGAGCCATATTTAATCATTCACAAGGATAGAGTAGTATTGCGTCCTCATCCTAGCTTTCTGCCAAAGGTGGTTTCAGGTTTTCACCTAAACCAGGATATTGTTTTACCTTCATTTTTTCCAGAACCCTGTTCTAAGGAAGAAAAGTCACTACACTCTTTGGAAGTAGTTTGAACAGTCAAGATCTATTTGAAGGCGACTGCTTAGATTCGAAAAACAGATGTTTTGTTAGTGTTGCCTGAAGGTCCTAGGAAAGGACAGGCAGCATCGAATTCCACTATTGCCAAATGGATTTGGCAGGTAATTATTCAAGCTTATGGCTTGAAGAAAAAGGTTCCACCTTTTCAGGTGAAAGCGCACTCCACCAGGCTCTTAGTGCATCACCAAGCCTCCATGGCTCAAATGTGCAAGGCCACAACCTAGTCTTCAGTCCATACATTCACCAGATTCTATCAGGTGGATGTAAGTAGGCATGAGGATATTGCCTTTGGGCGCAGTGTGCTGCAAGCAGCAGTATAGGTCCTCAGGTCTGATTGTACCCTACTTTTGTTTGTGTCCCCTCCCCTCAGGTGGCATTGCTCTGGGACATCCCATACAGTTATTACTGTGGCTTTGTGTCCCATGATGTACGAAATAGAAAGGATTTTTATAACAGCTTACCTGTAAAATCCTTTTCTTGGAGTACATCACGGGACACAGAGGTCCCTCCCCTCTTTCTGGTTACACGTGTATTGCTTTGCTACAAAACTGAGGTACTCCCGGTAAGGGGAGGGAGGGGTTATATGGGAAATTGAACTTCCTGTTTAGGGTGTGCCAGGGTCCATCACCTGAAGGTGCCATATAACCCATACAGTTATTACTGTGGCTCCCATGATGTACTCAAGAAAAGGATTTTACAGGTAAGCTGTTATAAAAATCCTATTATTGTCACACAACTGGGTGGACTCGATCATGTGCTTCAAAAAAAAAAAAAATTTGAATCCATGTGTCTGGCACCCGGCATGTAGATTAGAGGTCACGCGCATGGATTAGGGGGCAGCCACTGCAGAAGACCTATGTTCCTGGACCTTATTCCCTGAACATACAAGGCCGTAAACATGGGTACTACTCCAGCCACAGACTGCCATAGACTTTAGAAGGCAGCCTGCAGTGGGAATGAACACTGCACCTCTCCCTCTCAGTTGCACTAAAATGCCAGAAGGGACACACTTCTCCTAGATGGCCCCATGTGCCTAAAGGATAGATATCAGAGTGTGGCTGAACACAGGGTTAATTTTTTGCTGATGAAAGAAAGGTGTGCAATAGGGTTGATAGTCCTGGAAATGTCTGTAACATGGAATATGATTTGGTATTGCTGGACAATTGTTAAACGCCATGGAAACTGTAGTTTAAAGCAGACCTTCATGATCCTGCCCGCCATTGAACAAAGTAAAACCTCCATGCTGATAAGAATAGACCACCTTGCAGAGGAATGCAATCTCATCAGAAATGACCTGGATAAGATCAGGGGTTCTGAATCAGAATCTGGAATTTCTGCCACTGAAGACCTTACAGCTACCCACACCAACACCATAGCGGACTTACAATGCACAGTGCAACTGCTAGTCGCTAAATCCGAAGACACAGGATATAGAGCGAGACGCAACAACGTCCGTGTCTTGGGTCTCCCGGAGGGGGAGGAGGGTGACCGACCGGCGGAGTTCGTGGAAGAATTCTTCAAAAAACTGTTGGGCCTCGCGGATACCTCCAGACCTATGTTGTCGAGCGTGCCCACCGTGTACCCACGGGACGCAGTATTCCCGGTGCAAATCCCCAACCCTTCTTGGTCTGCTTCCTCAACTTCAGGGATCGTGACAGGATCCTTTCCGCAGCCCGCAAACATTCCTCGCTTCCATACGGCAACTCCTCAATCCTTCTGTTTCCAGATTTCTCAGCCGACCTGCAGCGCAAGAGGAAGTCCTTTAATGATGTCCGTAAGCGCCTATGGGAAAAGGACATAAAATACAGCATGCTGTATCCCAGCCGTCTCTGGGTCCCTCATAATGACTCGGTCAGATTCTTCGACTCTCCGGCTGACGCAGACGACTGGCTGAACAACCTACAGTAAACACATGATGTTATTCCTCACTACAAGTTACTATCTGAAAGTTGGCACACAGTTTTCATCTTCCTTCCGGATCCATGTTCGAGGGGGTTGTTTATCCAGCCATCAGTTTCTGTTGTATAGCTCCTTGGACTTTATCATCAGATGTTATTGCTAGTTGACTCCTGTGCCCCTCATGCAGAATTTACACGTTATTTTGGGTGGGAGAACACTCTACCCCTGGAAGCTGGTGTGTTTGAGTTGCCACTGACTGTGATTGTTATTTTTTCTTTCTCTTCCTAGACCCATTGATCACTAAAGATCCTTCTAGTTCTAGACTAGATGTGCTTTTCTTATACATTCTTCTACCCCGGAGCTACCTTGTTAGAAGTAACTCACAGAAGTATCAAACCCCCCCAGTTATCTTTTTTTTTTTTTTTCTCTCCCCGCCAATTGAAGAGGCGTCGGCGGCACTGAGTTGCTGCACTTTGGAACTTTTTTCAGAAGTCTGAAGATCTAAACGTTTGTGTTCAGGTTTTGGGTATTAAACTGACCATAGTTATTTATTTATTTATTTATTTTGTTCTATTTTCTCTTTTAGGGGTACTTCATGGTCAGTAGGGAGTTCACAGGTTATGTTTTTTTCTTTCTTTTTTGTACGCTCTATATCCACTGACTGATGCTTATATTTCAGGTATTCTATTAACGCTCACTATGCCCAGTGAAAGATTTGTTATACTTTTGACATTTCCCTTGGTTTCATGGGGGCTGGCCCCCTCCACACATAGGTATCATTATGTTGTATCATAATCTGTCACTACATTCATGAAGTTAAAACTGGTATCATGGAATGTATGGGGTCTCAATGACAAGGTAAAAAGGGCATTAATGTTTAAATATCTGTATAATCACAGACCCCATATCTTGTTCCTGCAGGAGACTCACCTTCTGGGGAACAAGATTCTGGCGCTACGCAGACCCTGGATACGGCAATCATTTCATGCGACGTACTCCAGTTATGCAAGGGGAGTGGCCATTTTATTGAACAAATCCCTTGCATATAAGGTCCTGCATCTACAAACTGATCAGGAGGGCCGATTCATAATCCTACTACTGGAGATCAGAGCAGTGGTTTACGCTTTCGTGAATATATATGTACCCCCTCCCTTTAACCAACGGGTCCTCTACAAGTTATATGAGCTTTTAGTTACATTACAATTCTCCAGACTATACACAGCTGGAGACTTTAATTCTATTTTGGATCCGTCCCTAGACTCGTCCAATCCAAATAGGGTGTTTTCGCCAGACCTGCTTCAATGGGCACAAGCATTTAATTATACCGAGATCTGGAGATGGAAACATCAAACCACTAGGGCTTACTCCTTTCACTCCACCACTCATAAACCAGGTTCCAGAATCGATCTGGTCTTTGGCAACACCTGTGCCCTGGCGGCGTTGAGGGGGGTCTCGTACTTACCTGCGGGCCTCTCTGATCATGCACCCCTGGAGGTCACCTTGGAGTTGGAGTTGTCAGACATCAGGAGTCGAGATTGTTGGCGTTTAGCACCCAAATGGTTGCAGGACTCGGGGGTGGGGGAGGAGGTCTCTCCCAAATTACAACAATACTGAGAATACATTTTAGCTATTAAAGCGGTCCGTTCTGAGATGTCCTGTCAGGTCCAGGCACTTGAGGAAGAAGAGGCTAGGACGGCAGAGGCCTTTTCTGGATCTTGAATTCTTAGATAAAGATTTTACCACTGAGGAGATAGAGGAGGCTATTTGCTCATTTCCTAGTGGTAAAACACTGGGACCTGATGGCCTACCTGGTGAATGGTATAGAATGTATGCATCATTAATCGCACCAAAATTGTTAAAAGTCTTCTCTGAAAGTAAAAAACAGATGTCCTTACCCCCTTCAATGTATCAGGCACAAATAGTCCTCATCCCTAAGCCTGGCAAAGACGTATCCCTTTGTGCTTCTTATAGGCCTATCTCCCTGCTAAACTATGACCTCAAGATCTTGACAAAAATATTAGCGACCAGACTGCGGACGATTTTACCAACCCTGATTAATATAGACCAAACTGGTTTCATGCCAGGGAAATCAACAGATATAAATTTACGTAGAGTGTTTACCCATCTTCAGTTACCTCCCACTGAGTCCTCCACGAGGGTAATGGTGACACTGGACATTGAAAAGGCGTTCAATTCGGTGGCATGGCCTTTTATGTCCTCGGTCCTAGAGGTTATGGGTTTTGGAGAAGTAGCTAACTCAAATGAAATCACACTGTCTCTCTCTAAGCACACCGTGCAGGCAGCCTTATATAGTCTGGGGCGTGTTCTAACCCCCTGAGCCATAATTGGCCAAAGCCACCCTGGCTTTGGCCAATTACAGCTCTCTCTACTGACGGCGCTGTGATTGGCCAAGCATGCGGGTCATAGTGCATGCTTGGCCAATCATCAGCCAGCAATGCACGGCAATGCCGCAGTGAATTATGGGCTGTGACGCGCCACACGAATTTGGCGCAAATGGTCCATATTGTTTGCAATTCGGCGAATGATCGAACAGCCAATGTTCGAGTCGAACATGGGTTCGACTCGAATGCGAAGCTCATCCCTATTGAAGAGTGATAACTATCCAGGTTAGTGTGTATATAGTATTTAATCACCTCATGTAGGTAATTGTAATTATACGTATCACTAACATTTCAGACAAAGGACTGACTGGAGGTTATGCAAATAGGGAGGTGAAATGAGAGTAGCAAGTACAATATGACAAAAAGTTACCTTGTTTGAGACAAGTTTAAGCAGACCAGCCACACATCCCAGCGTCCAGCTATGCAGTGCTAGAGCTGGGAGTGGGTAGGTCTGGTATATGTATATGAGGAACTCCAATCAGCTGGCGCAACAAGCACGTTGCGGCGGCATCACGCACACCCGCCCCACCGACACGATCTACCACACCGGTGGACTGCGCATGTCCGCCGGAGTAGTAAGATGGAGGCTGTGGGCGGTGATGGCAAAACTTCCAGCTGGCCTCTCATGACGCCAGAGGGATGGACATGTAAACCTTAACCATCTCTAATATACTCTCTGAATTGGGCCATATTAACCATGCTACCCTCTTCACTTTGTCCATCCCCTCTGTCCAACATCTATATGTGGGGCCGTCTCTCTATCCGTATGACATCTTTAGACATGTACACTACATACTGGTTCAGTGTCACCCATTGTTTATTTATAAATTACCATACTGTTTCAGATCTATAACCTTTATATCTTCACTATCCTTACCCATATGACTGTACACTTACATCTGTGGACATATACGTCTATTCAATTTTTATACGCATTTAGATCTATGTGCAATACATAATATGCACATGGGTGCAAGATCATGTAACGCAAACAAGTGACATGTGTAATTAACCATGGTAAGATGTATACGGTTATGGATATGTTCTTTGGAACACAGAAAGATGAATATTCTTCCCTCCCCGTACCTTAATGCTTACTGTTTATGTTTATTATGTTACATATCGCTGTATCTGCTATATGCCTTTGTTCATGAAATGTACAATTCTACATATTTCGCTTTTTACCATCAACTGCTTTTGTTGTTTTCATATGATTGTTCACAAAATGTATAGTTTACTGTATTTTGTCTTTTATTATCAACCGGCTCTGTTTGTTCTCAAGTCCCTGCTCACAAAAGGTATAATCCTATATTTCCTACTATCAATTGGTGTTGCTGTTCCTACGTTAACATCTAACTTTGCATTCTTTAGCACATGCATGTGTCTTTATGTGCTTTTGGTTAGAATAACTTTGGCCTTCGGTCTCCACTATCTAACACTACTTTTTTTTGTTTCCCTTTAGATTTCCCCTGGGTGCGATTGGCCAGAGTGGTTGCCCGGCACGGAAAGCTGCCCAGATTCACTATCTGGGCGGTGTCATGAGAGGCCGGCTGGACGTTTTGCCATCACTGCCCACAGCCTCCATCTTACTACTCCGGCGGACATGCGCAGTCCACCGGTGTGGTAGATCGTGTCGGTGGGGCGGGTGTGCGTGACGCTGCCCCAACGTGCTGACGTTCGCTCATGCGCGGCAGGGGCTGCGCCGCGCACATCTGACCCAGGGGGCAGCGTTTAAGGTCTCCCTGACAACGAGCTCCAACCTCCAGCTGAACGCATTTTGTTGTGCCAGCTGATTGGAGTTCCTCATATACATACACCAGACCTACCCACTCCCAGCTCTAGCACTGCATAGCTGGACGCTGGGATGTGTGGCTGGTCTGCTTAAACTTGTCTCAAACAAGATAACTTTTTGTCATATTGTACTTGCTACTCTCATTTCACCCCCCTATTTGCATAACCTCCAGTCAGTCCTTTGTCTGAAATGTTAGTGATACGTATAATTACAATTACCTACATGAGGTGATTAAATACTATATACACACTAACCTGGATAGTTATCACTCTTCAATATACCATTTCCTTACTTATATTGGCTGTCTAAATGCCCAAATACTACTGTGTTATTTTCTACCAGCATCTTCAAACCCCAATGACAACTATACCGTTATTGTTATACAATCCTTTTTTACACAATACTAATTATACTACTTTGGATTTTGTGAACCCTACCTTAATTTTACTCAAAACCTCTCTTCTCCAAACGTATTATTTTCCATTTTTAACCATCCTTGACAGCTTACTATCATACATTTTTCACATATATATTCCATTTTTGCCTCAGTATACCACTCTGGCCGATTCGCATCCGCGGAACGCGGGGGAAACATCCTCTGAATGCGGGGGAAACATCCTCTGAATGAGGCTATTACCAATTGATATACATCCATACGCTTCTATGATGACCATGATGTTAAAGGGACAGCAACCCCACCAGCACTAATGTCCAATGCTATCTTAACTTAAGGTTTTTAATGCAACTTAACGAAACACAACAACAACTATTTCACCACCCAATACTATGTAAGTGATCTGTTGATTATTTAACTTCAAGTGGATAATTCTATGTATCTACATGTTGTGGTAATTTACTTATCATTTTACACTTTAATTACCCTAGATGAATGTCTCTTCTCCTTTCTTCTACACCCCTGAAGAAGGACTAAATACTTTATATCCCAAAACGCGTTGGGAGTGAGAAGATTCTCTCCATATATCTACCCTTTGGTGATAATAATGAATTTCCTAAATATGTTAATGTCTCGTTAATATAATGTATATAATGTTTTAACACATTTTGTCTTCAAATAAAATCTTGTTTATTTTTTATACCTTGTTTTACTCTTTCAATATATGTAATGTTTTAAGTGCCTTAAAAGTCCGCTTAGGGGAACCCTTCTTTATATGTATTGTGACAGACCTAGCCACAAAAGAGGCTTTTGGAGGGGACTGAATGCCAGTCTCCTGCAAACCAATGTTCTATTGTGTTTGTCTGCCTTGGATCACAGGATGTGTATTGCATTGGAGGGTTTGTGTTTGTCTGCCTTGGATCACAGGATGTGTATTGTATTGGAGGGTTTGTGTTTGTCTGTCTTTGATCACAGGATGTGTATTGCATTGGAGGGAGGGGGGATTCTTCCAACAGCTCTCCCTGCTAACACTGTGTACTGATGAGACGTTAAACACACCTGACCTGTGTGTCCATTGTCATTGGACAGTTTAACCCGCCCTCTTTTCCAAGGGTGGGGGGAACAAGTCTCTCAGTTATTTTATCTGTTGTGACCATGTGTTATAATAAATGAGTTGATTCCTGCTTGACCCTGAAGACAGAGCCGTGTCTCGTTTTTGGGGTGGATTATTTGTATGGGTTCCTTGTTCGGCTGATTGGAGTGTTCGGTAGCTGCCTTTGTGTTTGGGTATGGAATGTCCTAAACGACTTTAACCCCTTTCATACTCGGGGTGTCGTTACACTGGTGGCTAGCAGCGGGATCATTCCCACAGCCCAGAAGGACAGCTACAAGAGGACACAGGACAATGGAAGCACAGTATGGACGGCTAAAGCTCTCTACCCTCAAGGACTTACTGGAGAACCGGGGCCGACCGGCCAACAACCGTAAGAAGAGGGACATTATCGCAGAACTAGTCAAAATGGATAGAGCTGAAAGACCCAACATAATCGGAAGGCTCAGCATAACAGACAGGACACCTGAAGAGGCAAGTTTTGATCGGGCTGTTAACATAAGACTTGCACATTATGGCCCTAACTCTACAGCGGAGATCATAGACCGAGTTATAGCGGCTGTTGATTCAAATTGGCTACAACAAAGAGGTGCTGCAGCAGCGGGAGTCACAACAGCACCAACTGAAAGGAGAAAGGTACATTTTGCTGCTTTTAAAAATTTCATTGAAGCAGAAGGGGAGATTGATGGGTACCTTGCAGATTTTGAACGATAATGTGCCCTACACCGGGTGCCCACAGAGGAATGGGTTACCATTTTGTCTGGGAAATTGTCCAGCCGGGCCAGTGAAGCGTTTAGGGCCATCCCAGATGAGGATATTATAAATTATGGGCTGGTAAAAGAAGCACTTTTGGCCAGGTATGCCGTCACACCGGAGGCATACCGAAGGCGGTTCCGAGAGATGAGCAAGCGGACTGGAGACTCATATACCGAGTGGGCATGCCGCCTACACCGCACGGCATCCCACTGGGTCGCTGGATGCCAAGCAGTATCCGGGGAAGAGGTGCTGCAGCTGTTCCTGCTGGAGCACTTCTTTGACAAGCTGTCCCCGGAAGTCAGAGAGTGGGTCCGGGACCGAAAACCTTTCACCTTGCCTGAAGCAGCTCGCCTGGCGGACAAATACACAGACGCCCGCAAACTGGATAACCTCATGGTCAAGACAACAGCTCGGGTGGATTATCGATCAGCGGCGCCCCCTCCAGCTGGTGCCTACAAACCACAGTTGTACCGCCTTACAGCACCACCTCCAGTGGCCACTTATTCTCGGCAGCCCAGGTTCAACTCCCAGGACTACTCACAACCCCTCAGGTGTTTCGGGTGTAAACAGCTAGGGCACAAAAAGCCAGACTGTCCGTTGAATCCAGCCAGGCAGTCCCACTCATGGAGAAAGCCAGCAGGGGGGAATCCTCGCACATACATGCCTGCGGCTCACTGCATTAAGAAGGAAGAACATTGGGGCGTCCTGCATGAGGCTGATCTAGTACAAGCAGCTAACCAGGACAACCGGCAGCAACACAGGCAGACCGTCCGGGTTAATGGAAAGGTAGCCAATGGCCTACGTGATACTGGCGCCACCATGGCCCTACTACGAAAGAACCTCATCCCAGAGAGCCAAAGCACCGGGGACACTGTAGTCATAAGCAGGAGGCACCATTTTCCGGCTACCCATTGCCCGTGTTCACCTGGATTGGGGGGTTGGTTCGGGACACGTGAATGTGGGGGTGATGAAGGATTTGCCAGCGGATGTACTACTGGGGAATGATTTGGCCCCCCTCATTTCTGCTTACGCCCGATAGGCCCCGCTGAAGCCAACCCAGTGACTACCCGTGTCCAGATCCCCAACAGCATGATGGCGTGAGCCCAGTCACCCTGTCTTCTCTCCAGCGGCTGAAAAGACTACAGGGAGAAGGGCCAGTCCAGGCCTCTCCCCAGCGGCGGGCGTGTTCTCTGAGAGAGGCAGAGGTTGGCTGGGTAAGTAATGATCTGGTTGGAACAATTTGTTTGGGGTACGGTGTGGATACCAGCATTAGAGGACTGGAACTACTGACTAACTTCAGAGTCAACCCGTCTGGGGTCTCCTCCTGTGTTAGTCTCCTGCCGAAAGGGGAGAAATGTGACAGACCTAGCCACAAAAGAGGCTTTTGGAGGGGACTGAATGCCAGTCTCCTGCAAACCAATGTTCTATTGTGTTTGTCTGCCTGGGATCACAGGATGTGTATTGCATTGGAGGGTTTGTGTTTGTCTGCCTTGGATCACAGGATGTGTATTGCATTGGAGGGTTTGTGTTTGTCTGTCTTTGATCACAGGATGTGTATTGCATTGGAGGGAGGGGGGATTCTTCCAACAGCTCTCCCTGCTAACACTGTGTACTGATGAGACGTTAAACACACCTGACCTGTGTGTCCATTGTCATTGGACAGTTTAACCCGCCCTCTTTTCCAAGGGTGGGGGGAACGAGTCTCTGAGTTATTTTATCTGTTGTGACCATGTGTTATAATAAATGAGTTGATTCCTGCTTGACCCTGAAGACAGAGCCGTGTCTCGTTTTTGAGGTGGATTATTTGTATGGGTTCCTTGTTCGGCTGATTGGAGTGTTCGGTAGCTGCCTTTGTGTTTGGGTATGGAATGTCCTAAACGACTTTAACCCCTTTCATACTCGGGGTGTCGTTACATGTATATTTTTGTATTATGACACTTCTTACCTGTCCAGTGGGCTGCCAATAGTGTAAGTAAGAAGGGGCTGGCCAAAGTAATACACATTATTTAGGCATTCATCTCTCAATGAAGTGGAGAGGGTTACCTGTCCAAAACATCTCCCCCCCTAAAAATTTAACAATTGGCCATCAGAGGGGGTGAGGAATCTGATAGGTGGACCTTATACTTGTTATACTGATGTTGGGCAATAATGTTTGTGTCTAATCTGCTTTCAATGTTTATGTGCAAAATGACTATTTTTTTTATTCGTGTTTGACTCTACAGTTTCCTTCCAACCCACAGGAATGGCAGACTGTGGCCTCCCACTTTGCCCAGCGGTGGGACTTTCCTAACTGGGGAGGGGCAATTGATGGGAAACACGTCCACATAGTCCCACCCCCCAACTCGGGGTCAAACTATTATAATTACAAGGGGTTCAATAGTATTGTGATGTTGGCGGTGGTGTCGGCTACTTACGAGTTCCAGTATGTGGATGTGGGGAAGAATGGCCGGATCTTGGATGGTGGAGTCATCGTCCAGACCGAGTTCTACAGGTGTCTCCAGAATGGCAGTTTGGGCTTGCCACCTCCAGAAGACAATGCGGAAGGACTCCCATTTGTCTTCATTGCGGATGAAGCGTTTGCACTGGGGGACCATCTTATGCGGCCATTCCCTATGAGGACCCTCACCCCGGACCAGAGGGTTTTTAATTAGCGGCTGGCCAGAGCCAGAAGAGTGGTGGAGAATATGTTTGGAATAATGGCCAGCCGGTTCTGCCTATTTCTTACACCGATACACATGGCGAAATATAAACTCAATCACATCATTCTGTGTTGCTGTGTTCTCCACAACTTTTTAAGGAGAAATTCTTTTAACTATGCTGCCTCAGTTGGGCCTGAGACCGGAATTCATATTAATGAACCAACCCTGACGGCGCTTGAAACTGGCCGTCCTGGCTTGCCTCCCCAGGTCCGTATAAGATACATGGAATACATTGTGAGTAGGGGGGCCATCGATATGCCAGACAATGTCTGAGACGTTTTTAAAATAAAAATATATTTGAAACTGAACAAATATTTGCTTTGATTTACTGCTTGGCTTACTTTTAGCTGTCTCCTCGGTTATGTTTTATTAATGTTCTAATTTTTTGGCCTTTTTGTTCAACAGTGCAAACTAAATTTCGTTGACACATAAGGTGACAATCTCTTCTTCGGCTAGCTATTATTATTATATTGTGTGTCTGCTATACACACACCTTTTTTTTTTTTTTGTTAATGTATGTAATGCATTACTGACAAAAATATTAATAATTTTCACCATGACAAATGGTGTGATTGTGGCAAATTATAAAGCACTGTTGGGTGTTATTTACTAAAGGAAAATATACTTTGCACTACAAGTGCACTTGAGACTGCACTAAAACTGCACTTGTAGTGCAAAGTGGATTTGTCTTTAGTAAATAACATTGTCACTGAAACCAACAACTTTACTACAAAAAATGTTTTTGAGCATTGAAAGAAGAAGCCACACATTGTTGATTATCAATCTTTTTAATCAAAGCACAATCACATGTGCGTTTATAAAAGGGTTTTTGAACAAACCAACATGTTTGTTGTATAACATTTTTTTAGGTCACATTAAGTAGAAATTGCCTTTTAAGGTAAAACAGGCATGTTTAAACTCATAAAACAATACACAACTCTGGAACCTACAAAGCTCAACTTTTATAAAGTGAACGCAATATCAGACATGAGTATGTACAAACTGTGTTTTTTACATTGCGTTCAGCAGATGGGGTGATGTCACCCCTGTAAAAGCCAAATTTAGAAGATGCACACAAATTGCCTAATGTCAACATGTGCTAGCTGCCATCATGGGGGATCAATTGACGTGTTTTGTGGGTGTAACCCCTTCCTCTCAGCTACTTTATTATTGAGGAAGGGGTTACACCCACAAAATGTGTACATTGATCTCCCATGATGGCAGATAGCACATGTTGACACACTGTATCTAAAAATTTGGCTTTTAACATACGTAAAAAAATTTTGTCACAAAAAACAGAAGAAATTTAGGGATTTCTGGGTGTTTTAGATTCTCCCTAAAAC
Organism: Aquarana catesbeiana; assembly: GCF_042186555.1. Classification (NCBI taxonomy): domain Eukaryota; kingdom Metazoa; phylum Chordata; class Amphibia; order Anura; family Ranidae; genus Aquarana; species Aquarana catesbeiana. The sequence goes on along the minus strand of NC_133334.1, from coordinate 131,276,099 downwards.
ATTAATGATGTTCTTCATTTTGTTTTGAACATCATTGATGTTTTGCTTTATGTTTTCTAAATCTCTATTACACCCATTATCTCCCCGATGAGGATCTGGGCACTTTCACTGGTGAAATTACATTCCTCTTCCACAACATCCCGATCACCTACAAAAAAAACAAAAAAACACACCATGTATTATAAATATGCAGACATCCATCTCTTACCTGAGGCTGTGGTCGCAGACACTCACCTGTTGTGGTGACAATTTCTACAACATCTCCCTCCTCCTCCTCTGGTTGGGTTTGGGGGATTTCCCCTTCTTCCTGAGGTGGGGGGTCCCTGGTGTCCTCTGATGAGTGGTGTCCTCCGAGTCTTTTCTCCCCTATGTGAACAAAAATAGGTATACTTAGCACACAGATATTTGATGGCAGAAATAGGAATATGAAACATTGCTTGGAAGTGGGGTACAGTTGTCTGTTTTGGCAGAGTTCCAAGCTGAAGAATTTTTTGGTCCTTTGTAAAGCTTGAATACTTTCCTGTTTTGTGCAAGCTTCACAGATGGAGACACCCCTATATTATTCACTGGAGCACCTGTGTGGGTCCCCTAATAAAAAAGGTGTTCTTTTGTCCCACACTAGTGCTCCTGCGTCCAGATGTGTAAACAGCTGCTAAGTGTCCTCTCCTTACACAGAATCTAGTTAGCATTTCATTTTAGTTACAAACCCATCTAGACAACAAACTTTTATTAATAGAAGTAGGCCAGAAAAACTGTATAGAACTGCAACTGCCCAAAACATCGTATTTTATTGGCCGAACGAACAATGTTTCCTACGAACGATTAATGTGCCCATGAACATGAAAGTTGCCATTTTAAAATGTACAACAGTAAAGAAAAGCACATGGAGCAGCACAAATGTCATAAAAAGAAAGAATAGGAACACAGGACAACTACTTACTTTTTGGAAGCACTCTCCTGATCCTTCTATACTGATTGTGCTCCCTTAATTTGAGGTTCAACCACTGTTTCCTCAGTTGAACCTTGGATCGCCATACCCCAAAATTCCTGTGTAGACTCTTCACAACTTTAGTCATGATCTTGGCCTTTCTCACATTTGGGTTGGGGTAAGGTCCATACTTCCCGTCATAGTCGGCCCTCTTCAATATGTCCCCCATCTCCACCATCTCAACAAAGGACATATTTGATGCCTTAAATCTTCTCCTCCAGGATCCAGACGTTTCTGGCTCCGGGCTTTCCTCCTCCTCCTCCTCTTTGCTGCTATTATCATGCACCTGTTGTCTCTCCGCCATGTGCTCTCCCCACCTGCGCCGAAAGAGAAGGGGTGGGGAATAGACTAGAAAGAACGTAAGGGGCGGGAGGAGTTTCATGCATGCGCAGTGTATATAAAGCGTAACACACGTGCATTGTACGTACAATCTGTGAGTGGAGGAAGGAGTATCGGAAGCGTCGAACGTGGTAACGAAGGTACAATTTTAACTTGGGCCTATACTGCTTATAGATTGAGGCCTATATTGGGACAAGATTAGGAGAGTTTAGCCTGATATTAGGGTTTGTCTTGTGTTGTGTCTTGCAGAGAAAATGGATCTAGTCAATGATCATGACTTTATGCCAATATTCATTGATATGTTAAGGGAGCTGCCCTGTCTGTGGCAGGTAAACCACCCACATTATAACAATAAAACAAAGAGGAAGGCAGCGCTGGATCAATTGGTGGAATTTGTGAAGCCGGTGATCCCCACGGCAGACATCCCCTATTTGAAGGCCCTAATTGGTGGCCTGAGGAGCACTTATGTAAGGGAGCGCAAGAAGGTCCAGGATTTCCAGAGATCAGCAGCTGCAGCAGATGACATTTATATCCCCAGGCTGTGGTACTAAGACAGACTGCATTTTCTGGCAGACCAGAGAGAACCCAGGCAAGCACTCTCCAGTCTTCCTTCCACGCTTCCTCCCCCCCCAGCTGAGGATTCAGACGCCCAACCTGGGCCTTCCAGGCAGCAACATGTGGAGGAGCCCAGCTTGAGTCAGGTATAGCATTCTTCTAAATATTTCTGATTGTCAAATTAATGATGTTAAATATATGTTAGTTTTTATAAATAATTTTTGATTTCACAAAGTGTTTTACAAATCAATAGACAGTAGTGGCCACAAATGATTGTGACAAGAATAAAAAATGCTGGGGTCAGAATGATAGCCTTTTCTATTTATTAACATTCAATTTGTAACAGTCATGAGATGAAAATTGTGTGTGATTGATGAACCAAAAACTAAAACGATGTCCCTTTTTCATACACAGGAAAGTCTCAGCTAGGAGGTGGCGGGGGTAAGTGGCAGCCAGGAGGTGGCTGGGCCCAGTAGCCAACCCGAATCCCAGGTCCCTCCCCTCCGCCTTCCACAAAAGAGTGGCGGGAAGAGGAGTAACATGAAGGAGGCAGCAATTGCCCTATTTATGAAGGCTACTGCGGCCCTCAGAACCCCCCACAGTGTTCAAGAGGACTTTGCCTATATTACAGCCTGCAAAATGCTGCAAATGGAGGAGGGCCAATGCCTAATATGTGAGTACCTCATCTTTCAAGCCCTAAAGAAGGGGTTGAGGGGCCATCTCACAAGCCAAAGCCACGTTTGTGAGTTCAACTATGGTCCTCCTCCTCCTCCTCCAGGTCCTTCTCCTCCTCCACCTCCTGCCACACCTCCAACACCAGAGCCACAGCCTGGAAGGAAGCATCTAAGGAAGACCAGAGAGTGATGGCCTGGGTTCAGTCTGGTCTGGCAAAAGATGTAGGCTGTTGTATGACCATAGCCTGGGGACAGATATGTCATCTGCTGCTGTTCCTGATCTCTTGTAGTCAAGGACCAGTTTTTACTCACTATTATAAGGACTCCTCAGGCCACCAATTTTGACTGTAAAATTATTGATGTCTGCCCTGGGGTACAAAGTCTTCGCAAATTTCACCAGTTTCTCCAGCATTGCCTTCCTCCTTATTTTGTTATGACCCAGAATAAATGGATATTTATTTTTCAAAAATACTTGCCTGTGTGTTTTACTTCAAAAAGGACAGTTTGTTTGTGAGTAGTAGGGATGAGCTTCGAGTTCGAGTCGAACTCATGTTCGACTCGAACATTGGCTGTTCGCAAGTTCACCGAACAGCGAACAATTTGGGGTGTTCGCGGCAAATTCGAATGCCGCGGAACACCCTTTAAAAGTCTATGGGAGAAATCAAAAGTGCTAATTTTAAAGGCTAATATGCAAGTTATTGTCATAAAAAGTGTTTGGGGACCTGGGTCCTGCCCCAGGGGACATGGATCAATGCAAAAAAAAGTTTTAAAAACGGCCGTTTTTTCAGGAGCAGTGATTTTAATAATGCTTAAAGTCAATCAATAAAAGTGTAATATCCCTTTAAATTTCGTACCTGGGGGGTGTCTATAGTGTGTCTGTAAAGGGGCGCATGTTTCCTGTGTTTAGAACAGTCTGACAGCAAAATGACATTTTGAAGGAAAAAACTCATTTAAAACTACCCGCGGCTATTGCATTGCCGACAATACACATAGAAGTTCATTGATAAAAACGGCATGGGAATTCCCCAAAGGGGAACCCCGAACCAAAATTAAAAAAAAAAATGACGTGGGAGTCCCCCTAAATTCCATACCAGGCCCTTCAGGTCTGGTATGGATATTAAGGGGAACCCCGGCCAAAATTAAAAAAAAAAAATGACGTGGGGTTCCCCCTAAATTCCATACCAGACCCTTGAGGTCTGGTATGGATTTTAAGGGGAACCCCACGCCAAAAAAAAAAAAAAAAACGGCGTGGGGTCCCCCCAAAAATCCATACCAGACCCTTATCCGAGCACGCAACCTGGCAGGCCGCAGGAAAAGAGGGGGGGACGAGAGTGCGGCCCCCCCTCCCTCCTGAACCGTACCAGGCCACATGCCCTCAACATTGGGAGGGTGCTTTGGGGTAGCCCCCCAAAACACCTTGTCCCCATGTTGATGAGGACAAGGGCCTCATCCCCACAACCCTGGCCGGTGGTTGTGGGGGTCTGCGGGCGGGGGGCTTATCGGAATCTGGAAGCCCCCTTTAACAAGGTGACCCCCAGATCCCGGCCCCCCCCCTGTGTGAAATGTAAGGGGGTACATAAGTACCCCTACCATTTCACGAAAAAAGTGTCAAAAATGTTAAAAATGACAAGAGACAGTTTTTGACAATTCCTTTATTTAAATGCTTCTTCTTTCTTCTATCTTCCTTCATCTTCTGGTTCTTCTGGCTCTTCTGGTTCTTCCTCTGGCGTTCTTGTCCAGCATCTCCTCCGCGGCGTCTTCTATCTTCTTCTCCTCGGGCCGCTCCGCACCCATGGCATAGGGGGGAGGCTCCCGCTCTTCTCTTCTTCTTTTCTTCTCTTCTGTTCTTCTTCATTTTCTTCTCCGGGCCGCTCCGCAATCCATGCTGGCATGGAGGGAGGCTCCCGCTGTGTGACGGCGCTCCTCGTCTGACAGTTCTTAAATAACGGGGGGCGGGGCCACCCGGTGACCCCGCCCCCCTCTGACGCACGGTGACTTGACGGGACTTCCCTGTGGCATTCCCCGTGACGTCACAGGGAAGTCCCGTCAAGTCACCGTGCGTCAGAGGGGGGCGGGGTTCACCGGGTGGCCCCGCCCACCCGGTTATTTAAGAACTGTCAGACGAGGAGCGCCGTCACACAGCGGGAGCCTCCCTCCATGCCAGCATGGATTGCAAGGGCGGCCCGGAGAAGAAAATGAAGAAGAACAGAAGAGAAGAAAAGAAGAAGAGAAGAGCGGGAGCCTCCCCCCTATGCCATGGGTGCGGAGCGGCCCGAGGAGAAGAAGATAGAAGACGCCGCGGAGGAGATGCTGGACGAGAACGCCGGAGGAAGAACCAGAAGAGCCAGAAGAACCAGAAGAACCAGAAGATGAAGGAAGATAGAAGAAAGAAGAAGCATTTAAATAAAGGAATTGTCAAAAACTGTCTCTTGTCATTTTTAACATTTTTGACACTTTTTTCGTGAAATGGTAGGGGTAAGTACCCCCTTACCATTTCACACAGGGGGGGGCCGGGATCTGGGGGTCACCTTGTTAAAGGGGGCTTCCAGATTCCGATAAGCCCCCCGCCCGCAGACCCCCACAACCACCGGCCAGGGTTGTGGGGATGAGGCCCTTGTCCTCATCAACATGGGGACAAGGTGTTTTGGGGGGCTTCCCCAAAGCACCCTCCCAATGTTAAGGGCATGTGGCCTGGTACGGTTCAGGAGGGAGGGGGGCCGCACTCTCGTCCCCCCCTCTTTTCCTGCGGCCTGCCAGGTTGCGTGCTCGGATAAGGGTCTGGTATGGATTTTTGGGGGGACCCCACGCCGTTTTTTTTTTTTTTTTTTTGGCGCGGGGTTCCCCTTAAAATCCATACCAGACCTGAAGGGTCTGGTATGGAATTTAGGGGGAACCCCACGTCATTTTTTTTTTTTTAATTTCGGCCGGGGTTCCCCTTAATATCCATACCAGACCTGAAGGGCCTGGTATGGAATTTAGGAGGACTCCCACGTCATATTTTTTTTTTAATTTTGGTTCGGGGTTCCCCTTTGGGGAATTCCCATGCCGTTTTTATCAATGAACTTCTATGTGTATTGTCGGCAATGCAATAGCCGCGGGTAGTTTTAAATGAGTTTTTTCCTTCAAAATGTCATTTTGCTGTCAGACTGTTCTAAACACAGGAAACATGCGCCCCTTTACAGGCATACTATAGACACCCCCCAGGTACGAAATTTAAAGGGATATTACACTTTTATTGTTTGACTTTAAGCATTATTAAAATCACTGCTCCTGAAAAAACGGCCGTTTTTAAAACTTTTTTTTGCATTGATCCATGTCCCCTGGGGCAGGACCCAGGTCCCCAAACACTTTTTATGACAATAACTTGCATATAAGCCTTTAAAATTAGCACTTTTGATTATTCATGTTCGTGTCCCATAGACTTTAACGGTGTTCGCATGTTCGAACGAACTTTTTTCCTGTTCGCATGTTCTGGTGCGAACCGAACAGGGGGGTGTTCGGCTCATCCCTAGTGAGTAGGCAGGTACATTTCCAAAATACGATGTGAAATTAACAAGGGACACCAACCAACCTCCTTGACATTCTAAAATACAATATAATAATGGTGTTGTGGTAACTTGACACACAAAACCCACAAAAATAATTATAGAGATCACCAAAAAAAAAAATCACAAAAACAGGAGATCTTGATTAAATAAACAAACAACAAATTATCAAAAATATAAAAACATAAAACCCCCAAAAATTTGTTAGATCTGATGAATACAAATATTATATTCATTAAATCACGACAAATAATAAATAAAGAAGTTTGTGAGAAGTCTGTGTGAATATGAGCAGCAAAACAACTTCATTCTTCTAGCATTATAAAGAAGAAGAGAGTGCACTGTATTCAACAATTTAAAACATTACACTCTATTTTACCAGACCAAGCAGTTCCGTCTCAGAATTTATTTTGAGCATGCGTGGCACCTTGTGAATCGGAATTGTCCACACGCGGTCAGAATTTCCGCAAACGGATTTTGTTGTCGGAAAATTTTATAGCCTGCTCTCAAACTTTGTGTGTCGGAAATTCCGATGGAAAAAGTCCAATGGAGCCCACACACGGTCGGAATTTCCGACAACAAGCTCTGATCACACATATTCCGTCGGAAAGTCCGACCGTGTGTACAGGGCATTAGAGTCTGTAAAAGACTTGAGACTGTGGTGGAAGTTCACCTTCCAGCAGGACAACGGCCCTAAACATACAGCCAGAGCTACAATTAAATGGTTTAGATCAAAGCATGTTCATGTGTTAGAATGGCCCAGTCAAAGCCCAGACCTAAATCAGATTGAGAACCTGTGACAAGACTTGAAAATTGCTGTTTACAAATGTTCTCAATCCAATCTGACAGAGGTTGAGCTATTTTGCAAAGAAGAATGGGCAACATTTTCACTCTCTAGATGTACAAAGCTGGTAGATACATACCCCAAAAGGCTTGCAGCTGTAATTAAAGCAAAAGGTGGTTCTACAAAGTATTTATTCAGGGGGGCTGAATACAAATGCACGCCATACTTTTCACATATTTATTTGTAAAAATTTTTGAAAACCATTTATCATTTTCCTTCCACTTCACAATTATGAGCCACTTTGTGTTGGTCTATCACATAAAAGCCCAATAAAATACATTTACGTTTTTTGCTGTAACATAACAAAATGTGGAAAATCTCAAGGGGTATGATTTTTTTTCAAGGCACTCTATATCCATGTTTTTTACTTTCCCTTGCATGGGATTGGCTATTTAAAGTGAACACAAGTACTTGCTAAGGCATTATTGATTAACCAACTAATATATCATTTTACAATTACAATTTTAATACATTTTTGCAGAATCATAAAATCAGCTTAAAGATGTATGAGAACATTTACAAAACTCCAATATGTTGCATTGCTCCCAGAAATTTTAACACAAAACTAGTTACATAAAAATTTGTTGGAAGTTTTAACATGTGGGGGCTGAAACAAATAACATTTAATCCCTTTATCGGATGTGGAATAAAAAGGTTTTACCACTTATGGTTTTCATTTCAAATAAGCAAATCATACCCCATAAGTGGATACTTCAAAACAATGCATTTACACTGAAACACCTCATAAATTTAATATGTAACACTTGTTCAGAGTAGCCCTCGCTCACTTAAGTATTTTTCCTCATTGTTTATAATATGAGCACGTGTGTGTTGACATGAATAATTATCTTAAGAAGCAGCACGTTATAAAATCAATGTGTGAAAACGAAGTCTCTTTATCAGGAAGGGGTGGGGGAGGTTGAGGTTACATTGGGATGTAAACAAAATTTCTGTGCATTCAGTGTTTGCGTTGTAAGAGTCAGCTGGAAAATGTTCGACATTACTGAAGGAATTTGGTCCTACATTTTACATGTAGCTCTGCCTTGTGTTATAAAATGTACTGAAAGCTTTTAAACACCCTTTAAAATGTGCGTTACTGATGATGTCAGAAGGGCCCATCCACCCAAACAAAACAGAAACCAATTTGTGGCCTTGTTTTTACTGGAGCCCGTTAAATGATTTCATATTAAAATGTCTACATGCTATTAAGTACTAATATCTCCCCTAGAATTTAGGTGGCTTTGTGGGCTGCTACGCAGGGAAATTTATTTAAAGACCTGTAGACACATCTTCATGTGTTCGTATTTAGATTACTGTATTAAAAAGTTTTTGCCAATGACTTGAAAGAGAAATTTCTAGAACATGTAAATTCAAAAATGTTGCTAGTCGAACATATCAAACCTACAATTTTTTAGGTCTGTAGCAGCTTTAACCACTTCAATACCGTCACTTATACACCTTCCTGCCCAGACCAATTTTCAGCTTTCAGCGCTATCGCACTTTGAATGACAATTGCGCGGTCATGCTACACTGTACCCAAACTAAATTTTTATCATTTTGTTCCCACAAATAGAGCTTTCTTTTGGTGGTATTTGATCACCTCTGGGATTTTTATTTTCTGCTAAACAAATAAAAAAAAGACCAAAAATTTTGAAAAAAAAAAGGGGTTTTTTTGGTTCAGTTACAAAACTTTCTAAATAAGTAAGTTTTCTCCTTCACTGATGGGCACTGATGGGGCTGCACTGACGGGCACTGATAAGGCGGCACTGATGGGCACCAATGAGGTGGCACTGATTAGGTGGCATTGATGGGCACTGATGATGGGCATTAATATGTGGCACTGATGGGGCACTGATAGGCGGCACTGATAGGTGGCACTGATATGTGGCATGGATAGGCACTGATAGGCGGCATGGATGGACACTGATAGGCAGCATGGATGGGCATGGATGGGCTGCACGGATGGGCACTGCTAGGCGGCATGGATGGGCACTGATAGGCGGCATGGATGGGCACTGCTTGGTGGCACAGATGGGCACTGATAGGTGGCACTGATGTACTTAATGTATTGTACTGATGATACCAATCAGTGCCAAACATTAATGCCTGCCAATCAGTGATGCCCATTGTGGCACTGATTGGCATCCATTATGAGCACTGATTGGCATCCATTGTGGGCACTGATTGGCATTCCTGGTGGTCTAGGTTGGCATCCCTGGTGGTGGGCATCCCTGGTGGTCTGGTGGCATCCCTGGTGGTCCAGTGATAATCGATCAGCACAGACCCCCCCTGTCAGAGGAGCAGCCGATTGGCTCTCCTCTACTTGCGTTTGAAAGACGTGAGTGAGGAAAAGCCGATCACTGGCTCTTCCTGTTTACATCGTGATCAGCCGTGATTGAATACGGCTGATCACGTGGTAAAGAGTCTCCGTCAGAGACTCTTTACCTAGATCAGAGTTGCGGTGTGTCAGACTGACACACTGCAACAACAATCGCCGCGATGCGTGCCCCCGGGAGTGCACAGCGGCTTAATATCCTGAAGATGTCATATGATGTCCAGTCAGGATATTGAAACCACTTTGCCGCCATCATTTTGCTATATGTCCAGCGGCAAGTGGTTAAAATCACCTATGTCACACAGTCCATCTTCTGTGTGTTTTGTATATTCATGCTCTTTGCACACTGAGGGGTTGATTTACTAAAGGCACAGCAAAAGGGAAGTTGCACTTTGTATGGGAATTTTCTCCAGAGCTTAGTGAATGTGGTGAAAAAATCACATGCAATGATGGAAGTCAGCTAGGTTTAAGGGTTGATTTACTAAAGGCAAATAGACTGTGCACTTTGCAAAGTGCAGTTGCACTCTGCAAATGCAGATGCTCCAGAGCTTAGGAAATGAGGTAAAGCTTCACTTTGCAAAAAAGTATCCAATCCCGTGCAAGGAAAAAAAAAACAGCATTTTTGCTTGCACATAATTGAATGATGGAAGTCAGCAGAGCTTTTGCTCATTTACTAAGCTCTGGAACAGCTGCTCTTGCAGAGTGCATCTGCATTCTGCCTTTAGTAATTCAACCCTTTAATTTCATTCACTAAGCTTTGGGGCAAAAATCTGTGTTAAGTGCAAGTGTTAATTTTTAAAAACGGCTGTTTTTTCGGGAGCAGTGATTTTAATAATGCTTAAAGTGAAACAATAAAAGTGTAATATTCCTTTAAATTTCGTACCTAGGGGGGTGTCTATAGTGCGCCTGTAAAGGGGCGCATGTTTCCCGTGCTTAGAACAGTCTGACAGCAAAATGACATTTCAAAGGAAAAAAAAGTCATTTAAAAGTACTCGTGGCTATTAATGACTTATAAGTCTTTAAAATGATCACTTTTGATTATTCATGTTCGTGTCCCATAGACTTTAACAGTGTTCACGTGTTCAAACAAATTTTTTGCCTGTTCGCAAGTTCTGCTGCGAACCGAACCGGAGGGGTGTTCGGCTCATCCCTACTCCTGACCGTGCAATATGATTTTACAGCCTCTCCAGCATTCTTCTGATTGAGTTTATAGACATCTGACAGTACTGATATTTTTTTTTTCCGAGTACTTGCAAGTATTTGTATTATCTTTTCCTGACGCATCATGGCAGCACACACTGGGTTGTGACTCCGCCAACACAACCTGACAGCATTGGTTAACTATAAATTTGAAGGAGAGGCACCTCCCTTTATTCTCTTTTCTTTCCTCATCTGACAAGATTGGAACAGGATTCCGCACCCTTACCGTATTCGCGCCACCAGGTTAAGCCTCTCCTGGCTGGAAGTCTCTCCTGTACAGCCTCTAAAGGAGCCTTTATGGATAGAGCCCCACTCTGGTGGTCTCAGGGGCAAGTATTACTGGCGTATACAAGCTTTAAAGAAGCTTAGGTTTCTGCACTGGCTTTCTACCTTTCTCCATTTTCTTTAGTGTGTCATTTCTTTCTCCGTTTTTGTGTTTCAAGGTTTGACTGGGCTCTGTAGTTCCACCAGCAAGGTAGTTTCCAGCATGGCAACCACGTCCTCCTTGGCGCTCTGTGCATGCGCCGGGGGGAAATGATGTAATTTTGCAGGTCTCTTTGCCCTTCTCTAAAATGGCGCCCGGGACGACACTTCGTTACTGCACATGTGCCGTGACATCATTTTCGCTGCGACGGCAACAGTGAATTTAAAAAGATCTGTAACCTGTCAGTTTGTTGCTGATGGTTACAGGCATATTCCAGGCAGATTTCTTGGTGTTCCTTGTTGCCCTCAGTCTCAGGTAAGTTCCACATCACCTTTTATGACTAGTTTGCAACAATTTTTTTCTCCTTGACTGCTTTGCAATTGTATACTGTGTTGCTGTTTATTAGATACTGTCTTCCTGTTGTACTGTCTTCATGGAAGCCACTGCCCAAGCAGACCACCCTCATCATATGAGGTAAGAGGTGCCCAGCATGTATGGTAGGTATGGAAGAGAAAAAAAGAGTGCATATTAGCTAATGCTGCCATTTCTGACAGCCCTTCCAGGTCTAAATCTACCAACTCCAAGCATCATGGACGCTCCAGCCATACTTCGAGCCATGGGAGATCTAAGAGAAGTCGCTCAAGATCTTTATCTTGCCATCTTCACTCTGGTTGCAGCTAGTATCATTATAATCGCTCACGCCGGAGTCGCTCATACAGAAGGTCACCTTCTCCCTGTCATGAGAGGAGCCATCACACCCACCCTGCAGCAAATGCCTGCTGGGTGTGCGGAGCTCCAGCTTTGCCAGATAAGTTGGCCTGCGGGCATGCTTCAATGAAGCAGCTAAGGAAAATGAGTCTGATGTAAGAGAGGTAACTGACCTCATCAGAGAGTCTGTGCAGGAGTCTATCTTGGAGACATCACTCCCCGAACTGGACAAGGCAGGCCCGAGCACATCTTCCGTAGCTCAAAATCCTCCTATGGATTCAGATTCTGACAATAATTATTCAGAGGTCGCTACTGGATTTGACTTCACTCTGGTGGAGCCCTTTATAAGATCAGTGAAGGAGGCCATAGGATGGGAAGAAGCAATAGAAGCCCCTCGTAAAGTTTGGAAGTACTTTCCTAATCTAAAGAGGGAACCGGAATAATTCCCCTTTATCGAGGAACTGGAAGACATCCTTAAGGCTGAGTGGGAGAGATTAGACAAAAGATCTAATCTGAATAATAGATTAGCTAAGCTGTATCCTTTGAAGGAACAGAAGGTGAGTTCGCTATCCCACCCGCCGGTGGTTGACACTTCCTTAATGCGACTTGCAAGACATGTTACTTTACCCATAGAAGATGTGGTAACTTTTCGGGATGTGTTGGATTGGAAGATTAATCTGGACATGAAGAAAGCATACTGCACAGCAGGAGGTGCATGTAGACCTGCGGTAGCAGCAGCCGCATTAGGCAAAGTGATTTCTGGATGGTCTGCTAATATAAAGAAATCCATTCGTGAGGGGGCTGACCAGGAGAAAATAATAAGTTCTCTTCGGGAATTGAAGCTGGCAGGCGGTTTCGTGGCAGAGTCCTCAGTGGATGTAATTAGTTCTTCTGCAAGGGCTATGCTAGCATCAGTCATGGCCAGAAGAACTCTGTGGCTCAAGCCATGGGTGGCGGATGCAGCATTAAAGACCAATTGGTGCAAGATCCCTTATGATGGGGTTAATCTCTTTGTGTGGAAATTGGACTTGGCGATCTCCAAAGTAACAGGTGGAAAATCGGGTCTGATTCCTTCTGACAGAAGATCTAAGCCACAGAAGGGGCCTTCTTTCAAACGCAATCTTCCGGAGAGGTACAGGGAGGTGAAAACATACAGGCCGGGAAGAGAATTTAAAAGGAATTGGAAGAATCCACAATCATCTTTTCTGAGGCCTCAGAAGTATAAGACCAACTCGTCATGGGAAAAACAGAAGTCTTTATGAGGGTACGCCCGTCCTACCTGGGAGAGTGGGAGCCAGGCTCAGAAAATTCTAGCATATCTGGACGGAACACATAAAGGATGCATGGGCATTGTCCACAGTAAAGCATTGACACAGATGGAGGTTTATAGACAAAATAGCAGAGAACCATTTTCAGTCAACCAGACTGCCGTCATCTCCAATAAAAAAAAGGTTACTTCTCAAATATGTATCGGAGCTAGTAATGAAAGGGGCAATTTTGGAAGTTCCAACATTCCAAAGAGGAAGGGGGTATTATTCCCCTCTATTCCTGGTAAGGAAGAAAACAGGCGACTTACTTGTTGTGGACCTAAAGGGACTCAACAAAAGTATTCAAGTAGAAGCCTTCAAAACGGAGAGCCTCCAATCAATTCTGTTAGCTGTAAACTTAGGAGACTGGATGCTATTCGTAGATTTATTGGATGCCTATCTACACGTGCCCATACACCCCGCCTTTCAAAAGTATCTGTGATTTTCAGTCAATCATCAACATTTCCAGTTTCAGTGCCGTTCGGTATCTCCTCCGCTCCCAGGACATTTACCAAGACTCTCCTTCCTGTGATCGCGTTTCTAAGGGAAAAAGGCCTGAGGCTCCATCACTATTTAGACGATATTCTTCACCTAGCAGACAGTCAGGAAATGCTGATTCACCATCGCGCTATACTAATCAACACACTTCAGACCTTCGGGTGGTTGATCAACTGGAAGAAGTCTTCAGCCAACTCAAAGTATGACCTTTCTAAGGGCAGAACTCGATACTCTATCAGAGTCAGTCTACCTCAGGAAAAGGTAGGCCCCTTATTACAGAAGTTAAGGAGACTAATGGTGTAAAATTTCTTCCAGCAGGAGTCTGTCTGAGTATCTTAGGTTCGATGTCGGCCACTCTACCGATGATTCAATGGACAAAGTGGCACATAAGGACAATGCAGTACTCATTCCTTACTCAGTGGAATGGAACATCAATGCTCCAGTCGATCACTGTTCATCGCAACGTGAAGCAGTCAATTTGGTGGTGGATGCATACAAGCAATCTCAGGAGACATAGACCTATAGTCTACCCAGAACTGGAGGTGATCACCTCAGATGCCAGCCAGACAGGATGGGGAGCCCACTATCGGAACCAGGTGACTCAGGGTCAATGGCAATTTCAGGCGAGAAATCTAGTATCAAATGTCCTCAAGCTCAGAGCAGCCTTCCAGGCCCTCCTAGCTTTTGGCCCATCTTTGAAGGGGAAGAGTGTCCTAATTCGGATGGACAACAAGGTGGCAAGGTGGTCTCTCATACATTGAGAGACAAGGGGGTATCAGAAGCAGTGCACTGCTGGAGGAAGTCCATCCCATCCTAGAATGGGCTCAGATATTTCTATCAGACCTATGAGTGGTGTATGTTCCAGCAGCTCAGAACTTACTAGCCGAGCAGAAAGTTCCCGTCGAACAATGAGTGGTCCTGGAACCATCAAGTCTTTAATCTCCTGACCCAAACTTGGGGAATTCTGGAGATCGATCTGGCCACGACACCCTCAAACACCAAGTGCCAGAGGTTCCTTTTGAGAGCGGCATATCCATCTGCGGAGGGGGTAGACTGCCTTCTTCATCCATGGAACTTTCAATTGGGGTACATATTTCCACCAACACCTCTAATTGTGAGGTTCCTATCCAAGCTCAGGAGGTCTTCGGCCTCAGTAATAGCAGTAATTCCTTTCTGGCCCAGGAGGCCTTGGTTCACGACTCTGCTGCAGCTCAGTCTGGAAGAACCACTACCTCTTCCATTGTCCCAGGATCTTCTTCATCAGGCGAAGTTCCTTTATCCAGTACCAGAGAGGCTCCATCTGATGGCCTGGATGTTGAGAGGAATAGGTTCCTAGAGCAAGGCTGTTCACAGGAGGTCATTTCAACGTTATTCCAGGCTAGGAAGTACACAACTAACGCTACTTATGACAGAATATGGAATAATATGGGATAATCTCACGATTATGGCCCAGCAGAATGGTCGGGACCCTCTATCTCCAGAAGTTCTGCAAATGTTGGAGTTTCTTCAAACAGGCTTGTCTAGAAGACTCAGTTCAAGTACTCTTAAAGTACAGGTTTAGGCTCTTTCAGGCTCTTTCAGGCGTCAAGTGGGCCACTCATCCTCTTCTAATCCAAATGTGTAAAGATCAAGCCTCCAAGAAGGCTGACATTCCCAGCATGGGATTTATCAATAGTTCTGAATACACTATCAGATTCGCCTTTTCACCCAGCTGCCGGTACTTGGAGGCATTAGGGCTCACTCAACAAGGGCGGTGGAAGCTTCCAGGGCAACGTATTGCAGGGTGTCTCCCGAGACAATTTGCAGGGCAGCAACCTGGTCCTCCAGGCATACATTCATGTCCCACTACAGAGTGGACTTGGCTCAGTTATCAATGGTAGATTTTGGAAGAGCCATTGTTCGAGCCAATTCTACAGCTATATAACAAAAACCACTACTTTAACTTGTATCCACCCAACTGGCAAGTTATTTCCCAGTGTGTGCTGCATCAGGAAAATTGTATACTTACCTTTCCATAATTTTCCTTTCCTGACGCATATCCATGGCAGCACACAGCATCCCACCCTTCTTTAGGATGATAGTTACAGAGAATGAAGGGGGGTGCCTCTCCTTCAAATGTATAGTTAACCAATCCTGTCAGGTTGTGGGGGCGGAATCACAACCCAGTGTGTGCTGCCTTGGAGATTCAACAGGAAAGGAAAATTACAGAAAGGTAAGTATACAATTTTTCATTTTCTGTTACTTGCAAGGCTGAAAGTATAATGAAAATACATCATACACGTGCACATATTCGTGTATGTTTATTGGCAATCTTTGTTATTTTTGTGCTGAGCAAGGAGTAAGTGAAGTTGGGAGTTTTTGTTTCTACAAAAACTTTAGTAAAAATCAGGGCATCTTAAAATAATTTTCACATATAGCCAAGTGCATTGGTGTTAAAGGTAAAGGATGAAATTTGGGTGGTCTTAGGGAATGCAAAAAGTTTTAAAGTGTTACTAAACCCAGGACCCTGCATTCACTATATCTGGTCTTGCACAGTACACAGAACATGGGAAAGCAAAGCCTGTAGGAAAAAAATAAAAATAAGCGCAGGGCTACACGATAAGGTACACAGGGAGACAGGGCTAGTGGGGTTTAAAAATGATTGCAGTTAAAAGCTTGGAGGCAGGGGATTGGCTGGACAGGGTAAAAGGGGGAGGCATTACTGTGGAGAGGTCATGGGTATCAGACATCCGGTCAGCACAGAGGAGAGGAAACGTTCCCACCCGCCCTACAGGTTTTGAAGCTTTGGTAATTTTCTTTTGTTTGAAGTTTTTGTTTGAATGGGTTTTTCTTTTTGTTTTTTTCTCTTTTGAGGTGTGCGGTTGGGTCTTTGGAGGTATTTGTAAATAAACTGCTGGAATTAGATGATTGGGAGACATCTGAGGTATTGGTCCCCGGTGAATGCCAGTTATGGTGGATTAACTGAGAGTGAGAATGATGGTGTATCTGCCGAAGGTGGTTCGTTCTAAATTGGTGCACTGCGGCAGGGATCATGGAAAATGTTTAAGCAGATATAAGGAAAAGATTTTGATATGCAGTGCCTCCAAGGATCGGCAACCAAAAAGATTATGCCTTGTTTTTGTTTATATTGTTAAATATTTGTTTACTTTAATAAAGGGGCCGTAAAATGGCCAGTTTAATCCCAACCTTGGTGTTGGACTATTTTTGGTAGTTATAGAGGGGGGTTATAAGATGGGGGTATAGAAATGTGGGGTAAAAGGGCCAAGATACCTTTTCATGCAATAGTTGTGATGGGTTACCTTTTAATAGTGATGGGTTACCTTTTCATGCAATAGTTTTAGTAAATATAAACTGCTAAATACCTTTTCTCATCAGCAGTATATAGCAGTCATGTGACCTTTTTCAGTATCTAGTTAAAGCTTGTAGGATGAGTTTTCATTATACTCTGAATGTCCTATGAGGCTGCATGACTCCTGACCCTCCGTCTGGACAGTGCTGATTGGTCTTGTGCTGAACACATTCACCCTCCCAAGAAAAAAAACTCTCTAGCAATACACATTAATCTGAGCATGTGCAGAGTGACTTCAAAGGTTCTGTCATATCAGGAGATAGATTGGGGACAGTGGAAGAAGGGGAGAATCAGAGAGGTCAGAATCAAACAGCCTTTTTACACAATGTGGAGAATTAACCCCTTAGGTTCCACAGTGAGTATAATACCCTTGCTTTACTGCATAAACAGACTGATTTTACTATAGCAGTGATGGCGAACCTTGTCACCCCCGATGTTTTAGAACTACATTTCCCATGATGCTCAACTACACTACAGAGTGCATGAGCATCATGGGAAATGTAGTTCCAAAACATCTGGGGTGCCAAGGTTCGCCATCACTGTACTATAGTGAGTTTAGTAACACTTTATATTTCAATGTTTTTTATTGAAGTTTTTAAGACAGATAAACATTAAAGAGGTTTAACAACATTCCATAAACCTGTATCATAGTACAGTGAATATTACAGGAAGAGTATTTTTACATCTTCTAACCTGCACATCTGTTGCAGCTCATTACTCGACAAGCCACATCAGGATAAACTACAAAGTAACATTCATGTACCTAAAAATAAAAACAGGTACCTTTTGGTTTCCCGTCGCTCCTCCACAAATGATATGGGGCGGGGGGGATCCATGATAACGTAAGGCTGGCATCCTCTTTCCCATCCTTTATGGAATCAATGAGATCTAGAAATACAGACTAAAAATTAGGCACTTGAACAGGGTGCTATAGCCTCCCCTTCAATTCCCCACTTATTACTATAGATCTTATATTGTCTATCTCCCTGGTACTGCAGGGAGAACAAAGTGGGTGGCAGTTAACCCAAAGAAAGGGGAGAGAGAGGAAAGAAAAGAAAGAAAGAGTAAAAGGAAGTGCACCCTATAATATGAACCTGTCTGATTCCTGACAATTCACCAGGGGTCAGACAAGTATTTTATCCAGGATTCCCAGACTTTATCAAACATGGTTTATTTGTCTAATAAGATTGCTGAGAGGCGCTCATTTAGCATGATCCATGACAACTTGTTTTTCACCAGATCGTGGATGTCCTCCAGGATCTAGCTATTGCTATCCTAGCTGCCGTGAAAATCAAGGCTATGAATGTCCCTGCCTGTCTCGGTGTCCCATTAACTGGATTTCCCAGAAGGGCTTGCTGTGGTGATTTAATTAGGTTCACCTGTGTCAATGAATAAGATAAGTTGTAGATGCAGATCCAGAAGCGCTTTACTTTTGGGCATGACAACCATGTGTGTAGTACTGTGTCTTCCATACCACATCCTTGAAAGTAAGAGGAAGAGGCCTCTGGGATGTATGCAGCCACTCTCACCAGAACCATGTACCATCTCATCAAAACTTTATATTTAGCTTTGATCAATTAGGTATTTATGTACAAATTTCAAAATAATGTATTTCTAAGCACAAATGTGTCATTTTAAAGTTGTAGCCTCCCTGGCGGTTTTCCCGAGTGTGGCTCGGGGTTAAAATTCAGGACCATTAGCGGTAACCCCCAGTCACACTCGGGATTACATCACAGGATCCTGGTGTGGCTTTACTTACCTTGTCCCCGGGATCCTGCGATGTCCCCCGCTGTGTCTGCGGGCTCCAACCTCCTCCGAAGCCTCTCCATGCCAGGCTCCGTTCCCTGCGAGCGGCGCGACGCACGGGGGCGGAGCCTGGCGGCAAATTCAAAAAAGTGTAAAATCATAACACATACAGTACTGTAATCTTACAGATTACAGTACTGTATGAAATTATTTCACATCCCTTTTGTCCCCAGTGCTTTGTCCTATGCCCTGCATGCAGTTTTATGTTATATATACTGTTCTTTCTGCCTGGAAACTGGAGATTGTCCATAGCAACCAAAAAGTGTCCCTGTACATCAAAAGTGGCTTTAGACCAGCTAGAAAACAGCGATAGTAAATTAGAACACTTGCAGAATTGAGCGATAGTGAATCGTGGGGAAATTTATTTTATTATTAATTTTTTTTTTTTTAATTATTTATTTTTATTTATTATATTATAATTTATGTTTTTGTGTTTCAAACTTTATCATACCCGGGATATCTACTAGACTCTTGTTTGGACAGATTTAAGTGTGTTATTGTTAAGAATTACAGACCTACAATATAAAACGCCAAATGTCCATGCAAAATAATTGTACCGCTTTCAGCACCTAAAATCCGAAATAATCATACCGCCAGGGAGGTTAAAGTTTCAGTTTTTCTGTCTTGGAGGTCAGCATGTTAAAAATTTTGGAGATATGACCAATATGCTTATCAAAGGACCTGCACAAATACGCCATTGAGGTAGAAGTGGTAAAATCAGACACACGCTGCAGTGACTTCAGAAAATGTACAATTTGAACATAATAGAAGAATTCTGAGTTTGGGAGTTAGTGCTTGTCTCGAAGGGTTTGTTTCGATAAGATACCTCTATGGTTGCAGAAGTCAGCTATGCGTATCAAACCCTTGTTTGTCCCCCAGACAAAGGTTTGGGTAATGAGACCTGGGGTGAAATCTGGATTACAGACCAGGGGTGCCATGGGAGTGTGTGGAGAACATAAAGCTAGTCTGTCCCATGGATTCAATGAGAATGATAATGTGGGACATCATAGTCGGCCTGTCTTTGGGTCTCAGCCACATTAAGTGACTAATCGGTTTTGTGGGGTGTAAGGAAATTCTATTCTCATCCAAATCAGTTGGGATGGCAAAGAATGGTAGGGAATTAGCTGTGCCAATTGCACTACATAGAAATATTTGGAAAGGTCCATAACTCCCAGACTGCCCCTCAACTTGGGTGTGTATAAAGTACGTTTGTTCACCCAAGGTCTCTTATTCCCCCATATGAATTTCTAAACCTTATTTTGGAACTTGTGTAGATCTGGCATACAAATTGAGATAGGAAGCGTTCTGAACAGATATATAATCTTGGCAAAAGATTCATCTTAATCGTATACAGTGATGCAGAACAATAATGGGGGGTTGTTGTCCCATCGTTAAGATCTGCCATCATCCTTCTATATAGTGGCTTATAGGTAACTTGCCTGATATAGAGTATCTAGAGTATGAGTTAGAAAAATTCCTAAGTATGGGAGGGCCTCCATTTGCCATTTAAAGGGAAATAAGTTTTGTATTAGTGTGACCGTGTCTGCATCCAATGAGAGATTTAGGTTAACCGACCACGAGTGATTGATAGAAAGACAAATAGTGGAAAAGTGGTGCAGTGCTTGGTATAAATTTAGGAGCGATGTAACTGGAGAGTAGAGAAGCAAAAGGGATATCGTCAGCAAATAGCGCACACTTGTGTTCATGTTCCCCACAATATATATCTTTTACACCGGAGGGGTGCCTAATTTTGATAGCCAGAGGTTCCAAGGCCAATATAAATAGAATGGGAGATAGAGGGCACCCTTGTCATGTTCCCCTTTTAATATCTATTTGTTGTGAGCCATATCCCTTTACCAGGATTCTGGCAGTGGGTGCACTATAAAGAGTCTGCAGTACCGTCAAGAACTTTGGGCCAAATCCACAGTATTTAAGTACATAAAATAAATAGTCCCATGACACTGAGTCAAAAGCCTTGCAAATGTCTAACTACAACAGCATCCCCTTCCTTGTCCCAGTTGGACCGTAGCGCTGATATTATATCTATTAATCGTCAGATCTAATCAGGAGACGATTGTCTGGGTGGACATACCTAGATAGGAAAGTGTTCATTCAGTTTGCCAAGACTTTAGTTATCAATTTGAGATCTACATTAATAAGTGAGATCGGGCTGTAGTTTGAACAGTCCCCATGATCCTTCCCAGGTTTAGGGATGACATGTATAAAGGCCGCATTTTCATGCTTAGCCAAACCAGAGCGTTTTTTCAAATCATTAAAAAGGAGCATAGGTGAGGTACCAGCAACTCAGAATACTTCCTATAGTAGTGACCAGAGAATCCTTCGGGGCCAGGTGCCTTTGAGGGATCCAGACCATTGATAGTTGCCCTAATATCCCCTTCTGTGAAGTCTCCCTCCATCAGTTCTATGTGATCCCTTGCCACCCTAGGTAGAGGGATGTCTCTAAAATAACATATTGGCTATGACCGTGGAGAAAGCATTCAGTAAGACGTATAATTTAGAATAGAAGTCACAACATTCTTGAATAACTAAATGGTGGATTTATGAAAAAGTGAAAAAACAATCCCCTGCACTAAAGATACTAATTAGTGATTAGGCCTGCTGCTACTGTACATGACATAAATCAAAACATGGAAAAAAAGAGTATGAGTACCACAGCGCTGACAGCCTGAATAAATACAATAAAGTGCAACTGTAGTGCATAATAAAATTAAATGCAAAATTACTCCAAAAAAACAAAAAATATATCAAGCATTTAGCCAGTGAAAACTTAAAAAACACGTGCAAATATGTATAAACTTCTAGTTGGAAGGTTCCTTTCACAGGTGCCTTCCACAGGTGGTGCTGTGCTAGAAATAGTGAAAATCAATATTAAGCATGTAACCAGTGAAAGTCCAAAAAAGACGTGCACATAAACATATAGAGTGCAGTTCTCAGTTGATAAGCCCCTTTACAAAGTTCCTTTCAAAAATGCTGCTGTGCTAAAAAAAAATATGATGCTGTAAACAGGTGCATACAGGATCCATACCATACCCCCTCCAACAGGTGCATACAGGATCCATACCATATCCATACCATACCCCCTCTTATGGTTGAACTCACCAGATCCAATGGACCCCCAAGCAGTACTGCGTTGCGGGTCAGGTAGGCTTAGTATGGTGAGCGGGGTGATGAAAATGCCAACTCCTGGGTGCAATCCTTCCTGGGGTGTTTAGAGGCACAAACATATGGAGAAAGAGCCCGCATAATAAAGTACATCTTGTTTAATATATTAAAATCAATCTTTACAGAGTTCCAATCATAAAATCAATCTTTACAAGGTTCCAAGGGGGAGGGCAAACAGATGAACGTCAATTACCAGTTAATCAATAGGTTCTCTCACAACCTAACTGCAACTGAACAGGCATCGGATGTGATGCCGCAAGCTGCGTCTGATGCTGTGTCTCTCCCTTCCCACAGGGCATTATCAAAGACAAAGTTATAACTTGTTCATTGCTTTTCCCGACCACCATAATGTATCTCTTCTTTGTCTTTGATTACTGTGCTGGGGTGAAGGGGCCGTTTTTAGCAATGCAAATCGCAACCCCCCTTTTTTTCTCTGGACCATTGGATAAATAGCATGTTGGGAAGCGGGCGTTCAGATATTTGGGTGCCGAGGCACGGGAGAAGTGTGTTTCCTATAGAAACATAATATCCACTCCCCATTTATAGTATTGTTAGAAAGCCATTGCCCTCTTAGTTGGGGAATTTAGGCCTTGTACATTGTGGGTTAAAACTATACATTTAGCTGACTGGGTACTTAGCATAATGGTTTGATAGACTGTACTCGCCTGCTGTAGTTTTCCATCTTTTTGTCCAAGAGTCTGTCACACTGAAGGGTAACCTCTAGTTCTGGAGGGGAGGATGCACTTGAGTAAAGAGGCAGAAAGGAGGAAAGAGATGATAGTGTATTAGAGTTGCAGTTCAACACACTTAGCGGCCGTGTGTCAGTGAACATAAAACAATTGATAGATAAGGGGTACCCCTGCCTAAAAACATGGCAGCTGTGTCTGTATCATGGGTAAGCAATATTACAAAAATGAAGTACAACCTAGTGAAAAAGGGGTAAGACCCAAATAACTGGGAGGAAGTTCTGCAGATTTCCATCAAATCTGACTTTAATCCAGCAAGATACTGACTCTGGTTCAGAAGATCAGGGTCAGGATCATCCGTATGCTCCTGCAGCTGGAGAGGGCCTCTTGGATGAAGAACGAGCCCTGGCTTGTGGTGAGATGGAAGGTGACAAGTCTCTGGTGATCAGACCAAGATTTAGCAAGATATCTTCTCCATCATAGAAGTTGGCAAAAGAATGTGTTTTATACTTGTGGGTAAAGGATAGGCGAAAGGGAAAAGACCAGCAGTATTTTATGTGCCGATTGGTTAGGTGTGCTAGCAGTGGTTTCAGTGATCGTCTCTTCTGGACAGTCAGTTGAGAGATGTCTGGGAATATTTGAATGATGTGGCCCAATAAAGTTATATCTCCCTTGATCCTGGCCTCATACAGGATTTTTTCCTTGATTTTGTAAAAATGTGGTTTTAGTATCAAATTTCTAGGGAGGCCATCAGCTGCTGGCCAGTCTAGAGAGCGGCATGATTGGCTGCTCTGTCTGGAGGGTCACAAGACACGCCCACTCCATCCTGCAGATAGAAGAGGAAGTGATGGCCCGAGTGTGTTTTTCCTTTTCAGATTGAGGACATCCAGCTGATGAGTGATTCATCACTTTCTGACCAATTCCCCTGTGACTATCCAAGGTAATCTAAGGAATGGAGATATTGGAGGATCCAAGTGTCCCAGCAGAGGGCTTAATCTGTCTGCTTGTATGACCCTGCTCTTGAAGGAGTCCACCAGTTCCGATAAGGGTTATCACATATAGAGCTTCATACCCTAGTTTTCTCTTTGTTTTGGTACTAAAGAGCAAGATAAACCACCTGGACTCTGTTACCTGCTGTGGATCTCACTACCCACCTCTTTTTTGTGCATACATCTATCAACTATATTTAAGAGAAAGGACACTGGGTTTTTGCACCATTTTGTATATGGACATTTATCTACATATTTTTACCTTTTGTATTGGTGTAATTTGATTTTTTCACTAATGATTTATTCACACGCACATGTTTTTATCACATGATAAAGATTGCTATTTTCTCATTATAGAGATTACTTAACCTAGCGCAACTTTGTATACATAATCTGCATCAGGACATGTACTGTATCTTCCAAATCGACAACTGATTCCGGCAATCTGCGTTTCTTCAAGTTATACCGTCTGGATCTGTTTTCCAGACCTTAGATAGTTCCTGCTTGAGTAGTGCAGAAAGACGGGCCAGTAATGCAGCATCTCCAGGATAGGGAGCTGGTGGTGGGGGCTGAGGTTGTTCCTGCACTGAACTGGCCTGGCTGTAGAGCTGCCATGTGTCTATCCATGGGTGAAGTGGGAGACCCTGCATAGTCTACCTTGCATAGTATACCTTGATAAACAGAGACGGGGAAAACTATTGAAGCTCGCCTCTGTGCAGTGGTGTCTTCTCATCCTGTGACTGGGAAGAGAATGGGTCAGGCACCTGGCTTACTTGTGGAGGGGCCGAAGCACTAGGTGTGCTGCTGGTGACGGGCGCCCCAAACAGGCTGCATTGTAGGAGCACGGCGGGTTCTTTTTAGCCATTCCCGCTGTCCTCCGCTGCATGATGTGTCCCCAGGCTGGAGAGGGTTGTTGCTGTGCCCAGATTGCTAGTTTTAGGCTGGGAAAGTCCAGCAGCGAGCAGAGCCCGGTCAAAACATGTCCGCTCCTGAAGCCGTGCGCATGTGCATTTTAGTAACACTTTACATGTCCTAGACAAGCTCCCTTCATCTATGTTTGTGTGCCAAAGAATCTCAACTCTACCAAACCATAATAGTAACCTTAACTTTAGTGCTAACATTAATCCTAAGAACAACTTTAACCTGAACACCAGATTAGTGATCCCATGGTAAAAACATGGATTTGTTCATAAGCAGAGAAATGTTAATTAATATTGAGATCCCACAACTAGGAGTAATGCATTCTCTTAGTATTATAAATGTTGATCACATTTGACAAAGAGAAATTGCTTTATGGTAAAAACTGCCTGCTCATTTCCCTATTCCTAGGTTTCTAAAAAGATCTTTCCAGAGCAAGAAAAATCATTAGCATTTAGCAATAGGTAAAAATAATAAGTACTTCAAGCTTATAATCAGTAGTATTACATTGTCTGCCTTTGCTGTTTTCTACACTACCACACAAAACTGTCAAAGTAGTTTGACTTACTTGGGATGCTAGACAGGTATCAAATATGTTCACCTATTATTGCTCAATACCTTTTTTAAAAATAATTGGTAAGCAATATGATTGATAAAGGGTCCAATCTACCCAAAAGTTTTGTTTCAGTTGTAGGTGGGAGTCTGGTGGAAAAATTTAGCCACTGGATTCTGATATTTCTTAGGGGATCCAGTGGATTGATCTGCACGACGATGTAGATGCCAGGAAAATTTATCTTTTTTGATGTAAGAAATAGACACTTTCATCCTCCTCCAAACATTTGTAGTAATAAGCCATGCCAGAACTTGCTGGTTGTTAGTCTTACAGACTTCACCCAGCAAACCCAAACCTGGCTTCCCAGCAGCGTGGGGTTATGTCAAGTAAAACACTTTCTACATGTTCTAAGCACCTGCACTGAAAGGCCTATATCTGACAAGGTTTGCCATTGCTAGGCAATACTTCTCACAGCCACATGAGGCTTCTCTGATTGGCCCACCTACTGCCGCCACCCTTTAAATAGATGTCTCCACCCTATTCCTTTGCTCACTATAGCATTAGCAATGTTTACTGAGTTGTTTTGGTTGTGACCCAGCTTCCTGATGGAGGCTTCCCTTTACCTGTTTGTGTACTAACCTATGCCTGTATGACCACTCTCTGCCTCCTGATTTGGATTACTACATCGGTGCATACCTATTTATTTGACAAGTTACGACCCTGGCCTGCATGACTGTTTTGTTTTCTGTGTATATGTTCACCTCTCCATGGCTACCACCTGCATCCTCTCCTTCATGCTGCCAGCTATCACTGCTGTGTGCACTTTCCAACGTCAGATCTTGCGTCAGTATTACCACCTGTCAACTTCCATGTAATCATTAGGGAACTGCCTCTCTAACCAGCTTCCAGCTTATGGCGGCTTACTGATCACAGTGACTGTATAGTGATAATATAGTGATTATACTGGCATCACACTAGAACAAACCTTATGCCCACCAGAAAAGTATAATTCAATATCTTTTTATACAGGGAACTGCTGCTTTTTTTTGTGTGTGTGTGTGTGTGTGCGATTATTTTTAACGGGATCGCTTTAAGCATTCAAGAAGGCAAAATTGTTGTCGTAGGGGGAACAAAAAATGTAGAAAGTATTATTGTCCAATAGCATACATTATAAGCAGATGACACTAAACTTTATATAAGTCCTTCCAATGCCAGACAGATCCCCTCTGCTGGTTCTGATCTGGTAAAGGAAATGTTCAGTGGGAAAAGGCAGCGCAGTGTGCATATATTTATGCTAATAACAACAACACGTTTTTTGCATACTAATGATTTTTATTGTAATCACTTGTTTCAACATTTAAGTCTCTGTCCTGAAATCAGTGTGCGGATAAGTAAGTATGATTTTTCTCTGATTTTATTTCTGTCTGCAAACTTATTCTGAGCTAGTAACAAAAAATAAAGTTTGAAGCTCATCCCCAAGAAACTTAAAAATGATCCATTTCAGCACCGCAAGGCTTGTTTAGGTCTAAGGAACCTAGAAAAGAAAACATATTTACCCTATCTTCCACTCTGCACTGCTAGACTGGTCCTGCAGCTTCTTTTTACTCCAGCAGGAATCTGATGATCCAGATGTTATCAGGATCCTGACAGGGTCCATAGCCCTGAACTGTACAGGATGATGCCAAAAGACAGTCCACATTCAGAGCATGGGGAGCACCATCTTTTGGGGAGTTGAGGATCAGGTAAGTTAAAAAATCTCCCCTAAAGTAAACAAGCAGTTAACACTTGCAATGTGGGCACGGCCACATTGTAAGGGAGATTTTTTTCAAAAATTTTTATTGATAAGAGCTCAAAGTTGAGATGGAAGGAAATCACGATATACGCATGCAAATGGCACATCTTGAACAGTATATAACAAGGTGACAAAATGTTACAGTCTAGCTAACAACTGCATATTTAGGCTCACTCGCTGTTATCATTGAGGTATGGAGGAAGGCTAGAGAAGAAAGGAGGCCCCCCGGGAGGCACCCCTAATGGGAACATACTGTGCCCTGGGGGGGCTCCCTCACTCCCTGCGACTAGCAGGATTTCTTCTGTAAAGGAACAAACAACAGATCTTTAATAGACATTGTAACGAGCCCCTGCTCACTCGGTTCCACTCTCCCGACACTCCACTGTGGCTATTGAATCAGATTGCAGATCGCAACATCTGATGGTTCGGTCATCTGACGCTCTGGGAATCGAACTACAGCTATGTGCCGTTCGAATCCAGTTGTGATAGCTCAGAACAAACACCAGGCAGGCCGGATGGCGCTTCTATGCACAGGCATTCGTTTAACCCTCAATCTGCTGGGATAACTGCAAGAGGGCTTTTCCTGACAACCAGGCAGGCTGTATGTATGTTCAAACAGGAATCTCACCTTTATTGGATGCACACAACACACTTTTATACACAGCAGTTTGAACACCCCGCCCCCAACAACCACTTTCCTATTGGTCAATTGTAAAGTACACTTTAGTCCTCAATTAGGTCCTCTTGGCCATGCAAATGAGGACTTGAAACAGGGTCAGCAGGGAGTGGTCCGATAGCTTGGATAGGAGGACTGATATGTGTGATGACACAGAGAAGCCCCAGGGGGTAATTAAAGTGCATAAACAAACAGTCAAACACAGAACAATGCATTCCTTCCAAACCATGGAGCCGTCTGGAGGGGGTTTTGGCACATTCTCACTATGGACCCAAATCTGCATAGACTCCTCCCCGAGAGTCCGCTCTTTACTTTTAGGAGAGCTACGTCAGTGTCTTCCAGGCTGGTGAGGAGCGAATTCAGGGGTGAGAATTTTGCTGAGCACTGTAAATATAAGGGCACGTTTATGTGTGGGGCCTGTGGGTACTGTAAATTCATGTATACTATCAAAAATCCAACCTTACCGGATGGCAGTACCTTCAGGCCTAAACATTTTGCCAACTGTAAGACCAAGGGTGTTGTGTACATGCTCCAGTGTGATTGCGGATGCTTTTATGTCGGGAAGACCAAATTGGAATTCTGGCATAGGGCATACCGCCACATCAGGAGCATGCAGACATGCGACCCCGACTTGCCACTGGGGAGACATACTGCCCTGGTTCATCAGGGGCTGTTTCCAAAAATCTAATTTTTGATTTTGGATCGGGTACACCCCAGTTCGAGGGGGGGAGATTGGAATAAGGATCTCCTCCAGCTCGAACTGAGGTGGATTTATAATCTGCGGTTGACCAGGCCCCCTGGACTCAATGATGTAACATGCTTCAAGCCATTCTTGGAGGGCTTTGACTCCAGGGGGCATGGAGAAATAGGTTATTGTTCAGTGTTTGCCCTGCCCGCACCCCATGTTGTACCTATTACTGTTTGGTATAGGTGGTCTCTATGTGACCCTGGCCCCCAAGTTTCCTCTTTTTGTTTTCACCTTTATGGTGGTTCTTGCTGCCCTTTCCTATATACCATGTTTTATATGGATATAAGTTTACTCGATACTTGAGGGGTCAGCCTATATTAGATGCCTTTACATACACCGATGATTGGGGTACAATAAGGTCTCGGCAGAAGCAGAATCTCTTACTGGAATATGAATGGGTCTGAGTTCTTAGTGCCTGGTCTGTGGCTGTTTCATGATTTTTCTTTCCGTGTAACGACTTCACAATCATCTCCTATGCTGATGTTGCATCTGTGCCCAATCTATATAGATTTTTGGCTGTATATGTACACTATCATGCATGAATTTTATGCATGCATGCTGTATCACTATTTTGTGTAGACTTCCCTTCTCTCCTTTGTGGCATAGGTAGGTGCACTGCTTTTTTGACATAGTTGCTGGGTTTTTTTTGTTTGCAGACACGGCACGGCAAGGGTGTCTTCTGGGACATGTTGGGGGGAGTTGCCATCTGGACGCTCCTCCATCCCTGGCCTGGATCAGCACATTTGCTGTCTCCAGGGCAGGCCTGCCGTGCCGGTGGGAGTGGACTGTGGCGCGCAGCTCCGAGGCGCGGCGCCTAGACGTTCGCCGCTGCTTTGCGTTCCAGCTTGGCTGGCGCGCATGTGTGGTGCGTCGTTGAGGCCGGCGATTGAGGCAAGGCGTGGTGCAGCCCATGCTCAGGGGGCCCATTGACTGAACCAGACCAGTATACACCCCTATCAAGCTGACAACCAGTCAGCTGACGGGGGTGGGCTGGGAGAGCTCCGGGTCATACACCTTCCTTCCAGCTGATTCTTGTTGCAATCAGCTGACGGCGCATCCCAGTGGATACAAATATCAAGCTCATTTACTCTGATCTTGTGATCGGAGGGGGATGTCTAACTGATGCTGTGTCTGGGCTGACCGAGTAAGTGATATTTTTAGCATCTTGGGTCATTTTCATATCTATCTCTACGTTCATCTAAGATGTTTGCTTGGCCTCTTCTCTTTACTGCTGGTAAACATTTACCTGCATCAGAATCACCCCCACTCCATTTAACCAAGTTCCCTTATTATTTGTAGCTGATCTGTTGCAAGCCTGGACTCTCAGCCTCTCTCCTCTCCCCTACATGATAAACTGTAGGCCCTACCTTCGAACTCAGTTCACAGGTATGTTCCCTGCTACTGGCCTCTATATATGTACCTCACCCTTTTTGTACTCTCTTGGATCAGATATTATCGATCCTATTAGCTGCTATCATCTACCTCTACTCCTGAACCATTATTTCTCACTGGGTTGTGTTCTTGGTTCTAGGTCCAGAGACACTTGGACCCCAGCCTGCACACAAACGCCGCACCAATATTTGGATGCGGCGTTTTTCAGCATAGTTTGGGATTTTCCCTGATACACCAGTTTTCTGCAATATCATTAAGGAGAGCCATCCATCAGGTGACCTTTAAGTGCACACGGCTTGGGAGACTTTTGTGAAGTTGATTTTATGCTATGGATACTTTTATAGCATTTGTACTTTGGAAGTAAGTGTGGTTTTTATGCAGACTTTCACTGTGTGTGGGGGGATTGTCATCAAATTTGTATGTGATGTTAATTATTTCTTTGACTTTGTAACCCCTTAGATGTTAACTCTCACTTGGTGAACCCTGATGAAGGATTCTCTGAAATGTGTCAGTTCAGTGAGACATATCATATCTTGACCCTTGGTCTTCTCTCCATTGTCATGCAATCTGTATCTATAACCACATGTACTTTGCTCTTGATGTATCCATCTGTATATATTTTTTGTATTTGATTTGTGTATATTTTGTCACCTTTTTTCTATTTTGATGATATAATAAAAGTATATTTTTATCTATACCGTATTGTTCATGGTAGTGCCTCAAAAATCCCGCTACAGGGGAATCCTTTGGTTTCATGCATTCCTTCCAGACCATGGAGCCGTCTGGAGGGGGTTAGCCTTAAAACAGTGCAGAAGACCCCCCCCACTGTGTAATAGAATCAAAGGAGAAATACTTCAGTATTCCAAGCTTCATGACAGACATCTGCCTACTTTATTCTCGGACAATATTTGTCCTGAGATATTAAAGGGGGTGTCAACATTGTTTCACATAGAGCCCCCTCTCTGGGGTGTTCATTGTCACCTAGCTTTTTTCACACCAAAGCTCCCGGATCGGTTACTTGGTTACACTGTAATGCCCTGTACACACGGTCGGACTTTCTGACAGAATATGTGCGATCGGAGCTTGTTGTCGGAAATTCCAACCGTGTGTGGGCTCCATCTGACTTTTTCCATCGGAAATTTCCGACACACAAAGTTTGAGAGCAGGCTATAAAATTTTCCGACAACAAAATCCGTTCGCGTAAATTCCGAGCGTGTGTGGACAATTCTGACGCACAAAGTGCCATGCATGCTCAGAATAAATTAAGAGACAAAAGCTATTGGCTACTGCCCCGTTTATAGTCCCGACGTATGTGTTTTACATCACCGCGTTCAGAGCGATCGGATTTTCCGACAACATTGTGCGACCGTGTGTATGCAAAACAAGTTTGAGCCAACATCCGTCGGAAAAAATCCATGGATTTTGTTGTCGGAATGTCTGATCAATGTCTGATCATGTGTACAGGGCATAAGGGTAACTACAGATGTGGTACAGTGGGATCCAACTGCTGCAGTCACCTCCAGGGTGGTAGCACCTTCAGCTCTACTGCTAATCACAAAATATACAACATTGGGTCCTTTTTCAACTGCAATACTAGCAACATAGTTTATTTAATAACATGGGCGATTTGTAACATGCAATATGTGGGAAGGACTACAAGACGGCTGAGAGATTGGTTCCAGGAACACATTTACAGTGTGGACAAGGATTTGTCCACTAATGTGGGCAAACATTTTAACAGGGGGAAAAAACAGCTATGCAGGTTCAGGTTATAGAAAAGGTCAAAGTATCAAGATGAGTGGGTGATGCATTCCGATCCCTTTGTCGGAGGGAAGTTTTCTGGATTTTCCACCTCCAGACTCGCATCCCACTTGGGCTCAACTTTGAGTGGGATGTTAGTCATTTTTATGAGTGATTTATTTATACATCTCTCCACACATCGAGACCGACAGCCTGTTTTGTTTATTTAATTTTTTACTTGATTTGTTATATATTTTTCAATATGTGTCCCCATATTCCATTATTTGCCTTGTCAGCTTTTTATTGTGCCAAGTACCTTCTATCTTTATGACCCTCGTGTGAGATATACATTGACTCTCTCATACATAACACAGCGTGGTTATTGTGCTATCGTGCAATCACTATTTGCATATGTATGGACTCTGTCGGATGGTTGTTGGGCTGTTTGGGGTCCGCTTTACTTTGGTTTGCCAACTTTATAGCGGAATCCATGCTTTGGTTGGGTTCTACTTTTGAGATGGCACATATATATACTATTACACTTTATATATATGTATATATATATATATCTATATTTATATAGATATATATATCTATATATCTATAGATATATATATGAGAAAAACAAAAGACCCCCCTGAGCGGGGCTTTAATGCAGCCAATAATATAAAAATTCAAAAGGAGTGATGAGATGATCAAATTGGGTTTATTAATACAAAGATTATACAAAATTGATGACTTCTGACATTAAAAGTCAAATCATGAGCTGTAGTACAAAAAATTGTTAAAAAGCCGGCAACAATATACAGTACAGTATATCCAAAGCAACAGGATCAGGTTTACTATTGATGTCCTGACGCGTTTCGACCCTAGGGGGTCTTCTTCAGAGGACAGATGATTGACGGCAGTCAAGTTGCTTCTGATAGTTGGCCGTAATGTGGGGGGGTTATCCCCTCCCCCCTCTCCTCTGTCTTGCAGATGGTAAACCAGCCCCCCAGAGAGTGAGCATCGAGTCAACTCGTCTTACAAGGGATTATGCAGAAACCGCCCCTAAACAACCGGGGGAGGAGGGGGAGTGTCTGCACTGCACCTGTAGTCAAGTAACAATAATACTGAGTTGGAAGCAAGGACATAGCGGGAATTACTTATTCCTGAAGTAGTAAAGAAAAAATTAACGGGTATTAAGTTGACAGTAAATAGAATCAATATAAATTGGGGTATATAGGTAGGTCCATAACTGTGCAGGGGAGAAAAAAAAAAGGGGGGGGGACAGGGGAGGGACAATGGGAAGGAGTTTGAGGAATGTGGGAAGGAGTGAAGGAAAAAAGGAAGGGAGGAAAAAGGGGGGGTTTGGAAAGGATAGAAAAGTGAGGGAGGAAGAGGTGATGATGGGGGAGGGATGGGAAGGGGGGGAGGGAAAAATGAAGGGGTTGGTGGAGGACGGGGGGGATGGAAAAGACAAGGAACGGGAATGAGGAACTCCTGCAAACAGGTATGGACCATCCACCAACAGAGAAGTGTGTGGGAATATTACTGGTAATCACATTGCCAAATTAAATGTGTGCCAGTGGGTGGAATGAAGGATGTATTTATATATCGACCAGCTGTTGGACTGGAAGGAGGAAATATGAAGCTGAAGGAAGTGGGGGAGAAGAGTGATGGGAATGGGAAAAAAGCTATGGAGTGATGACAGGTGAGGGTGATACAACAAAGTTAACAAACAAATGGCAAGTAACAAACCAAACGTGATAAGTGTAAGTGCTGAGAGGATTTGTGTGGTGAGGGCAATACTGATTACCTTGAATGGGAAGCAATGGTGAAATGAAGATGCTGACAACTCTGAAAGATTATGAGTATAATGGCATCACTAGATGGATAAGTCAAGGTAGGAGATACAAATTAATCATAATATGAATCGAAGATTGTAAGGAATCAGTAAAGCAAAACATAAGTTACTTACCAATCAGCCTGTAACAATAGCATGCTAGTGTTCGGCGGGAAATGGAGGTTACAATGAGCCTCCCCCGCCGCCCGATTAATTTATCTAGGTACTAATTGATACTGATTGCTCGCAGGTGCAGACACAAACCCACTCCTTAATTTACCCCCCCAGTTGAAGGAAGGGGTGGCGCCTGTTGGCGCCTGCTGGGTGACCCCCCCGGCGCTCCGGAGAAAAAATCTTTCCGGGTCCACCCATCGCCTCTGCCGCAAATGCGAGGCGCCGTGATGTCACGCGCATAGCGTCGTGCGTGCGTGAGCACGGCGCCCGGAGGGGATCCGGGACGCCGCTGTCAGGGAAGAGGAGAGCGGCCAGAACAGGTGCTGCCACCTGGTGGACGCATCAAGGTGGCGCAGGGCCCTTGCGCCAACCCTCTTACCCTGCCAGGAAGGCGAGTATAGCACGGTCCCGCCCCCTGGACAGAGGACACCGCCGACCATGTCCCATAACCACGTGAGCATCCTCCCACACAGGGGGATGGGCAGATGGAGGGAGACCATGGGAGGAAAAGAGGAAAGGAGGGGAAGACCATCCACTTACCCTGCCCTTTGGACAATAACAGAAATCGACTTCCATACAAACTGTGAATCATCCTTTTGTTGACTCTAGAGCATGCACTGATTATAAGTCGCCATTCCTACAGTATAATATAAATTGCATAATTAATAAGCCATAACATAGTTTATTATAATAAACATAAAAATAAAAATAAAAAAAAAGAAGAAGAACTGTGAATTAGCTTTTGGTTAAAACACTATCCCTATAGGAGTGTGTGGTGATTCCTGAACAAGGGACACAAGCTCCTCTCCCGTGTTATATTGTGCCATCTAAATTGATAAGGGGTAAGGAATGTGATTGGAATATTGAAGGTGATCCAATCTCATTACTGTCAACAACATATACGTAAGGCAGGGATATCCTAAGGGAAACATCATTTAGATAGATTTCATTAACCTAACATCAGAACTACACACAGAGATGGATGAAACTGAGAACCAATCCCAAGTTTGTTAGTTCCAGTGGTTCTTATAACAACCCCAAAGGTCAATGAGGGGTAATATTCCTTCTGCTGTGAGATACTATTAGGTAATATACTTCTCACACATATGGAACTGAGTTCCAAGGTATATTTGGAATGAATTCAAAGTTTCATCAGTGTCTGATTCACTTATTATGTCTTGCCAGAGGAAAACCCCTGCAAGAAAGGAGCGAATGAGATAGATTCATTCAGGCCTGGAGGAGAGGTGGCCCGTAATTGGAATATCCATCTCTGCTCTTTTTGTAGCAGGGCTTTATTCCAATCGCCACCTCTGTGAGGAATGTGCATTCTACCCAGGGCCATAAAGGTCACTTTTGGGACTCTGTAATTGTGTACTGAAATTACATGTCTCCCGATTGGGAGATATGGGTTTCCCACCTGCATACTGTATATGTGTTGAGAGATGCGTTTCCAAAATTCCTGCCTATTTTTCCCCACATAGTAGGAACCACATTCACATTCCATGAGGTATACCACTCCGTGCGTGTGACACTTTACGAAGTGTGTAGGTGTGAATGTGTTTCCATTGGGGAGAACGGGTGTTTTTTCTTTCTTAATGAGTGGACAGTAAGAACAGTGTCCGCATGGGAAGGAGCCAACTGTAAAACAGTGCTTGTGTCTCCTAGTCTCATTCTTGTATTCACTCTGGATCAACCTGTCCTTTAATGACACGGCCCTTTTGTATGTAATGGCTGGTTGTTCAGAAATAAAGTTTCTCAATTTGGGATCATCCGTGAGGATGTTCCAGTGACGTTTTAAGATCTTTTTAATAGCTAGATGTTGTCGTGAATATCGCATGATTATGCGGGTGAGACTACATTCGGGACTTTTGGAGGGTTTCTGTTGGAATAGCAGCTGAGCTCTAGGTTGTCTGATTGCTTGATTGTAAGCTTTTTTAAGGCAGGATCGGCTGTATCCCCTTGCTAGCAATCGGCGCTGGAGCTCTCCAGCTTCTTTTCTGAAAAAAAGTCATTTGAACAGTTGCGACGGAGGCGCAGGTATTGTCCATAGGGGATCAAATTTTTGAGTGGTAAGGGGTGGAAGCTATCCGCGTGAAGAACTGTGTTTCCGGCGGTTGTCTTCCGGAACAGGGTGCTGGACAACCTCCTTTCGGAAGTGACAAGGATGGAAACATCCAAAAAAGTGACACTGTGGGTGTCATAAGTCGCTGTGAATTTGAGATTACGATCATTCACCTTGATCAAACTCAAAAATTCGAGTAGTTAGGCCTCGGATCCTTCCCAGACGACGAAGATGTCGTCAATGTACCTCAGCCACTTGGATATGTGGCTGGTGTACATGACGAGGTCCTCGCCATCCAGGAGGGATTTCTCCCACTCCCCCAGGTACAGGTTGGCATATGCAGGGGCACAACATGTGCCCATAGCCACACCCTGCACCTGGAGGTAGTGGGAGTTGTCGAAACAAAAATGGTTGTAATTTAGTATATACTGTAAGCCCCTTAATATGAAATCATTCAATGCTGGGTCATAGTGTGAATGTTGTTGGAGAGCCCTCTGCACAGCAGATAAACCAAGAGAATGGGGGATACTGCTGTACAGGGCCTCAACATCGATCGTGACCAGAATGGCACCATCTGGTATTTGTAAATCGTTAATCAATTGTAAAAATTGTATTGTGTCCTTGACGAATGATGGCAATGACAGGACAAGGGGTTGGAGATGGGCATCTATGACACAGCTTAGATTTTCAGATATAGCCCCATTGCCAGAGACAATGGGGCGGCCGGTGAGTTTAGTAGAATTTTTATGAATCTTGGGCAGACTGTAAAAGGTGGCTATCCTGGGATGTGGAGTCCTGATAAATTCATAAGTATTCTTAGGAATTGCGCCAGTATGAAATGCGCGATCAACCATATTATAAAAGATGGAATTATATTGGTTAATGTTAAGGGCCGAGATTGGTTTGTACCATTCCCTATTTTCCAGGATATTCAGACACATTGAAATGTAGTCGTCATTGTTCATGACGACTACATTGCCCCCTTTTATCGGAGGGTTTTATTACAATTTTGGAATTTTTTATGAGATGGTGGGGAGCTTTATTTTCGTCATATGATAAGTTAAGAGGCTTGGATTTGGATTGAGGTAATTTACATATGTCGCGGATGGTCTGTTTAAAAAACACAGCTACGTTTGGATTGATGCTAGAGGAAGGAAATGTTGTAGAGGCCTTTTTAAACATCAACAGCGGATTTGGAATTGACTTGTCAGCCTCCTGCAGTAAGGCATCTAAGTCGATTTGATCGATTAAATCTACTGTGTTGTTCTCTTGGTAGAGGAAGGTTAGGTCACGTAAAGCCCTATATTCCTTCATGGAGTATGTATGACCTTCCACAGTGTCATGATGGGGATCATCCTTGGCATGCAAATGTTTCAATAGTAGCTTGCGTGCAAAAAGCTGTATGTTTGTAATAATTTCGAAGGTGTCAAAGTTCTGTTCAGGACAAAATGTTAACCCGCGGGATAAAAGTTGTATTTCCGCTCGTGTTAATTTTAAGGAGGATAGATTGATTACGCTTAGGTAGTTTGTTGAATCCGAACTATGAAGGGATCCAAGCCCTTGCCTATTTTGTTGGTTTTCGGGGACCCTGGTCCCCGAACCGAGCAATCAAGATCAATTAGTACCTAGATAAATTAATCGGGCGGCGGGGGAGGCTCATTGTAACCTCCATTTCCCACCGAAAACTCGCATGCTATTGTTACAGGCTGATTGAGTTCACTCCCCCTCCTCCCCCGGTTGTTTAGGGGCGGTTTCTGCGTGATCCCTTGTAAGATGAGTTGACTCGATGCTCGCTCCCTGGGTGGCTGGTTTACCGTCTGGAAGACATAGGAGAGGGGGGAGGGGATAAACCCCCCCATATTACGGCCAACTATCAGAAGCAACTTGACCGTTGTCAATCATCTGTCCTCTGAAAAAGACCCCCTAGGGTCGAAATGCGTCAGGACATCAATAGTAAACCTGATCCTGTTGCTTTGGATATACTGTACTGTATATTGTTGCCGGCTTTTTAACAATTTTTTGTACTACAGCTCATGTCTTGACTTTTAATGTCAGAAGTCATCAATTTTGTATAATCTTTGTATTAATAAACCCAATTTGATCATCTCATCACTCCTTTTGAATTTTTATATTATTGGCTGCATGAATGCCCCGCTCAGGGGGGTCTTTCTTTTTTCTCATGCATCGTTTGGGGTGCTCAGTCCTCTCATTTCTTTTTCTCTGAGTGTCCCCTCTTTTTTCTTCATCTATATAGATATATATCTATATCTATATAGATATAGATATAGATATAGATATATATATCTATATCTATATAGATATATAGATACAGATATATATATATCTCTCTATATATATAGATATATATATATATCTATATATATCTATATATAGATATACAGCCCAACAACCATCCGACAGAGTCCATACATATGCCAATAGTGATCGCACGATAGCACAATAACCACGCTGTGTTATGTATGAGAGAGTCAATGTATATCTCACATGAGGGTCATAAAGATAGAAGGTACATAGCACAATAAAAAGCTGACAAGGCGAATAATGGAATATGGGGACACATATTGAAAAATATATAACAAATCAAGTAAACAAATAAATAAACAAAACAGGCTATCGGTCTCGATGTGTGGAGAGATGTATAAATATATTATATATATATATGAAGCGCTGGTAGATTTTTAACCACTTGACCACTGGGCACTTAAACCCCCTTCCTAACCAGACCAATTTTCAGCTTTCGGTGCTCTCACACTTTGAATGACAATTACTCAGTATTACAACACTTTACCCATATGAAATTTTTGTCCTTTTTTTCACACAAATAGAGCTTTTTTTTGGTGGTATTTAGTCACCGTTGGGTTTTTTATTTTTTGCGCTATAAAAGAAAAAAGACTGAAAATTTGGTAAAAAAATGAATTTTTCTTTGTTTCTGTTATAAAATTTAGCAAATTAGTAATTTTTCTTTGGAAATTTTGGCCAAAATTTATACTGCTACATATCTTTGGTAAAAATAAGTACAACTTGGTGTATATTATTTGGTCTTTGTGAATGTTAGAGAGTCCAAAAGCTATGGTGCGAATGTCTGAAAATTGATCACACCTGAAGTACTGACGGCCTATCAAATTTCTTGAGACCCTAACATGCCAGAAAAGTACAAATACCCCCCAAATGACCCCTATTTGGAAAGAAGACATTCCAAGGTATTTGAAAAGATGCATGGTGAGTTTTTTTGAAATTGTCATCTTTTCCCACAATTCTTTGCAAAATCAAGATTTTTTTTTTTCTTTTTTTTTTTTCACAAAATTGTCATATTAGAAGGTTATTTCTCACACACAGCATATGCATACCACAAATGACACCCCAAAACACATTCTGCTATTACTCCCGAGTATGGCGATACCACATGTGTGAGACTTTTACACAGCGTGGCCACATACAGAGGCCCAACATGCAGGGGAGCACCTTCAGGCGTTCTGGAGCACCCAGGCCAATTCTGACATTTCTCTCCTACATGTAAAATCATCATTTATTTGCTAGAAAATTACATAGAACCCCAAAACATTATATATATTTTTTTAGCAAAGACCCTAGAGAATACAATGGCGGTTGTTGCAACTTTTTATCTCACACGGTATTTGCGCAGCAATTTTTCGAACGCGTTTTTGGGGAAAAAAAACTGTTTTGTGCTTTAAAAAAAAACAAAACAGTAAAGTTAGCCCAATGTTTTTGCATAATGTGAAAGATGAAGTTACGCCGAGTAAATAGATACCTAACATGTCACCCTTCAAAATTGCACACGCTCGTGGAATGGTGCCAAACGTCGCTACTTAAAAATCTCCATAGGTGACGCTTTAAAATTTTTTACTGGTTACATGTTTTGAGTTACAGAGGAGGTCTAGGGCCAAAATTATTGCTCTCGCTCCAACGTTCGCAGTGATACCTCATATGTGTGGTTTGAACACTGTTTTCATATGTGGGCGGGACTTACGTAAGTGTTCGCTTCTGCATGTGAGCACACGGACAGGGGCACTTTAAATTTTTTTTTTTTTTTTTATTGTTTATTTTACTTTATTTATTTTAGTTTGACACTTTTTTCCCCCCAAAAAATTTTTTGATCACTTTTATTTCTATTACAAGGAATGTAAACATCCTTGTAATAGGAATATGGCATGACAGGTCCTCTTTACAGTGAGATATGGGGTCAATAAGACCCCACATCTCACCTCTAGGCTGGGAAGCCTGAAAAAAAAACAAAAAAAAAAACGATCTTGGCTTCGATCTAGCGGTGAGTCGGTAGAAGCACCGGAGGGTGGCGGGAAGGGGGGGGCGTCCCCTCTCGCCTCCCATAAGAACGATCAAGCAGTGGAACAGCTGCTATGATCATTCTTATGGTGTAGGAAATCGCCGGCTGAAAAAGCTGATATCTGAATGATGCCTGTAGCTGCAACCATCATTCAGATATCCCCGCTCAAAGTCAAGGACGTCATATGACTGTGGGCGGGAACTGGTTAAAAATTGCAGAGTATTGCAGAGTATTGCAGGGTATATTGCAGGGTAGTGCCGGGTATATTGCAGAGTAGTGTGGGGTATTATGCAGAGTATTGCAGGGTATTATGCAGGCTATTATGCAGAGTATTGCAGGCTATTATGCAGAGTATTGCAGGCTATTATGCAGAGTATTGCAGGGTATTATGCAGAGTATTATGCAGAGTATTATGCAGAGTATTGCAGGGTATTATGCAGAGTATTGCAGGGTATTATGCAGAGTATTGCAGGGTATTATGCAGAGTATTATGCAGAGTATTATGCAGAGTATTGCAGGGTATTATGTAGAGTATTGCAGGGTATTATGCAGAGTATTATGCAGAGTATTATGCAGAGTATTATGCAGAGTATTGCAGGGTATTATGCAGAGTATTATGCAGAGTATTGCAGGCTATTATGCAGAGTATTGCAGGGTATTATGCAGAGTATTATGCAGAGTATTGCAGGCTATTATGCAGAGTATCGCAGGGTATTATGCAGAGTATTGCAGGGTATTATGCAGAGTATTATGCAGAGTATTATGCAGAGTATTGCAGGCTATTATGCAGAGTATTGCAGGGTATTATGCAGAGTATTGCAGGGTATTATGCAGAGTATTATGCAGAGTATTATGCAGAGTATTGCAGGCTATTATGCAGAGTATTGCCGGGTATTATGCAGAGTATTATGCAGAGTATTGCAGGGATGGCTGAGCATGGAGGGATGGATGGATGTGACAGCAATTGTCACTGAGCACCGCTGTGGGCACTACACATGCAGCCCACAGCGGTGCTGCCATCCGATCCCTCCCCCTCTCCTCTCACACTGTACCGATCGGTACACAGAGGGGAGGGATGAACCGGCGTCATGACATGACGCCGGTCTGTTGACATGTGATCGCTCCGTCATTTGACAGAGCGATCACATGGTAAACGGCCGCGATTAGCGGCCGTTTACCGTGATCCGTGATGCGCCGGGTCCTATGGACCCGGCGGTCACGGAAGTTCTCGGGTGCGCGCCCCAGGGGGCGCGCGAGAGCAGTATTCTGGGAGGACGTCCATGGACGTCCACCCAGAACTAGCCGACCGCGCTGCAGACGTCTTTCGACTATGGCCCGGTCGGCAAGTGGTTAATCTACCGCTGATAAGTAAATCTAGTGGGTCACTTGTTAGAGGAAGTCAGATTTGCCTCTGTTCCAGCTTGGCTGAGTTGCATGTGGTTCCACACTGTGCCGGTGGGTGTCATAGTCACCATGGGCCAGTGTTGGAAAAGCAACGTGTTGAAGCGTATGAGTGCTCCTCTGTCCCGGGGACAACTCAGTGGAGGTGGTCCTCCGAGTTGCATTCTGGGAGAGGGTATTTATGGGACAGACGCCATATTTTGGGGTTCGTTTTCAGCCACCTGCTTGCCCTCCTGGCCGACAGGTATGTGTTAAGAGTACCACCTCGTGGTTCTCCCTTCCGGAGGCCCACGTCGCTGCGGCATGTGGGTGGGCCCAGAAGCCTGTCTGGGGCCTATCACAGCAGCAGAAGAACGGTCCTGAGCTGTCTATCCTGAGTGAAGAAGCTGGACAACCGAGAAGATCCCAGGGGAGGACCCGTCATGGAAGGATCATGCAGAGTGCTGGTCTGGAGAGGGGCCTGGTGACTCGGTTGGAGGACGTATCCTGAATAGGGATGAGCTTCGTGTTCGAGTCGAACCCATGTTCGACTCGAACATTGGCTGTTCGGTTGTTCGCTGAATTCCGAACGTTATGGGCCGTTCGCGCCAAATTTGTGTGGCGCGTCACGGCCCATAATTCACTGCGGCATCGCAGTGCATTGCTGGCTGATGCTTGGCCAATCACAGCGCCGTCGGTAGAGAGAGCTGTAATTGTCCAAAGCCAGGGTGGCTTTGGCCAATTATGGCTCAGGGGGTTTAGAACACGCCCCACACTATATAAGGCCGCCTGCACGGCGGCCCTGTGTAGTGTGTGTTCCGGCATTGAAAGAGAGATAGATAGACAGAGAGACAGTGTCATTTCATTTGAGTTAGATAGATTAGGCAGGACAATCAGTGAGTTAGCTGCACTTACAGTGTATTGTGTATATATATATGCATCCCAGGTGTTGCATATATATATATATATACACTGTATTCAGTTTAGCTAGATCCATTCCTGTTATCTTCTTACTGACAGGCAGGCTTGTCTTGTTACAGCTACCTGAAGAAAATTGCTGGTGTTCTTTTGATCCTATTAGTACCACAGTCAAGCAGCTAGACTATTTACAGTTAGTGCAGTGCGTCCTGCTCACAGTGTTCAGCTAAAACTACAAGTTAGTGTAGTGAGATCTCTGCACAGTGTTCATCTAAAGCTACAAGTTAGTGTAGTGCGTCCTGCTCACAGTGTTAAGCTAAAACTACATGTTAGTGTGGTGGATCCTCCTCACAGTGTTCAGCTAAACCTACAAGTTATTTTTTGCGAGCTCTGCACAGTGTTCATCTAAAGCTACAAGTTAGTGTAGTGCATCCTGCTCACAGTGTTCAGCTAAAACTACAAGTTAGTGTAGTGAGACCTCTGCACAGTGTTCATCTAAAGCTACAAGTTAGTGCAGTGCGTCCTGCTCACAGTGTTCAGCTAAAACTACAAGTTAGTGTGGTGCATCCTCCTCACAGTGTTCAGCTAAACCTACAAGTTAGTGTAGTGAGACCTCTGCACAGGGTTCATCTAAAGCTACAAGTTAGTGCAGTGCGTCCTGCTCACAGTGTTCAGCTAAAACTACAAGTTAGTGTAGTAAGACCTCTGCACAGTGTTCATCTAAAGCTACAAGTTAGTGTAGTGCGTCCTGCTCACAGTGTTCAGCTAAAACTACATGTTAGTGTGGTGGATCCTCCTCACAGTGTTCAGCTAAACCTACAAGTTATTTTTTGCGAGCTCTGCACAGTGTTCATCTAAAGCTACAAGTTAGTGTAGTGCATCCTGCTCACAGTGTTCAGCTAAAACTACAAGTTAGTGTAGTAAGACCTCTGCACAGTGTTCATCTAAAGCTACAAGTTAGTGCAGTGCGTCCTGCTCACAGTGTTCAGCTAAAACTACATGTTAGTGTGGTGCGTCCTCCTCACAGTGTTCAGCTAAACCTACAAGTTATTTTTTTGCAAACTCTGCACAGTGTTCATCTAAAGCTACAAGTTAGTGTAGTGCGTCCTGCTCACAGTGTTCAGCTAAAACTACAAGTTAGTGTAGTGAGACCTCTGCACAGTGTTCAACTAAAGCTACAAGTTGGTGCAGTGCGTCCTGCTCACAGTGTTCAGCTAAAACTACAAGTTAGTGTGGTGCATCCTCCTCACAGTGTTCAGCTAAACCTACAAGTTATTTTTTTGCGAGCTCTGCACAGTGTTCAGCTAAAGCTACCTGTAGAAGGTTGGTGGTTTTTTCCTGATCCTATCACTACCGCAGGCAGCTAAAAAAGCTACAAGTTAGTTTTTTGCGAGCTCTGCATAGTGTTCAGCTAAAGCTACCTGTAGAAGGTTGGTGGTGTTCTCATACTACAGGCAGGCAGTTGATTTTGCTAGCTGCAGTATCAGTATATATATATTAATATATATATATATATATATATATATATATATATATATATATATATATATATATATATATATATATATATATATATCCCAGCTTAGTGCAGCTACAGGTCATTAGTATGTCTGGAAGGCCAAGAAGGAGAGGCAGACAGTCACAAGCCAATAAGAGAGGGCAAGCAGGCTCTGTGTCTAGTGCTGGTCGTGGAGACGGTGCATCCTCATCAGCACGTGGCCGTGGGACACGCTTGGCCTTTTTTTCGGCAGCTGGCCGTGTTGAGCCGCAACATGCGGAAGACTTGGTCGAGTGAATGACCAAGCCGTTCTCATCCTCCTCATCCTCTCTCACCCATGCTCAGGGTACTTTGTCTGGCAAAGCAGCGGCCTCTTCCCTCAGCTCAATGTCATCAGTGACTCCTTCCCTAGCCCCACCATGTCCTCCTGAGGAGTCCCTCAAACTGTTTGACCACAGTGTTGGGTACATGCTCCAGGAGGATGCCCAGCGTTTGGAAGGCAGTAACATGAGCACGGACAGAGGGGGTGCCCAAGAAGGACAGCAATCTGGCAGTCATGCTCCACCTGCTGCAGCATACTGCCAGGTTTGCTCCAGTGATGAGGAGGGAGGGGATGATGAGGTCACTGACTCAACGTGGGTACCTGATAGGAGAGAGGAGAAGGAGAAGGAGGCGGCACATCACCAACGAGGCAGGATGCCCTCCAGGGGCCAGCCTAAGGGCAGCACATTGACTGCATCACACCCCAAAGCTCCACATGTGCAGGGCGCTGCAGTCTCTGCGCGTTATTCAAAAAGTTCTTTGGTGTGGGACGAGTGCATCAGATCGCACCGCTGCTATTTGCAACATATGTCTCAAGCGTATCTCGCGTGGCCAAAACATCTCCCGCTTGGTTACCACATGCTTGACCAGACATATGTTGACCTGCCATGCAGTTTGTTGGCAAGCGTATCTAAAAGACCCACACCAAAGAACAAAGAGGACCTCTCCTTGCTCCTCATCAGCTGAGATCTCCAACCCCACTATACCTTCAGTCCTCTCTGAGACCTGCACTGAGAGGAATGAAGGTGTAGAATTAGGTGTGTCACAGCCAAGTACTTGTGGGCAATCTGCTTTTGGTAGACCAATGTCAGATTGTACCAGGCAAATTTCCCTGCCCCAGCTGCTGCACCGCCGAAAGAAGTTCGCTCCCAGCCATCCACATGCCCAGCGGTTGAATGCTAGCTTGGCAAAATT
The DNA here is from genome assembly GCF_042186555.1 of Aquarana catesbeiana. Taxonomy (NCBI): domain Eukaryota; kingdom Metazoa; phylum Chordata; class Amphibia; order Anura; family Ranidae; genus Aquarana; species Aquarana catesbeiana. The sequence goes on along the minus strand of NC_133334.1, from coordinate 131,231,433 downwards.
GCTAGCACTTCAACTGCTACCTTTTCAGTTGGTAGACTCTGCCCCCTTCCGTGAGTTTGTGGAATGTGCAGTTCCTCATGGGCAGGTACCCAAACGCCACTTTTTCTCACGGAAGGCGATTCCGGCTCTCTACCGGCATGTGGAAGGCAATGTCCATGCCTCGCTGGACAGGGCGGTCAGCGGTAAGGTGCATATTACCGCTGACTCATGGTCCAGCAGGCATGGACAGGGACGTTACCTAAGTTTCACGGCGCATTGGGTGACTCTGCTGGCATCTGGGAAGGATGCAGGACAAGGTGCAGTAGTGTTGGAGGTTGTTCCGCCACCACGCCTCCAAAATGCCACTACTAATGATTGTGACACACCTCTCTCCTCCACCCCCTCCTCTTCTTCTTCCTCCATGGCCTCTTCCTGTGCTTTTTCCTCGGAACCAGTGGTGCTCCATAGCCATTCAAGGGGCTACGCAGGTACGCAGGCCAAAAGATGCCATGCGGTGCTTGAGCTGGTGTGCTTGGGGGACAGGAGCCACACTGGGGCAGAGGTTCTGTCAGCTCTGCAGGGGCAGGTTCAGAGGTGGTTGACGCCACGCCAACTTAAGGCAAGAATGGTGGTTTGCAACAATGGCACCAACCTCCTCTCTGCCCTCCGACAGGCACAAATGCCCCATGTGCCCTGTTTGGCTCACGTCCTTAACTTGGTGTTGCAGCGGTTCTTGGGCAGGTATCCGGGCTTATAGGATGTCCTGAGGCAGGCCAGGAAAGTCTGTGTGCATTTCCGCCGGTCATATAATGCCAGTGCTTGGCTGGCGGACCTCCAAAAGGAGTTTAACCTGCCCAAGAACCGCCTAATCTGTGACATGCCCACCAGGTGGAACTCAACGTTGGCCATGCTGCAGCAGCATGCACACGCAGCAGAGGGCAATCAATGAGTACCTGTGCGACTATGGCACCAGGACAGGGTCAGGGGAGCTTGGTTTTTTCCCCACGCCAGTGGGCCATGATCAGGGATGCATGCACTTTCCTTTCACCATTTGAGGAGGCCACGAGGATGGTGAGCAGTGACAGTGCATGCATCAGTGACACTGTCCCCCTTGTCCACCTGTTGGAGCACACGCTGCGTGGAATAATGGACAGGGCACTTGAGGCATAACAGAGGCAGGAAAAGGAGGACTTCCTTAGCTCTCAAGGCCCCCTTTATCCAGACAGTGTTCCTGCGTGCCCGCTGATCACACAGGAAGAGGACGAGGAGGAGGAGGAGGAGGAAGATTGTGTCAGTATGGAGGTGGAGCCTGGCACTCAGCATCAGCAGCAGTCTTTAAGGGATCAGTCCCAAGAAACACATGGACTTGTACTTGGCTGGGAGGAGGTGGCTGTGGACCATGTCGTCCTTAGTGACCCAGAGGACTCCGGACCGAATGCCTCAGCAAACCTACGCTGCATGGCCTCCCTGATCCTGCAAAGCCTGCGTAAGGATCCTCGTATTCGTGGTATCAAGGAGAAGGACCAATATTGGCTGGCAACCCTCCTTGATCCACGTTACAAGGGTAAGGTTGCGGACCTTATCTTGCCATCGCAGAGGGAGCAGAGGATGAAACATCTTCGGGAGGCCTTGCAGAAAGGTCTGTGCAACGCGTTCCCAGAGACTGGGAGGTTACAAACTCCTGTTTATGGACAACGTGTTGCTGAGGCTTCAGTCAGTCAAAGAAGAAGCGGTGGAGAAGGTGGCCGTCTGACCGATGCGTTCAGACAATTTTTTGGTCCGCAGCCCCAAGGTATGATCAGTTCCAGCAACCATCGCCAGCGTCTGTTTTACATGGTGCAGGAATACCTAGGGGCAAAATCTGACTTGGACACCTTTCCCACCGAAAATCCTCTGGGTTACTGGGTCTTGAGGATGGATCACTGGCCAGAGCTTGCACAGTATGCAATTGAGCTACTGGCCTGTCCTGTATCCAGCGTTCTTTTGGAACGCACATTCAGTGCTGCTGGAGGCTTTGTAACCGATCACAGGGTGCGTCTGTCCACCAACTTGGTCGATCGACTGACCTTCATTAAAATGAATCAGTCTTGGATCACCACCAGCTACCAATCACCTGATGCTGATGTAACCGAATAATTTTTTTTGAAATCTCAGATCCCTTCAAAGACTGCCTATGCTGATGCAATACTTTGCAGCAGGGCTCGTTCCTGTGTTCCAACTAGAGTGTCTGTGAGGACTTACAGTGTTGTGGCACCACCACCACCAGCAAAGACCCAATTTTTCTGCCCTTGTTCAACAGGGGCATGTAATTACAATTCTTGATCTAATATTTCACAGCAGGGCCCATTTCTGCACCCACCAAGAGTGAGTGAGGACTTACAGTGTTGTGGCACCAGCACCACCACCACCACCACCAAAGGCCCAATTTTTCTGCCCTTGTTCAACTGGGGCATGTAATTACAATTCTTGATCTAATATTTCACTGCAGGGCCCATTTCTGCTCCCACCAAGAGCGAGTGAGGACTTACAGTGTTGTGGCACCAGCACCACCACCAGCACCAAAGGCCCAATTTTTCTGCCCCTGGTCAACAGGGGCATGTAATTACAATTCTTGATCTAATATTTCACAGCAGGGCCCTGTGGGGGCTTACAGTGTTGTGGCCACAACAACACCTAAGGCCCAAATTTCTGCTGAGTATATAGGGCAGGCCCCTACTTTCAAACATCTAACTTACAAACGACTCCTACTTGCAAACGGAAGGAGACAACAGGAAGTGAGATGAAATCTACCCCTAGGAAGGGAAATTCTCTCCTGTAAGAGTTAATATGGGAAAAACATTTCTCCTTTCCACTGATGCTTTCCAATCCTTGTTCCACAAAAAAACCCAAATTTTCAAAAAACATTTGTCATTGGGACAAAAAGTGAGGTGAAATCTTCTGAAGAGGAGGACAGACAGCAAAACAAAGGGGTGATAACCCTTCCCTATGTTTTCCAAAAAGCTTAAAAAAGATTTTTTGGCTGGAGCTAAACACGTTAAAAATGTACCCATTCAAAATTACAAACAGATTCTACTTAACAACAAACCTACAGTCCCTGTCTTGTTTGCACCGCCTGTATACTGCTGTTCAGAGTATATAGGGCCTGGTGGCCCCACACCTTTCCTTATTTTAATTTGGGTGCGGGGTTCCCTTTAATATCCATACAAGACCCAAAGGGCCTGGTAATGGACTAGGGGGTACCCATGCTGTTTGTCTCACTGATTTTCATCCATATTGCCAGGACCCGACATTACATTAAACCCGCAAGCAGTTTTAAATGAGATTTTTTCCTTTAAAAATGACATTTTGTGCAGGGACTGTTCTAAACACGGGAAACACGCGCCACTTTACAGGCATACTATAGACACCCCCCAGGTACGATATTTAAAGGAATATTTAACTTTTTTTTTTTTTACTTTAAGCATCATTAAAATCACTGCTCCCGAAAAAACGGCCGTTTTTAAAAGTTTTTTTGCATTGATACATGTCCCCTGGGGCAGGACCCGGGTCCCCAAACCCTTTTTAGGACAATACCATGCAAATTAGCCTTTAAAATGAGCACTTTTGATTTCGAACGTTCGAGTCCCATAGATGTCAATGGGGTTCTAACGTTCGTGCGAATTTTCGGTCCGTTCGCAGGTTCTGGTGCGAACCGAACCGGGGGGGTGTTCGGCTCATCCCTAATCCTGAAGTAATCTTACTGCATAGTACTGCCGGGTTGGCTTAAAGATTCAAGTACTGTGTCTGACATTCATAGCAAACCAATACATCCTGTGGCAGAGGATCGTATGGGTTTCATTCCAAACAAGTCTGTGGCAGAGACTTTTGTTCGTGCTGCATACTGGCTGCTAGGCAAGTGAGAGATGTCTATCCAGGTGGGCAAAGATTAGATCCTACAAAAAAAGGGGAGACTATTCAACTACAAGTGTTCAATTCCAAAGAATGTTCTGAAGAATGCTACTGAAAGGTTTTTGAGCTTCCCTGCAGCTTTCCTTCTGCCTCTTTCCTGCTACTTCTTTTATTTGTTCATTAAAGCATTGGAAAAATATACTCGAGTGTTCAGTGCTTTCATCGCCCAGAGGTAAACTCAACGGAACCCTAGACCCGGTGCCGGTGAAACAGAGGTATCGAGAGTGAAGGTAACAGCCCGCTTTAAACCAGCAGCTCCACCGAGAGTTATTGCTACATATATAATTTTTTTTCATTTTATCTATATATATGATTACTATAATTCTATGTGCATCTTAGAATAGTCCTCGCCATTTCCTATTGCAAATGTTTTTATGTAGATGCATTGTTTCTGGATTTATCTTGGTAAATGAATGTCACATATGTATGGATCCAATAGTCGGGTGTCTCACTGTGTCTGCATTTATCTTGGGACATGGTGCACTTTTATGGATCCTATAATGGAGGCAGCTTCCTTTGATGTATATATGCATGCTTATATATGTGGACACACATGCATTTTGTTTCGTTCGATTTCATTCGATTTTTCATTGGTCCAATATGGATTAGCAAATGATTTTATATGCACGCCCCTTGTGTACATGTGTGTGGGGGCACGTGGATATGTGCGCCTGCACATGCATACATGCCTATATGGAACAATTGGTTTATTGTCATATATGTGCATATGTGTATAGAATTATTTTTCATTAAGTCGTTCGTTTTTCACGTTTTATGTATGTATATTTATTTTTTGTTTTTCTCCTTTTTCAAATGTTTTTATTGGTTTATTGGTTTACAGTATTATTTATAAATGTTTACATGCGACTGTTGATCCATGTTCCTATGTGTATGCAGGATTCTTTGGTATGCATGGGAACATGGACCTTCAGTTTGAGCTTTTACTCAAGTTTCTAGCCACATGCTCTTTGGGGCTGAGGTTTGGTGATTGATCGAGCTGTTCTGTGTTCTCATCACTGATTATCACTGCCCCCAGAACAACTGTAGCTATTGGGGCGGTCTGTTTAAGATCTATCAGTTGTCTCAGCCATTGTAATGATTAAGCACAAGATGTATGTGTGAAACGCATCTACGTGACCACAGTTTGGTATCTTTGGTGTTATCTTTGTGAAACAAAATAAAAGGCAATCGGAAGTTCTGGATGTACAGCCATTTCTTTCTTCTTTACAAATAGTAAGACCGACCCAAGGGTGAAGATCCTGTAACATCTAGAAAACTGAATTAGGTAAAAAATGTTTGAACAAGATGAATTCAACTGAAGAGTTGATAAGTGTGAGGAAGGGGGCAAGGAGGCTAATCACCTGGAAGGAGTTGAAGAGAAATTGGGAACCTGGGGATCGTAGTAATGGGGATCCCAGCGAAATGCGCCAGTGTTCCCAAATGGCTTCAAATTTGGATGTAGAGTCTGTGCCGGATAATTTTTCTTGGGTCATAATCCATGAAATTTTGCGAATGGCAGCTGCAAGGGAGATCCTGGGTTGCTTCCATGCTTTAGCAATGGTTATTTTGGCACTAGGAGGAAGAGAATTCGTTTAAGGGTGTGTTTGTGAGTCTTTGGCAAGTCGTCGTTCAAGAGGGCTATGGTTGGGGTTCTAGGGAGTAGACAGTCAGTGATTTTGTAGATCAAGTTAAAGATCTTTTTCCAAAATTGCCTAATTCGTGGGCATTCCCACAATATGTGGGACATGGTACCCCAAAGGTGGCATTCTTGGAAGCATAGGGGATTCGCTGTTGGGAAGATGGAAGCCAGGTTAGTAGGAGTTAGTAGGAGTATAATACCATCTGGACATTACCTTGAGGTTAGCCTATATTAGGGAGATGTTTAGTAAACCAGCATAAGATCTGAAGTGGACCCTCTATGACTTCTCAATATTTCAATGTATCTGAAGTTCATCTTCCCAGGCTGTCATGTAGGAGGATTTGTCAGTTGGGTTGGCAAGAGACTGGTAGAATACTGTGATGCCACCCCTTAGTTCCCCTGGCTGACTGCACCATTTTTCATAGGCTGTAAGGGAGGGGGGGTTTGGTTTGTTGGTCCATATTTTTTTTAGGAAATGGGTAATTTGTCTGTGTCTGAAGCTTTCCGAGTTCGGTAGTTCCAGAGTGCTCACATAGTAGCTCAAGGATAGAGGACACATGGAATTAAAGAAGTGACAAATCCAGTACATTCCCTTGTCCAACTACCACTTGAATGACCTTATGTCTGGACCTGGAGGAAAGTCGGGGTTGTGGAAAATGTGTGCCAGTGGGTGGTAATCTGAGGTCAGGGAGGACGAGGATTGAGGATTCAACTCTTGGCTACCGAAGCGTAACAGGAGTATGAGGTCTACTCACTGGATCATCGTTCAGTGGGCAAGGGAGAAAGATCCATGGCCAGAGTGTCCGATGTCCTTTTCAGGAATGTGAAGTTCGGAAAAGATGGGAGCTAAAGCTCCAACTATGGGTTGCGTCCTGTAGACGTGAAAGCAGGAAAGGCTATGAGGACCTTATGATTTTTGATTAATGGGGCCTTGTGTGAGTGGTTTTCTTGCTCTTGGCTTTGTTCCAAACTGGGGCCACCGGGCTGGCTGGAAGAGGACACTTGGAGGTTCCAGTCGCTGCGTTAGTAAAATCCATTGCCGATTCTTGTGTGATTCATTTCAGGTTTAGCAGGGTTTTTTTCTCTGTCTGGGAAGTCTTTGAAGGAGTATGCTTTGCCCTTAAAGGTGAATTTTACAGCAAATGGGAATCCCCACCAATATTTTATTTCCATTTGGTAAAGAACATTTAGGAAGTGTTTGAGGGATCTTCTTCTTTGAATTGTCGTGGGAGAAAGGTCTGTGAATATTTGGATTTGATGACCCTGGCACATCACCTGGGCTTTGGCTTGAGAATGTCACATCACTTCCTCTTTTGTGGCGTAAAAGTGGGGCTTGACTATGACATCCCTAGGGGATCAATCAGTCCTTCCTGGGGGGGGGGGGGGAGCAAGCGCTGTGGGCTCTGTCCAGTTCAAGGCGATGTTGGGGGATACCTGGAATCAGGTTCTTCATGAGATCCTGGATTGCTGTTGGGATGTTAGTGATTTTCTCAGGGAGACCCCTGACCCTGAAATGATATCTTCTCGACCTATTCTCAGGGTTGTCTATTCTGGTGAGAGCTGTATCGAGCTGATCCTGTAATACTTGGATGTGGTCGGAGTTCTGATTGGTCCTTGAGACCGTGATGTCCAGTTTCTGCTCTATGGCATCCATTCTGACACCCAAATTTTGAAAATCAGATTTAATGTCTTCCGTTATTTTTGCAGCTGTATTGGATAAACCCCTGTCCAGTAATTCTGACATTTTGCATAATAGATCTGCAGAAAGGAGGGCTGTGTACACACCTGGTAATCCAGGTGAGAAGGCCTCAGGGGGACAGGCTAGGGTAGGCCCTGCTGGGGAGAAGTTATAGTCCTCCATAGTGTGGCCCAGTAAGGAATCTGTGTATGCTGGGGATGGGGCAGGGAAGTGCTGGCCTTTTACCTGAGAGATGGGGGTGTAGGTGAGGGTTGCTGGAGAGATGAGGTGCCTTGTGTCAGCAGGCCCTGGGGACTCAGCGCTGAGAGCCTGTGTTTGTCCGGCCATGGCGGCCATCTTGGTACACCAGTCCGGAGCCTGGCTGTTGAATTGCTGCCTGAGGTCCCTCCAAGTGCCCGCCTCCGACATCCGCGGGTGTGGAGTAGTGCTTGGAGGGAGTCTGTGCCCCATTCTTGGTGGTCCGGGTGGCTGTGCTTGGGCACAGTGAGCACCATTGGTCAGAGGTGGTGCGGAGCTCCGGCACTAGGCGTCCATGTGGGAGCTCTCGTGCATGTGCACTGAAGGGAGATTTTTTTAAGTTTCCTGGAGTTGGGCTTTGATACCACTTGGTCAGCAGAAAAGCCAGGCAACTAGCATTTTCTAATGTATAGCAAGGACAACCCTCACTAGGCTCTTATTGGCTCTTTTAGTCCAATGAATACATACAGGTCCTTTGCACTGTGTGGCCTCTTATTTAACCAGTGCTTTGGTTCAAAATACATTAGAGTTTAGAGATGATTGGGTTCATATTGATAAGTATAAGACTATATTAATTTTATTATAGATATCTATGTAATCCACCCTATGTATATGTGTACACATAGGGCCCTTTTTATAATCGGGACATCATAATGATTACTACAGACCAGGCCTGCATTTTACAATTAGATTTTTAAAATTCCAAGCCCGTAATGTGGGCACAGTCAAAGTCATATGAAAGGTTCTTCTTCCTCCTCCTCCACCACTTCCCCCTATTCATTAAAATGAATAGGGCTTCACTTACATTTGAGTTCCAAACTAAGGGAACCAAAAAGCATACAGGTAATGCACAATGATGTGCTTTATAAATGTTGCAGAGATTGTTTTTTTCACAGAGATATGGATGTAGTAAGAGCTGTTTAACTAAAGGGCCGCATAGTTCATTACTGTATGTACTGTATGCAAACCTAAAATGTCTAAGCAATATATTATCTTTCTGCTTTCTTCACCAGAATCACCTTTTTTGATTTTTGGGGGATTTTTGCATGAAGATTCATCCAGTTTAGGCAGTCATGATTTATAAATTGTATGACCATATAGAGACTGAACATATCTGCAGGCATACTATATATCCAGGCTATATGTTCAACATGGCTTGTCTATATGTTGTTTTATACCTTATGCATCTGGTTCATTATTAGGTGCCTGTGTCTTTGTTTTTCCTTTTTGTGGTATCATATTGATCTGTAATTTGCTTTATAGGACTTCAAATTTACTTGGTATTTCAATATTTAAATGCAAGGATAATGGTTACAGAAATATAGATTTTTCTGCTAGGGATATATGTATTATGAATTATTGTCAAAATGAGATGTTGTTGAGATCTTGCCAAAATAAATAAATATATATACTGTGCACAGCCCTCAAATTTTCCACTCGCATTTTGTGAGTGGAACATGAGGTCTGGCGAGGAGCTGGGATGCCTGGGAGTGGGGGGGCGGGGTTGATCGGGAGCCGTTCTCCCAGCGATCGCCCCGGGGGAAGAGAGCATAGAGGAAAAGGACAGCCTTGGGATCACAGAGCAGGATAGCACGCTGTTACAACTTACATTACAATTGTCCTTGCTCTGCTCACCTTCACACACTGCCCTGCCTCTTCCTGACCCATAGACTGTGATAGACAGAATGTGGATACAATGCTGGGTTACATTCTGTCTATCACAGGCACCAGGTCAGGAGGAGGTAGGGCGGTGTGTGATGGGCACAGTGTGGCTGCAATGGTGGGCACCGTGTGGCTGCAATGGTGGGCACAGTGAGGCTGCAATTATGGGCATAGTGAGGCTGCAATGGTGGGCACAGTGAGGCTGCAATGGTGGGCACAGTGAGGTTGCAATGGTGGGTACAGTGAGGCTGCGATGATGGGCACAGTTAGAGTGCAATGATGGCTGCAATGGTAGGCGCAGTGAGGCTGCAAAGATGGGCACAGTTAGGGTGCAATGATGGCTGCAATGGTGGGCACAGTGGGGCTGCAATGGTGGGCACAGTGAGGCTGCAATGGTGGGCACAGTGAGGGTGTAACGATGGGCACAGTGTGGCTGCAATGGTGGGCACAGTGATGCTGAAATGATGGGCACAGTGTGGCTGCAATGGTGGGCACTGTGTGGTTGCAATGGTGGGCACAGTGAGGGTGCAATGATGGGCACAGTGTGGCTGCAATTGTGGGCACAGTGATGTTGCAATTGTGAGCACAGTCTGGCTGCAATGGTGAGCACAGTGTGGCAGCAATGGTGGGCACAGTGTGTCTGCAATGGTGGGCACAGGTGAGGCTGCAATGGTGGGCACAGGTGAGCCTGCATTGATGACCACAGGTGAGGCTGTGCTGAGGGGCACTGATAAAGTTGTTGTTAATATTTATTTGTTGTAACTTAATTCTGCATAAAACATTTCAGTGTCATTTCATGAGATCATTTATGAGGGCATGTTAAGGGGCAGAATTAGGGGTGGGACATGGTAGGGGTTGGGTTGGTGATGAGTAACCCTTGAGGCCTGGCTAGTAGCTCAGGACTTGAAATTTTGATCCCTGCTGTATATATATATATATATATATATATATATATATATATATATATATATACAGCAGGGATCAAAATTTCAAGTCCTGAGCTACATATATATATATATATATACTGTATATATACTGTATGTTTTATTTTATAGTTTATTTGTGTTGCCATGTCACTCTTTATAGGTTGGCCGCGTCCCCTGGGGTTTGTGGGGATGGGTTGGTGGGGGGATGGTTTGTTGACCCGATGGGAGGGTCAAGCTCTAATTTATCGGATAAAAGGGACCCTGTGATAGTTTTCTCATTGCAGGGTCTCTCTGGGAGTCAATGTGTGCATACTCGAACTGGCAGGTTTAGGTGTGCGCACCTCCAGGACCCAGTGACCAGACCTGAACCCAATAGCTCTCCCCCACCTTGTGTCTGATTGCCCCATGTTGGCATTGTGTCCACCATAGCATTTGCAGTGGCAGAGCAGTGTAGGACTGGCAATAAGAGGGATTACTGACGCAGCTGGCCAAATGTATTGCCATATGTGTGAACTAAAAAAACCCTGTTTTTCATTGCATAGTTTGTTGGAAAGGGTGTATAGCAGTGTGCAGAGGATCATCCAGAAATTGTAGTGTTAACATGTGGTCATACCCCTTTAGCACCTGATAGTTTAAATACATGTACAAGCTATTGGGATTTGAGCACAGGTATATCTTGTCTCCAGCACCCAGGGTCACAGTGGCTGGCAGTGTTTTCCATCAGGCTCCAAGATGGCAGCGGTGGCGGATTGGGTATGCATTGACATATGCACAGTTTCTCTTTGGGCACCACGATGGCTATCTTTAAACCACCCTGGCGCCCTTAAAAGTCCTGGGTGGTGTCTTGCCACCTGTGGTCAATTTGGGGGACTTTATTAGTGGGCAGTGAACCCCGGACATTTAGGCTCCTCTTTCCTTCGGTGCAGATGATGTCGGTATCCCTGTATATTATGGTATCAGTGAAGCTTGTGAATATGCTCTTTTTGGTAAGATACATCCTTTTGCATCAGCTAGTTACAAGTTGTTATGTATCGGTGGGTGCCCTGCTTAATATGTTTGTTGTTATTTTCCTCTATTTTAGAGTCTGTGGATGGGGGTACAGAGGTGACATGTGGAGGGGCAGAGAGATAGTCTGTGGATGGGAGTGCAGAGGTGAAATAGTCTGTGGATGGAAGTGCAGAGGTGAAATAGTCTGTGGATGGGGGTGCAGAGGTGAAATAGTCTGTGGATGGGGGTGCAGAGGTGAGATAGTCTGTGAATGGGGTGCAGAGGTGACATGTGGAGGGGCAGAGAGACAATCTGTGGATGGGGTGCAGAGGTGACATGTTGACAGAGGGTGAGCTGGGGATGGGGAGGGGAGGGTGAGCTGTGGGCGGGGAGGAGAGGGTGAGCTGTGGATGGAGAGGAGAGGGTGAGCTGTGAATGGAGAGAAGAGGTTGAGCTGTGGATGGGGAGGAGAGGGTGAGCTAGCTATGGAAGGGGAGGAGAGAAGGTGAGCTGTGAATGGGAATGCTATTTTTTCTGCACAATGTGTGATACACACTCCTCAGCACTGCATAATATGTACTCTTGTGTGTTATGCACTCCTGAGTCCAGTACTCTGTGTGTTACACCCCTCTGGTCTCTCTGTGTAGCCACCCCTCCCCCTACCTCCCCCCTCTCCTCCCCCCTTTCCATTCGTAGCTCTCTCACCTCTTCATGGTTTATAGCACACAGGTTATCTTCGCGGCAATAGAACAGTGCAGCTGGCTCCGTTCCTATTAGGTAGAACATTCTACTGTGCAGTCTCCTCGCTGTACAGCGTCACCAGTCAGATCATCATTGTACACAGAGCCGAGGAGGACTTTCACAGCGCTTCACTCGGCTCCGTGCTACACTGATCTGACAGGCAGCAGGCGCTGACAGAAGCTGCCTCTGGAAGCCCCAGAAGAAAAAGCTTCTTACAGTTGCTGCATCTGGACCTGGGGCACTTATTAACAGGTGTGGGGAAGGTGCCCTGGAACTTTTGGATAACGTAGGGAAGGGTTATCATCACCTCTGTAACATTTGTTTTGCTGTCTGTGCCCCTGTTCAGAAGATTTCACCTCACTTTCTGTCCCAATGACAATTGGATTTAGAAAATTTTGGGTTATTAGGGAAACAAGGATTGGTGATAAAGCATCAGTGGAGACACCTTTTTCCCATATTAACTCATACAGGAGAGAAGTTCCCTTCCTAGGGGTAGAGTTCCTCTTACTTCCTGTTGTCTCCCTCCATTTCTAGGAGGAGTTGTTTGTAAGTCGGATGTTTGAAAATAGGGGACCGTCTGTATATACTATACGGCCTGCCCTATACACTCTGCGGAAAATTCGGCCTTAGGTGTTGGTGGTACCAGAATACTGTAAGCCCTCACAGTTACTCTTGGTGGGCGCTGGAACAGGCCCTGCTGTGAAATATAATATCAAGAATTGTAATTACGCGCCCCTGTTAAACAGGGGCATCAAAATTAGGGCCTTAGGCAGTGCTGGTGGTGGTGGTGGCACAACACTGTAAAGCCTCACAGATGCTTTTGTTGAGCGCAGGAACAGGCCCTGCTGTGAAATATTAGATCAAAAATTGTAATTACGTGCCCCTTTTAAACAGGGGCATAAAAATTGGGCCTTAGGCGGTGGTGGTGGTGGCACAACACTGTAAAGCCTCACAGATACTTTTGTTGAGCGCAGGAACAGGCCCTGCTGTGAAATATTAGATCAAAAATTGTAATTACGCGCCCCTTTTAAACAGGGGCAAAAAAATTGGGCCTTAGGCGGTGGTGGTGATGGCACAGGCACAACACTGTAAAGCCTCACAGATACTTTTGTTGAGCGCAGGAACAGGCCCTGCTGTGAAATATTAGAACAAAAATTGGGCCTAAGGCAGTAGTGGCGGTGCCCTGAACTGAAAATATTCCTAGAAGCTATCATCATGACGATTGAGGAGGAATAGGATAGTCACTCAGCATTATAGGATAGTCACTCAAGGGATCCCACATCCATACAAAAATCAATTGGTTACATCAGCATCAGGTGCTTGGTAGCTGGTGATCCAAGACTGATACATTTTTTATAAATGTGAGCAGATCAAAAGAGTCTGTGGACAGCCACACTCTGTGATCAGTTACAAAGCCTCCAGCAGCACTGAATATTGAGCAAGCTCTGGCCAGTGGTCCATCCTCAAGACCCAGTAACCCAGTAGATGTTCTAATGGAAAGGTCTCCAAGTCTGATCTTGCCCCTAGATATTCCTGCACCATGTAATTCAGACGCTGGCAATGGTTGCTGGAACCAATAAGACCTGGGCTCTGAGGACTGAAGAATTGTCTGAAAGCATCGGTCAGCCAGCCACCTTCTCCACCGCTCTTTCTGTGACTGAACGAAGCCTCAGCAACACGTTGTCCTGTACCAGGAATTTGTATCCTCCCAGGCTCTGGAATGCAAACCTTTCTGCAAGGCCTACCGAAGATGTTTCATCCTCTGCTCCCTCTGCGAAGGCTGGATAAGTTCCGCAACCTCACCCTTGTAACATGGATCAAGAAGGGTTGCCAGCCAGTAATGATCCCTCTCCTTGATACCACGAATCCTAGAGTCCTTTCGCAGGCTTTTCAGGATCAGGGAGGCCATGCAACGTTAATTTGCAGAGGCATTCGATCCTGAGTCCTCTGGGTCACTAAGGATCACATGATCCTTAACCATCTCCTCCCAGCTACGTACAACTCCATGGGTTTCTGGGGACTGCAAATGATCCCTTGAAGACTGCTGCTGATGCTGAGTGTTATCCTCCAGCTCCATGCTAACACAATCTTCCTCCTCCTCTTCTTCTTCCTGTATGATCGGCGGGCCTGCAAGAATACTAGTATCTGGATAAAGGAGGCTTTGAGATGTAAGGAAGCCCTCCTCTTCCTCCTGCTGTTCTGCCTCAAGTGCCCTGTCCATTTTTCCACGAAGCGTGTGCTCCAACAGGAAGACAAGAGGGACAGTGTCACTGATGCATGCACTGTCACTGCTCACCATCCTCGTGGCCTCCTCAAATGGTGAGAGGACAGTGCATGCATCCTTGATCAGTAGTCACTGGCATGGCGAAAAAAGCCAAGCTCCCCTGACCCTGTCCTGGTGCCATACTCACACAGGTACTCATTGATTGCCCTCTGCTGCATGTGCAGCCACTGCAGCATTGCCAAAGTTGAGTTCCACCTGGTGGGCATGTCACAAATGAGACGGTTCTTGGGCAGGTTGCATTCTCTTTGAATGTCAGCCAGCCGAGCACTGGCATTATATGACCGGCGGAAATGACCGCAGACTTTCCTGGCCTGCCTCAGGAGATCCTGTAAGCCAGAGTACCTGCTCAAGAACCGCTGCACCACCAAATTCAGGACGTGAGCCAAACATCGAACATGGGTCAAGTGTCCCTGTTGGAGGGCGGAGAGGAGGTTGGTGCCATTGTCGCATACAACCATTCCTGGCTGAAGCTGGCGTGGCATCAACCACCTCTGAGCCTGCCCCTGCAGAGCTGACAGAATCTCTGCCCCAGTGTGGCTTCTGTCCCCTAAGCAGAACAACTCAAGCACCGCATGGCATGTTTTTGCCTGAGTGCTTGCGTAGCCCCTTGAACGCCTACAGAGCAACGCTGGTTCAGAGGAGAAATCTGCAGAGGAAGAGGCCATAGAGGAAGAAGAAGAGGAGGGGGTGGAGGAGAGAGATGTGATAGAATCACCACTAGCATTTTGGAGGCGTGGTGGCGGGACAAGCTCCAACAATACTGAACCCTGTCCTGCATCCTTCGCAGCTGCCGGCAGAGTTACCCAGTGTGCCATGAAAGAAAGGTAACGTCCCTGTCCATACCTGCTGGACCATGAGTCAGCATTAATATCCACCTTACTGCTGACCGCCCTGTCCAACGAGGCCAAGACATTGCCTTCCACATGCTGGTAGAGAGCCGGAATGGCCTTCTGTGAAAAGAAATGGTGGTTGGGAACCTGCCACTGAGGTACCGCACATTCCACAAATTCACGAAAGGGGGCAGAGTCTACCACCTGAAAAGGCAGCAGTTGCAGTGCTAGCAATTTGGCTAAGCTAGCATTCAGACGCTGAGCATGTTGTTGGCTGGGACCGAATTTCTTTAGACGGTTTAGCAACTGGGGTAGGGAAATTTGCCTGCTAAAATCAGATGTTGGTGTACTACTAGCAGGTTGGCCACAAGTAATTGGATCACCTATTTCTATACCTTCATTCCTCTCAGTGCTGTCCTGAGAGGACTGGAGGTATAGTGGGGTTGGAGATACCAGCTGATAAGGAGCAAGGAGAGGTCCGCCTTGTACTTTGATGCTCGTCTTTTAAGTGCTGTTGCCAACAGACTGCATGGAAGGTTGTCATATGTCTGGTCAAGCATGTGGTGCCCAAGCGGCTGCTGTTTTGGCCACACTTGATACGCTTCAGACATATGTTGCAAACAGCAATGGTGCGATCTGCTGCACATGTGTCAAAAAAGGCCCACACCAAAGAACTTTTCAAAATATGTGGGGAGTCAGCAGCACCCTGCACCTGCTTAGCTCTGCAGTGTGATGCAATAGGGTGGCTGCCCTTAAGCTACCCCCTGGAGGGCATCCTGCCTCGTTGGAGATGTGCCTCCTGCATGGGAGGTCGTCATATGTCTGGTCAAGCATGTGGTGCCCAAGCGGCTGCTGTTTTGGCCATGCTTGATACGCTTCAGACATATGTTGCAAACAGCAACGGTGCGATCTGCTGCACATGTGTCAAAAAAGCCCCACACCAAAGAACTTTTCAAAATATGTGGGGAGTCACCAGCACCCTGCACCTGCTTATCTCTATTGTGTGATGCAATAGGGTGGCTGCCCTTAAGCTACCCCCTGGAGGGCATCCTGCTTCGTTGGAGATGTGCCTCCTCCCCCTCCTCTCTTCTATCAGGCACACAAGTAGAGTCAGTGACCTCATCATCCCCTCCCTCCTCGTCACTGGAGCAAAATTGGTAGTATGCTGCAGCTGGGGGAACATGACTGCCAGTTTCTTGACCTTCTTGGGCACCCCCTCTCTCTAGGCTCATGTTACTCAACCTGGGTACCATCATCTGAGCCTTCAAATCACTGCGCATCCTCCTGCAGCATGTACCCGACACTGTGGTCGAATGATTCGGGGGACTCCTCCATGCATGATGGTGGGGCTAGGGAAGGAGTGACTGTTGACATGGAGCCGATGGAATAGGCCGCTTTGGCAGCTGCATTGGCAGGCAAACTACTCTGAGCCTGGGTGACAGAGGATGAGGAGGATGAGGATGGCATTGTTATCCATTCCACCAACTTTTCTGCATGTTGTGGCTCAATAACACGGCCAGCTGCAGGAAAAAAGGACAATCATGCCCCACGGCCACGTGATGAGGATGCACCGTGTCCATGACCAGCATTGTCAACTGTAGACACAGAGCCTGCTTGCCCTCTTTTAGTGGCCTGTGAGCATCTGCCTCTCCTTGGTGGCCTTCCGGACATGCTGTAAATTTTGTGTAGCAAAACCACACTACACTGTATTGTGTACTGTGTACACCACCAGAAAAGTAGTAGCAACTGCACCAGAGGTGCACGGTACTGTGTACACCAACAGAAGTGTAATAACAGCTATGGGTGTACTGTATTGTGTACACCACCAGAAATATAGGAAGGAAGGAAAAGGGAACAGTAATGAGAAAATTCCAAACAATGATAAAGTGACTGGTGCTCAAAATTAGTGAGTGTTATCCAAACAACACAATATTGTTTTAAGTAGTCCTTATTAGAAAGCACAGATGATACTGTGCTTAAAAGCTTGTTCCTCTTGATAAAACAATATTGTGCGATACAATCATACTCATATTGTGAAAATTCAAGTTAAGCATGAAAGATGTGAATTTAAACCGTCAAAAAATCCTATGCTTGATCTGTTAGGAGATGACGCAAGACGTTGGTCAGGCCACCCCCTACGCGTTTCGCCATTGGACGTCTACGGGAGCATGCCGCTTGCTACATCTCCTATCATTATATAGCGTGTGGTATTCATGCTGCGCTTGCGCATTTAGTTTGGCGGCGGCCATTTTCCCTGTGATTATTACAGACCGAAGTCCGTGCCGATTTCCTATCTGCTGTGGTTATACAAGTTTATTCCCACTAGGCTTGTATTCAAATTGGTGACTCCGCAAGCTTGTTACTCATATCTGGGTTGTTGACACCGCTAATTTTGTGCTTTGATTATATGATGATACAATTATTTGCGCAAGGCAGATTTTGGATGAAATACTGCATGCCATAACCAGGATCTATTATGTGAACGGTTATACACAACAACATATGAAATGAAGATAGTAAAAACAGATTTATAATAAAATGTAAAAACACATAACTAAAATCATATTAAAAACAGAACCTTGATTAATGGGTATTTCCATGTATCTTATTATGTTCCAAATAAGATATTATTTGAAGTATATGTAATGTATGAATTTTTGAATTACTTTTGATAAGGAATTAATACTGTGATTGGGAGATTATGGATCGGTAAGTATTCTCTACAGAGAACGAAGGAGGTGTTATATGAAAGTTTTCCCTAAAAAATAATAATGAAGGATAAAGAGACTGTCTGTTTTCGGTATAATAAGACACTTTTCTTTTGAATCTAAAGCAGGCAAAAAATTATGCTGGAGTTATGTCCTTAGATTCAAAATAGGCAAAATAGGCAAAAAATCATACTGGAGTTATGTCCTTGGATGTTGGGCGGGCATTACCCAGATGTGTATTTCTTTGCCTCGATGTCCCCTCCTAATATATAAAGGACATGTATGTGTGACCCTCATATTACGGGTACATATTAAAGGCCAAATATAAATAAGTTGATCAAAAAATGGATCGAATGTGATATATTCCTATACCAGATATAAGTGAGTTTATCAAAAAAGTGGATCGGATGCAATATATTCCTGAAATTATCAGACACAGCCCCAATGGTATGTGCCCCTTCATTATTTATATTCCGGTTAGAATGGTCCGCTGAAATTACTGGTGGTACTAGAGTTTGTGTAGTTTTATGGTTTTTGTGGGGTATTCTATTAAAAAAGGGAAGGTCGTGGGGATGAAGCGTAATGAATGTGTAAGTTGAAACGAAAGAAGTGTAGTAAGCATTAAAAAGATATGCTGCATTTGATTACTTGGGTCGAATGTAATATATTCAAAAACCCCTAAAAAGGGATTTTTATACCAACATTTAAATTAAACCTAGTGATCTACTAAAGTTATTGTGTGAACATTTATATTCAAGCATTTATATAAAGCATAATGCATGTGTAAGTTTGAACAAAAGACGTGTAGTAAACATTAATAAGTTATACTGCATTTGATCACTTGAGTCGAATGTAATATATTCACAAACCCCTAAAAAGATTATTATAACATTTACATTCGACCCAGTGATCTTATTAGAGTTATTGTATGAATATTTATATTCAACCCTATTGTTTACTAGAGTTATTATATGGGGTCAAATGGATTATGCTACGTTTAATTGATTGGATCGAATGTAATATGTTCATAACCCCTGAAAAGATTTTGATTACCACATTTAACCTTGTGGTCTGCTAAAATTAGTATGTAAAGTGGAGACATACCACCCAAAATATAGGTCACAAATTAGGAACATATATTTGGTGGACCCCTTAATATAGGGCCCAGGAAGTTTTTCCTTTAAGTTAATTGTTATTGCCAACATTTTAAACATATGCTGGAAACTATTATATGGGTCAGATGTAATATAGTTATAAAACCCCCAACCTTAATTATTATTTGTGTCTGAAAATGATTATTGTTAGTCTCAAAAGTAAATTGTTATTATTACATAATGTTTACCTAGCATGCTCCTAATACTAAAAATTTGTAAGGAAACAGTTTTGGTCCACATCAATGTTCATTCCTATTGGTTGGAGGGTATCTAACCGAAAGATCCATTTAGTCTCATTTTGCGAGATCTTAATTCTTTTGTTGTCCCCTCTCCAGTGTCCCTTTATTTTGTCAATGCCATAATAAACCATGCAAGTTGGGTCTTTGTTGTGATAGTCTCTGAAGTGCCTAGAGACGCTGTGTTTGTTAAATCCATTTTTTATGTTGGTAATATGCTCTCTGATTCTAACATGTAGCTGCCTAGTTGTTCTTCCAACGTATTGTTTATGGGACGGGCACTCCAATACATAGGTGACATGGGTGTTATTGCAGGTTATTAGTTCCTTGATGTTATATTCCCTTCCATTGGATATGGACCTAAATGTTGTTATTTTTTTATTTGTTTTCTTGCTGACCCTACGTGGTAAGCACTTTCCACATTTGTAAAATCCTTTTAAATTTTTTACTAATTTAATCTGTTTTGGAGGGTCAAGGGCATTTTGTACTAGCTTATTTCTGAGAGTTGGGGCTTTTCTGTCAATAAAAGTTGGGTTGCCCTTTAATTTCTTATATGTGTTTGATGTTTTCAATAATTTCTCCATTTCTAATTCATAATCCCTCTTATTTAATATGACTAGGCCTCCGCCCTTGTCAGCAGGCCGGATGACTATATCCTTTTTTCTCAATTTCCTTGATGGTATTCCAGATATTAGTTTTTATTTTCTTTGGTTTGGTTTTATTTTTCTTACCCATCTTTTTGAAGACCGTGAGGCTTTCGTTTTGTTGCATATTGGGGTGAATGTGGAATTATTTCTTAATTTTGAATGTTTGAAAGAGGAAGTGTCCTTCTCTGTTTGTCCCCTATCATTAGCTTTCGTTAGGAAGAATTTTTTGATATTTAGTTTTCTTATGAATTTTGGAGGTCTATGTATGCTTCAAAAGGGTCTAGATTTTTGTCTGGGGCATATTTGAGGCCCAAGTCAAGCACCTTCATTTCCTCCTCATTGAAGGTTGCTTCACTTAGATTGAAAATGCCTCCTCCTAATATTCTCTTCTTCTTTTTCTTGGTATAAATTTTTTAATGAAAGTGAGACCGCATTACTGCAAAAAATAGTGGTATGAAGACAACATAAACTAAAGAATATAGAATCAGAAATTTTACAGATAAGAGACCAGTTAATACCTTACCTAGAATCAAGAGAATGCAAAGACAAAGAAAATCATTTACAAGAAGCAGTAAAGAAATATGATAAGGAAATACAACAAAAAAAAGAAACATTTTAAAAGAGACGTGTTGGACTACAAGAACCAGCAAGTCTATAAATGGCAAACTGATGAGAACTACATCGAGGAAAATCATAACATTTCAATGATAGATGAATCTAGAGATAGCTCAATGGAGAGAGAAACAACAATGTGGCAGGAAACAAGACCTGCGCCAAATAGAACACAGAGAGATTTACCTGAAGAAATACCAACACCTAGGATTAGAAGGGAAGGATTTAGCCTGGATCGTAGAAATTATAGACAGCAGGAAAGGTATGAAAATAGAACACAACAACCTAATAATGCTCCGATTACACCAAGAACACCAAGATATAGGAATAGATATTCCCCATTAAGATATGAACATCAATACACCCCCTATGAAGAACCACAGCATAGGCGGAGGTTTTTTCCCAGAGAATACAGAGGAAGACCCCCGGCATTCAGGAAGAGGCCGTCACCATTGAGGGGAAACAACAGCCCTCCCAGACTACTAAGGGGGTGGAAACCCTTCAGGTTCCGCCCCAGGAATCGAAAACAATGGAGACCCCCGGCAAGGGTGGAATCCCAGGGCAAACAGAGACATAGACACAAGACCAAGGAACAGAATACAGGAAGAAACACAATGGGAAGAGAGAATGGATCAAATATACAGACCACAGAGATGGGGAAGAGGAAACGAACAAGAAGAAAGAGAGGAGGGAACAAGAAAAAGAAGAAGAGAATATTAGAAGGAGGCATTTTCAATCTAAGTGAAGCAACCTTAAATGAGGAGGAAATGAAGGTGCTTGACTTGGGCCTCAAACATGCCCCAGACAAAATTTAGACCCCTTTGAAGCATATATAGACCTCCAAAATTCGTAAGAAAAATAGATATCAAAAAAGTCTTTGTAACGAAAGCTAATGATAGGGGACAAACAAAGAAGGACACTTCCTCTTTCAAACATTCAAAATTAAGAAATAATTCCACATTCAACCCCAATATGCAACAAAACGAAAGCCTCACGGTCTTCAAAAAGATGGTTGAACAAGACCTAAGAAAAATAAAACCAAAGAAAATAAAAACTAATATCTGGAATTCCATCAAGGAAATTGAGAAAAAAAAGGATATAGTCATCCGGCATTACATCTACAAACTGAAAAATCTAAATCAAAAAAATACTGCGCTATACCTCAATTCAGAAGCCAAAAAGAAACCAAAAGTGCGTCTGTGAAAAACACAAACTACTTAATGCTGCTGCAACCTTAAATGCGAGACAACCCCCATTTTAATAACTGTGTGTGGAAAAGGCTGCGCTGCTAGTTTTGAGTGAAAGTGATTGTGATTAATTAATGTGACCACAACTATGACACCCTTGTGTGGTGAACAACAATGGGAAAAAAAGAAAAATTATTAGTTTTTAGTGATGCTGACAAACAAAGAAAACTGGGATCTCATAGAATTCAATTGATGCAGTCCATTCTTAGGGTAAAGGAATACAGAGGCCATGAAGTAAGTAAAGTCCATACAATGAAAAAAATAAATTCCTTGTTGAAAAAATCTTTTACAATAGAGAAAAAGCACCACCAGTCTTCTAAAGGTGTGAAGCATGCAACACTGTCATCCTGGGGAGCGTGATGATTGAAAGAAAAGTCCTCCACCACAAACACATCTGCCCCTTACCAGATCACTAGATCTCCTGTCACAGAGATCATGCGGGCAAGTAGCTGTGTCCCCCAGCCACTGGGTCTCTGTTGGGAATATTGCACAGGTCACCGCTCAGAGGTTCCACAGACTGATAGATAACCGCTCAGATCCCAAAGATAAAAAGAGAAAACTCCATAGCATAACACAGTAACTTTTATTAAAAAAGAAGAATAAGAAATGCAGTTACAATATGTGAAGTTCAAATCGCATGTAAACCAATATGTGCCGGCCGGCTAGCAGTTGCTGCCCGTAGATTCCGGGATCAGCATTGTATGGTGGTGACGTCAGCACGCCGATCCTCCCTACGCCGTTTCGACAAATCTGTCGTCTTCCTGGGGTACGGGCGGCGTGCTGACACTCCACCTAAATAGATCAACTCAATCATGCGGAACGCCCCCCTCTGAGATCAAGGCGTCCGAGGATGTCCTCGCCATCTTTGAATTGGGCAAAGAGAACTCCCATTCCCAAACAGTAAATAATAACTTCGCTGGATTGGCTTATTAAGAGATGATTCCCTAACAAGCTGATTGCATAAATATTCCACCACCAGCATGAGGAACGGACAATCCCTGTGTTAGGGATTGTCCGTTCCTCATGCTGGTGGTGGAATATTTATGCCATGAGCCATAACTATTTTTGGTATAAAGGAGATTTCTACACCCAAGTAAAGGGAGTAGCAATGGGGGCTAAGTATGCCCCCAGTGTAGCTAATTTGTTCTTCAACAGGTGAGAGGAAGAACAAATTTACAGTATAAACAGGAGAAATTTGAAGCTATACCGTCGATATACAGACGACATCATCATAGTGTGGGGCAGCACAGAAGAGGAGCTGCAATCTTTTTTTGATGAGATAAATCATAACATCTACGGGCTTACGTTTTCGGGAAACTGGAGCAAACAAAGCATAGATTACCTTGATTTACAGGTTTATAAAAATAATGGATACCTAAATACCAGAACATTTTTCAAGACCATGGATAGAAATAGGCAGAGGTCTTATGGCGGATGCAGCAAGTGCTGACTGACCTTGATGAACCTGTTTCTGCATTGGATGATCTTGGATGGAGGAATGTGCCTGTCCAGCAGAATGCTAGAGAATCGGCAGTGGAAAATCTAAAGATTGCCGTCCCCAAACCTGAAGTGCTGACAACAGGGCAGAGTTCTGCTAACCTCTGCCCAGCACTGATAGCATCTTCTAGGTTCCACGAAGAGGAGATGGTGAACCTTTATCCCCAGACACCAGTTGCAGAGACAGGAGATTTGATAGACTTTTCTGCTGAGGAAGAACAACCTGGTGAGCCTCCAGCAGAAGAAGAGCTGTTATTAGGGCCAAACTTTACTGTGCTCTGCCCAGCACTGATAGCATCTTCTGGGTTCCATGGAGAGAAGATGGTGAACCTTTATCCCCAGACACCAGTTGCAGAGACAGGGGATTTGATAGACTTTTCTGCTGAGGAAGAACAACCTGGTGAGCCTCCAGCAGAAGAGGAGCTGTTATTAGGGCCAAACTTCACTGTGCTCTGCCCAGCACCAACAGAAGTATCTGTGAAGTTACAAGGAACTTCCCCAGCTGAAGCGCTGGCAACCGGACAGAGGGTCCAAGACCTCTGCCCCACACCTGTGGCAGTTTTGGAGGCTCAGGGTGAGAAGGTGGCAATCACTTCCCAGCAGCAGATACAGGGGGAGAAGGGAGAGGAGGTGTTTGTTGTCCCTCCCCAACAGTTAGCCGGAGCAGATGGTGTGGTGTTTCCAGCAGAAGGGCTGGCAACAGGGCCGAGTACTGCTGGACTCTGCCCTCAACTAACAGAGGATGGATATCCTGTGAAGGTGGATGGGACTTCAGTCTCCACCTGTATACCCCAGGGATGCTGGGCAGTTGACCCAGATCCCCAACAGCATGACGGAGTGAGCCCAGATACCCTGTCTTCTCTCCAGCGGCAGAAAGGACTCCAGGGAGAAGGGCCAGTCCAGGCCTCTCCCCAGCGGCAGATATGTTCTCTGAGAGAGGCAGAGGTTGGCTGGGTGAGTAATGCTTTGTTTGGAACAATTTGTTTGGGGTACTGTGTGGGTACAGGCATTAGAGGACTGGAACTACTGACTAACTTCAGAGTCAACCCGTCTGGGGTCTCCTCCTGTGTTAGTCTCCTGCCGAAAGGGGAGAAATGTGACAGACCTAGCCGGGAGAGAGACTTTTGGAGGGGACTGAATGCTAGCCTCTTGCCGATCGATTGTGGGCCCTGGCATTTGGGGGAACGGTGCTCTTTGTGAGCTGTATGCCTGGGGACCCTTGAGGTGGTATTACTGTGGATTCGGGTCCTGGTCCCCCAGGACACACAGACTCTGGGAACCCTGGATTTGCCATATTAGAATAGTGACTGATTTATATCATTGAGACTCCTACTGTTAAATGCTAATGTCATCAATTCCAGCTACCTGTCTGTTGCCTGCTAAAATGTGTATTGTAAATAAGTCTCTAGTATGGGATCTAAGAGTCATTAGATCACCATTGTTGGTTGTGTTTAATTAAATCTGCTATTGTGATAATGTTGATTGGATTTTCTGAACTACAGTATGGCCAGTCTGGCCTAAAGGTCATGTCTGAGTCATCTAGGCTGTCTAAAGGGATTAGTTAATTAGCTTATGTTAATTAGGTTAATTAGGTTACAGCTGTATTGTTAGAGTAATATGAGCAGGAGGTCTGCACCTCCTCTTTTAGTGTATAAAAGAGCCTGTATATTGCAATAAAAGAGATTCCTGGTTGAACTTACATACAGCCTTCCTGGTGTTTGTTCTGAGCTATCACAACTGGGTTAGAACAGCACATAGCTGTAGTTCAAATCCCGGAGCATCAGATGACCGAACCATCAGATGTTGCGATCTGCAATCTGATTCTATAGCTGCAGAGGAGTGTCGGGAGAGTGGAACCGAGCGAGCAAGGGGCTCGATACAGAATCCATAATAAAAAAACACTGGCCTATTCTGCAGTCAGACAAAGTCCTAAATTCTGTATTACCGAAAAAAACTACTTTTATTTACAGAAAAGCCCCAACTCTCAGAAATAAGCTAGTACATTATGCCCTTGACCCTCTAGACCCTTTTGAAGCATACATAGACCTCCAAAATTCATAAGAAAACTAAATATCAAAAAATTCTTCCTAACGAAAGCTAATGATAGGGGACAAACAGAGAAGGACACTTCCTCTTTCAAACATTCAAAATTAAGAAATAATTCCACATTCACCCCAATATGCAACAAAACGAAAGCCTCACGGTCTTCAAAAAGATGGGTAAGAAAAATAAAACCAAACCAAAGAAAATAAAAACTAATATCTGGAATACCATCAAGGAAATTGAGAAAAAAGGATATAGTCATCCGGCCTGCTGACAAGGGCGGAGGCCTAGTCATATTAAATAAGAGGGATTATGAATTAGAAATGGAGAAATTATTGAAAACATCAAACACATATAAGAAATTAAAGGGCAACCCAACTTTTATTGACAGAAAAGCCCCAACTCTCAGAAATAAGCTAGTACAAAATGCCCTTGACCCTCCAAAACAGATTAAATTAGTAAAAAATTTAAAAGGATTTTACAAATGTGGAAAGTGCTTACCACGTAGGGTCAGCAAGAAAACAAATAAAAAAATAACAACATTTAGGTCCATATCCAATGGAAGGGAATATAACATCAAGGAACTAATAACCTGCAATAACACCCATGTCACCTATGTATTGGAGTGCCCGTCCCATAAACAATACGTTGGAAGAACAACTAGGCAGCTACATGTTAGAATCAGAGAGCATATTACCAACATAAAAAATGGATTTAACAAACACAGCGTCTCTAGGCACTTCAGAGACTATCACAACAAAGACCCAACTTGCATGGTTTATTATGGCATTGACAAAATAAAGGGACACTGGAGAGGGGACAACAAAAGAATTAAGATCTCGCAAAATGAGACTAAATGGATCTTTCGGTTAGATACCCTCCAACCAATAGGAATGAACATTGATGTGGACCAAAACTGTTTCCTTACAAATTTTTAGTATTAGGAGCATGCTAGGTAAACATTATGTAATAATAACAATTTATTTTTGAGACTAACAATAATCATTTTCAGACACAAATAATAATTATGGTGGGGGTTTTATAACTATATTACATCCAACCCATATAATAGTTTCCAGCATATGTTTAAAATGTTGGGAATAACAATTAACTTAAAGGAAAAACTTCCTGGGCCCTATAAATACATTATATCTAGCTGTTATTAAGGGGTCCACCAAATATATATTCCTAATTTGTGACCTATATTTTGGGTGGTATGTCTCCACTTTACATACTAATTTTAGCAGACCACAAGGTTAAATGTGGTTATCAAAATCTTTTCAGGGGTTATGAACATATTACATTCGATCCAATCAATGAAACGTAGCATAATCCATTTGACCCCATATAATAACTCTAGTAAACAATAAGGTTTAATATTTATTTATTTCAGGTACTTATATAGCGCCGTCAATTTATGCAGCGCTTTACATATACATTATACATTCACATCAGTCCCTACACCCTCAAGGAGCTTACAATCTAAGGTCCCTAACTCACATTCATACATACTAGGGCCAATTTAGACATGATCCAATTAACCTACCAGCACGTCTTTGGAGTGTGGGAGGAAACCGGAGTACCCGGAGGAAACCCACGCAGACACAGGGAGAACATGCAAACTCCAGGCAGGTAGTGTTGTGGTCGGGATTCGAACCAGCGACCCTTCTTACTGCTAGGCGAGAGTGCTACCCAGCAGTAAGAAGGGTCGCTGGTTCGCTGGTTCGCTGGTTTAATATAAATATTCATAAAATAACTCTAATAAGATCACTGGGTCGAATGTAAATGTTGTTATAATAATCTTTTTAGGGGTTTGTGAATATATTTCATTCGACCCAAGTGATCAAATGCAGTATAACTTATTAATGTTTACTACACATCTTTTGTTCAAACTTACACATACATTATGCTTTATATAAATGCTTGAATAAAAATGTTCACACAATAACTTTAGTAGATCACTAGGTTTAATTTAAATGTTGGTATAAAAAATCCCTTTTTAGGGGTTTATGAATATATTACATTCGACCCAAGTTATCGAATGCAGCATAACTTTTTAATGCTTACTACACGTCTTTTGTTTCAACTTACACATTCATTACGCTTCATCCCCATGACCTTCCCTTTTTTAATAGAATTTGATCAACTTATTTATATTTGGCCTTTAATATGTACCCGTAATACGAGGGTCACACATACATGTCCTTTATACATCAGGAGGGGACATCAAGGCAAAGAAATACATATCTGGGTAATGCCCGCCCAACATCCAAGGACATAACTCCAGTACGATTTTTTGCCTATTTTGAATCTAAGGACATAACTCCAGCGTGATTTTTTGCCTATTTTAGATTCAAAAGAAAAGTGCCTTATTATACCCAAAACAGACAATCTCTTTATCCTTCATTATTATTTTTTAGGGAAAACTTTCATATAACACCTCCTTCCTTCTCTGTAGAGAATCCTTACTGATCCATAATCTCCCAATCACAGTATTAATTCCTTATCAAAAGTAATTCAAATATTCGTACATTACATATACTTCAAATAATATCTTATTTGGAACATAATAAGATACATGGAAATACCCATTAATCAAGGTTCTGTTTTTAATATGATTTTAGTTATGTGTTTTTACATTTTATTATAAATCTGTTTTTACTATCTTCATTTCATACATTGTTGTGTATAACCGTTCACATAATAGATTCTGGTTATGACATGCGGTATTTCATCCAAAATCTGCCTTGCGCAAATAATTGTATCATCATATAATCAAAGCACAAAATGAGCGGTGTCAACAACCCAGATATGAGTGACAAGCCTGCGGAGTCACCAATTTGAATACAAGCCTAGTGGGAATAAACTTGTATAACCACAGCAGATAGGAAATCGGCATGGACTTCAGTCTGTAATAATCACAGGGAAAATAGCCACTGCCAAACTAAATGCGCAAGTGCAGCATGAATACCGCACACTATATAAGGATAGGAGATGTAGCAAGCGGCACTCTCCCGTAGATGTCCAGTGATGAAACGCGTAGGGCGTGGCCTGACCAACGTCTTGCGTCATCTCCTAACAGATCAAGCATAGGACTTTTTGACGGTTTAAATTCACATCATACATGCTTAACTTTTTTGCCAGGAACTGCTGCACAGTGGCACAGACTGTGACCGAGCAATACCCCTGCAGGGGTGACAGTATCCGGTGAGTGTTTGCACAGTAGGAGCACAATTAAAGGAACAGTCACTAATGAACATTGGAATAAGAAGATTGTATCGCACAATATTTTTTTATCAAGAGGGACAAGCTTTTAAGCACAGTATCATCTGTGCTTTCTAATTAGGACAACTTAAAACAATATTGTTTTGTTTGGATAACACTCGCTAATTTTGAGCACCAGTCACTTTATCATTGTTTGGACTTTTCCCATTCCTTTTCCCTTTTCCTATATATATATATATATATATATATATATATATATATATATATATATATATATCTGTCTGTATATATATATATATATATATAAAACTGTCTGTATATATATATATATATATATATATATATATATATATATATATATTAAATACACTGCAGCTAACTGAATAACCTGCCTGCCAGAAGTATATTAGAAAAAGTACACCAGCAACGGCTTGCAGTTAGATATAGCTAAACTGGATACAGTGGATATATATATATATATATATATAAATAATTAATTTAAATTAAATACACTGCAGCTAACTGAATAACCTGCCTGCCTGCTCAATCTAAATGACACTCTCTCTCCGCCCATGCCAACCATACACTACACGGGGCCGACGTGCAGGCAGCCTCATATAGTTTAGGGCGTGGACTTAGTCCCCCTGAGCCATGATTGGTAAAAGTCACCTTGCCTTTGGCCAATTATGGCTCTTTTAGCTTAGGGCGCTGGGATTGGCCAAAGCATGCAGGTCATGGTGCATGCTTTGGCCAATCATCATACAGCAATGCACTGCGCTCCCGCAATGCATTATGGGCCACTATGCGCCGCTCGAATTTGGTGCGAACGGCTCATAATCTTCGTTTTTCGACAAACGTGTGAACATGTTAGACCCAAACAGAAAGCTCATCCCTAGTGGTCACCATTATTTTCCAGCACTGCCTTAACCCTCTTGGGTATGGAGTTCACCAGAGCTTCACAGGTTGCCACTGGAGTCCTCTTCCACTACTCCATGACTTGTTCTCAACAACATTGTCCCTTACTTGTTTGGAGAGTTCCTTTGTCTTCATGGCAGTGTTTGGTTAGTGGTGCCTCTTGCTTAGGTGTTGCAGCCTCTGGGGCCTTTCAAATAGGTGTGTATATGTAATGACAGATCATGTGACACTTAGATTGCACACAGGTGGACATCATTTCACTAATTATGTGACTTCTGAAGGTAATTGGTTGCACCAGAGCTTTTTATGGGCTTCATAACAAAGGGGGTGAATACATACGCACATGCCAATTATGTTTTTTTTTATTTCTGAAAAATAGTTTTATGTATATATTTTTCTAATTTTGCTTCACCAACTTAGACTATTGTGTTCTGATCCATCACATATAATTCAGATAAAAAAAAACATTGAACTAAAGGCTGTAATGTAACAAAATAGGTAAAAAGCCAAGGGTAAAAAGCCATTCAATGTAAATACTTTTGCAAGGCGCTGTATATATCACACAATGAACAGGTTCAGGCAGATTACTAGTGATGGGCCGAACACCCCCCTGTTCAGTTTGCAGCAGAACATGTGAACAGGCAAAAAATTTATTTGAACACGCGAACACCGTTAAAGTCTATGGGACACGAACGTGAAAAATTAAAAGTGCTAATTTTAGGGGTTAATATGCAACTTATTGTCATAAAAAGTGTTTTGGGACCTGGGTCCTGCCCCAGGGGACATGTATCAATGCAAAAAAAAGTTTTTAAAATGGCCATTTTTTCAGGAGCAGTGATTTTAATAATGCTTAAAGTGAAACAATACAAGTGAAATATTCCTTTCAATTTTGTACCTGGGGGGTATCTATAGTATGCCTGTAAAGTGGCGCATGTTTCCCATGTTTACAACAGTCCGAGAGCAAAATAACATTTCTAAAGGTAAAAAAAGCCAGCCATTTAAAAGATGTACTAGCGGTAGCGCCAGCAGTTATAATGAATTGTCGGGTCTCTGCAATACTCATAAAAGTCATTGAACAAAACGCCCTGATGTTCCCCCACAGTGCATTACCAGGCCTTTTGGGTCTGGTATGAATATTAAGGGGAACCCCGAACCAAAATTAAAAAAAAAAATGTGTCGGGGTCCCCCAAATTCCATACCAGGCCCTTCAGGTCTGGTATGGATGTTAAGGGGAACCCGTGCCAAAATGTAAAAAAAAAATGGCGTGGGGGTCCCCCTCAAAATCCATACCAGACTCTTATCCGAGCACGCAACCTGGCAGGCCACAGGAAAAGAGGGGGGATGAGAGAGCCCCCCCTCCTGAACCATACAGGCCACATGCCCTCAACATGGGGAGGATGTCCCCATGCTGATGGGGACAAGGGCCTCATCCCCACAACCCCTGCTCTGTGGTTGTGGTGGTCCTGCGGGGGGCTTATTGGAATCTGGAAACCCCCTTTAACAAGGGGACCCCAAGATCCTGGCCCCCCCTGTGTGAAATGGTAATTTGGTACAAATGTACCCCTACCATTTCACAAAAAAAGTGTCAAAAATTTTAAAAAATACAAGAGACGGTTTTTGACAAATCCTTTATTAATGTCTTCTTCTTTCCCCACTTCTTCTTCCATCTACTTCTGGTCTTCATTCGGTTTTCTTCCTCCATCTTGTTCTTTCCCCGCTTCTTCCTCTTCTTCCTCCGATCCTCTGCTTCTTCCTTTGGTCTTCTCATCCACCTCTTCCTCCCCGCTTTCCCGATGTGATCCGCGTTCATGGGAGGTTCCCATGGTGTGACGCTTCTGTTCTTCTGACAGTTCTTATATAACTGAGGGCGGGGCCACCCAGTGACCCTGCCCCCCTCTGACATCACGGGGAAAACCATAGAGAAGTCCCCGTGAAGTCCCCATGTGTCAGAGGGGGGTGGGGTCATCGTATGGCCCCACCCTCATTTATATTAGAACTGTCAGAAGACCAGAAGCGTCACACAGCGGGAAACTTCCATGGATGTGGATCGTCCGAAGAATAAAGCGGGGAAGAAGAAGCCGGAGGAAGATGCAGATCAGAAGACCGAAGGAAGAAGCAGAGGATCGGAGGAAGAAGAGGAAGAAGTGGGGGAATGACTTTTGTGAGTATTGCAGAGACCCGACAATTCATTATAGCTGCCGGCGCTACCGCTAATACTTTAGTATGCCTGTAAAATGGCGCATGTTTCCCGTGTTTACAACAGTCCGAGAGCAAAATGATATTTCTAAAGGAAGAAAAAGTGATTTTAAAGTACTAGCGGTAGCGCCGGCAGCTATAATGAATCCCTGCCCGCAGACCCCCACAACCACCGGGCAAGGGTTGTGGGGATGAGGCCCTTGTCCCCATCAACATGGGGAGGGCATGTGGTCTGGTACCGTTCAGGAGGGGGGGCGCTCTCTCGTCCCCCCTCTTTTTCTGTGGCATGCCAGGTTGCGTGCTCGGATAAGGGTCTGGTGTGGATTTTTAGGGGGACCCCGACACCATTTTTAAAAAAAATTTGCAGCGGGGTTCCCCTTAATATCCATACCAGACTTGAAGGGCCTGGTATGGAATTTGGGGGGACCGCCACACATTTTTTTTAACCACTTCAATACAGGGCACTTACACACCTTTCTGCCCAGACCAATTTTCAGCTTTCAGTGCTGTCGCAGTTTGAATGACAATTGCGCGGTCATACAACACTGTACTCAAACTAAATTTTTATCATTTTGTTCCCACAAATAGCGCTTTCTTTTGGTGGTATTTGGTCACCTCTGCGGTTTTTATTTTTTGCTAAACAAATAAAAAAAGACTGAAAATTTTGAAAAAAATAAAAGTTTTGCTTTTGTTTCTGTTAAAAAATGTTGTAAATAAGTAAGTTTTCTCTTTAACTGATGGGCACTGATAAGGCAGCACTGACAGGCACTGATAAGGTGGCACCAATGAGGTGGCACCAATGAGCGGGCACTGACGGCACTGACGATGGGCGTTGATATGCGGCACTGATGGGCACTGGTAGGTGGCACTGATGGGTGGCACTGATATGCAGCACTGATGGACATTGATAAGCAACACTGATGGGCACTCATGGAGGGCACTGGGTGGCACTGGTGGGCACTGATGGGCACTGATAGGCGACACTGATGGGCACTGAAAGGCTGCAAAGATGGGTTCTTATGGGTGACACTGATAGGCGGCACTGATGGGCACTGATAGGTGGCACTGATGGGCACTTATGGGCACTGATAGGCTGCACTGCTGGGCACTGATGGGCACTGATACAGGGCACTGATGGGCACTGATACGCAGCACTGATAGGCATCCCTGGTGGCACTGGCAGTGGTAGGCATTGTGAGTGGGCACTGATTGGCAGCTGCCTGGGCATTGATTGGCAGCTGCCTGGGCACAGATTAGTATTTCCCTGGGGGTCTAGGGGGCATACCTGGTGGTCCAGTGTGGATGGCCATCCTGGTGGCCCTGTGCGGCTTCCCTGGTGGTCCTGGGCGGCTTCCCCGGTGGTCCTGGGTGGGATCCGAGGGGGGGCTGTGCTGGTTGTCCATCAGGAAAGCAGCTGATCAGCTCTCCTCTACTCGCATCTGATTGGACACGGCTGATCATGTGATAAAGAGTCTCCTTCAGACACTCTTTATCTAGATCGGAGTTGCGGTGTGTCATGACATACCGCAACAACGATCGCCACGATGCGCGCCCCCGGGGGCGCGCAGCAGCTTAATATCCTGAGGATGTCATATGACGCCCAGTCAGGCTATTGAAACCACTTTGCCGCCATCATTTTGCTATATGGCAGACAGGAAGTGGTTACATTTTGGTTCGGGTTCCCTTAATATTCATACCAGACCCAAACGGCCTGGTAATGCACTGTGGGGGAATCCCAGGCCATTTTTTTCAATGACTTTTATGAGTATTGCAGAGACCCGACAATTCATTATAGCTGCCGACACTACCGCTAGCACTTTTAAATGACTTTCTTTTCCTTTAGAAATGTCATTTTGCTCTCGGACTGTTGTAAATACGGGAAACATGCACCACTTTACAGGCATACCATTGTTTCACTTTAAGCATTATTAAAATCACTGCTCCCGAAAAAACAGCAGTTTTTAAAACTTTTTTTGCATTGATACATGTCCCCTGGGGCAGGACCCAGGTCCCCAAACACTTTTTATGACAATAGCTTCCCTACAGATTACATAAATGAGCATATTCATACTCTCCTAGCAGAATCCTGTCCACAGCCCATGCCACCAACATCTGGATAGGCAAAAAAGTGGAGATTCCAAGGAATACAACTTGTGTCATAGCTTTCAGATAAGATATTGTAGGTGGGGCATTCAAGTCCTGTCTTGTAGGCAGAGAGCGCAGTATGTCTTTAGGCTTTGAGTCTTCAGACCAGTGTTTCAGTGCCGAGTATCTGGAGTTTAAACACAAAAATACAGTAAAGAATTTCACTGATGTGAAATCAATTAAAAGGTACACTTGTATTCGTGAATACTAAGAACATGACAGGGAACATGAAAATGTCTTGAAGTGCCAAGAGGTGAGGGAAATACATTAATGCAAGAAAATGACAGCAATCATTACATAAACACGTATTGAGAGTTCAAAGGAATATACTAGTCGTAGAAAGTAGCATTAGGTATGTAATAGAAACAAGCTCCTGATCTAAGTATAAAGAGTTACAACAACTTAGGTAAATTTGTTATCTGGAATTTGCTATATTACAGCATTCCTGTATTTTTATTCTCTGAATGATAAGGGCTGATGTATAGCAGTACAGTATGTATGAAGAAGAAGAAGGGTAATATAAGGCTGAGGAGCCCAATGGGAGGATAAAAGGGAGATGGGCTGTAAGAGAAGATACTTGAGAATAGGGAGGTAGGTTAAAGACGTATGTTGTAAGCTTCAGAAGATAAAGGGGGAATGGGGCAATAGGAGGAGGATGGAGCAAGGACTGCTATTTGTGAGCATCGATAATCTAAGATATATTGGTCAGGTGTCACTTAGAAAGTGCAGGGGAGGTGATATCAGGTATATTGATTGGGGTTAGGGACATTTGACAGAAGAATGAGTGTAGAGGTTCTCCATCTCACAGGTATCAGGATCAGAAATGCTGTAGTTTTTGGCCGAGAAGTGCAGAGCTCTGAAGTTTAGCAACTCCACCTTTTAGACACGCCCTTTTTTAAAGCTTTTAAAATTACTTTCACTTAAATTTATTGCTATGACATGCGGATCTGACAAGCCCTCTATGTGATAGCATTTTTCTTGTCACTGGCTCTCTTTACTGAGACAGGAGTCTTTTAGATAATGCACTTTCTGACCACAGTGGCTGAGGAAAGTGACACCCTGAACCTGGAAGTGACAAATTCCTCACTTCCCAATTTTTACTATGTAGGGGAGATCAGCAAATGAGTGCTCTCTGGTAAGAAATAAAAAACGCAGAGGTGATCAGATACCACCAAAAGAAATCTCTATTTGTGGGGAAAAAAAGGACATAAATTTTGTTTTAGTACAAACGACCGCGCAATTGTCAGTTAAAGCGGCGCAGTGCCAGATCACAAAAAATGGCCTGGTCAGGAAGGGGGCAAATCCTTCCGGAGCTGAAGTGGATAAAAAAAAAAAAAAAACTGTGCACTACTTTTTAATTTTTTTATATTAATTTCTGCTTTAATCATTTCAAGTCCGGACACATTCAACCCCTTCCAGTCTAGGCCATTTTTCAGTTTTCACCACTGTCACGCTTTGACAATTACTCAGTCATGCAACACTGAACTCAATGAAATGTTTATCATTTTATTGAGACAAATAAAGCTTTCTTTTGGTGGTATTTAATCTCCACTGGGTTTTTTTTTATTGTGTACTATATAAATGAAAAAATACTGAAAATGTTAAACAAAAGCATGATTTTCTCAAAAAATGTATTCTGCTTTATTTATTTGGTAAAAAAACAACCCAAATCAGTGTGTTATATTTAGTCTGTATGAGGGTTATAGAGTCTACAAACCATGATATGTATATTATATATATTTTAAAATTGATCAGTCTTGTTTTACTGACTGCCTATCTAATTTTGTCACATACCTAGTCAGAGGCCGAAGGAATGAAAGGGCTCCCTTTGTGGCTGAGTGCAGAGCACCACTGAAGGTGGTGACAGTTGCGCCCAAAGAAGCACAGGTTGCCAGCTACATGATGGTCTGTGTTGATGGGACTCATTATGAAGGCAGGGCTGATGACACTTGGGATGAGCAGGTGGGCCTGAGCAGCAGGCTAGAGCAAAAGAGTAGTTAGGAGTCGGTGTCAGGAGATCAGTCAGGAACAGAAGCAAAAGCAAAGTCAGCAACAAGCTGGGGTCATACACTGGGAGCAAGCAGAAGCTGAGTCCGTGAGAGCAAGCCGTGATTAGAGCCAGGAAAGAAGCTGAAGACAGATCCAGGAAACAAGCCAAGTCAGTAACAGGTAATCCAAGAATATAAAACAAACAGGAACACAGGATAGAAGGAAGCAATTTCTGAACAAGAGCACAGTTTTTATAAAGGCCATTGAGCGCCCTTAAACTAACACACGCGTGTGCAACATGTGGGCCTGTGGGCACGAACGTTCATCAAACTTCCACACGCATTCCTGCGCATATTAGCGCGGTCATATTGAAGTCATATTGAAGATTGGCACATCTGCTAGATATACGCTTATTCAGGTTAGCCCCCTGACACATTTCTTGAGGCCCTAAAATTCTACGATAATACAAATACCCCAAAATGACCCCTTTCTGGAAAGTAGACAGACAGTCCGAGGCATTTAGTAAAAGGAATGGTGAGTTTTTTGAAGTTGTCATTTTTTGTCACAATTTTTGGAAAATGAAGAAATCAAAATTTATTTTTTTCTCACAAAGTTTATTCTCACCCACAGCATAGATATACTTATAATTACATCCAAAAAAACAATTCTGCTATGCCTCCTGTATAGCCTAGGTGCATAGGGGGGCCTACAACCTTGAGGCTTTCAAGGGGCATTTCCTGACTATCTATCACATTTTTGCAGCCCATGGCAGTTGGACAGTGGATGCGGCCAAAAAATTACCCCACTTTTGAAATGCATAGTGAGTCTTTTAAAAATCTGATTTTTGCTACAAGTTTTTGGATAATGCAGGAAAAACGGAAAATGTATTATCAAAACTTATGCCGCATACACACGAGAGGATTTTCTGGCAGACTTGGTCCGATGGACCGGACTCCATCGGACAATTCGATCGTGTGTGGGCTCCAGCGGACTTTTTCTTCCCAAAAGTCAGACGGACCTAGAAATAAAACATGTTTCAAATCTTTCCCACGGACTCAAATCCGGCTGAAAAATCCGCTTGTCTGTATGCTAGTCCGACGGACTAAAACCGACTCTAGGGCAGCTATTGGGTACTGGCTATCAACTTCCTTATTTTAGTCCGGTCGTACGTCATCACGTGCAAATCCATTGGTCTTTGGTGTGATCGTGTGTGTCCAAGTCTGTTCGTTTGAAAGTCCGGCGGACGTACGCTGCAAAGTCCGTCGGAAAGACTGTCGGACCTAGTCCATCGAAAAGTCCACTCGTGTGTACGCGGCATTACCGTAATTTTCCTTTCCTGATGGACTCCATGGCAGACTATGTGTGGGTTAACCCCACCTCCTCTCCAATGCTATAGGACCCCACTCCCATAAACTTGAGCTCATCACTAGAGACTGCATTCCGTAACTAGCCAACTCTTTGACCAATGGGGTGAAACTTTATTTGCCATGAAGTCCATCAGGAAAGGAAAATTACGGTGAGTTTTGATAATAAATTTTCCGTTTTCCTGACAAACTCCATGGCAGACTTCTTGTGGGAAACAACTAGCCAATCCACACGAGTGGGTATACAGGTCAAAAAGAAATTTAATTTAGCCCATCAACTGACAGGACTCTTAAACCAAAGTTCACAGAAGATAGAGACGCAGGCTCTATGCAATAATGTGACATAAAGGTATTAATGGAGGCCCATGAGGCCGCTTTACAGATGACGTCTGGAGCCACATGCCAGGCTGCTGCCCACAACGCCGCCATACCCCTGGTGGAATGTGCCATCACCACCTCTGGTGGAGCCAAGCCCTTGGCCCTATAAGCTTGCTGGATGGACTGGAAAATCCAAGCTGCAATGGTTCTGGACGAAGCTCGCTTCTCTCTGTTACTGCCTGAGTGCAAGATAAACAGGTAGTCGGAGCGTCTAAAGGAGGAAGTAACTTGCAAGTATTCCTTCAGTATTTTGCATACATCCAGAGGATGAACTTCAGAGGACCCCGGGGTCCTGAATGTAGGTAGGACAATTTCTTGGTTCTCATGGAACACTGAAGTAACTTTCGGGTTTGAGCCGAGCATAGGGATGAGGACCACCCGGTCTGGAAAGAAAGACAGGAAAGGTTCTTCATGACCCAAGGACCCGATCTCCAAAACCCTTTTGGCCAAAGTGATGGCAACTAGGAAGGCAACTTTTGCAGAAGGATCTTTGATAGAAAGCGGAGTGGATCCTGTGATACTGAGACCAGACAGTGAGCCGAGAACAAGGGAAAGATCCCATTTGGGACGCAGTCTCTAGTGGTGAGCTCAAATTTATGGGAGTGGGGTCCTATAGCATCGGAGAGGAGGTGGGGTTAACCCACAAGTAGTCTGCCATGGAGTCTGCCAGGAAAAATTTTCTTTTTTCTTTTTTTTTTTACATAAAGTTGTCATTTAATAAGATATTTCTAACACACATCATAGGAATACTAATAATTACACCCCAAAACACATTCTGCTTTTTCTTCCAAGTAAGACGATACCACATGTGTGAGGCTTATTCACAGCCTAGCCACACAGAGGGGCCCAAAATCCAAGGAGCACCTTCAGGCTTTCTGTGGGGCATAAATTACACATCTAATTTCCTACCCATAACATTTTTGGATGCCCCAGAGCATTAGAACAGTGGAAATACCCACAAAATATTTTAGAAAGCAAATACTCCAAGGTATTTTCTGAAAGGTATAGTGAGTCTTTTGAAAATGTAATTTTTGCCACAAGCCTTTGGAAAATGCAGGAAAGAAAATAAAAATGTATTTTTTGCATACAGTTGTCAATTAATAAGATATTTCTAACACACATCATATGCATACTTAGAATTACACCCCTAAATATATTCTGCTATTTCATAAAAGTATGGCGATACCACGTGTGTGAGACTTTTTCACAGCCTAGCCATACAGAAGGGCCCAAATCCAAGGAGCATGTTCAGGTTTTCTAGGGCATAAATTATGCATCTCATTTCTAACTCCCTCTCTCACGTTTTGGAGGCCTTGGAACACAAGGACAGTAGAAACACCCACAAAATTACCACATTTTGAATGCAAATACTCCAAGGTATCTTCTGAATGGCACAGTTATTTTTTTTGAAAATTACATTTTTGACACAAGTCTTTTGAAAATGCAGGAAAGAAAATCAAAATATATATAAAAGTTGTCAATTAATAGGATATTTCTAACATACATCATAGGCATACTTATGCCACGTACACACGATCGCACATTCCAACAACAAAATCCAAGTTTTTTTTCCAACGAATGTTGGCTCAAACTTGTCTTGCATACACACAGTCACACAAATCTTGTCGGAAATTCCGAACGTCAAGAACGGGGTGACATACAACACGTACGATGAGCCGAGAAAAATGAAGTTCAATAGCCAGTGTGGCTCTTCTGCTTGATTCCAAGCATGCGTGGAATTTTGCTTGTCAGAACTGTGTACACAGGATCAGAATTTCCGACAACGGATTTTGTTGTTGGAAAATTTGAGATCCTGATCTCAAATTTTGTTTGTCGGAAATTCCGATGGAAAATGTCCGATGGAGTCTACACACGGTCGGAATTTCCAAAAACAAGCACCCATCGAACATTTGTTGTCGGAAAATCCAATCGTGTGTACACGGCATTAGAATTACACCTCTAAACATATACTGCTACTTCTTCTGAGTATGGCGATACCACATGTGAGAGACTTTTCCACAGCCATACAGAGCGGCCAAAATCCAAGGAGCATGTTCAGGCTTTCTAGGGGAAAAAAATTATGCATCTAATTTCCCACTACCTATCCGATTTTGGAGACCTTGGAACACCAGGACAGTAGAAACACTCACAAAATGGGCACTTTTTGGAAAGCAAACACCCAATGGCATTTTCTAAGAGCCATTGTGAGTCTTTTGAAGACTTAATTTTTCCGCCACAAGTGTTTGGAAAAATTAGTATGTAACTATGTATGTGACTGGCCAGGAAGTACAGGAGGTTAAAGAAAGGAAGAATAAAAGAGTTCCTGTGGTTCCAGGAGTGCAGTTGTCCACACTGGATGCCTTTTGCCCTGTACACACGATAGGATTTTCTTATGGAAAATGTGTGATAGGACCTTGTTGTCGGAAATTCCGACTGTGTGTGTGCTCCATCACACATTTTCCATAGGAATTTCCGTCACACACAAAGTTTGAGAGCTTGCAATAAAATTTTCTGACAACAAAATCCGTTGTCGGAAATTCCGATCGTGTGTACACAAATCCGACGCACAAAGTGCCACGCATGCTCAGAATAAAGTAAGAGACGAAAGCTATTGGCTACTGCCCCGTTTATATTCCCGACGTACGTGTTTTACGTCACTACGTTCAGAACGATCGGATTTTCTGACAACTTTGTGTGACCGTGTGTATGCAAGACAAGTTTGAGCCAACATCTGTAGGAAAAAATACATGGATTTTGTTGTCGGAATGCGCGATCAATGTCCGACCGTGTGTACAGGGTATGAGTCTGGTGTCTTGCAGTAACAGAAAGGAGGTGGGGTGAGCGTTTGTCTCCCCTTCCTGAACTAAACATGGCCACATGCGCTCAGCAGGGGGGGGGGACCTTGCCAGAGGAGACTCTCTAGCAAAGCACCTTGTTACCATGTTGAGGAGGACAAGGGCCTGTTCCCAACCCTTCATTCTTCACAACCCTGGCACTGTGGTTTTAGGGGTCTGTTGGCAGAGGGTTTATCAGAATCTTGAAGCCTCCTTCGAAAATAAAGGAGCCTACAGATACCAGCCACCTCATGTGAATCCCATGATGTACATCCATCATCAATCACATTGTCCACGATGCAGGTCCACATCATTTGGCATGAAGTAACTTTATGGTTTCTTAACAACTAGGAGGAAGATATAACATTTAGGGGTGGTAAAAATATTAGTATCATATACTATAGCTTTTTCAAGTGTACACATAACTACATCAGTAAACTCTAAAGGGTATGTTCATAAATCACTAAATGTGATATTCACCAAACATTCACTGCAGGTGAAGTGGTGCATGTACTTTAAATTGCAATGATTCATTCACCTGCAGTGGATGTTTGGATGATGTCATATTCACTGCTTTGGATATATGTCCCTATATTTTTTGTGTATTATTCAACATTTGTTTTTCCTGTCGTGTTTATCCCCAAAGTCTCTGATATGGGAAATTAGCAAATATGCAAAACAGTGGCATTGGGTTTTACAGTCATGCTTTTGCAAAGTGATGGTATCCACTCAAGTAGGTCATGTTGATTGACAAGCAAGTTTAAATGTAAAGAATAAGGATGAGCTGAACACACCCTGGTTCGGTTCGCACCAGAACTTGCGAACAGGCAAAAAATTTGGACAAATACATGTACACCATTAAAGTCTATGGGACACGAACATGAAAAATCAAAAGTGCTCATTTTAAAGGCTTGTATGCAAGTTATTGTCATAAAAAGTGTTTGGGGACAGGGGTCCTGCCCCAGGGGACATATATCAATGAAAAAGAAAAGTGCCTCCCCTCTGACGCCACGTGACATTAGAGGAAGGCGGGGTCACCCGTTTACATCACCAAGTAGCCCACCCTCAGCTATATAACAGCTGTCATCGAGAAGAAGCATCACTCAGCGTTAGCTCACCCTCAGCTATATAACAGCTGTCATCGAGAAGAAGCATCAGCTCATTGGGCAGCGTGAGATGGATCTACGTCGTGGGACATTTTCATTTTTTATTTTTTAATAAAGGCTTAAACTTGTCCCAAAGTGTCTCTTGTCTTTTTTACTATTTTTGACACTTTTTTTGTGAAACGGTAGGGGTACAATATACCTGTTAGCAATTCACATGAGGGGAGGCCAGGATCTGGGGGTCCTCTTGTTAAAGGGGGCTTCTAGATTCCAATGAGCCCCCTGCCCGCAGACCCCCATAACCACCGGGCAAGGGTTGTGGGAATGAGGCCCTTGTCCCCATCAACATGGGGACAAAGTGTT
The DNA here is from genome assembly GCF_042186555.1 of Aquarana catesbeiana. NCBI lineage: Eukaryota > Metazoa > Chordata > Amphibia > Anura > Ranidae > Aquarana > Aquarana catesbeiana. The sequence continues at coordinate 131,189,845 of NC_133334.1, read as the reverse complement.
TTGGGGGCTACTCCAAAGCACCCTCCCCATGTTGAGGGCATGTGGCCTGGTACAGTTCAGGAGGGGGGGGCGCTCTCTCATTCCCCCTCTTTTCCTGCAGCCTGCCAGGTTGTGTGCTCAGATAGGGATCTGCTATGGATTTTGGGGGGACCCCTACACCTTTTTTTTTATTTTGGCGTGGGGTTCCCCTTAAAATCCATAGCAGACCTGAAGGGCCTGGTATGGATTTTGGGGGGAGCCCCACGCAATTTTTTTTTAAATTTGTGGTTCGGGGTTCCCCTTAATATTCATAACAGACCCAAAGGGCCTGGTAATGGACTGGGGGGGGACCCATGTTGTTTCTTTCAATGAGTTCAATCTATATTGCTGAGACCCGGCAATTCATTATAGCCGCAATCAGTTTTAATGACTTTTTTTCCTTTATAAATGTAATTTTGCTGTGGTACTGTTCTAAACACAGGAAAACTGTTCCACTTTACAGGCATACTATAGACACCCCCCAGGCATGATATTTAAAGGGTTATTTCATTTTTATTGCTTCACTTCAAGCATTATTAAAATCACTGCTCCTGAAAAAACGGCCGTTTTTAAAACTTTATTTTGCATTGATACATGTCCCCTGGGGCAGGACCCGGGTCCTCAAACACTTTTTATGACAATAACTTGCATATAAGTCTTTAAAATGAGCACTTTTGTTTTTTTATGTTAGTGTCCCATAGACTTCAACGGGGTTCCACGGCTTTGCCGTGAATACCGCATAATGTTCATTGTTCGCCGAATGTCTGAACAACCAAAGTTCGGCCCGAACTTATGCTCGGACCAAATCGTTCTCCCATCCCTAGTAAAGAAGCCTGAAAGCCCAGTCTGTCACAGCCTATAGCTGGAAACAGTTATATCCTGTGAAACACAGAGAATAGTAGGTAGAGCAGAGTCCTGCTCAGAGTCCTGCTCTTCTGCCAGAGCTAGAATGCCAGATCATCTGTGGGATCTGCAAATGTTGCAAATCTTCAGGTAGAAAGAGAGGCAACTGCCTAGTTTTCCCACCCCAAACACCAGCCCTGGCTAGAAAGTAACAAGCCACAGTTAAGCAGTCACATAGTTGACAATATTTGAAAATCATTTGTGGGAACACCTTGAATACATTTAGAAAAATGCGGCACACAGCACACCTCCAGCCAAGAGTGTGTGGGTATGGCCAAAAAGTGGGTGTGGTCAATATTTCTGTATTACTTCAAGGTGTTTCGCTTGTAGTGTGGCACCTTTCCCTCTTTTGCTTTGGTATATTTTAGCCAAAATTGGGCCTAGGGGTACTTTGAAGAGAAAAAATGAGTATAGTAAGCTCCATTATTACAACATAACTCACATAATCCCTGCTAAATATAAAAGATTATAATTAATAAGTTAATGAGTTAATTAATAAAAATTAAGATGAGATGAAAATAATATACGGGCTGGGCTCTCGGATCAGAGGGACAGAGGGAAAGAAACAAAGTTACAGAGATAATAAAGATAAATAAAGAAGCTGCGCTAAAAAAGATAAAAATAATTCCAAAAAATATGAATATCCAATGAAAGCACTTAGAATCTTGTAATCACCATAGTGTACACACACAAACAAGGTAAAGTGCCCGACCACCGTAGCTGTAGATTAAGCTTACCAGACAGCAAGCTTTAAAGGCAGATGGCTTTTAGCCCAGCCCAGGCCTCTAAGCTTGCAGATGATCACAATAGGAATGATGACTCGGATGATGGAAATCACTCACTTATTCCGACTACGGTATCCATTCTCTCAGTATATAGCCCAGAAGAGAAAAGAACTGTCCATAGTGTAACACATTCAAAATAGCTTTAATAAAATATAGTATTGCACTTACAGTTAAGAAATAGTAATATCGCATGTATAAAAAAGCCAGCCGGCATAAGCCCGTCCTCCTCATCCAATCGCGTGGTAGCGTCACCACATGCCTCATCCATTCAAGGACACATTTTTCAGCGCGTTTTTTTCTTTTATATTTTTCAGCGCGTTTTTTTCTTTTATATGCAGAGATAATAAACTCAGGAGCACAGCCAACATTAGAGCAAGTGCTGAGAGGGAGGGGGACCATACAGGGAGGGGGATTAGTGGGGGATGACTGTCAGTTTCTTAGCAGATAAAAGCTGGCAGCAGGGAGAGAGGCAGAGACCAGCTTTCAGCTGCTGGAAGAAGAGAGAGACAATTGTTGTCCATCACTAATCCCCCTCCCTGTGCGGGCCCCCCTGTGTGCTTAGGCCCCCTACAAGAGGACCGGTGGTCCCCCCTATTAGCGCCCGGGTGACTGCAATAACACCCGACACTGGTGTCAGTGGTGCAATAATAACCCCCAGCACTGGTATCAGAGGGTGCAATAATAACCCTCAGCACTGGTTTCAGAGGGTGCAATAATAACCCCCAGAATTTCTGTCAAGGACTGCAAAAATAACTAGTAAAATTGGAGTCAGTGGATGCAATAATAACCAATAACATTTTTTCATCACTTGCTTCTGCCCTGCTCTTCTACAGTCCCCCTCTGCACCATCATCCACAGCCTGCTTCAGTACCCCTCATCCACCACTTGCCTCTTCACAGATTGTCCACTGTATGCACCCCTTCTCAACAGCTCAGCCTCCCACTATTCACAGCTTGCCTCTGTATGCCTCATTCATGGTTTGCTTTAGAATTTCACATCCATCAGCTGCCTCTGCATAAATCATCTACCAGCTGCCTCTGCATAAATCATCCACCACTCACCTCAGCACCCTTCCTCCACTGCTCATTCCTTGTTCACAGCTCCTCTCATCCTCCACTGGGGGCTGCACCCATCATCCACAGCTTGCCTCTGCATTACTTGTTCATAGCTCACCTTTGCAGCCCCTCATCTACAGCTCAATCTTACACACACACACATCACAGTTTGTCTCTGCACCCCTTTACCACAGCTCACTTGCACACTTCATCTACAGCTTACTTACACCACTTGCACCCCTCATGCACAGCTTACCTGCATCCCTCATCCACAACTCACCTGCACCTCTGCACCCTTGGTCCACAGCTTACTTGTACCCCTTTTCCACAGCTCACCTATACCCTCAATTCTGTGTCCACAATTTACCTGCACCCCTGTCCACAGCTCACCCACAGCCCTGAACCCCTTGTCCACAACTCATCTGTACCCTAAACCCCTTGTCCACAGCTCACCTGAATCCCTTGCTCAAATTTTACCTTTCCCCAGCTCACCTGCACCCCTTGTATACATCACCATTCACCCTTTCTCCCAGGTCACTTTCAGCATCTTTCATGGTTGCACCTGTGTCTACACTCAGTTGAATGGGAAAGCTATCCCAGCATATGGTCTTTTCTTTCTTTGTTCTCTGGCCTTGTATGTTCACACTCGTGATGCTGGAAACCATACAAAAAATAATAAGCAGCTTTTTCAGCAGTCAGGGCATTAGTCAAGAGGTGTGGGGGATTTAACTTAGGTACCAGGTACTAGCAATGTCATTTCCAGCAGAGTTGTGGTATTACTGACTTTTCTGTCCATGTGGAAACTGTCTGCAGCTTGTGGTCAGTGTGCATTAGAGTTTGGATGACATCCTTCCAACAAAATGGGTTTATCCACAATGGTGCTTTTCAGGTTGATGCTGTGATCTAATGACATGGCCTGGGAAATCAGTGAGAAAGAGGGCCAAGATGAAGGACTGTTCTGGCAAAACCAGGGCAAATGGCATCATGTAATATTTATTAGCAGCGAAGGTGAGAACATTGTCATTCTAATTTGCCTCCTGTATAGAGGACACAAGCCCCTTTCCTCTAAGCTATCTTAGAAGATCAACATTTTTGTTTTGAATAGAGGAGGGAAGGGTTATAGCCTCTATCAGATTTGTACTGGAGTCTGTTTCCCTGTTGGGGAGATTTCCTATCGCTTACTGTCAAGGCAAGAAGTGATGGCAAATCTAATTTCTTATACAGTCACTAAAGGGACAGGAAGTGCATGGAAACTAGCCAAATGGAGACACCGACAAAAATAAATAAAAGCCCTAGAAATACAAATAAGAAAGCCAGAGCAAAACCAAATAAATATACCTTTAATTGTTGGTAAAAAAAAGTCAGATAAAAACTTTCAACGTGTTTCGGGGCAATACTACTCCACCTTCATCAAGGCAACAATAAAAAAATAAAAAATAGTCATAATTATGAAAAAATATGTCTAGATATGCATATCAGTATATACCGCAAAATCTACAACATCACATAACAACAACAAGCTTGTCACATGACCTTTAGTTGTCTCAATTAAAACAAGATACAAGTGCTATACATAGTATAACATACAAAGTGGACATATATTGTAAACATACAGCATATTAAATTGCTTCAAAAAGAAAATGTGCAAAGAAGTAAAATTCAGGCTGCTCTTTTAATACCTATTATAATAGCCAATGATTTCTGTTTCAGCAGCCTTATATTCGAGAGAACTGAAATGAATGTGCCAAGTTTGTTGTTATATGTTCTAAAATTTGGGGTATTTACTCATATGCATATCTAGACATAATTTTTCATCATTATGACAGTTTTTTGCCTATTATTGTAGCTCTAATGAAGGGGAACGATCTTGCCCCCAAAACACATGTGCTGTCTTTATATGACTTTTTTACCAATGATTAAAATTACCTTGAACTCTTTTATCTGGTTTTGGTCTAGAGCTCCTTTTTGCATTTCTATGCTTGGGCTGCCATTGGATGTGCTTCAGGGCACGCCTTGCTGTGTGGGAATATAGAAAATCATAAAATGCAGCACTACTAATATCCTAAAATGAATGGTGGCAGCCTACTCCAAGTGCTTCAATTATGTATACCTGTGTATCTATATATTCAATAACTCAAAAAGCAAAACAGAAAATATATATATATATGGTAGCATGGCGAGGCCTACTAATGGCACAGGTGTATGCTGTTCTTTTAGTAGTATCAGGATTAGAGGTCAGTGCCCCACTCTCCTAAGGGGGTCAGAGATTGTAAGGGAGACAAAAGGTACATACCTGCACTTTGCTGTCCAGGACGGGACAGGCTAAGAAGCCAAGAGACAGGGTGTCACCCAGGGGTCAGAGGTGCCCCAATCCAGAGGCCCGAGTCAGAGTCTATGAGAGACAGAATAGCTGGGAGCTGTAAAGGAAAGATGCAGAGCTGAAAGAGGTACAGTGTTTGTGTACTAGCACTGGGGATGGGTGCTAGATGGTCTGGAGGACCAAGGCATGTGGCCTGCGCTAGAGAGAGCCAGAAGGCTTGAATATTGTTCTTTGTCATTTTGATAGTGAGAACCTCCTGCATGGGAAGCTATACATTTGTGAACATTTTCTGTCTTTAAATAAAAGTGGGCAGGAACAGCCCTGAAATGTACTTCTGGTGTGTATTAAATTCACTGTGTTGCACTACCAATGAGCTACAAAACCCTCAACTGGTCACAAATGGTGGAAGTCTGATGTGGGAAAAAGATGGCAGAGTTCCAGATCCTCACGCACCAAGAACAGTGAGTAGCCAAAGACTGTTTGTTCTGCAGAGGGCAGCAACTGGTGTGATTGCAATGAAATCCACATGGAGATGTGTATTGTTCTGAAAGCCTTAAAGAGGCCCCAAAGCACCCTCCCCATGTTGAGGGCATGTGGCCTGGTACGGTTCAGGAGGGGGGAGACGCTCACTTATCCCCCCCATTCTGACCTGCCAGGTTGCATGCTCGGATAAGGGTCTGGTATGGATTTTGGGGGGGACCCCCACACCATTTTTTTTTACATTTTGGCGTGGTGTTCCCCTTAATATCCATATCCGATCCGAAGGCCCTAGTATTGCTGGGAGCCGACAATACAATACAGCTGCTAGCAATTTTAAATAATATTTTTTCCCTTAGAAATTTAATTTTCTGTGGTACTGTAATAAACATCGGAAAGATGCAATATTTTACAGGCAGACTAAGGGGACCCCTCAGGCATGATATTTAAAGGAATATTTAATTTTTATTGTTTCACTTTAAGCATCATTAAATTTACTGCTTCTGAAAAAAACGGTTATTTTTGAAACTTTTTTTTGCATTGATACATGTCCCCTAGGGCAGTACCCGGGTCCCCATAAACTTTTTATCACAATAACTGGTATATAAGCCTTTAAAATTAGCACTTTTGATTTTTTTATGTTTGTGTCCCATAGACTTTAAGCACTTCAATACAGGGCACTTAGACACCTTCCTGCCCAGACCAATGTTCAGCTTTCAGTGCTGTCGCAGTTTGAATGACAATTGCGTGGTCATACAACACTGTACTTAAACAAAATTTTTATCATTTTGTTCGCACAAATAGAGCTTTTTTTTGGTGGTATTTGATCACTTCTGCGGTTTTTATTTTTTGCTAAACAAATAAAAAAAGACCGAAAATTTTGAAAAAAATAAAAGTTTTGCTTTTGTTTCTTAAAAAATTTTTTGTAAATAAGTAAGTTTTCTCTTTCACTGACGGGCATTGACGATGGGCACTGATATGCAGCACTGATGGGCACTGGTAGGCGGCACTAATGGGTGGCACTGACATGCAGCACTGATGGGCATTGATAGGAGGCACTGATGGGCACTCATGGGTGGCACTGGTGGGCACTGATGGGCACTGATAGGCGACACTGATGGGCACTGAAAGGCTGCAAAGATGGGTTCTTATGGGTGGCACTGATAGGTGGCACTGCTGGGCACTGATGGGCACTGATAGGCGGCACTGCTGGGCACTGATAGGTGGCACTGCTGGGCACTGATAGGCGGCACTGATGGGCATTGATCTGTGGCACTGATGGGCACTAATATGCAGCACTGATAGGCATCCCTGGTGGCACTGGCAGTGGTAGGCATTGGAGTGGGCACTGATTGGCAGCTGCCTGGGCATTGATTGGCAGCTGCTTGGGCACAGATTGGTATTTCCCTGGGGGTCTAGGGGGGCATACCTGGTGGTCTAGTGTGGATGGCCATCCTGGTGATCCTGGGTGGCATGATGGTGGTCCTGGGTGGGATCCGAGGGGGGGCTGTGCTGATAAACAATCAGCACAGACCCCCCCATCAGGAGAGCAGACGATCGGCTCCCCTCTACTTGCTTCTGTCAGACGCGAGTGAGGAAAAGCCGATCACCGGCTCTTCCTACTTACATCGTGATCAGCCCTGATTGGACACGGCTGATCACGTGGTAAAGTCTCCGTCAGAGACTCTTTACCTAGATCAGAGTTGCGGTGTGTCAGACTGACACACCGCAACAACGATCGCCGTGGTGCGCCCCCCCGGGGGCGCGCAGCGGCTTAATATCCTGAGAACATCATATGATGCCCAGTCAGGATATTGAAACCACTTTGCCGCCGTCATTCTGCTATATGGCGGGCAGCAAGTGGTTAACGGTGTTCACAAGTTCGCACAAATTTTTTGCCTGTTCGCATGTTCTGGTGAAAACCGAATCAGGGGGATGTTTGGCTCATCCCTAATCTGTAACAATTTCATCATTTAATCAATTTATTTAGTGTGCTTGGGGAGGCAGTGTCTAGATATTGGACACTGGCCTCTTAAAGAGCTAAAAGATCAAATCCATCTCTCCTGGCTAAACTGACATCACTTCTGGTGAGATGATGACGTTATTGGCTCCACCACCAATGATAGCATCACATCACATAATCCAATGACATCATCACGGCAACAGAAGTGATGTCAGCATAGCCAGGATAAATTAAACCAGTCTTTTAGCTTCTTAAGAGACCAGTGTCCAGTATTTATACCTTTGATTGCATAGCACAGGTTATATGCAGTTTTTCATGTGAGTGCATAAGGCTTTAGTTTTTTAATAAATACATTGAGTTTTTACAATCTATATGATGATGGTTTCATTTTTATTACTTTGAGCACTGATTCATCATTTATTGAAAGTGGTGGAACAAGGAAGAAAGGTGGCCATTACTTATCCATAATTTAAAGGTACACACCAGGAGGAGACACGACCATTGTTATACTGTACCTGATCCCCATTAAAAGGGATAATAAAAGGCTTCTGACCTATTCATAAATAGTTCAATAAATGAAGGTGAGCTGCTAGTACATATGGTGGAGGAGTCACATGGTGTGTCACAAATCACAGATTCACTATTGTATATGTTTCCATATTTCTATGTGAGTACATAATAAAATGGTGTCTTTATTTATGGATTTATTTATAATTTGCTTGATGATGGTTTTACTCTTTCTTGGTTTTATTTCCCTGAGTACATCTCTCAGTGGAAGTGATTGATTGAGAAAGAGGCATTCATATATATAATTACCTGACACTATAAGGTGTATACCAAGAGGAGCATCGTCCACCATAGTTGATTCCAAAATTAAAGGGGAAATAGCGTGTTTGACCTACAGTGGATATAAAAAAGTCTACACACCCTGGGTAAAATATCAGGTTTCTGTGATGTAAAAAAAATTATACAAAGATCAATCATTTCAGAACTTTTTTTTACCTTTAACGTGACCTATAAACTGTAGAACTCAATTGAACAACAAACTGAAATGTTTTAGGTGGAGGGAAGTAAAAAAAAAATAATAAAATAATATGGTTGCATAACTGTACACCCTTAACCTAATACTTTGTTGAAGCACCTTTTGATGTTATTAAAGCACTCAGTCTTTTTGGGTACGAGTCTATCAGCATGGCACATCTTGACTTGACATTATTTGCCCACTGCAAAAACTCCAAATCCGTCAGTGTGCGAGGGCATCTTCTGTGCACAGCCCTCTTCAGATCACCCTACAGATTTTCAATCGGCTTCGGGTCCGAGCTCTGGCTGGGCCATTCCAAAACTTTAATCTTCTTCTGGTGAAGCCATTCCTTTGTTGATTTTGATGTATGCTTTAGGTCATTGTCATGCTGAAAGATGAAGTTCCTCTTCGTGTTCAGCTTTCTAGCAGAAGCCTGAAGGTTTTGTGCCAATATTGACTGGTATTTAGAACTGTTCATAATTCCCTCTACCTTGACTAAGGCCCCAGTTCCAGCTGAAGAAAAACAGCCCTGAAGCATGATGCTGCCACCACCATGCTTCACTGTGGGTATGGTGTTCTTTTGGTCATGCGCAGTGTTGTTTTTGTGCCAAACATATCTTTTGAAATTATGGCCAACAGGTTCAACCTTGGTTTCCTCAGACCATAACACATTTTCCCACATGCTTTTGGGAGATTTCAGATATGTTTTTGCAAAGTTTAGCTGGGCTTGGATGTTTTTCTTCATAAGAAAAGGCTTCCATCTCGCCACTCTACCCCATAGCCCTGTCATATGAAGAATACAGGAGATTGTTGTCACCACACAGCCAGTACTTGCCCGATATTTCTGCAGTTCCTTTAATGTTGCTGTAGGCCTCTTGGCAGCCTCCCTGACCAGTTTTATTCTCAACTTTTCATCAATTTTAGAGGGACATCCAGTTCTTGGCAATTTCACTGTTGTGCCATATTTTCTCCACTTGAGGATGACTGTCTTCACTGTGTTCCATGGTATATGTAATGCCTTGGAAATCCTTTTGTACTCTTCTCTTGACTGATACCTTTTAACAATGAGATCCCTCTGATGCTTTGGAAGCTCTCTGCGGATCATGGCTTTTGCTGTAGGATGCGACTAAGAAAATGTCACGAAAGACCTACTAGAACAGCTGAACTTTATTTGGAGGTAATCAGAGGCACTTTAAACATTAGACGACCAGCCACCGCAGTTCTACTGCGGTAGGTTGGCTCACCTGGGCAAATCGCTGTAGGTATACGTCGGTCACTTTAAGATCAATAGGGGGCGCGCACGCCCGTGGCGCGACGCGGAGCCGATGCTCGTATCCGGCAGCCGCGATGTTTGCCGGGAACCAGTGATCGCTCCTGAGAGACAAAGAACGGAGGTCTGTCAGTGTAAACAGACAGATCTCCGTTCTGTCAGTGTTGAGGAGAGCAATCTGTTGTTCATACTCCACAGTTAGAATCACTCCCTCGGACACACATTTAACCCCTTGATCGCCCCCTAGTGTTAACCCCTTCCCTGCCAGTGACATTTATACAGTAATCAGTGGCTATTTTGAGCTCTGATTGCTGTATAAATGTCAATGGTCACAAAAAAGTGTCAAAAGTGTCTGTCCACCGCAATGTCGCAGTCCCAATAAAAATCACAGATTGCCGCCATTACTAGTAAGAAAAAAATTGCACAAACCAATCAATATATGCTTATTGCGATTTTTTTACCAAATAAATGTAGAAGAATACATATCGGCCTAAACTGAGGAAGAAATTATTTTTTTTATTTTTTGGGGGGGATATTTATTATAAACAAAAAGTAAAAAATATTGCTTTTTATTCAAAATTGTTGCTCGTTTTTTGTTTATAGCGCAAAAAACAAAAACGGGGGAAAAAGGACATCAGTTTTGTTTGGGTACAACTTTGCACGACCGCGCAATTGTCAGTTAAAGAGACACAGTGCCGTATCGCAAAAAAATCCTTCTGGGGCTGAAGTGGTTAAATTATGGCAGGTGTGTAATGACTCCTATTTGACATGAGTTTGAATGTGTATGCTTAATTCTGAATACAGCTACATCCACAGTTATAAGAGGGTGTGCACACTTATACAACCACATTATTTTAGTTTTTTAGTTTTCCTCTCCCCCCCTAAAAGATTTAAGTTTGTTTTTCAATTTAGTTGTACAGTTTATAGGTCATATTAAAGGTGGAAAAAGTTCTGAAAAGATTTATCTTTGTCTCATTTATTTACATCACAGAAACCTGACATTTTAAAAGAGGTGTGTAGACTTTATATCCACTGTATATACTGTATATCATAGGTCCACACATGGAGGTGAGCTGCTAGCATATCAGATGGAGGGTTCAAATGGTGTAATACTTTACCCTTGTATGGATTAGGATAATTTGTGTCATAAGGTGAACTGTATTTGAAAGATAAATATTTGCACATATATAGATTTATGGTCTACACAGGAATGGCAAGGACTGTATAATACTGTCAGGTCCATAAATATTGGGACATCGATTCAATTCTAATCTTTTTGGCCCTATACACCACCACAATGGATTTGAAATGAAACGAAGCAGCAGGATGAATTCTGAAGTGTTTCAGGCAATATTATCTGCTCATATTCAGCAAAATGCTTCAGAACTCATTGGACGGCGCTTCACAGTTCAGATGGACAATGTCCCGAAGCATCCTTCTAAAGCAACCAAAGAGTTTTTTAAGGGAAAGAAGTGGAATTTTATGCAATGGCCAAGTCAGTCACCTAACCTGAATCTGATTGAGCATGCATTTCACTTGCTGAAGACAAAACTGAAGGGAAAATGCCCCAAGAACAAGCAGGAACTGAAGACAGTTGCAGTAGAGGCCTGGCAGAGCATCACCAGGGATGAAACCTAGCGTCTGATGATGTCTATGCGTTCCAGACTTCAGGCTATAATTGACTGCAAAGGATTTGCAACCAAGTATTAAAAAGTGAAAGTTTGATGGATGATTGTTAATCTGTCCCATTACTTTTGGTCCCTTAAAAAGTGGGAGGCACATATACAAACTGTTGTAATTCCTACACCGTTCACCTGATTTGGATGTAAATACCCTCAAATTAAAGCTGAAAGTCTGCAGGTAAAGCACATCTTGTTTGTTTCATTTCAAATCAATTGTGGTGGTGTATAGAGCCAAAAAGATTAGAATTGTGTCGATTTCCCAATATTTATGGACCTGACTGTATGTGTGGGTTATCCACTCTTTGTCCGTTATATATTTTTTGGCATATATGTTTATCAACTTTATTTTAGTCAACTCTATTGTTGTTAACATTTCTTGAGGAATTGCATACTATATATATATATATATCTATATATATATAGATATATATATAGATATATATATATCTATATATATATAGATATATATATATATATATCTATATATATATATCTATATATATATATATTGCATACTGTATATATTTTTTTGTTTTGCTATTTGAGTTATTGATATAGATAGATGGGTATAAATAACTGAAGCAACTGGAGTAGCGGTGCATTTTGTATTTTTCTATATTATCAATGCAGGTGTGGGAACACATGTCAATGATAGCTGCTACCCAGTCATTTGAATAGCCACTCAAGAGACATTAGCATGGCTGCATGGTAGTTTTTTTTTTTTTTTTTACTTTATATACTTAATGTGTGGGAACTGCCTTGCCAGAGTTATTGAGCTTGTTTGAAGTTGTCCTTCATCTGACTGTACATGCAAGTCTAAAAGTTCCCAGCACCTCTTTGAGTATGTTGTTCTGGAGTGATAAAAGCCTGACACAAGCTTTCATCTTCCTTAAAGGAGAAGTATGGCCAAAGGTGTACATTTAGTTCTGCACTCCTGTGTCCCAGATTTATCTGACAAAAGCCTGCTGTCAGCTGATGTCACAAAGGTGGTTCAGGCTCTGCAGGGATATTGTGGGTATCTGCCCAGATGCCTGAATGGCAGCTGTCTCAGCTTCTCAGCATGCCGCTGAGAACTTGAGGCAGCCACTCCCACCCCTTCCACAGCCCAATGCTTCATTGAGAGCTGGAGGGCCAGAGCTGAAAGCTGGTGACTGACAGTCACCAACTCACTGCTCACTGAAGACCAAGGACTGAGCATGCTCAGTTCTCATTGAGTCATTGGGTGACAGCTGCAGCATCAGACTGACGCTTCTGCCATCAAGGTGAGACAATATATTTTTTCTTTGCAAACCCGCGTTTCTCTTTTAAAGTGGTTCCAAAGTCTAACTGTTTGTTACCTTAATGCATTTACTGCATTAACTTTCCTGGTGGTAAGAGTCTAGTAGACATCCTGGGTATGATAAAGTTTGAAACACAAATTCATAAATTATAATATAATAAATAACTATAAATAATTATAACAAATAATAATATAATAATAATAAAATGTATTCAATAATATAATCAAATCAAAAACGCTGGAATTTGCTCAGTTGCAGAATTGTAGCTGTCATTACAGTATTTGATGACGAATTTCCCCTTGAATCACTATGGCTCAATTCTGCAAGTGATTCTAATTTATTATCGCTATTTTCTAGCTCATCTAAACCGCTTTTGACGTAAAGGGACACTTTTTGGTTGCTATGGACATTCTCAAATTTCCAGGCAGAAAGAACAGTATATATAATATAAAACTGCAGACAGGTCACTGGACAAAGCATTAGGGACAAAAGGAATGTGAAATAATTTGATACACTAATGTAATCTGTAACATTACAGTGTACTATATGTATTTTGTGTTTTTCACTTTTTGAATTTGGTGGCGGGCTCCATCCCCATGCGTTGCAACGCTTGCAGGGAATGGAGCCCGGCACTGTGATAGATCGAGTGGAGGACACAGCCCATGGACACAGCAGGGAGACATTGCAGGAGTCCTAGGGACAAGATAAGTAACTTTACCTGGATCCTGTGATGCAATCCCGAGTGTGGCTCGGGGTTACCGCTTTTGGTAATGAAAATTTACCCCGAGCCACACTCTGGAATACCGCTAGGGTGGTTAAGGTAAAAAAAACACCCTACTAACTATCTCCCCCATCCCTAAACACTTACCTGACTTCTCCTGATACAGCGCTGCCCTGGCTGCAGCTCTGCTCTCCCTTATTCCTGGTTTCACAGGAGACACTAGCAGCAGAAGGATTTTTTTTTTTAAATTCAATGCTTTTTATTCATGTTCATACAAAATACATCACATCATACAATATACATATATCATCATGACAAAAGAAAAACAGAAAAGAAAGAAGGAAGAAAAATCACCTTCCTTCTTATCCAATGTGTGTGTCACTTCTATAAGAGGTATTTTCTCAATTTTTCTCCCATTTTACTCCCTCAGGTCCTAGTCTATAGTCAAGTATCCAGCCCACTCTCACTCGTAATTACCCTACTTACATATTACTGCTATTATATAAAAACTACATCTTCCCTTTCCTCTCTAAATCTTCAATACTTAGGGTAGTTCATCTTCATAAGCCAGGGGTTCCACATTTTCTCAAATTCTTTGATGTTCCCTCCCCTTACATAGACTATCCTTTCTTTCCTTATTGTTTCACACACCGTTTTGGACCAGTTCTCTATTGTGGGGGGTTTCTCTGCTTGCCATCTCCTCGCTATTTCCTTTCTTGCCTGGTAGAGGCATCTCCGTACTGCATTTCTTTCCGCCCTTCTGTTACCTAGATCTTCTCCCACCCCCAATATACACATTTTCGGGTTTGCGCTAAGATCTAGGTTAAAGGCCTTATTTATGGACTCCACTACTTCCATCCAGTAGCGAACTAACTTGGGGCATTTCCATAGCATGTGCATCAGATCTCCTGTATAATGACACCTAGGACATTTGTCATCAACCCTTCTCCCATACTTAAACAATTTTTCTGGAGTATAATATGCCCTATGTAAAAGCAATAAATGCGAGAATTTCTGAGCGGGAGAGACCGAGACCTGGTGACTCCCCTCCAATATCTCTTTCCATTGCACATCCGATATTGACCCCAGGTCCGACTCCCACTCTCTTCTGCATTTAAGTTTAACTGGTTCCTCCCTGCTATACCGGCATATATGTTTGTAAAATTCTGCGATTAATCCCTTTGAATCCTCCACACTCTCTAATTTTTGGAAGATGGGAGATTGACTCCATTTCGGGCCTTGCTCCCCAAATTGGGCCTGCAGAGCATGCCTGATCTGTATGTAGTTAAAGTATGAGTGACTCGGGATACCAAATTCCTCCCTTAAGGCGGCAAAGGTCTTTAACATATTGCCATCATATAGTTGTTCCAATTTAACTATCCCCTTTGATTCCCAGGTCATAATTTTACCTATTTCTGACAGTTCTTGATAGTTCTTATTATCCCAAAGAGGACTACACCTCCCTTCTCCCTCCATGTCCTTCATTCCTTTAATAAGATTCCATACTTTTAACATTAATTTGACTGTGGGGGTTCTAAATACAAACGAGTTTGCCTCCAAGACCTCCAAAACCCGCCTATGGGGCGCTCCCTCAATCATTATTGCAGTGTTGTTATTACCCATAGGACCGTGACCCGTTCTCAGATGTTGCAACTGAGCTGCCAAAAAGTAGCTACGAGGGTGTGGAATCGCCATACCTCCCTCCGTCACTGCCAGCTGTAATGTTTGTAAACTAATCCTGGAGTGCCCTCCCTTCCATATCAACCCCCTAAACAGCATGTCCATTTTTTTAAACCATTTGCCATTAATCCATACTGGAGAGTTATACAAAATGTACAATAGCTGGGGCAGCCATAGCATTTTGATTAGGTTACATCTTCCAGCTACCGACAATGGGAGTCTCTTCCATATATCAATCTTTTTCCTAAATTTCACCAATAAGGGGGCTAAGTTATTATGTAAGAAATCCTCCACATCTTTAGTTATATGGATACCAAGATATTTTGTTTTCTCCACTATTTTTAGCGGGGTTTCTTCCAGAATGGGGCCTTGCTTAATTGGGTCTATTGGTAACAAGATCGACTTCTCCCAGTTTATGGAGAGACCCGAGATCTCCCCAAAATCTGAGAATATACCCATCACCTGTCTGAGCGATCCCTCCGTATCCCCCAGAAAGATAAGTACATCGTCCGCGTATAACGCGATCCTCTCTTCCCTCATCCTTCTCCTGAAACCTTCCATATTTCTATTTTGTCTTACCGCAGCGGCCACTGGTTCCATTGCCAAAGCAAAGATCAGAGGTGACAAGGGACACCCTTGTCTTGTACCTCTTTCCAGACAAAACTTACTCGAGAGTACATTATTGGTTCTGATCTTTGCTTGGGGTCCATTGTATAGAATTTTTACCCATTTACTGAAAGTGGGACCAAAGCCATATGCCCTCAATATATATCAAATAAAGCCCCATTCAAGACTATCAAATGCCTTTATAACATCCAACGCTACTATAGCTCTGGAACCCAAGTTTTCAGTTGGAATTTGTAAATTTAAAAAAAACCGCCTAATATTTTCGCTTGTTGATCTCTGTGGGATAAACCCAGTTTGATCCGGATGAACTAATTTATGGATTATTTTTTGTAACCTAGAGGCGAGAATCTTAGCCAAGATTTTTGCATCTGAACACAGCAATGAGATGGGTCTATATGATGCGGGTTCCAGGGGGTCTTTCCCTTCTTTAGGTATCATTATTATTGTGGCCTCCGTCATTGATTCAGTTAGTTTCCCCTCCTGGTATGCCCACTCAAACACCCTGGGAAGCACTGGTAATAATATCTCCCCATAGTTCTTATAAATCTCCGCAGGGAGACCATCAGGACCGGGAGATTTTTTATTGGCCAGTTCCTTCACGGCCATTTTAATATCTTCTAATGTTATCGGAGCTTCCAGTGCCTCAGCGTCCAGCCTCGACAAGGAGGGCAATTCTATTTTCCTGAAAAATTCGTCCAGTGCCAGCCCCCCCGCTGTCCCCCGGGACTTATATAATTCCTCATAATATATTTTAAAAGTTTCATTTATTTTATCTGGTTGGGAGGTAATCTCACCAATCTTAGTTCTAATAGCGGGAATCGTCGGGGGGGGAGAGTCTGATTTAACAATGTGGGCCAATATTTTTCCTACTTTCTCTCCTTCTCCAAATATTATTTGTTTTTGAAATAACCTTTTATTTTCAGAGTTCCTAGTCAATACCTCTTTATATACTGACTGTGTATTTTCCCATTTTTGTTGGTTTTCTGGGGAAGGGTTTCTCACGAGTTCCCTCTCTGCTACTTGTAGCTCCTCCCTAATCCTCTCTTCCCCCAACCTTGAAGCTTTTTTTATTCTTGAAACCTGCTGGATCAATAGACCCCTCAGAAACGCCTTCAGGGCGTCCCACATCACCCCTCTTGCTGTAGACTCCTCATTTAGACTAATGAACTCCCGTAACCTAGTTATAATCACAGTTGGGTCCTCAATTAACTCAAGCCAAATTGGATTTAATTTCCAGGGGCTACGTTGTTTATTTTCCCCAGTTGCCATCCTGGCTGTCACCAATGAGTGGTCTGAAATACCCCTAGGTTGGTAAATTATATCACTGACAATATGTGCGGCCATAACATTACCTAGGACAAGGTCTATTCTTGAGAAGGAGGAATGTGCACCTGAGTAGCATGAGTATTGTTGCACCCCCGGATTACCCATCCTCCAAAGGTCACACAACCCGGCCTCCTCAAGAAACTGGCCCATACGGCTCCCATTCGATCCCTGCCACTCCTTACCTGGGGGAAATCTGTCTATTTCTTTATTTATTGCAACATTAAAATCCCCAACAACAATAACAGGTATGTTTGGTTTATCCACAATAAAATCCAGCAAGCTATATAAAACTTCTAGCCTAAAAGGTGGGGGATTATAAATATTCGCCAGTACACATTCCTGACTCCCTACAGTGCAGTGCAAAAAAACATACCTACCCCCAGCATCTATATTACTTTGCCTGCAGAAGAACGCAGTCTCTTTCCCAATTAACACCGCCACCCCCCTAGAATAAGAGGTGTGTACCGCGTGGTACTGATGTCGATATTTTTTACTTTTAAGTTGAGCTATAGAATCCTTTGTCAAATGCGTCTCCTGCAGACAAACAATATCTACTCTAACAGAGTCTAGCATGTCAAATACTAATGCTCTCTTAGAGGGAGTGCCCATCCCCCTAACATTCCATGACCCTATCCTTGATCCCATTGATTAATCAAAGATCCAGGTACTATACTGGGAGGGAAAGAGGAAAAAAGAAAAACCACCCGAGCCCAGTCTAGGGTACCCCCTTATATTTTTAAGGAAGGAAATCTTCCCTGTTCCTACTAATTTATTGACTTCCTGTTGTTTTGGTATTCCCGGCCTCTTCACCCTCAGTTCTCGCTTTACCACATCTACCCAGGCGTCGAAATATTTACCATCTACAAAAAATGATATCTCTGTGCTAACCCAAATAACAAATACAATTCTATACAAATCATACATATCCCAGTGTGTTAGACCTTAAATCCACTGTCTCATTACATCCTTTAAATTTTATCCCCGTGTTTATCTGTATCCTTTGTGAGTTTGTGTAATTAACTGTATCATTGCAACTTTTTTTCGTGAGTGTGTGACTTAATACCCTGTATTGCATTCTAATATTCCCAAAGCTCATCCCCTTGACCCCCCACCCCCACCCTCCCCGACCCCCCCCCCGACCCCCAATCCCCCCCATACCATTCTAGGTACCCCCTAGGGGCATTTTTAATGGCCAGCCCATATCCACCTACCCTTCCATACCACACCCTCCCCCCCAACCACTCCACCCCCCTCCACCCCCCACCCTCCCCACCCTCCCCACCCCCCCAACATTCAAAGCAAAAACAAAAAACAAAGCCTAATATACCAACATCCCCTCTCAAGGTTACACCCATTACCCTTCTTTCATTACCACCCTGCTCCTTATGTGAAATAAATATGACAGAATAATAAAAAACCTTGTGCCCTGTCTCTATATAGTAAATTCAACACCTTTCCTCCATTATTTCCTAGGCAATTGATCCTTCTTTTCCTCCAACCATGCCAGTGCACTGTCCGGGGACTCAAAAATCTGACTTCCCCCCAGTGCATTTATCCGTAGTTTAGCAGGGTAGAGGAGAGCATACGAGACATTGAATTTCTGGAGGCTACATTTAACCCCCAGGAACCCAGCTCTGCGTTTTTGTAGATCTGGGGAGAAATCTGGGAATATTGATATCCTTACATCCTTATACAAGACCTTTCCCATCTCTCGGGCTTTACGCAAGAGGGTTACTTTGTCCCTATAATTTAAGAACTTTACTAAAATTGGTCTCGGGGGGCTACCGGGGGGGGGGGGTCTGAAGGGGATTCTGTGCGCTCTCTCTATTGAAAATTGTTGAGTAAATGTCTCCCTCCCAAACACCCCCACCAACCATTTTTCCAGGAATACTACCGGATCTGGACCTTCACTCCCCTCGGGGACCCCTACCACCCTCACATTGTCCCTGCGAAGTCTATTTTCCATCTCATCAAACTTCCCCGCCAGGGTCTCAATTTTTCCTCTCCAGATCTTCACTTCTTGCTTCAGTGGTAACAGCTCATCTTCAATCACACTAATTCTGTTTTCCGCTTCCACCACCCTTTCTGCTGTTTTCTTAAGATCATTTCGTACTAGGGTCAGGTCCTCTTTAATATCCTTCATTTGATCTCCTAGAACCCCTAAGGACTGCTTGCATGCGTTTATTGCCAATAAAATATCTTTTAAAGAGGGTTCCTCTTCTGTCATACCCATTGGAGTAGCTGAGGCCTCCATTTCTTTACCAGTGGTGCCTGACCCTTTTACAGAGGAGGTTTTTGTTCCTGTGTGGAGACCCGACTGTCCTTGACTTTTCCTGTCCATTGCTGACTTATTCAGGGTTTGCTGTCCCCCTTTATTCGGGGTATGCTCCGCAGCCAGGACCATTTTTTCTAACTTAGCGGACGCTGCCACCGCCGCTGCAGTTGCCCCTGCCACTGTAGGGTAGAGACCTTTTTCCTTCTCCTTTTCTTTTGCTGACCGCAGGGACTGGGTTCCCATAGTGTCATGATTGGGATGCTCTTCTCCCTTCCTTCTTCCTGGCATGATAGTTTTATTCTTTATGAAATTGAGCCTTATACTGCATACACAGTCCTTATCAGGGAGAAAGGAAAGGGTTATTAGCCCAGTGCCACCCCCGCCACCTCCTGGTATGACTGCTGATATCTAAGTGATACACTCCACTTCACCCCCGGGGCTATACTTGTGTTACCAAGCAGGTTACACCTTTAATTGATCTGCGCCCATGGGGTTCCAAACAGCCCTCTGAATATACAATCCTACCAGGGGGTTCTCAGTATGATGGACAGCAGACTATGCAGTAAAATCAGAGACAGGGTATAACGAACAGCAAGCAAAGTCAAGTATAATTCATACGATACCGCGCTGCAGCAGGAGTATCTCCTCTATTAAAGTAGGCAGACCCAAAAGTTCACTTCTACAGCCACCGCGGTTATTTGAAACAGGTCTCCACAGCACTGATTAGCAGCCACCACTTTTCTCCTCCTATCATCACCACCGCCAGTTTCCAATCTTCGCACCGGCACTTCACCTTTCCCCAGTACAGTCTGCACCGGGCGGTGTTCCTGCCACTGAGGGCTTCTCCAACACAGCGTCCTCCTCACCACACACTTCCGCCGGCTGCCGAGCCCCGCTCGTCTGTCTCCCTCCACTACCTCCTCCACTACGCTCCGACACCGCTCCAAGCTCCAGGGAAGCAGTACACGGCAGTACACGGCAGTGTGGCTAAGCGGCACGGCAGGGGGAGAACAGGATAGGCACCAGCATTCTATCACAGGGAGACCGGGCTGTTCACAAGGTTTTCAGGCACCTGGAGCAGGGTGGACACAAGCGCTCACTCCACCACACACATCTCCGTCCGCTTCCGGCCACGCCCCCATGTCTAGCAGCAGAAGGATTTAAACTCCTGTGAGGAGAGGGCAGGGGTGTGGCTTGCCAGAACTGTGTATCTATGAATGCACACAGCCCAGACTGGGAGCATGCCTGCACAGGTGCTTCCATAGCCCATGGCTTGCTAAGGGGGCACCTGGAGGAAGAAGAGTGGACAGCGCTGGTAGAGGACTAAGCTGGAGACACGTGGGGCAACAGACACATCACAGGAAACCAGCTCAGTATGTGAGTGATCTGTGCTGTGGATCCTTACCCCTGTGTCACTTTACACTACTCAACCCTTTTGATCCTTGTCTGGCTCCTGTGGCCACCTGCAGCTCTGCAGTGGATTTGACACCTTACTTGAGCAAATCAGTGACTACATATTTAAGTGACATTGCAGAAATCCGGGAGGGCTGATAGCATCTCCTGAGGAAGCCCAATATTAAGGCAAAACATGTCGGGATCTACATCTATACCGCTATACAAAAAATACGGATCATAATATATGGGTTATGAACATATTTTTTTGTGAATATATGATTGTTAATAAATATTGAATTTTTTAATTCTAATTTTGATTTAATTTTCATTTTGCACAAATATAATCCCATTTAATTCATAATTGTCTCCTATAAACCCAGGGATGAGGTGCTTAAATTTGATGATGATATATCCACATTAGACCATATTCTAGAGCAGGGGTCTCCAAACCCCAGCCGCTGGCCACATCCGTCCCGCGGGTGTGATTTGTCCGGCCCGCAGCTTACCCAGGCTCTGCCAACACATCACTTCCGATTTGCTGGCTTTTAAAAGCAGCTGCTGTTATCGGCAGTGTGTCTGGCAGGTCCTAGATACAAAGCTGCTCCCCCCACACCCTCCCGTGCTGCCAGGGGATTGGCTGCTGTGCTGCGCTGTGGATTGGCTGCTAGGAGGTGACGTCATCAGCATGGCACCTTTCGGCTTCCCCGTGGTTACATTGGAATTCCTTACAACATACAGCCTGCATGTGTAGCAGCAGGCGGGAGTCAGTAGGTGCAGGAGAGCTGAAGTCGGCTCAAACAGTAACAAGAGGCATATGGGCATAAATCTGCAGACATAAATGTACAGGAGACTCTGCTGGGCACACTGATGGGGAAAACTCTGCTGGGGACACTGATGGGAAAAATTCTGCTGGGGACACTGATGGGGTAAACCTTGCCAGTTTACAGTAACAAGAGGCAAATGGGCATAAATCTGCAGACATAAATGTACAGGAGACTCTGCTGGGGACACTGATGGGGAAAACTCTGCTGGGGACACTGATGGGGAAAATTCTGCTGGGGACACTGATGGGGTAAACCTTGCTGGGGACACTGATTGGGAAAACTCTTCTGGGGACACTGATGGGAAAAACTCTGCTGGGGACACTGATGGGGAAAACTCTGCTGGGGACACTGACGGGGAAAACTCTGCTGAGGACACTGATGGGGAAAACTCTGCTGAGGACACTGATGGGGAAAAATCTGCTGGGGACACTGATGGGGAAAAATCTGCTGGGGACACTGATGGGGAAAACTCTGCTGGGGACACTGATGGGAAAAATTCTGCTGGGGACACTGATGGGGTAAACCTTGCCAGTTTATAGTAACAAGAGGCAAATGGGCATAAATCTGCAGACATACATGTACAGGAGACTCTGCTGGGGACACTGATGGGGAAAACTCTGCTGGGGACATTGATGGGGGAAAATTCTGCTTGGGACACTGATGGGGTAAACCTTGCTGGGGACACTGATTGGGAAAACTCTTCTGGGGACACTGATGGGAAAAACTCTGCTGGGGACACTGATGGGGAAAACTTTGCTGGGGACACTGACGGGGAAAACTCTGCTGAGGACACTGATGGGGAAAACTCTGCTGAGGACACTGATGGGGAAAATTCTGCTGGGGACACTGACGGGGAAAAATCTGCTGGGGACACTGATGGGGAAAAATCTGCTGGGGACACTGATGGGGAAAAATCTGCTGGGGACACTGATGGGAAAATTCTGCTGGGGACACTGATGGGGAAATTCTGCTGAGGACACTGAGAGGGGAAATTTTGCTGGGGACACTGATGGAGAAAACTCTATTGGGGACACTGATGGGAAAAACTCTGCTGGGGACACTGATGGAGAAAACTGCCGGGGACACCGCTGGAGAAAACTCTGCTAGGGACACTGATGATGGGAAAATTTTGCTAGAGACACTGATGGGGAAAACTCTGCTGGGGACACTGATGGGGAAAACTCTGTTGGGGACACTGATGGGGAAAACTCTGTTGAGGACACTGATGGGAAAAACTCTGCTGGGGACACTGATGGGAAAAACTCTGCTGGGGACACTGAAGGGAAAAACTCTGCTGGGGACACTGATGGGGAAAAATCTGCTGGGGACACTGATGGGGAAAAATCTGCTGGGGACACTGATGGGGAAAAATCTGCTGGGGACACTGATAGGAAAATTCTGCTGGGGACACTGATGGGGAAATTCTGCTGAGGACACTGATGATGGGAAAATTTTGCTGGGGACACTGATGGGGAAAACTCTGCTGGGGACACTGATGGGGAAAACTCTGTTGGGGACACTGATGGGGAAAACTCTGTTGGGGACACTGATGGGAAAAACTCTGCTGGGGACACTGATGGGGAAAATTCTGCTGGGGACACTGATGGGGAAAATTCTGCTGGGGACACTGATGGGGAAAAGTGCTGGGGACACCGTTGGAGAAAACTCTGCTGGGGACACTGATGGGGAAAACTCTGCTGGGGACATTGATGGGGGAAAATTCTGCTTGGGACACTGATGGGGTAAACCTTGCTGGGGACACTGATTGGGAAAACTCTTCTGGGGACACTGATGGGAAAAACTCTGCTGGGGACACTGATGGGGAAAACTTTGCTGGGGACACTGACGGGGAAAACTCTGCTGAGGACACTGATGGGGAAAACTCTGCTGAGGACACTGATGGGGAAAATTCTGCTGGGGACACTGATGGGGAAAAATCTGCTGGGGACACTGATGGGGAAAAATCTGCTGGGGACACTGATGGGGAAAAATCTGCTGGGGACACTGATGGGAAAATTCTGCTGGGGACACTGATGGGGAAATTCTGCTGAGGACACTGAGAGGGGAAATTTTGCTGGGGACACTGATGGAGAAAACTCTGTTGGGGACACTGATGGGAAAAACTCTGCTGGGGACACTGATGGAGAAAACTGCCGGGGACACCGCTGGAGAAAACTCTGCTAGGGACACTGATGATGGGAAAATTTTGCTAGAGACACTGATGGGGAAAACTCTGCTGGGGACACTGATGGGGAAAACTCTGTTGGGGACACTGATGGGGAAAACTCTGTTGAGGACACTGATGGGAAAAACTCTGCTGGGGACACTGATGGGAAAAACTCTGCTGGGGACACTGAAGGGAAAAACTCTGCTGGGGACACTGATGGGGAAAAATCTGCTGGGGACACTGATGGGGAAAAATCTGCTGGGGACACTGATGGGGAAAAATCTGCTGGGGACACTGATAGGAAAATTCTGCTGGGGACACTGATGGGGAAATTCTGCTGAGGACACTGATGATGGGAAAATTTTGCTGGGGACACTGATGGGGAAAACTCTGCTGGGGACACTGATGGGGAAAACTCTGTTGGGGACACTGATGGGGAAAACTCTGCTGGGGACACTGATGGGGAAAATTCTGCTGGGGACACTGATGGGGAAAATTCTGCTGGGGACACTGATGGGGAAAAGTGCTGGGGACACCGTTGGAGAAAACTCTGATGGGGACACTGATGATGGGAAAATTCTGCTAGGGATACTGATGGGGAAAACTCTGTTGGGGACACTGATGGGGTAAACCTTGCTGGGGACACTGATTGGGAAAACTCTTCTGGGGACACTGATGTGAAAAACTCTGCTGGGGACACTGATGGGGAAAACTCTGCTGGGGACACTGACGTGGAAAACTCTGCTGAGGACACTGATGGGGAAATCTCTGCTGAGGACACTGATGGTGAAAAACTCTGCTGGGGACACTGATGGGGAAAACTCTGCTGGGGACACTGACGGGGAAAACTCTGCTGAGTACACTGATGGGGAAAACTCTGCTGAGGACACTGATGGGGAAAATTCTGCTGGGAACACTGATGGAGAAAAATCTGCTGGGGACACTGATGGGAAAATTCTGCTGGGGACACTGATGGGGAAATTCTGCTGGGGACACTGAGGGGGAAAATTTTGCTGGGGACACTGATGATGGGAAAATTCTGCTAGGGACACTGATTGGGAAAACTCTTCTGGGAACACTGATGTGAAAAACTCTGCTGGGGACACTGATGGGGAAAACTCTGCTGGGGACACTGACGGGGAAAACTCTGCTGGGGACACTGATGGGGAAAACTCTGTTGGGGACACTGATGGGAAAAACTCTGCTGGGGACACTGATGATGGAAAATTCTGCTCGGGACACTGATGGGGAAAACTCTGCTGGGGACACTGATGGGGAAAACTGCCAGGGACACCGTTGGTGAAAACTCTGCTGGGGACACTGATGATGGGAAAATTCTGCTAGGGACACTGATGGGGAAAACTCTGCTGGGGACACTGTTGGGGTAAACCTTGCTGGGGACACTGATTGGAAAAACTCTGCTGGGCACACTGATGGGGAAAACTCTGCTGGGGACACTGATGGGGAAAACTCTGCTGGGGACACTGATGGGGAAAACTCTGCTGGGGACACTGATGGGGAAAACTCTGCTGAGGACACTGATGGGGAAAAATCTGCTGGGGACACTGATGGGAAAATTCTGCTGGGGACACTGATGGGGAAATTCTGCTGGGGACACTGAGGGGGAAAATTTTGCTGGGGACACTGATGGGGAAAACTCTGTTGGGGACACTGATGGGGAAAATTCTGCTGAGGACACTGATGGGGAAAACTCTGCTGAGGACACTGATGGGGAAAATTCTGCTGGGGACACTGATGGGGAAAAATCTGCTGGGGACACTGATGGGAAAATTCTGCTGGGGACACTGATGGGGAAATTCTGCTGGGGACACTGAGGGGGAAAATTTTGCTGGGGACACTGATGGGGAAAACTCTGTTGGGGACACTGATGGGGAAAACTCTGCTGGGGACACTGATGGGGAAAACTGCCGGGGACACCGTTGGAGAAAACTCTGCTGGGGACACTGATGGGGAAAATTCTGCTGGGGACACTGATGGGGAAAACTTTGCTGGGGACCCTAATGGGGAAAACTCTGCTGGGGACACTGATGGGGAAAACTCTGCCGGGGATACTGATGGGGAAAACTGCTGGGGACACTGTTGGAGAAAACTCTGCCGAGGACACTGATGATGGGAAAACTTTGCTGGGGACACTGATGATGGAAAAACTCTGCTGGAGACACTGATGGGGAAAACTGCTGGAGACACTGTTAGAGAAAACTCTGCTGGGGACACTGATGATGGGAAAACTCTGCTGGGGACACTGATGATGGGAAAACTCTGATGGGGTGACTGAAAATGGTAAAAACTCTGCCGGGGACACTGATGATGGGGAAAACTCTGATGGGGACACTGATAATGGAAAAAACTCTGCCAGGGACACTGATGGGGAAAAACTCTGCCGGGGACACTAATGGGGAAAACTCTGCTGGGGACAACTAATGGGAAAACTCTGCTGGAGACACTGATGATGGGAAAACTCTGCCGGGGGGGACTGATAATGGAAAAAATTCTGCTGGGGACACTGATGATGAGAAAACTCTGCTGGGGACACTGATAATGGGGAAAACTCTGCTGGGGACACTGATAATGGGGAAAACTCTGCTGGGGACACTGATGATGGGAATGATGATTCATTCATTTGTACACAACTTATTTTTTTTGGTCCCCGAATACTTGTAAAATCTACAATGTGGTCCTCGTGTTGAAAAGTTTGGAGACCCCTGTTCTAGAGGAATCTAATATTGAAACATATCTGCAAGTGCTTAACCAGTTCAGATCCGTGCTATTGCCAAATGACTACAACAGCGCGGATCTACATTGCCAGGACGACGTCTATTGACAGCGTCCCCTTTCCTCATTCCCAGCGCTCTCATGAGCGCGCCTCGGGGAAAATCTGTGTTGGCCGTGTCCCTTGGACACAGCCAATCACAGATCGCTGTGAATGGCCAATCACAGTGGCCGTTTACAGCGCAATCGCCATGGCCAATGAGAGATGATCTCAAATGTAAACAATTGAGATCGTCTCTCATTGCCGGCTCTCTCTCCTCACACAGAGACAGCGAGTGAGGAGAGAGAGCTTCTGTGAATAGTGAGTGAGTAGATTTTTTCAGTAATAAAACACAAAGTGCGCCCAAAAAGTGCCCAACAGTGCCCACAGTGACATCTATCTAGTGCCATCTGTGCCCACCTGTGCGCATCAGTGCCCACTTGTGCCATCAGTGCATCATCTGTGCCATCAGTGCCCATCTGTGCCATCTGTTCCATCTGTGCCATCAGTGCCCGTCTGTGCCCATCTGCAATCAGTATGCATCTGTGCAATCAGTGCGCATCTGTGCTACCTCATTAGTGCCCATCTGTGCCACCTCATCAGTGCCCATCTGTGCCATCTCATCAGTGCCCATCTGTACCAATCAGTGCCTATCTGTGCTGCCTCATCAGTGCACATCTGTGCAATTAGTGCACATCTGTGCCACCTCATCAGTGCCCATCTGTGCCGCCTCATCAGTGCCTATTTGTGCCACCTCAACAGTGCCCATTTGTGCCACTTCAACAGTGCCCATCTGTGCCACCTCAACCGTTCACATCTGTACCAATCAGTGCCCATCTGTGCCGCCTCATCAGTGCACATCTGTGCAATCAATCAGTGCACATCTGTGCCGCCTCATCAGTGCCCATCTGTGCCACCTCATCAGTGCCCATCTGTGCTGCCTCATCAGTGCCCATCTGTGCCACCTCATCAGTGCCCACCTGTGCCACCTCACCAGTGCCACATCAGTGCATATCTGTGCCCACCTGTGTTGCCTCATTAGTGCACATCTGTGCAATCAATCAGTGCGCATCTGTGCTGCTTCATCAGTGCCCATCTGTGCCACCTCATCAGTGCCCATCTGTGCCACCTCATCAGTGCCCATCTGTGCCACCTCATCAGTGCCCATCTGTACCACCTCACCAGTGCCACATCAGTGCATATCTGTGCCCACCTGTGCCGTCTCATTAGTGCACATCTGTGCAATCAATCAGTGCACATCTGTGCTGCCTCAGTGCCCATCTGTGCTGCCTCAGTGCCCATTTGTGCCACCTCATCACTGCCCATCTGTGCCATCTCCTTAGTGCCCATCTGTGCTGCCTCATCAGTGCACATCTGTGCGATCAGTGCCGATCTGTGCCGCCTCATCAGTGCACATCTGTGCCATCAATCAGTGCACATCAGTGCACATCTGTGCTCATCAGTGCCACCTCATCAGTGCCCATCAGTGCAGGCTTAGCACACACCTGTGCAATCCCATCACGACCAGCGGCCATGTCCAAAAAAAGCTTTTCCGCCGAGGAGGCATACCAAATTCTTTCCACGGCTGACGAGAGCAACAGGGAGCTCTCTTTTTCGGATTCCCTTTCCAATTCGGATTCTGAGTCTGATGCAAATTAGCAGCCAGTCCTCAGTAGTGGAAAACTAACAGACTCAGAGGAGGAAGGAATTCGGCCCGCCAAACAAAGGCATTCTGGTGAGGAGGCAGTGGCATCCACCAGCACCACAGTGGCATCCACCAGCACCGCAGTGCCATCCACCAGCACTGCAGTACCTCAGCAAGAAAGGCCAAGTACCAGTGGGGTGTCACCTCAGCCCCAAAGGGTTAGGTCCCATGCCAGCCTTCCCTATGCCTTTCAGAACCCCTTGTGACTTCCTCCTAATTCAGGAGAAGCTAGCGTTCCCCCTTTCATTGCCCAGCCAGGAGTCCAGGTGGACACAGAGAATTTTACCCCAATTAATTTTTTTAATTTAATTTTTATGGAGGACATGTTGGCGTCAATTGTGGCCCAGTGCAACCTGTATGCACAGCAATTTATTTTGCAAAATCCCACATCATATTATGCACATCCCTACGAGTGGAGAGACCTAACAGTGGAGGAGTTCAAGGTTTTTTTGGGCCTCACATTTAATATGGGACTCACCAAAAAAAAAAAATTACGTTTCTATTGGTCAACCCACCCCCTCCACCACATGCCACTCTTCTCCGCGGTAATGCCCAGAACCAGGTATCTGATGATAATGAGGTTCCTACATTTCAGTGACAATACCCAGTGCCCTCCCCGAGATGACCCAAATTATGGCAGGCTTTACAAAATTCGGCCAATATTAAATAATTTTTATTATTTTTAATTTTTTTTAATTATTTTTCTGAAGTATTCCCCCAGCTGTTCACCCATACCAACACATATGTGTGGATGAGTCCTTTGTTAAATTTAGCGGCAGGCTTAAAATTAAGCAATTTATCTCCAGCAAAAGGGCCCGCTATGGGGTGAAGGTGTACAAATTATGTGACCGAGCCACTGGGTACACATATGCCTTCATAGTGTACGAAGGGAAGGACACCCAGCTGCAGCCCCCTAATTGCCCGGACTACTTGGGAACCAGCAGGAAAGTTGTTTGGGACCTCATATACCCCCTACTGGGAAAGGCTACCACCTGTATGTAGACAACTTCTACACATCTCTGCCCCTGTTCCACAACCTTCACCGGAAGAAGACGCCAGCATGTGGCACGGTAAAAAAGAATCGGAAGGGCTTTCCTCAAAGTCTTGTTAATAAGAAGTTGAGAAAAGGAGAAATTCTGGCAGTGAAGTGGAGGGACAGAAGGGATGTTTACATGTTATCTTCCATCCACAATAACACCTATGTGGAAATCCCCAGAAGGAATGGCCATCCAAAAACCAACATGCATCCATGAATACAATTTGTTTATGGGGGGAGTCGACTTCAACGACCAAATGTTGGAACCATACCTTGCCACAAGACGGACATACCATTGGTACAAAAAAGTAGCAATTTATTTATTTCAATTGGCCATATTCAATTCCTATATCATTTACCGCAACTCCACCCAAAACCCCCAACCCTTCCTTGGCCTACCAGGAGGAAATTTACACTGCCCTTATATTCCCGAACGGCCCACCAGAAAACATCCGATCAGATGTTGTTAGTCGACTCTCCGAACGCCACTTTCCAGATAAACTCCCTCCCAAACCAACAGGCGAAAGACGTCAAAAAAGATGTAAGGTGTGTACCAGAGCAGGAGTCAGAAGAGACACATCTTATTATTGTGCACAATGTCCTTCCCAACCAGGCCTCTGCATAGGTGAATGTTTCTGCCGTTACCATACTTCACTAAATTATTAATGAAGTATGGTAAACGTAATCCTCAGTTCCTGCCTTCACACCCCTTATGCCACTGCCTGCTCTGTAACTGACCCTGGCTTGTTATTCGACCACGCTTCTGCCTGCCGATTTTGTACATACCGCTGCCTGATCTGGAACTGACCCTGGACTGTTATTCGACCATGCTTCTGCCTAACGATTCTGTACATACCTCTGCCTGATCTGGAACTGACCTTGGACTGTTTGACCATGCCTCTTGCCTGCCTTTTGGACTGATCTTGTACCCTGCAACTGGACTAGTGGGATTCAACACAGGGGTCTCACATATGTGAGGGGCTCCAGAATAGTTTTTCTGGATGAAGAAAACTATTTTCTTTGTTTTCTCATTCCTAGATTAGGGTCTGGAGACTTCAAAGAAATTTGGGTGGGAGAAGCCTCTACCCCTGTCCCCATTCTGTCCTGAACGAGGCCCTACTTCTGCCTGCTGCCTGTAGGACTTACTGCCGTCATGCCTCTGTTTGTCGCACTGACCACAGCACATGGACCATGTTCCTGCCTACTACCAAGACCAATATTTTGACACTGCTGACAATCTCTGCCTGCACTGACACTGGACTGTATATGGACAGTATCCCTGCCTGCTGCCTGTACTGACTATGGACAGTATTCCTGCCTGCTGCCTGAAAAATTGTGTTCGCTGTTGCTGACCAAGTCCCTGCCTGATGCCTGGATCAGTGCTATCCTCCTGTGGACAGCTGTGCTACTAAAACCACAGGTAATCTTTTGTTTACCCTTTGCTCAGCATAATGTATTTTGGGGTGTAATTCTTGGTATGTGCATGCTATGTGTCCCTGGAACACCTGACGGTGTTCCTTGCATGTTGGATCTCTGTATGTGACCAGGCTGCGTAAAGGTCTCACAGATGTGGTATTGCCATACTCGGAAGGAGTGGCAGAATGTATTTTGGGTGTCATTTTTGCTATGTAAATGCTATGTGTTGGAAATATCTTATAAACGGACAGCTTCGTGTAAAAAAAAAAAATGAATTGTTCAAAAGACTCATTATGCCTCATAGATTATACGTTGGGGTGTTAGCTTTCCAAAATGGGGTCATTTTGTGGGCGTTTCCATTGTCCTGGTGCTCCAGGGCCTTCAAAAATGTAATAGGTGGGTGAGAAATGAGATGTGTAATTTATGCTCCTAAAACACCTGAAGGTGCTACTTCAATGTTAGGCCTCTGTATGTGGTCAGGCTGTGTAAAAGTCTCACACATGTGGTATCGTTATACTCAGGAGGAGTAGCAGAATGTATTTTGGGGTGTTATTTTTGCTATGTAAATGCTATGTGTTGGAAAAATCTTATAAATGGACAACTCTGTGTTAAAAAAAATGTGTTTTCATTTTTTTCCACATTTTCCAAAAACTTCTGGAAAAAAATGAACCATTTAAAAGACTCATTATGCCTCATAGATTATACATTGGGGTGTTTGCTTTCCAAAATGGGGTCATTTTGTGGGCGTTTCCATTGTCCTGGTGCTCCAGGGCCTTCAAAAGTGTAATAGGTGGGTGAGAAATGCGATGTGTAATTTATGCCCCTAAAACACCTGAAGGTGCTATTTCAATGTTAGGCCTCTGTATGTGGTCAGGCTGTGTAAACGTCTCACACATGTGGTATCGTTATACTCAGGAGGAGTATCAGAATGTATTTTGGGGTGTTATTTTTGCTATGTAAATGCTATGTGTTGGAAAAATCTTATAAATGGACAACTTTGTGTTAAAAAAAAATGCCTTTTTTTTTTTTCCCACATTTTCCAAAAACTTCTGGAAAAAAATGAACCATTTAAAAGACTCATTATGCCTCATAGATTATACGTTGGGGTGTGTGCTTTCCAAAATGGGGTCATTTTGTGGGCGTTTCCATTGTCCTGGTGCTCCAGGGCCTTCAAAAGTGTAATAGGTGGGTGAGAAATGAGATGTGTAATTTATGCTCGTAGAACGCCTGAAGGTGCTACTTCAATATTAGGCCTCTGTATGTGGTCAGGCTGTGTAAAAGTCTCACACATGTGGTATCGTTATACTCAGGAGGAGTATCAGAATGTATTTTGGGGTGTTATTTTTGCTATGTAAATGCTATGTGTTGGAAAAATCTTATAAACGGACAACTTTGTGTTAAAAAAAATGTGTTTTCATTTTTTTCCACATTTTCCAAAAACTTCTGGAAAAAAATGAACCATTTAAAAGACTCATTATGCCTCATAGATTATACATTGGGGTGTTTGCTTTCCCAAATGGGGTCATTTTGTGGGCGTTCCCATTGTCCTGGTGCTCCAGGGCCTTCAAAAGTGTAATAGGTGGGTGAGAAATGCGATGTGTAATTTATGCTCCTAAAACACCTGAAGGTGCTATTTCAATGTTAGGCCTCTGTATGTGGTCAGGCTGTGTAAACGTCTCAAACATGTGGTATCGTTATACTCAGGAGGAGTAGCAGAATGTATTTTGGGGTGTTTTTTTTGCTATGTAAATGCTATGTGTTGAAAAAATCTTATAAACGGACAACTTTGTGTTAAAAAAAAATGCGTTTTCATTTTTTCCCACATTTTCCAAAAACTTCTGGAAAAAAATGAACCATTTAAAAGACTCATTATGCCTCATAGATTATACGTTTGGGTGCGTGCTTTCCAAAATGGTGTCATTTTGTGGGCGTTTCCATTGTCCTGGTGCTCCAGGGCCTTCAAAAGTGTAATAGGTGGGTGAGAAATGAGATGTGTAATTTATGCTCCTAAAACACCTGAAGGTGCTACTTCAATGTTAGGCCTCTGTATGTGGTCAGGCTGTGTAAAAGTCTCACACATGTGGTATCGTTATACTCAGGAGGAGTATCAGAATGTATTTTGGGGTGTTATTTTTGCTATGTAAATGCTATGTGTTGGAAAAATCTTATAAACGGACAACTTTGTGTTAAAAAAAAATGTGTTTTCATTTTTTTCCACATTTTCCAAAAACTTCTGGAAAAAAATGAACCATTTAAAAGAATCATTATGCCTCATAGATTATACGTTGGGATGTGTGCTTTCCAAAATGGTGTCATTTTGTGGGCGTTTCCATTGTCCTGGTGCTCCAGGGCCTTCAAAAATGTAATAGGTGGGTGAGAAATGAGATGTGTAATTTATGCTCGTAGAACGCCTGAAGGCGCTACTTCAATGTTAGGCCTCTGTATGTGGTCAGGCTGTGTAAAAGTCTCACACATGTGGTATCTTTATACTCAGGAGGAGTAGCAGAATGTATTTTGGGGTGTTATTTTTACTATGTAAATGCTATGTGTTGGAAAAATCTTATAAACGGACAACTTTGTGTTAAAAAAAATGCGTTTTCATTTTTTTCCACATTTTCCAAAAACTTCTGGAAAAAAAAAGAACCATTTAAAAGACTCATTATGCCTCATAGATTATACATTGGGGTGTGTGCTTTCCAATATGGGGTCATTTTGTGGGCATTTCCATTGTCCTGGTGCTCCAGGGCCTTCAAAAGTGTAATAGGTGGGTGAGAAATGAGATGTGTAATTTATGCTCCTAAAACATCTGAAGGTGCTACTTCAATGTTAGGCCTCTGTATGTGGTCAGGCTGTGTAAAAGTCTCACACATGTGGTATTGTTTTACTTAGGAGGAGTAGCAGAATGTATTTTGGGGTGTTATTTTTGCTATGTAAATGCTATGTGTAGGAAATATCTTATAAACGGACAGCTTCGTGTAAAAAAAAAATGCGTTTTCATTTTTTTCCACATTTTCCAAAAACTTCTGGAAAAAAATGAATTGTTCAAAAGACTCATTATGCCTCATAGATTATACGTTGGGGTGTTAGCTTTCCAAAATGGGGTCATTTTGTGGGCGTTTCCATTGTCCTGGTGCTCCAGGGCCTTCAAAAATGTAATAGGTGGGTGAGAAATGAGATGTGTAATTTATGCTCCTAAAACACCTGAAGGTGCTACTTCAATGTTAGGCCTCTGTATGTGGTCAGGCTGTGTAAAAGTCTCACACATGTGGTATTGTTATACTCAGGAGGAGTAGCAGAATGTATTTTGGGGTGTTATTTTTGCTATGTAAATGCTATGTGTTGGAAAAATCTTATAAACGGACAACTCTGTGTTAAAAAAAATGTGTTTTCATTTTTTTCCACATTTTCCAAAAACTTCTGGAAAAAAATGAACCATTTAAAAGACTCATTATGCCTCATAGATTATACATTGGGGTGTTTGCTTTCCAAAATGGGGTCATTTTGTGGGCGTTTCCATTGTCCTGGTGCTCCAGGGCCTTCAAAAGTGTAATAGGTGGGTGAGAAATGCGATGTGTAATTTATGCTCCTAAAACACCTGAAGGTGCTATTTCAATGTTAGGCCTCTGTATGTGGTCAGGCTGTGTAAACATCTCACACATGTGGTATTGTTATACTCAGGAGGAGTATCAGAATTTATTTTGGGGTGTTATTTTTGCTATGTAAATGCTATGTGTTGGAAAAATCTTATAAATGGACAACTTTGTGTTAAAAAAAAATGCCTTTTTTATTTTTTCCCACATTTTCCAAAAACTTCTGGAAAAAAATGAACCATTTAAAAGACTCATTATGCCTCATAGATTATACGTTGGGGTGTGTGCTTTCCAAAATGGGGTCATTTTGTGGGCGTTTCCATTGTCCTGGTGCTCCAGGGCCTTCAAAAGTGTAATAGGTGGGTGAGAAATGAGATGTGTAATTTATGCTCCTAAAACACCTGAAGGTGCTACTTCAATGTTAGGCCTCTGTATGTGGTCAGGCTGTGCAAAAGTCTCACACATGTGGTATCGTTATACTCAGGAGGAGTATCAGAATGTATTTTGGGGTGTTATTTTTGCTATGTAAATGCTATGTGTTGGAAAAATCTTATAAACGGACAATTTTGTGTTAAAAAAAATGCCTTTTTTATTTTTTCCCACATTTTCCAAAAACTTCTGGAAAAAAATGAACCATTTAAAAGACTCATTATGCCTCATAGATTATACGTTGGGGTGTGTGCTTTCCAAAATAGGGTCATTTTGTGGGCGTTTCCATTGTCCTGGTGCTCCAGGGCCTTCAAAAGTGTAATAGGTGGGTGAGAAATGCGATGTGTAATTTATGCTCCTAAAACACCTGAAGGTGCTATTTCAATGTTAGGCCTCTGTATGTGGTCAGGCTGTGTAAACATCTCACACATGTGGTATCGTTATACTCAGGAGGAGTATCAGAATGTATTTTGGGGTGTTATTTTTGCTATGTAAATGCTATGTGTTGGAAAAATCTTATAAATGGACAACTTTGTGTTAAAAAAAAATGCCTTTTTTATTTTTTCCCACATTTTCCCAAAACTTCTGGAAAAAAATGAACCATTTAAAAGACTCATTATGCCTCATAGATTATACGTTGGGGTGTGTGCTTTCCAAAATGGGGTCATTTTGTGGGCGTTTCCATTGTCCTGGTGCTTCAGGACCTTCAAAAGTGTAATAGGTGGGTGAGAAATGAGATGTGTAATTTATGCTCCTAAAACACCTGAAGGTGCTTCTTCAATGTTAGGCCTCTGTATGTGGTCAGGCTGTGCAAAAGTCTCACACATGTGGTATCGTTATACTCAGGAGGAGTATCAGAATGTATTTTGGGGTGTTATTTTTGCTATGTAAATGCTATGTGTTGGAAAAATCTTATAAACGGACAACTTTGTGTTAAAAAAAAATGCGTTTTCATTTTTTTCCACATTTTCCAAAAACTTCTGGAAAAAAATGAACCATTTAAAAGACTCATTATGCCTCATAGATTATACGTTGGGGTGTGTGCTTTCCAAAATGGTGTCATTTTGTGGGCGTTTCCATTGTCCTGATGCTCCAGGGCCTTCAAAAGTGTAATAGGTGGGTGAGAAATGCGATGTGTAATTTATGCTCCTAAAACACCTGAAGGTGCTATTTCAATGTTAGGCCTCTGTATGTGGTCAGGCTGTGTAAACATCTCACACATGTGGTATTGTTATACTCAGGAGGAGTATCAGAATGTATTTTGGGGTGTTATTTTTGCTATGTAAATGCTATGTGTTGGAAAAATCTTATAAATGGACAACTTTGTGTTAAAAAAAAAATGCCTTTTTTATTTTTTCCCACATTTTCCAAAAACTTCTGGAAAAAAATGAACCATTTAAAAGACTCAGTATGCCTCATAGATTATACGTTGGGGTGTGTGCTTTCCAAAATGGGGTCATTTTGTGGGCGTTTCCATTGTCCTGGTGCTCCAGGGCCTTCAAAAGTGTAATAGGTGGGTGAGAAATGAGATGTGTAATTTATGCTCCTAAAACACCTGAAGGTGCTACTTCAATGTTAGGCCTCTGTATGTGGTCAGGCTGTGCAAAAGTCTCACACATGTGGTATCGTTATACTCAGGAGGAGTATCAGAATGTATTTTGGGGTGTTATTTTTGCTATGTAAATGCTATGTGTTGGAAAAATCTTATAAACGGACAACTTTGTGTTAAAAAAAAATGCGTTTTCATTTTTTTCCACATTTTCCAAAAACTTCTGGAAAAAAATGAACCATTTAAAAGACTCATTATGCCTCATAGATTATACGTTGGGGTGTGTGCTTTCCAAAATGGTGTCATTTTGTGGGCGTTTCCATTGTCCTGGTGCTCCAGGGCCTTCAAAAGTGTAATAGGTGGGTGAGAAATGAGATGTGTAATTTATGCTCGTAGAACGCCTGAAGGTGCTACTTCAATATTAGGCCTCTGTATGTGGTCAGGCTGTGTAAAAGTCTCACACATGTGGTATCGTTATACTCAGGAGGAGTATCAGAATGTATTTTGGGGTGTTATTTTTGCTATGTAAATGCTATGTGTTGGAAAAATCTTATAAATGGACAACTTTGTGTTAAAAAAAAATGCCTTTTTTATTTTTTCCCACATTTTCCAAAAACTTCTGGAAAAAAAATGAACCATTTAAAAGACTCATTATGCCTCATAGATTATACGTTGGGGTGTGTGCTTTCCAAAATGGGGTCATTTTGTGGGCGTTTCCATTGTCCTGGTGCTCCAGGGCCTTCAAAAGTGTAATAGGTGGGTGAGAAATGAGATGTGTAATTTATGCTCCTAAAACACCTGAAGGTGCTACTTCAATGTTAGGCCTCTGTATGTGGTCAGGCTGTGCAAAAGTCTCACACCTGTGGTATCGTTATACTCAGGAGGAGTATCAGAATGTATTTTGGGGTGTTATTTTTGCTATGTAAATGCTATGTGTTGGAAAAATCTTATAAACGGACAATTTTGTGTTAAAAAAAAATGCCTTTTTTATTTTTTCCCACATTTTCCAAAAACTTCTGGAAAAAAATGAACCATTTAAAAGACTCATTATGCCTCATAGATTATACGTTGGGGTGTGTGCTTTCCAAAATAGGGTCATTTTGTGGGCGTTTCCATTGTCCTGGTGCTCCAGGGCCTTCAAAAGTGTAATAGGTGGGTGAGAAATGCGATGTGTAATTTATGCTCCTAAAACACCTGAAGGTGCTATTTCAATGTTAGGCCTCTGTATGTGGTCAGGCTGTGTAAACATCTCACACATGTGGTATCGTTATACTCAGGAGGAGTATCAGAATGTATTTTGGGGTGTTATTTTTGCTATGTAAATGCTATGTGTTGGAAAAATCTTATAAATGGACAACTTTGTGTTAAAAAAAAATGCCTTTTTTATTTTTTCCCACATTTTCCAAAAACTTCTGGAAAAAAATGAACCATTTAAAAGACTCATTATGCCTCATAGATTATACGTTGGGGTGTGTGCTTTCCAAAATGGGGTCATTTTGTGGGCGTTTCCATTGTCCTGGTGCTTCAGGGCCTTCAAAAGTGTAATAGGTGGGTGAGAAATGAGATGTGTAATTTATGCTCCTAAAACACCTGAAGGTGCTTCTTCAATGTTAGGCCTCTGTATGTGGTCAGGCTGTGCAAAAGTCTCACACATGTGGTATCGTTATACTCAGGAGGAGTATCAGAATGTATTTTGGGGTGTTATTTTTGCTATGTAAATGCTATGTGTTGGAAAAATCTTATAAACGGACAACTTTGTGTTAAAAAAAAATGCGTTTTCATTTTTTTCCACATTTTCCAAAAACTTCTGGAAAAAAATGAACCATTTAAAAGACTCATTATGCCTCATAGATTATACGTTGGGGTGTGTGCTTTCCAAAATGGTGTCATTTTGTGGGCGTTTCCATTGTCCTGGTGCTCCAGGGCCTTCAAAAATGTAATAGGTGGGTGAGAAATGCGATGTGTAATTTATGCTCCTAAAACACCTGAAGGTGCTATTTCAATGTTAGGCCTCTGTATGTGGTCAGGCTGTGTAAACATCTCACACATGTGGTATTGTTATACTCAGGAGGAGTATCAGAATGTATTTTGGGGTGTTATTTTTGCTATGTAAATGCTATGTGTTGGAAAAATCTTATAAATGGACAACTTTGTGTTAAAAAAAAAATGCCTTTTTTATTTTTTCCCACATTTTCCAAAAACTTCTGGAAAAAAATGAACCATTTAAAAGACTCATTATGCCTCATAGATTATACGTTGGGGTGTGTGCTTTCCAAAATGGGGTCATTTTGTGGGCGTTTCCATTGTCCTGGTGCTCCAGGGCCTTCAAAAGTGTAATAGGTGGGTGAGAAATGAGATGTGTAATTTATGCTCCTAAAACACCTGAAGGTGCTACTTCAATGTTAGGCCTCTGTATGTGGTCAGGCTGTGCAAAAGTCTCACACATGTGGTATCGTTATACTCAGGAGGAGTATCAGAATGTATTTTGGGGTGTTATTTTTGCTATGTAAATGCTATGTGTTGGAAAAATCTTATAAATGGACAACTTTGTGTTAAAAAAAAATGCCTTTTTTATTTTTTCCCACATTTTCCAAAAACTTCTGGAAAAAAATGAACCATTTAAAAGACTCATTATGCCTCATAGATTATACGTTGGGGTGTGTGCTTTCCAAAATGGGGTCATTTTGTGGGCGTTTCCATTGTCCTGGTGCTTCAGGGCCTTCAAAAGTGTAATAGGTGGGTGAGAAATGAGATGTGTAATTTATGCTCCTAAAACACCTGAAGGTGCTACTTCAATGTTAGGCCTCTGTATGTGGTCAGGCTGTGCAAAAGTCTCACACATGTGGTATCGTTATACTCAGGAGGAGTATCAGAATGTATTTTGGGGTGTTATTTTTGCTATGTAAATGCTATGTGTTGGAAAAATCTTATAAACGGACAACTTTGTGTTAAAAAAAAATGCGTTTTCATTTTTTTCCACATTTTCCAAAAACTTCTGGAAAAAAATGAACCATTTAAAAGACTCATTATGCCTCATAGATTATACGTTGGGGTGTGTGCTTTCCAAAATGGTGTCATTTTGTGGGCGTTTCCATTGTCCTGGTGCTCCAGGGCCTTCAAAAGTGTAATAGGTGGGTGAGAAATGAGATGTGTAATTTATGCTCGTAGAACGCCTGAAGGTGCTACTTCAATATTAGGCCTCTGTATGTGGTCAGGCTGTGTAAAAGTCTCACACATGTGGTATCGTTATACTCAGGAGGAGTATCAGAATGTATTTTGGGGTGTTATTTTTGCTATGTAAATGCTATGTGTTGGAAAAATCTTATAAATGGACAACTTTGTGTTAAAAAAAATGCCTTTTTTATTTTTTCCCACATTTTCCAAAAACTTCTGGAAAAAAATGAACCATTTAAAAGACTCATTATGCCTCATAGATTATACGTTGGGGTGTGTGCTTTCCAAAATGGGGTCATTTTGTGGGCGTTTCCATTGTCCTGGTGCTCCAGGGCCTTCAAAAGTGTAATAGGTGGGTGAGAAATGAGATGTGTAATTTATGCTCCTAAAACACCTGAAGGTGCTACTTCAATGTTAGGCCTCTGTATGTGGTCAGGCTGTGCAAAAGTCTCACACATGTGGTATCGTTATACTCAGGAGGAGTATCAGAATGTATTTTGGGGTGTTATTTTTGCTATGTAAATGCTATGTGTTGGAAAAATCTTATAAACGGACAATTTTGTGTTAAAAAAAAATGCCTTTTTTATTTTTTCCCACATTTTCCAAAAACTTCTGGAAAAAAATGAACCATTTAAAAGACTCATTATGCCTCATAGATTATACGTTGGGGTGTGTGCTTTCCAAAATAGGGTCATTTTGTGGGCGTTTCCATTGTCCTGGTGCTCCAGGGCCTTCAAAAG
Source organism: Aquarana catesbeiana (assembly GCF_042186555.1). Taxonomy (NCBI): domain Eukaryota; kingdom Metazoa; phylum Chordata; class Amphibia; order Anura; family Ranidae; genus Aquarana; species Aquarana catesbeiana. Next base: position 131,149,647 of record NC_133334.1, on the reverse strand, counting down.
TGTAATAGGTGGGTGAGAAATGCGATGTGTAATTTATGCTCCTAAAACACCTGAAGGTGCTATTTCAATGTTAGGCCTCTGTATGTGGTCAGGCTGTGTAAACATCTCACACATGTGGTATCGTTATACTCAGGAGGAGTATCAGAATGTATTTTGGGGTGTTATTTTTGCTATGTAAATGCTATGTGTTGGAAAAATCTTATAAATGGACAACTTTGTGTTAAAAAAAAATGCCTTTTTTATTTTTTCCCACATTTTCCAAAAACTTCTGGAAAAAAATGAACCATTTAAAAGACTCATTATGCCTCATAGATTATACGTTGGGGTGTGTGCTTTCCAAAATGGGGTCATTTTGTGGGCGTTTCCATTGTCCTGGTGCTTCAGGGCCTTCAAAAGTGTAATAGGTGGGTGAGAAATGAGATGTGTAATTTATGCTCCTAAAACACCTGAAGGTGCTTCTTCAATGTTAGGCCTCTGTATGTGGTCAGGCTGTGCAAAAGTCTCACACATGTGGTATCGTTATACTCAGGAGGAGTATCAGAATGTATTTTGGGGTGTTATTTTTGCTATGTAAATGCTATGTGTTGGAAAAATCTTATAAACGGACAACTTTGTGTTAAAAAAAAATGCGTTTTCATTTTTTTCCACATTTTCCAAAAACTTCTGGAAAAAAATGAACCATTTAAAAGACTCATTATGCCTCATAGATTATACGTTGGGGTGTGTGCTTTCCAAAATGGTGTCATTTTGTGGGCGTTTCCATTGTCCTGGTGCTCCAGGGCCTTCAAAAGTGTAATAGGTGGGTGAGAAATGTGATGTGTAATTTATGCTCCTAAAACACCTGAAGGTGCTATTTCAATGTTAGGCCTCTGTATGTGGTCAGGCTGTGTAAACATCTCACACATGTGGTATTGTTATACTCAGGAGGAGTATCAGAATGTATTTTGGGGTGTTATTTTTGCTATGTAAATGCTATGTGTTGGAAAAATCTTATAAATGGACAACTTTGTGTTAAAAAAAAAATGCCTTTTTTATTTTTTCCCACATTTTCCAAAAACTTCTGGAAAAAAATGAACCATTTAAAAGACTCATTATGCCTCATAGATTATACGTTGGGGTGTGTGCTTTCCAAAATGGGGTCATTTTGTGGGCGTTTCCATTGTCCTGGTGCTCCAGGGCCTTCAAAAGTGTAATAGGTGGGTGAGAAATGAGATGTGTAATTTATGCTCCTAAAACACCTGAAGGTGCTACTTCAATGTTAGGCCTCTGTATGTGGTCAGGCTGTGCAAAAGTCTCACACATGTGGTATCGTTATACTCAGGAGGAGTATCAGAATGTATTTTGGGGTGTTATTTTTGCTATGTAAATGCTATGTGTTGGAAAAATCTTATAAATGGACAACTTTGTGTTAAAAAAAAATGCCTTTTTTATTTTTTCCCACATTTTCCAAAAACTTCTGGAAAAAAATGAACCATTTAAAAGACTCATTATGCCTCATAGATTATACGTTGGGGTGTGTGCTTTCCAAAATGGGGTCATTTTGTGGGCGTTTCCATTGTCCTGGTGCTTCAGGGCCTTCAAAAGTGTAATAGGTGGGTGAGAAATGAGATGTGTAATTTATGCTCCTAAAACACCTGAAGGTGCTACTTCAATGTTAGGCCTCTGTATGTGGTCAGGCTGTGCAAAAGTCTCACACATGTGGTATCGTTATACTCAGGAGGAGTATCAGAATGTATTTTGGGGTGTTATTTTTGCTATGTAAATGCTATGTGTTGGAAAAATCTTATAAACGGACAACTTTGTGTTAAAAAAAAATGCGTTTTCATTTTTTTCCACATTTTCCAAAAACTTCTGGAAAAAAATGAACCATTTAAAAGACTCATTATGCCTCATAGATTATACGTTGGGGTGTGTGCTTTCCAAAATGGTGTCATTTTGTGGGCGTTTCCATTGTCCTGGTGCTCCAGGGCCTTCAAAAGTGTAATAGGTGGGTGAGAAATGAGATGTGTAATTTATGCTCGTAGAACGCCTGAAGGTGCTACTTCAATATTAGGCCTCTGTATGTGGTCAGGCTGTGTAAAAGTCTCACACATGTGGTATCGTTATACTCAGGAGGAGTATCAGAATGTATTTTGGGGTGTTATTTTTGCTATGTAAATGCTATGTGTTGGAAAAATCTTATAAATGGACAACTTTGTGTTAAAAAAAAATGCCTTTTTTATTTTTTCCCACATTTTCCAAAAACTTCTGGAAAAAAATGAACCATTTAAAAGACTCATTATGCCTCATAGATTATACGTTGGGGTGTGTGCTTTCCAAAATGGGGTCATTTTGTGGGCGTTTCCATTGTCCTGGTGCTCCAGGGCCTTCAAAAGTGTAATAGGTGGGTGAGAAATGAGATGTGTAATTTATGCTCCTAAAACACCTGAAGGTGCTACTTCAATGTTAGGCCTCTGTATGTGGTCAGGCTGTGCAAAAGTCTCACACATGTGGTATCGTTATACTCAGGAGGAGTATCAGAATGTATTTTGGGGTGTTATTTTTGCTATGTAAATGCTATGTGTTGGAAAAATCTTATAAACGGACAATTTTGTGTTAAAAAAAAATGCCTTTTTTATTTTTTCCCACATTTTCCAAAAACTTCTGGAAAAAAATGAACCATTTAAAAGACTCATTATGCCTCATAGATTATACGATGGGGTGTGTGCTTTCCAAAATAGGGTCATTTTGTGGGCGTTTCCATTGTCCTGGTGCTCCAGGGCCTTCAAAAGTGTAATAGGTGGGTGAGAAATGCGATGTGTAATTTATGCTCCTAAAACACCTGAAGGTGCTATTTCAATGTTAGGCCTCTGTATGTGGTCAGGCTGTGTAAACATCTCACACATGTGGTATCTTTATACTCAGGAGGAGTATCAGAATGTATTTTGGGGTGTTATTTTTGCTATGTAAATGCTATGTGTTGGAAAAATCTTATAAATGGACAACTTTGTGTTAAAAAAAAATGCCTTTTTTATTTTTTCCCACATTTTCCAAAAACTTCTGGAAAAAAATGAACCATTTAAAAGACTCATTATGCCTCATAGATTATACGTTGGGGTGTGTGCTTTCCAAAATGGGGTCATTTTGTGGGCGTTTCCATTGTCCTGGTGCTTCAGGGCCTTCAAAAGTGTAATAGGTGGGTGAGAAATGAGATGTGTAATTTATGCTCCTAAAACACCTGAAGGTGCTTCTTCAATGTTAGGCCTCTGTATGTGGTCAGGCTGTGCAAAAGTCTCACACATGTGGTATCGTTATACTCAGGAGGAGTATCAGAATGTATTTTGGGGTGTTATTTTTGCTATGTAAATGCTATGTGTTGGAAAAATCTTATAAACGGACAACTTTGTGTTAAAAAAAAATGCGTTTTCATTTTTTTCCACATTTTCCAAAAACTTCTGGAAAAAAATGAACCATTTAAAAGACTCATTATGCCTCATAGATTATACGTTGGGGTGTGTGCTTTCCAAAATGGTGTCATTTTGTGGGCGTTTCCATTGTCCTGGTGCTCCAGGGCCTTCAAAAGTGTAATAGGTGGGTGAGAAATGTGATGTGTAATTTATGCTCCTAAAACACCTGAAGGTGCTATTTCAATGTTAGGCCTCTGTATGTGGTCAGGCTGTGTAAACATCTCACACATGTGGTATTGTTATACTCAGGAGGAGTATCAGAATGTATTTTGGGGTGTTATTTTTGCTATGTAAATGCTATGTGTTGGAAAAATCTTATAAATGGACAACTTTGTGTTAAAAAAAAAATGCCTTTTTTATTTTTTCCCACATTTTCCAAAAACTTCTGGAAAAAAATGAACCATTTAAAAGACTCATTATGCCTCATAGATTATACGTTGGGGTGTGTGCTTTCCAAAATGGGGTCATTTTGTGGGCGTTTCCATTGTCCTGGTGCTCCAGGGCCTTCAAAAGTGTAATAGGTGGGTGAGAAATGAGATGTGTAATTTATGCTCCTAAAACACCTGAAGGTGCTACTTCAATGTTAGGCCTCTGTATGTGGTCAGGCTGTGCAAAAGTCTCACACATGTGGTATCGTTATACTCAGGAGGAGTATCAGAATGTATTTTGGGGTGTTATTTTTGCTATGTAAATGCTATGTGTTGGAAAAATCTTATAAATGGACAACTTTGTGTTAAAAAAAAATGCCTTTTTTATTTTTTCCCACATTTTCCAAAAACTTCTGGAAAAAAATGAACCATTTAAAAGACTCATTATGCCTCATAGATTATACGTTGGGGTGTGTGCTTTCCAAAATGGGGTCATTTTGTGGGCGTTTCCATTGTCCTGGTGCTTCAGGGCCTTCAAAAGTGTAATAGGTGGGTGAGAAATGAGATGTGTAATTTATGCTCCTAAAACACCTGAAGGTGCTACTTCAATGTTAGGCCTCTGTATGTGGTCAGGCTGTGCAAAAGTCTCACACATGTGGTATCGTTATACTCAGGAGGAGTATCAGAATGTATTTTGGGGTGTTATTTTTGCTATGTAAATGCTATGTGTTGGAAAAATCTTATAAACGGACAACTTTGTGTTAAAAAAAAATGCGTTTTCATTTTTTTCCACATTTTCCAAAAACTTCTGGAAAAAAATGAACCATTTAAAAGACTCATTATGCCTCATAGATTATACGTTGGGGTGTGTGCTTTCCAAAATGGTGTCATTTTGTGGGCGTTTCCATTGTCCTGGTGCTCCAGGGCCTTCAAAAGTGTAATAGGTGGGTGAGAAATGAGATGTGTAATTTATGCTCGTAGAACGCCTGAAGGTGCTACTTCAATATTAGGCCTCTGTATGTGGTCAGGCTGTGTAAAAGTCTCACACATGTGGTATCGTTATACTCAGGAGGAGTATCAGAATGTATTTTGGGGTGTTATTTTTGCTATGTAAATGCTATGTGTTGGAAAAATCTTATAAATGGACAACTTTGTGTTAAAAAAAAATGCCTTTTTTATTTTTTCCCACATTTTCCAAAAACTTCTGGAAAAAAATGAACCATTTAAAAGACTCATTATGCCTCATAGATTATACGTTGGGGTGTGTGCTTTCCAAAATGGGGTCATTTTGTGGGCGTTTCCATTGTCCTGGTGCTCCAGGGCCTTCAAAAGTGTAATAGGTGGGTGAGAAATGAGATGTGTAATTTATGCTCCTAAAACACCTGAAGGTGCTACTTCAATGTTAGGCCTCTGTATGTGGTCAGGCTGTGCAAAAGTCTCACACATGTGGTATCGTTATACTCAGGAGGAGTATCAGAATGTATTTTGGGGTGTTATTTTTGCTATGTAAATGCTATGTGTTGGAAAAATCTTATAAACGGACAATTTTGTGTTAAAAAAAAAATGCCTTTTTTATTTTTTCCCACATTTTCCAAAAACTTCTGGAAAAAAATGAACCATTTAAAAGACTCATTATGCCTCATAGATTATACGTTGGGGTGTGTGCTTTCCAAAATAGGGTCATTTTGTGGGCGTTTCCATTGTCCTGGTGCTCCAGGGCCTTCAAAAGTGTAATAGGTGGGTGAGAAATGCGATGTGTAATTTATGCTCCTAAAACACCTGAAGGTGCTATTTCAATGTTAGGCCTCTGTATGTGGTCAGGCTGTGTAAACATCTCACACATGTGGTATCGTTATACTCAGGAGGAGTATCAGAATGTATTTTGGGGTGTTATTTTTGCTATGTAAATGCTATGTGTTGGAAAAATCTTATAAATGGACAACTTTGTGTTAAAAAAAAATGCCTTTTTTATTTTTTCCCACATTTTCCAAAAACTTCTGGAAAAAAATGAACCATTTAAAAGACTCATTATGCCTCATAGATTATACGTTGGGGTGTGTGCTTTCCAAAATGGGGTCATTTTGTGGGCGTTTCCATTGTCCTGGTGCTTCAGGGCCTTCAAAAGTGTAATAGGTGGGTGAGAAATGAGATGTGTAATTTATGCTCCTAAAACACCTGAAGGTGCTTCTTCAATGTTAGGCCTCTGTATGTGGTCAGGCTGTGCAAAAGTCTCACACATGTGGTATCGTTATACTCAGGAGGAGTATCAGAATGTATTTTGGGGTGTTATTTTTGCTATGTAAATGCTATGTGTTGGAAAAATCTTATAAACGGACAACTTTGTGTTAAAAAAAAAATGCGTTTTCATTTTTTTCCACATTTTCCAAAAACTTCTGGAAAAAAATGAACCATTTAAAAGACTCATTATGCCTCATAGATTATACGTTGGGGTGTGTGCTTTCCAAAATGGTGTCATTTTGTGGGCGTTTCCATTGTCCTGGTGCTCCAGGGCCTTCAAAAGTGTAATAGGTGGGTGAGAAATGCGATGTGTAATTTATGCTCCTAAAACACCTGAAGGTGCTATTTCAATGTTAGGCCTCTGTATGTGGTCAGGCTGTGTAAACATCTCACACATGTGGTATTGTTATACTCAGGAGGAGTATCAGAATGTATTTTGGGGTGTTATTTTTGCTATGTAAATGCTATGTGTTGGAAAAATCTTATAAATGGACAACTTTGTGTTAAAAAAAAATGCCTTTTTTATTTTTTCCCACATTTTCCAAAAACTTCTGGAAAAAAATGAACCATTTAAAAGACTCATTATGCCTCATAGATTATACGTTGGGGTGTGTGCTTTCCAAAATGGGGTCATTTTGTGGGCGTTTCCATTGTCCTGGTGCTCCAGGGCCTTCAAAAGTGTAATAGGTGGGTGAGAAATGAGATGTGTAATTTATGCTCCTAAAACACCTGAAGGTGCTACTTCAATGTTAGGCCTCTGTATGTGGTCAGGCTGTGCAAAAGTCTCACACATGTGGTATCGTTATACTCAGGAGGAGTATCAGAATGTATTTTGGGGTGTTATTTTTGCTATGTAAATGCTATGTGTTGGAAAAATCTTATAAATGGACAACTTTGTGTTAAAAAAAATGCCTTTTTTATTTTTTCCCACATTTTCCAAAAACTTCTGGAAAAAAATGATCCATTTAAAAGACTCATTATGCCTCATAGATTATACGTTGGGGTGTGTGCTTTCCAAAATGGGGTCATTTTGTGGGCGTTTCCATTGTCCTGGTGCTTCAGGGCCTTCAAAAGTGTAATAGGTGGGTGAGAAATGAGATGTGTAATTTATGCTCCTAAAACACCTGAAGGTGCTACTTCAATGTTAGGCCTCTGTATGTGGTCAGGCTGTGCAAAAGTCTCACACATGTGGTATCGTTATACTCAGGAGGAGTATCAGAATGTATTTTGGGGTGTTATTTTTGCTATGTAAATGCTATGTGTTGGAAAAATCTTATAAACGGACAACTTTGTGTTAAAAAAAAATGCGTTTTCATTTTTTCCACATTTTCCAAAAACTTCTGGAAAAAAATGAACCATTTAAAAGACTCATTATGCCTCATAGATTATACGTTGGGGTGTGTGCTTTCCAAAATGGTGTCATTTTGTGGGCGTTTCCATTGTCCTGGTGCTCCAGGGCCTTCAAAAGTGTAATAGGTGGGTGAGAAATGAGATGTGTAATTTATGCTCGTAGAACGCCTGAAGGTGCTACTTCAATATTAGGCCTCTGTATGTGGTCAGGCTGTGTAAAAGTCTCACACATGTGGTATTGTTTTACTTAGGAGGAGTAGCAGAAGGTATTTTGGGGTGTTTTTTTTGCTATGTAAATGCTATGTGTTGGAAAAATCTTATAAACGGACAACTTTGTGTTAAAAAAAAATGCGTTTTCATTTTTTCCCACATTTTCCAAAAACTTCTGGAAAAAAATGAACCATTTAAAAGACTCATTATGCCTCATAGATTATACGTTTGGGTGCGTGCTTTCCAAAATGGTGTCATTTTGTGGGCATTTCCATTGTCCTGGTGCTCCAGGGCCTTCAAAAGTGTAATAGGTGGGTGAGAAATGAGATGTGTAATTTATGCTCCTAAAACACCTGAAGGTGCTACTTCAATGTTAGGCCTCTGTATGTGGTCAGGCTGTGTAAAAGTCTCACACATGTGGTATCGTTATACTCAGGAGGAGTATCAGAATGTATTTTGGGGTGTTATTTTTGCTATGTAAATGCTATGTGTTGGAAAAATATTATAAACGGACAACTTTGTGTTAAAAAAAAATGTGTTTTCATTTTTTTCCACATTTTCCAAAAACTTCTGGAAAAAAATGAACCATTTAAAAGAATCATTATGCCTCATAGATTATACGTTGGGATGTGTGCTTTCCAAAATGGTGTCATTTTGTGGGCGTTACCATTGTCCTGGTGCTCCAGGGCCTTCAAAAGTGTAATAGGTGGGTGAGAAATGAGATGTGTAATTTATGCTCGTAGAACGCCTGAAGGTGCTACTTCAATATTAGGCCTCTGTATGTGGTCAGGCTGTGTAAAAGTCTCACACATGTGGTATTGCCATACTCAGAAGGAGTGGCAGAATATATTTTGGGTGCTATTTTTGCTATGTAAATGCTATGTGTTGGAAATACCTTATAAACGGACAACTTTGTGTAAAAAAAAATGTGTTTTCATTTTTTTCCACATTTTCCAAAAACTTCTGGAAAAAAATGAAACATTTAAAAGACTCATTATGCCTCATAGATTATATGTTGGGGTGTGTGCTTTCCAAAATGGGGTCATTTTGTGGGCGTTTCCATTGTCCTGGTGCTCCAGGGTCTTCAAAAGTGTAATAGGTGGGTGAGAAATGAGATGTGTAATTTATGCTCGTAGAATGCCTGAAGGTGCTACTTCAATATTAGGCCTCTGTATGTGGTCAGGCTGTGTAAAAGTCTCACACATGTGGTATTGCCATACTCAGAAGGAGTGGCAGAATGTATTTTGGGTGTCATTTTTGCTATGTAAATGCTATGTGTTGGAAATATCTTATAAACGGACAGCTTTGTGTAAAAAAAAAAAAAAAAATGCGTTTTCATTTTTTACCACATTTTCCAAAAACTTCTGGAAAAAAATGAATTGTTCAAAAGACTCATTATGCCTCATAGATTATACGTTAGCGTGTTAGCTTTCCAAAACAGGGTCATTTTGTGGGCGTTTCCATTGTCCTGGTGCTCCAGGGCCTTCAAAAGTGTAATAGGTGGGTGAGAAATGCGATGTGTAATTTATGCTCCTAAAACACCTGAAGGTGCTATTTCAATGTTAGGCCTCTGTATGTGGTCAGGCTGTGTAAACATCTCACACATGTGGTATTGTTATACTCAGGAGGAGTATCAGAATGTATTTTGGGGTGTTATTTTTGCTATGTAAATGCTATGTGTTGGAAAAATCTTATAAATGGACAACTTTGTGTTAAAAAAAAATGCCTTTTTTATTTTTTCCCACATTTTCCAAAAACTTCTGGAAAAAAATGAACCATTTAAAAGACTCATTATGCCTCATAGATTATACGTTGGGGTGTGTGCTTTCCAAAATGGGGTCATTTTGTGGGCGTTTCCATTGTCCTGGTGCTTCAGGGCCTTCAAAAGTGTAATAGGTGGGTGAGAAATGAGATGTGTAATTTATGCTCCTAAAACACCTGAAGGTGCTACTTCAATGTTAGGCCTCTGTATGTGGTCAGGCTGTGCAAAAGTCTCACACATGTGGTATCGTTATACTCAGGAGGAGTATCAGAATGTATTTTGGGGTGTTATTTTTGCTATGTAAATGCTATGTATTGGAAATATCTTATAAACGGACAACTTTGTGTAAAAAAAAAAAGTGTTTACATTTTTTTTCCACATTTTCCAAAAACTACCGGAAAAAAATGAACCATTTAAAAGACTCATTATGCCTTATAGATTATACGTTGGGGTGCGTGCTTTCCAAAATGGGGTCATTTTGTGGGCGTTTCCATTGTCCTGGTGCTCCAGAGCCTTCAAAAGTGTAATAGGTGGGTGAGAAATGAGATGTGTAATTTATGCTCCTAAAACACCTGAAGGTGCTACTTCAATATTAGGCCTCTGTATGTGGTCAGGCTGTGTAAAAGTCTCACACATGTGGTATTGTTTTACTCAGGAGGAGTATCAGAATGTATTTTGTGGTGTTATTTTTGCTATGTAAATGCTATGTGTTGGAAAAATCTTATAAACAGACAACTTTGTGTTAAAAAAAAATGCGTTTTCATTTTTTTCCACATTTTCCAAAAACTTCTGGAAAAAAATGAACCATTTAAAAGACTCAATATGCCTCATAGAGTATACGTTTGGGTGCGTGCTTTCCAAAATGGTGTCATTTTGTGGGCGTTTCCATTGTCCTGGTGCTCCAGAGCCTTCAAAAGTGTAATAGGTGGGTGAGAAATGAGATGTGTAATTTATGCTCCTAAAACACCTGAAGGTGCTACTTCAATGTTAGGCCTCTGTATGTGGTCAGGCTGTGTAAAAGTCTCACACATGTGGTATTGTTTTACTTAGGAGGAGTAGCAGAATGTATTTTGGGGTGTTATTTTTGCTATGTAAATGCTATGTGTAGGAAATATCTTATAAACGGACAGCTTTGTGTAAAAAAAAAATGCGTTTTCATTTTTTTCCACATTTTCCAAAAACTTCTGGAAAAAAATGAATTGTTCAAAAGACTCATTATGCCTCATAGATTATACATTGGGGTGTTTGCTTTCCAAAATGTGGTCATTTTGTGGGCGTTTCCATTGTCCTGGTGCTCCAGGGCCTTCAAAAGTGTAATAGGTGGGTGAGAAATGCGATGTGTAATTTATGCTCCTAAAACACCTGAAGGTGCTATTTCAATGTTAGGCCTCTGTATGTGGTCAGGCTGTGTAAACATCTCACACATGTGGTATCGTTATACTCAGGAGGAGTATCAGAATGTATTTTGGGGTGTTATTTTTGCTATGTAAATGCTATGTGTTGGAAAAATCTTATAAATGGACAACTTTGTGTTAAAAAAAAATGCCTTTTTTATTTTTTCCCACATTTTCCAAAAACTTCTGGAAAAAAATGAACCATTTAAAAGACTCATTATGCCTCATAGATTATACGTTGGGGTGTGTGCTTTCCAAAATGGGGTCATTTTGTGGGCGTTTCCATTGTCCTGGTGCTCCAGGGCCTTCAAAAGTGTAATAGGTGGGTGAGAAATGCGATGTGTAATTTATGCTCCTAAAACACCTGAAGGTGCTATTTCAATGTTAGGCCTCTGTATGTGGTCAGGCTGTGTAAACATCTCACACATGTGGTATCGTTATACTCAGGAGGAGTATCAGAATGTATTTTGGGGTGTTATTTTTGCTATGTAAATGCTATGTGTTGGAAAAATCTTATAAATGGACAACTTTGTGTTAAAAAAAAATGCCTTTTTTATTTTTTCCCACATTTTCCAAAAACTTCTGGAAAAAAATGAACCATTTAAAAGACTCATTATGCCTCATAGATTATACGTTGGGGTGTGTGCTTTCCAAAATGGGGTCATTTTGTGGGCGTTTCCATTGTCCTGGTGCTTCAGGGCCTTCAAAAGTGTAATAGGTGGGTGAGAAATGAGATGTGTAATTTATGCTCCTAAAACACATGAAGGTGCTACTTCAATGTTAGGCCTCTGTATGTGGTCAGGCTGTGCAAAAGTCTCACACATGTGGTATCGTTATACTCAGGAGGAGTATCAGAATGTATTTTGGGGTGTTATTTTTGCTATGTAAATGCTATGTGTTGGAAAAATCTTATAAACGGACAACTTTGTGTTAAAAAAAAATGCGTTTTCATTTTTTTCCACATTTTCCAAAAACTTCTGGAAAAAAATGAACCTTTTAAAAGACTCATTATGCCTCATAGATTATACGTTGGGGTGTGTGCTTTCCAAAATGGTGTCATTTTGTGGGCGTTTCCATTGTCCTGGTGCTCCAGGGCCTTCAAAAGTGTAATAGGTGGGTGAGAAATGAGATGTGTAATTTATGCTCGTAGAACGCCTGAAGGTGCTACTTCAATATTAGGCCTCTGTATGTGGTCAGGCTGTGTAAAAGTCTCACACATGTGGTATCGTTATACTCAGGAGGAGTATCAGAATGTATTTTGGGGTGTTATTTTTGCTATGTAAATGCTATGTGTTGGAAAAATCTTATAAACGGACAACTTTGTGTTAAAAAAAATGTGTTTTCATTTTTTTCCACATTTTCCAAAAACTTCTGGAAAAAAATGAACCATTTAAAAGACTCATTATGCCTCATAGATTATACATTGGGGTGTTTGCTTTCCCAAATGGGGTCATTTTGTGGGCGTTTCCATTGTCCTGGTGCTCCAGGGCCTTCAAAAGTGTAATAGGTGGGTGAGAAATGCGATGTGTAATTTATGCTCCTAAAACACCTGAAGGTGCTATTTCAATGTTAGGCCTCTGTATGTGGTCAGGCTGTGTAAACGTCTCAAACATGTGGTATCGTTATACTCAGGAGGAGTAGCAGAATGTATTTTGGGGTGTTTTTTTTGCTATGTAAATGCTATGTGTTGGAAAAATCTTATAAACGGACAACTTTGTGTTAAAAAAAAATGTGTTTTCATTTTTTTCCACATTTTCCAAAAACTTCTGGAAAAAAATGAACCATTTAAAAGAATCATTATGCCTCATAGATTATACGTTGGGATGTGTGCTTTCCAAAATGGTGTCATTTTGTGGGCGTTACCATTGTCCTGGTGCTCCAGGGCCTTCAAAAGTGTAATAGGTGGGTGAGAAATGAGATGTGTAATTTATGCTCGTAGAACGCCTGAAGGTGCTACTTCAATATTAGGCCTCTGTATGTGGTCAGGCTGTGTAAAAGTCTCACACATGTGGTATTGCCATACTCAGAAGGAGTGGCAGAATATATTTTGGGTGCTATTTTTGCTATGTAAATGCTATGTGTTGGAAATACCTTATAAACGGACAACTTTGTGTAAAAAAAAATGTGTTTTCATTTTTTTCCACATTTTCCAAAAACTTCTGGAAAAAAAAAGAACCATTTAAAAGACTCATTATGCCTCATAGATTATACATTGGGGTGTGTGCTTTCCAAAATGGGGTCATTTTGTGGGCATTTCCATTGTCCTGGTGCTCCAGGGCCTTCAAAAATGTAATAGGTGGGTGAGAAATGAGATGTGTAATTTATGCTCCTAAAACACCTGAAGGTGCTACTTCAATATTAGGCCTCTGTATGTGGTCAGGCTGTGTAAAAGTCTCACACATGTGGTATTGTTTTACTCAGGAGGAGTATCAGAATGTATTTTGTGGTGTTATTTTTGCTATGTAAATGCTATGTGTTGGAAAAATCTTATAAACAGACAACTTTGTGTTAAAAAAAAATGCGTTTTCATTTTTTTCCACATTTTCCAAAAACTTCTGGAAAAAAATGAACCATTTAAAAGACTCAATATGCCTCATAGATTATACGTTTGTGTGCGTGCTTTCCAAAATGGTGTCATTTTGTGGGCGTTTCCATTGTCCTGGTGCTCCAGAGCCTTCAAAAGTGTAATAGGTGGGTTAGAAATGAGATGTGTAATTTATGCTCCTAAAACACCTGATGGTGCTACTTCAATGTTAGGCCTCTGTATGTGGTCAGGCTGTGTAAAAGTCTCACACATGTGGTATTGTTTTACTCAGGAGGAGTAGCAGAATGTATTTTGGGGTGTTATTTTTGCTATGTAAATGCTATGTGTTGGAAATATTTTATAAACGGACAACTTTGTGTAAAAAAAAAATTTGTTTTAATTTTTTTTTTCACATTTTCCAAAAACTTCTGGAAAAAAATGAACCGTTCAAAAGACTCAGTATGCCTCATAGATTATATGTTGGGGTGTGTGCTTTCCAAAATGGGGTCATTTTGTGAGCGTTTCCATTGTCCTGGTGCTCTAGGGCCTTCAAAAGTGTAATAGGTAGTCAACAAGTTAGATGGGTAATTTATGCTCCTTGAACACCTGATGATGCTCCCTGCATGTTGGGCCTCTGTATGTGGCCAGTTAGTGAAAAAGTCCCACACATGTAGTATTGTAATACTCAGGAGGAGTAGCCGAATGTATTTTGGGGTGTCATTTGTGGTATCCATTGTCCTGGTGCTCTAGGGCCTTCAAAAGTGTAATGGGTAGTCAACAAGTTAGATGGGTAATTTATGCTCCTTGAACACCTGATGATGCTTCCTGCATGTTGGGCCTCTGTATGTGGCCAGTTAGTGAAAAAGTCCCACACATGTGGTATTGCAATACTCAGGAGGAGTAGCCGAAGGTATTTTGGGGTGTCATTTGTGGTATGCACATTCCATGTGAGAGAAATAAGCTATTACAATGACAATTTTCTCAAAAAAATTTGAAAAATAAAATCTTAATTTGCAAAGAATTGTGGGAAAAAATGACAACTTCAAATAACTTACCATGCCTCTTACTAAATACCCTGGAATGTCTACTTTCCAAAAAGGGGTCATTTGGGGGGCATTTGTACTTTACTGGCTTGTTAGGGTCTCAAGAAATGAGATGGGCCTCAGTACATCAGATGTGATAATTTTTTTTTGATTTGCACCATAGCTTGTAGACTCTATAAATTTCACACAGACCACATACTATCCACTAATTTGGGTTATTTTTTACCAAAGATATGTAGCAGTATTAATTGTGGCCAACATTTATGAAGAAAAATTGCTAATTTGCAAAATTTTATCACAGAAACGAAGAAAAATGCATTTTTTTTCCAAAATTTTTGGTCTTTTTTCACTTATAGCGCAAAAAATTAAAAAAACCAGAGGTTATCAAATACCACCAAATGAAAGCTCTATTTGTATGAAGAAAGGACAAAAAAATAATTTGGGTACAGTGTTGCATGACTGAGTAATTGTCATTCAAAGTGTGAGAGCACTGAAAATTGGTCTGGGCAGGAGGGGGGTTTAAGTGCCCAGTAAGCAAGTGGTTAAAGTATTTTATGTTAAAATACATTTAGTATACAATTGGTAGATAAAAATGGAGTTCAACCTTAAATCGTGTTTTCTAAATCACAAAGAGGGCTTCATATTTTCAGAAATGATGTAATTGCTGTTACCATAATTTGAAGACAGGCACTGTAAATAAGCCAATACTATGAAGCAACTCTTACTTTAGGACATTCTGCTATGCTTCTGATATGCTGCCCAATCACAGACATGACGTCATGTGGCACTAAAATATAATCTATGTAACTATACGATCTATACAATCTAAAATACAGTCAATGTAACTGGGGTTTATAAAGGATTTTTTTTTTCACATTTCTGCCTGAAGCCTAGAATTGCTTGGCTTCCGTACCTAGGATGACTGTAGGTCATATGATACCTTTAATATAACTGTGTTAAAGGCCAGCCATTTGAATAACATTAAACCACCATTACCTGTCATATTTGCAAAGATGTCCAGGTATTATTTAAAAACCAGAAATAACATTTCACTTTGTTTAGGTTCTTGTTTTCTGACTTTCAAAGAATTTGTACTTTTGGTTATGTCTATAATTTCACTTCCACAACTACTGCAATGCACCTAAAAAACTTTCTTCACAGTAACCTGGACAGAGATTGAGCCAACATTAAAGATACTTCATCCCATAGCCCTATGCAAAAAGAATTCTGTCAGCCAGAAATTTAAGTACTGCTTGGCAAGTTTGATTCCCAATGCCACTGGCTAATTTTATTTAGCGTCAGACACTTAACATGTAATAGAACTCTGTATTTTTGTCATCCAAGCCTTGTAAGAAGGAAATGTGGCACTTAACAGAATACGGGATTATTGTGCTGCTAAAGAGGATTATGAAGGGAACATTTTAGAAAGATTGTGTCAATTTATGTCTGCTGACTTGCTATGCAAAACATAATTCAAGCTAGGAATTCTTAGAAGTTACGTTTATCCTGAACTTTCCGGGAAAAAAGTGAGAAGAAACATTTTTTTCCTTGGTTTGCATATAGGACCTAGACTTTCTATATTTTTTCCCCAGAAAAGCTAATAATTGCTTAGAGTATTTTAATCAACAGGAATAGACACAACCTGTAGAAAGCAATTGTACAAAAAAGGACTTTGATGACCATTTACAATAGACATTAAAAATATGGTTGTCCTCTTGCCTGCATTCCACCTAGCTAATGTTAATTTCTTCCCAAAATATTTGCCAATATTACAACTTCCTTCTAGTATGCCCTTTGCCAAGCCTGTGAAGTTCTGCCAGTGCCAGTAGATTTATAGCCATATCTCTGAATAGTCTGATGGTGTCTCTACATAGATGGAAAAGCAACCTCTTCTTCTGACAGCCCGGATACTATGTAGTGCTGCAATTGTACGCTATTGATGCCTTTATGGACCTTTTTATTTTCTGTTGTTCCTGCGCAGACACTCAGGATGGAAAGACATACACTATATTGTCAAAAGTATTGGAACACCTACCTTTACATGCACATGAACTCTAATTGCATCCCAGTCTTGGTCCGCAGGGTCAATATTGAGTTGGCCCACCCTTTGCAGCTATAACAGTGTCAACTCTTCTGGGAAGGCTGTCCACAAGGTTTAGGAGTGTGTCTATGGGAATGTTTGACCATTCTTCCAGAAGCACATTTGTGAGGTCAGGCACTGATGTGGACGAGAAGGTCTGACTTGCATTTTCTGCTCTAATTCATCCCATAGGTGATCTATTGGTTTTAGGTCAGGGCTCTGTGCAGGCCAGTCAACTTCCTCCACGCCAAACTTACTCATCCATGTCTTTATGGACCTTGCTTTGTGCACTGGTCCAAATCATTTGGTGGAGGGTGATTATAGTGTGTGGTTGTTTTTCAGGGGTTGGGCTCGGCCCCTTAGTTCCAGTGAAGGGAACTCTTAAGATGTCAGCATACCAAGACATTTTGGACAAATTAATGCTCCCAACTTTGTGGGAACAGTTTGGGGATGGCCTCTTCTTATTTCAACATGACTGCTCACCAGTGCACAAAGCAAGGTCCATAAAGACCTGGATTAGCAAGTTTGGGGTGAAGGAACTTGACCGGCCTTCACAGATTCCTGACCTCAACCTGATAGAACACCTTTGTGATGAATTATGCCCCGTACACACGGTCGGATTTTCCGACGAAAAATGTGTGATAGGACCTTGTTGTCGGAAATTCGGACCGTGTGTAGGCTCCATCACACATTTTCCATCGGATTTTCCAACACACAAAGTTTGAGAGCAGGCTATAAAATTTTCCGACAACAAAATCCATTGTCGGAATTTCCGATCGTGTGTACACAAATCCGACGCACAAAGTGCCATGCATGCTCAGAATAAATAAAGAGATGAAAGCTATTGGCTACTGTCCCGTTTATAGTCCCGACGTACGTGTTTTATGTCACCGCGTTCAGAATGATCGGATTTTCCGACAACTTTGTGTGACCGTGTGTATGCAAGACAAGTTTGAGCCAACATCCTTCGGAAAAAAATCCTAGGATTTTGTTGTCGGAATGTCCGATCAATGTCCGACCGTATCTACGGGGTATTAGACCGGAGACTGTGAGCCAGGCCTTCTCGTCCGACATCAGTTCAGAACCTCACAAATGCGCTTCTGGAAACATTCCCATAAACACACTCCTAAACCTTGTGGACAGCCTTCCCAGAAGAGTTGTAGCTGTTATAGCTGCTATGGGTGAGCCAAATCAATATTGAACCCTATGGACTAAGACTGAAATGCTATTAATGTTCATGTGTGTGTAAAGACAAGAGTAGAAGAGAGAGTGCACCAGCCCTAGTGTGATACCGTTTATTAAAAAAGATAAAGACAAATGAATGTTGTACACTCACATGGGTTGATAAAAACAAGTGCAGCCATAGAGGCTGTGATTGCTCTCCTGAGTCCAGAAATCCAAGCTGGATGTGAAGCGAACTGACAGTTGCTGTCTGAATTGTCCACAAGCAGCCACCGACAAACTCCACGAGAGTCACCCGCTTTCAGCGAGGATCCTGGAAAGCAGAGAGACTCCACACAAGGACACATGCACCCAGATGATAAATGACGATTGATGGTTACTATGACTACGCCTTTCAAAGAGTGTGGCCTCCTTCTTCAGGTCTACCATGTGGTCTCATAGGAACATTTTTGTCAGCAGCTGCTCATGGGCTATTCAGTCAGTTTGCTTTACATCCAGCTTGGATTTCTGGACTCAGGAGAGCAACCACAGCCTCTATGGATGCACTTGTTTTTATTAACACAATGTGAGTGTACTACATTCATTTGTCTATATATTTTTTAATAAACTGTGTCACACTAGGGTCTCTTTTACGCTTGTCCTTTGATCCATCGGTATTCCCACTGGTTGATGGAGCAGCACGGCTAAATCTATGTTACACCCTACTGATTTAACCCCTACTATTAGGATCTCAATGATTCCTTTGCATACATATACTCTATTGATTGATTCTTGTGGAACTGTTTTGGCTTTTACAGTGGGGATGGAAAGTATTTGTTATATTGCAGCCATTTGCTAAAATCATTTGAGTTAATTTTTTTTCCTCATTAATGTACACACAGCACCCCATATTGACAGAAATCACAGAATTGTTGACATTTTTGCAGATTTATTAAAAAAGAAAAACTGAAATATCACTTGGTCCTAAGTATTCAGACCCTTTGCTCAGTATTTAGTAGAAGCACCCTTTTGATCTAATACAGCCATGAGTCTTTTTGGGAAAGATGCAACAAGTTTTTCACACCTGGATTTGGGGATCCTCTGCCATTCCTCCTTGCAGATCCTCTCCAGTTCTGTCAGGTTGGATGGTAAACGTTGGTGGACAGCCATTTCTAGGTCTCTTCAGAGATGCTCAATTGGGTTTAAGGCAGGGCTTTGGCTGGGCCATTCAAGAACAGTTACGGAGTTGTTGTGAAGCCACTCCTTCGTTATTTTAGCTGTGTGCTTAGGGTCATTGTTTTGTTGGAAGGTAAACTTTCGGCCCAGTTTGAGGTCCTGAGCACTCTGGAGAAGGTTTTCATCCAGGATATCCCTGTGCTTGGCCACATTCATCTTTTTCTCGATTGCAACCAGTCGTCCTGTCCCTGAAGCTGAAAAACACCCCCACTGCATGAGGCTGCCACCACCATGCTTCACTGTTGGGACTGTATTGGACAGGGGATGAGCAGTGCCTGGTTTTCTCCACACGTACCGCTTAGAATTAAGGCCAAAAAGTTCTATCTTGGTCTCATCAGACCAGAGAATCTTATTTCTCACCATCTTGGAGTCCTTCAGGTGTTTTTTAGCAAACTCCATGCTGGCTTTCATGTTTCTTGCACTGAGGAGAGGCTTCCGTCGGGCCACTCTGCCATAAAGCCTGGAGGAGGGCCACAGTGATTGTTGACTCTCTACAACTTTCTCCCATCTCCCGACTGCATCTCTGGAGCTCAGCCACAGTGATCTTTGGGTTCTTCTTTACCTCTCTCACCAAAGTTCTTCTCCCCCGATAGCTCAGTTTGGCCAGACGGCCAGCTCTAGGAAGGGTTCTGGTCATCCCAAATGTCTTCCATTTAAGGATTATGGAGGCCACTGTGCTCTTAGGAACCTTAAGTGCAGCAGAAATGTTTTTGTAGCCTTGGCCAGATCTGTGCCTTGCCACAATTCTGTCTCTGAGCTCTTCAGGCAGTTCCTTTGACCTCATGATTCTCATTTGCTCTGACATGCAATGTGAGCTGTAAGGTCTTATATAGACAGGTGTGTGGCTTTCCTAATCAAGTCCAATCAGTATAATCAAACACAGCTGGACTCAAATGAAGGTGTAGAACCATCTCAAGGATGATCAGAAGAAATGGACAGCACCTGAGTTAAATATATGAGTGTCAACAGCAAAGGATCTGAATACTTAGGACCATGTGATATTTCAGTTTTTCTTTTTCTCTTTTTTTTTTTATACAATCTTTATTCATCAAACATTTTTACAAAAAAAACATTTTTTTTTAAAACTAATACACATACATACATCTTCACAAAAATAAAAGGATGTATAGGGTCATATTCACAATTAATATTCAGATCATTTTATATAACCCCATGGTTATTACTAACATCATCTACATACATTACTGAATATAGTTCGTTTCTTTATCTTGGCACGGCCCCTAAATCTATAACATCCTGCTATCCCAATACCCTCCAACCATACCCATCACTCATACCC
The DNA here is from genome assembly GCF_042186555.1 of Aquarana catesbeiana. NCBI lineage: Eukaryota > Metazoa > Chordata > Amphibia > Anura > Ranidae > Aquarana > Aquarana catesbeiana. The sequence continues at coordinate 131,129,535 of NC_133334.1, read as the reverse complement.
ACCCAATCCTCTTACACATCACCACTCAAATAACCAAAAAGCCAAACCCGAAGAAAAAAAAAAAAAAAAACAACCCCTCTCCAATTCAGAAAAATTCTCCCCCTCTTTCCATCTATTCATCACAATATTTGTTCTATCTATATCCCAATCTCTTCTTCTCCCTACAGCGGCGAGGCTCTAGACTCCTCCCACAATCCTCCTGTACATAATCATCACCTTCCCTCTAGTATCATCCTCTCCTCTAAGGATCGCATCGCTCCCATTTCACATTCCCACTCTTCTATGGAGGGGGCTTTTTTATTTTTCCATTTTCTAGCTATAACTGTACGTGCCGCAGTTAGATAGTACTTCAAGGTTCCCTTTTTTATATTTTTTATTGATCCAGGGATCATTGACAATATCGCCACATATATATCTGGTTGTATCTTTACCCCCGTTGTAGCCCTATATGCATTAAATTCCTTTTCCCAGGATGGTTGAATTTCTGGACAGAAATACCAGATATGCGACATTGTACCTCTTGCTCCTTCACATCTCCAACATCTGTCTGTATTATCTGAACTTATTTTGTTCGTATCAACTGGGCATTTATACCACCTGGCTAGTATTTTATAGTTTCTTTCTTGGTGACAGGTAGAAATTGATAGTTTATGTGTTACTGTAATTGCTTTTTCCCATTTAGCTCTGGGGATAGCTTTCCCTAGTTCCTCCTCCCATTTTTTTATGTATTGTAACCCTTCCTCCTTGTTTTCTGAAATTAAGTATTTATACACAACAGATAAAATATGTGTAGGTCTATGTTTCTGTAATAATATTTTTTCTAACCCTAAAAGTGGTCTATTCAATATGTACTCCTTCATCAGAGATGAAATATATTGCTGGAGTTGCCCATACTGAAACCATTTCTTTCTATGTACGGTACCAAGGGCCTCCAATGGGGGGAGTTTATTTTCTTCCATTATTTCCACTATCCTCGTATCATCCCTCCTCTGCCACTTTAGAAAAGTCTTGATTTTAAATGCAAGTGGGAATTCCGGGTTGCTAAAGAGGGGGGTCATTGGGCCTCTCAATGTTGATCCTATCCCTCTTTTTATCAAATCGTCCCATACCTTCAAGGTTGATACGACCAAGGAGGGCATATCCCCTTCCCGGGGTCTAAATTCCCTCTTAATCCAAGGCAATGATTTCAGCTTTATGTCTGTGACTTCTTCCTCCAATTTCACCGATTGTTTGCAGTCCATATTATGGAACCAATCCACAATCCTGGTTATAAATATTGATCTGAGATACATCGAAATATCTGGGAGAGCCAATCCTCCATCTTTTTTTAATCTATATAATGTTTTCCTATTTATTCTGGCGCTCTTTTTTGCCCAAATAAAACTTCCTATAGCCTTTACGGATTTGATTCATTACGGTTCTTGAGGGATATATGGGTATCGTCTGGAATATATAAATAATTTTAGGCAGTATATCCATTTTTACAATGTTTATCCTTCCCATCCAGGAAAAGGTCCCTTTATCATACAGCTGTAGAGTCTTTGTTATTTTACGTATTAGTGGGAGATAGTTAAATTCCTGTATCCTATGCATCTCTCTAGGGATAAAAATTCCGAGGTATCTTATTGCATCCTCCTGCCATTTAAATGAAAAGTTTTTTTTTAGGAGCTCAACCAGAGAGTTAGGCAGAGAAATATTTAAAGCCTCAGATTTATTATAATTCACCTTAAAATTACTCAGGTCTCCAAATCTTTTAAATTCTGCTATTAGATTTGGTATTGTTACCAACGGATTTGTGATATACAATAACAAGTCATCTGCATATACTGACATTTTATAGTCTCCCCAACCTTAATGCCTTTAATATCATTATTCTTCCGAATCGCTATTAGGAGATGTTCCATAACTAGTATATATAAAATTGGGGACAATGGGCATCCTTGATGAGTTCCATTGGTGATATATACTGTAGCCGATAATTCCCCATTTGCCCGTATTCTAGCCATTGGATTATGATAAAGGGCCATTATTTTATCCAGCAGTAAGGGGCCAATCCCCCACTGCTTTAATGTCTCCTTGAGAAAGCTCCATCCCACCCTGTCAAATGCTTTTTCGGCATCCACTGCCAACAGGCAGGATGGGATGGAGCGTCTCCGGGCATATTCCACCAGTGTCAATGTTTTAAGCGTATTATCCCTCACCTCTCGCCCCTTTATAAATCCCACCTGGTTTAAATGTATGTGTGCTGGTATTATCGGGGTAAGTCTGTTAGCGATAATCTTTGAATACAATCTAATATCAATATTTGTCAAGGAAATTGGTCTATAATTACCACATATAGAGGGATCCTTTTCCGGTTTTGGTATGAGTGAGATATATGCCTGTAGACTATGCGGGACAAACGGTTGAGAAGTAGATACTGTGTTAAAGGTTCTCCTGATAATAGGAATTAAGACGTCTTTAAATGTTTTGTAGAACCGTGGGGTAAAACCATCCGGGCCTGGGTTTTTCCCTATCACTAATGAATCGATTACTTTTTGTATTTATATCTCTGAAAATTCTTGTTCTAACTGTTCTATATCTGTTGTTGCTAATAGTGGTAATGCAGTATCTTTGATATATTGTTGTACATTTTGTTGATATCTTACCGGATCTGTATTTACTAATTGGTTTGGTAAATTATATAGATTATTATAAAAAGTCTGGAATGTTTTTAAGATACCTTTTGGATCATATATCATCTCGTCTTTATTTGACTTGATTTTAACGATAGATGAAGTGTTAATTCGCTGACGTAAAGCTCTTGCCAATAATTTACCAGGTTTATTGCCCTGTTGGTAAAATAACGTACGTTTTTTGTCCCTTATTCGTAATGTCTGCTCATTAAGTAGGTTCTGCAGTTCCATTTTCTTTTCTGTTAATTCCGATAATATTTCTCTAAGAGGATTTTGCTTATGCATAGTTTCCAATTTTGATATCTCCTTCAGGAGGTGGGTCGTTCTATTCCTTTTTACTTTTTTTAACCTAGCCCCGTGCTTTATAAATAGGCCCCGAACTACGCATTTCACTGCTTCCCATTGGATCGATAGGGAGGTAGTATCGTTTATATGATCTTTGGAAAAGTTAATTATTGCCCTCTTTATTTCTGAAACGCAATCCTCGTCATATAGCAGGTTATCATTCAATTTCCAGGTACCTCTTGAGCTCCTCTCCCTGGCAATATCTAATACTAGAAATATTGGTGCATGATCTGACCATATGGCACTGCCAATTTCAGAGGAAGAAGTCACAGCTACTCCCAACTGATTTACCAGAAATAAATCAATTCTATGATAAGTACCATGAACCTTGGAGTGGAACGTATAGTCCCTTTCTAAGGGATGGAGCGCCCTCCATATATCGAAATGATGCTTAGCCATTATTTCCCTAAATTTTGCTTTATCCTTAGCCTTCTGTATTATTGATGTTGCTGAAGTATCCCTATCATTATCCAGAATAAAATTGAAGTCTCCCCCTATTATCGTGATCCCTTCCGCTTTTTCCATAAGATCTGTGATCAATTGTGCTCCTACTCTAGATTGTCACTGGTTAGGTAAATATACATTGATAAATGTATATTTCTTTCCAAATATTAGGAGTTTAAGAAATATTGCCCTACTGTCTCTATTTCTCCATTCTTCCAGAACCTGATGTGGTAGTGACTTATGTATCGCTATGGAGGCTCCTCTCGATTTTGAGTATGCGAAGGAGTCGTGATACCATGCATTATAATATCCCTTTTGTAACTTAGGTATATGGTCCGCCCGAAAGTGGGTCTCTTGGAAAAAAATCACATTCACTTTTTGTCTGTGGAAAGAGTACAGAACCTGCGCCCTCTTTGCCGCTGAATTGAAACCTCTGACATTATAAGAGCATATTTTAATTGAGTCCATATGGAAAAGAGAAGAGAAAAAAAAAAGAAAAGGAGAAAGAAAAGAAACAAAAAAAAAAAAAAAAAAAGTTATAAGTCTGTTACACATTCACCCCAATCAACCCCGCCACACAAACCTATCCACTCACTATCTATTCGATTCCTTTGAGTCTAACCTTACCAAGTAAGTTCCCTAAATTGGGGAATAAAAGGATATCCTCCCCGGATTGAACGTGCCTAGCTCAAGCTATATTTTTATTATTCCAAAAAAAAATAAATAAATAAATAAACAAATAAATAAATTCTGTATCCATTACAAAATTTAGTGGGAGAGGAAAAAAAAAAAAAAACATGAACCCCCAAAATAGTCCCCCTATCCCACCCAGTGAGTTAAGGAACCTCAACCGGATCAACTATCTAGTGTGATATACAAAATAGTGCACATATAGCAACAACATTTTCATTTTTCTTGCCTTAACCCCTACCCCAGTATACATCAAACCATGTACAAATACCTTAAGTGAAAAAAAAAAAAAAAAATCCCCCAACCCCCACGCCCTCCCCACGCCAAATACCAATCAACCCTAGTGTATCACTGATGCCTGGTGAAATATAATGGAATATTGCCAAACATGAAAGCAAAACATGAAACCCCTAAAGAAACCCCCTGTCCCTCCCAGTAAATTGTAAGCTTAAAGACAGTCAGCCAAATCAACTGTCCAGTGTTATATGCGTATATGTAAAGCAATTATGCCCCCATTCCTTTAGTGCCCCGAGAAAAAAAAAAAAAAAAAAAAACGAAACCATTTTCATTTTTCTTCCCTTTACCCCTGCCCCAGCATACACCAGAACATATTCTAATGCCGCGTACACACGGTCGGACTTTTCGTCTACAAAAGTCCAACGGACGCTGACGGACTAAAGCTGGCTGGTAATCCGATCGTGTGTGGGCTTCTCCGGACTTTCAACGGACTTTTTCAGCCTCAAATCCGACGGACTTTAGATTTGAAACATGCTTCAAATCTTTCCGACGGACTCGAGTCCGGTCGAAAAATCCGCTCGTCTGTATGCTAGTCTGACGGACAAAAACCCACGCTAGGGCAGCTATTGGCTACTGGCTATCAACTTCCTTATTTTAGTCCGGTGTACGTCATCACGTAAGAATTCGACGGACTTTTGTGTGATCGTGTGTAGGCAAGTCTGTTCGTTAGAAAGTCCGCCGCAAGTCCGCCGCAAGTCCGTCGAAAGTCTGTCGGACAGGCTGTCGGACTTTTGTAGCTGAAAAGTCCGACCGTGTGTACGCGGCATAACACCTTAAGTGGAAAAAAAAAAAAAAACCCCACCAACCCAACCTGATAAGATAATGTACACTTTTACTCTAAAAAAAACTATCAGAAACATATTTTAACTTATAACATATAGTCCATCTCAATCATCTACAAAAAAAAAAAAAACACCCCCCCCCCCGCCAACCAACCCTAGTGAATTAATGTGCCTTAATTCTCTCTAATATTGGGCATGAATATAACCGTCTTATCTTCTAAATCCACAATATTTCAAATAGAACAAAAAATTATCCAAAAACATTATTCAACTTATAACACATGGTCCGCCTCAATCACCTACTAATTACTAAAATGGGAGAGGCAAAAAAAAAAAAAAAAAAGGGATCCCCACCAACCCAACCTAATGAAATAATGCACAATTTTACTCTAAAAAATTATCAGAAACATGTTTTGACTTATAACATATAGTCCATCTCAATCATCTAAAAAAAAAAAAAAAAAAACACCCCCCCGCCAACCAACCCTAGTGAATTAATGTACCTTAATTCTCTCTAATATTGGACATGAATATAACCGTCTTATCTTCTAAATCCACAATACTTCAAATTGAACAAAAAATTACCAAAAACATAATTTAACTTATAACACATGATCCGCCTCAATCACCTACTAATTACTAAAATGGAAGAGGCGAGAGAAAAAACAAAAAACAAAAAACAAAAAGGACCCCCCCCCCCCCATCCACCACTAAAGCTTTCTATCTTCCTCTATATTGTCTCCAGTCCAATCCCTGATATGAGTGTGGCCAGTCCGGCAGATTAATCAGGGGTAATTGCAAAAGTCTAGAAAATTAAGGGAGATCATTAATGTCCCGAAAAATAACCCTTTGGCCGCCTTGATGAACAATGATCTGGAAGGGAAAACCCCATCTGAATAGGATTTCCCTTTCCCTCAACATATCCAACAATGGTTTCACTGCTTTTCTTCTTATTAGCGTGTATTTTGACAGGTCCTGCAAAAATATAATCTACGCACCCTCGTATTCAAAATCCCGGTGCCACCGTGCCGCTATCATAATTTTTTCCTTAACCTGAAAAAAATGTATCCTACAAATCACATCTCTAGGTTTTGCTGAATCATTGACTTTAGGACCTTGGATTCTATGGACTCTGTCGATCTCTATTTCTGTCTCCCCTGGACGCTCTAGCAATGAATTAAATATATTTTGGAGAGTTTTCCTAAGGTTCTCTGCATTCACAGTCTCAGGAAGACCTCTGACTCTTATATTGTTTCGTCTACTTCTATTTTCGAGGTCGTCCGTGATATTTATTATGTAGCTCAAGTATCGATCGCGTTCTACCCTTTTCTCTTCTAGTAAAATCATTTTTTGATCCATATTTACAATTTTAGTGTCCATGTCCATGATCTTATTTTGCGTATCAGTCAGAGATGATTTCAACGTTTGTATTTCAGATTTATAAGAGGATTCTAATCTGTGTATGTATTTATCCATATCTTCCCTGGTTGGTAGAGCTTTTATATATGTCTGTAAATTCCACATGGGGCCTCCTTCTGCTCCCTCCATATCCATCATAAGAAGCTGTGTGTGCTCACTGGGGCTAATACTTGTTCCATGCTCTACTTCTCTAGCTGGAGATGAGAAATTTAGCTCAGTTAGGGTAGAGCTATTTTGTTGATCATGTGGTTGTAGAAAAAAGCCTTTAATATCTGACTTTTGTGCCGATGCGGGTTTAGGGGGATACTTAGCTGACCCCCCCCCGATGATCCCCTTTTTGTTTTCTGGGAATGCGTGCTTTTAGGAGGCATGTTATATTTAGGGTATACAGCTATAAGGGAGTAAAGCTCTCACTTGTACCCAAATTTTACCGCCCTTATTTCACTATGTACACTGTCTCTTCCAGGGTACGTTTCAACACATATAATATTCCTTTACCTCATTTAACAGAACCACATCAGGTAATGTTCCTCAGGTCAGATCAGATATTTATAAATAAAAGGCACTTTTTACCTTGCCTTATCCGACTTCTTATAGGCTCTGGTGGAATACCCTGTATATATCCTGAAAAAACACTATTCCCCACTGCTGTTATGGAGACTCCTGAGAAAAAATCTTCCAGGGTTATGTCAGTAACACTGTTACCTCTGCACTCTGTGGGGATTGTTGTTTTTTTTTTTTTTCTTTTCTCTTTCTCCTTTTTCTTTCCCTTTTCCCCTCCTTTTCCTTCTGCCTCCTCTCCTTCCTCTCTCCTTTCTGCACACACGGTCTCTCCCTCCACCCGGTCTGTGGGATCCCTCTCCCCGAGCGGTTGAATGAAGGCGGTGGAGCTCGATTCGGAAGGACTCGGCGGGACTCGGCAGGACTCGGTTCAGCTCGCGCTTTCACGGTGAGGCTCGGATCTAACCGCTCACTCTCACCGCCTCCTCCTTCCGCAACACCTCGTCCTCGTCATCCGTGGATCCGGTAGTATCGCTTTACACCAGGGCTTGAGAGCAGGAAAGAGCAAAAAGACAGGCAGCTGGCTTGGAGAATTGTTTGTTCAGCAGTGTGCTGTATGGGAGGACCGGGGAGGTCTAAGGAATCATTAAGACATGCAGCAGCTGATTGCCTGGGCTAGTGGAGCGAACTCACTGCACGTCCATCCTAGTCAGTTCCTCCTCCCCCCTCTCCGCCAGCCAGTTTTTCTTTTTTAATAAATCTGCAAAAATGTCAACAATTCTGTGTTTTTCTGTCAATATGGGGTGCTGTGTGTACATTAATGAGGAAAAAATGAACTTAAATGATTTTAGTAAATGGCTGCAATATTACAAAGAGTGAAAAATTTAAGGGGGTCTGAATACTTTCCGTCCCCACTGTATATCTATCTTGCCATCAGCTTATTGCCTTCATTGATTTTCTGGACTTCAGCGCTTTTGGTGTTTTTTATTCTTTTTACATGTGCGTGTATAGGTAGGTGTCCCAATACTTCTGATAATATTGTGTATACAGTGCCCTAAAAAAGTATTCATACCCATTGAAATGTTCCAGATTTTGTCATGGTTACAACCAAAAATGTAAATGTAATTTATTGAGATTTTATATGATAGACCAACACAAAGTGGCTCATAATTGTGAAGTGGAAGGAAAATGATAAATGGTTTTCAAATTTTTTTACAAATAAATATGTGAAATGTGTGACGCGCGTTTATATTCAGCCCCCCCAAGTCAATACTTTGTAGAACCACCTTTCGTTGCAATTACAGCTGCAAGTCTTTTTGGTAATGTCTCTACCAGCTTTGCACATCTAGAGAGTGACATTTTTGACCATTCTTCTTTGCATAATAGCTCAAGCTCTGTCAGATTGGTTGGAGAGTGTCTGTGAACAGTCATTTTCAAGATTCTCAATTGGATTTAGGTCTGGTCTCACATGACTATGCTTTGATCTAAACTATTCCATTGTAGCTCTGGCTGTATGTTTTAGAGTCATTGTCTTGCTGGAAGGTGAACCTCCGCCCCAGTCTCAAGTCTTTTGCAGACTCTAACAGGCTTTCATCTAAAATTGCCCTGTATTTGGCTCCATTCATCTTCCCATCAACTCTGACCAGCTTCTCTGTCCCTGCTGAAGAAAAACATCCCCACAACATGATGCTGCCACCACCATGTCTCACGGTAGGGATGGCGTATTCGGGGTGATGTGCCGTGTTAGTTTTCTGCCACACATAGTGTTTTGCTTTTAGGTCAAAGAGTTGAGTTTTGGTCTCATCTGACCAGAGCACCTTCTTCCTCAGCTATATTTATACTGAGATTAAATTACATACAGATGGACTCTATTTATTAAATGGGTGACTTCTGAAGGCAACTGGTTCCATTAGATTTTAGTTATGGGTATCAGAGTAAAGGGGACTAAATACAAATGCACCCCACACTTTTCAGATATTTATTTGTAAAAATTTTGAAAACCATTTATCATTTTCCTTCCACTTCACAATTATGTGCCACTTTGTGTTGGTCTATCACGTAAAATCCCAATAAAGTACATTTATGTTTTTGGTTGTGGCATGATGAAATGTGGAAAATTTCAAGGGGTATGAATACCTTTTCAAGGCACTGTAAATGCATTATAATTGTACCTTCTAAGTCAAAAGGGGAGGACCTTTCCCTAGCAATGCAGATTTTTTAAAGAGAAAGTTTTAAAAAATCACCTTGCCATAGGTAGCCAATCATTCTAGCCTCCTGTTTGTGATTGGACTCAACTGAAATTACTGGGGAAAAAAATTAAAAATAACTAGAAAGTTTTGTTAGGTGAATTGCAGTGGCTGTAATAGTGAAATTATAGGCAAGAACTTAAAAAAAAAAAAATGAAGATCCTGTATTGAATTAAACTTATCTTAACAGGTATTAACCCTTTTGCTGCCAGGCCTTGAGGTCCACTTTTGATCTCAGGTAGCCCATCCGAACCCTCCAAACCATACATTTTCTAAAAGAACGGGTAAGGAACAATAAAATGATGGTGCTACTAATTTTGTATGTCCTGTGAATTTGGACAAATGTTGAATAAATTATATTTTCCATATACATTCACTAAAATAGCACACACAACAAAATAAATTTCCTACTAAATAAAAAAAAATAAAACCGTACTGAGTTAATATGTTAGATGCAACATATGCACATCACAATGCATGTCTGCTGGTGTGAATGGTCCTTTAGTGTGTTGGTGCACTGCTTTGCACCAACACATGTAAAGTGCAATACCACAATGTGTGTAGTGCACATTTATGTTTTGTGTATGCTTAGAGGAGATATCAAGATTCTAAACAGACTCTGTTATTTTACTTTTTTTATCTTCCAGTCTTCTCAATCCTCTTCTCAGAGTCCAACAGTGATATTCAGATTAGGGTGTAGAGAAATTGAGGGAATCTCTAGCAAGAATATGTAACTATATGTGTGATATTAGCTAGATGCATTTTGTAACTTCATTGGCCCATGTGCCCAAAGATGGATACCAAATTAACAATACATACTAAATGGACTAAATAGATGTCCTTAGAAGTACCCCCAACAGGTCATGTTTTCAGGATTTCCCTCAGATGAACAGCTTTGATAATTACTAAGGCAGTGAAACTGATCAAATCATCTGTGCAAAATATTAGGAAGCCTGAAACAATGACATTGTACTAGAACATAATAATGAGACAACCTATAAATTAAAAAGTATCTCCACTTTCGTGGGAAAATATATAACACATAAAAAATAATATAGCATATATAATTGCTACAAAAAGATATATTGTATTTTATTGTTATAAAAAAAATAACTTAAGGTTTGGTATACAAAAGCCCCCAGAAATGTCATTTCCTGCTGTGTGATTGACTTACTGATTTTTCCAAAAGTCTGCATTAAGATACACATCAGATGTTAGGCACCCTCTGCAACAAAAATTTCATTTTTTGTGGCATACTCCCAAAGGGTTAATTATTTCTAAATGGATTCAGATACTACACCTTTCCTCATTAGAATTCTGCAAGAGCATCAGCTGATTAGAATCTACACAGACACTCCCATTCAGGAATCAGTATTCCAAGGACTTAGTTGAACATAAAGTAACACATACCTTGGAGGTGAGCCTGACGTGCAGAGGGAGACCTCTCATACAGCCCTGTCTCTGGAGTCACCGGAGTTCAGACAGTGACCATAGGAGCACAGTGAGGTATGAGTGCCTGCAGAGTTTTCTTGGTTGGAGATGATGGAAGCTGAGCAGGAACCGGCTTAGGTGCTGTGGATGCAGGATACAGGATGCAGGTGCACTGCTGATGCAGGTCAGTGGATGCAGGAGCGCTGAGGGGCAGCCGATGCAGATGCACTAGAGATGCAAGACAGCAGACAGGAGAAAGGTCAGACAAGCCAGGTTATACACAGCGGATCAGTCAGCAGAGACAGCAGACAAGGGATGTTCAGAGTTAGAGTTCAGGCTGGGTTGGTAACAGAGGATCAGACAGACAAGTAAACAGAGCGAGGTTAAGGAAGCCAAGGGTCAGGACCGAAAACAGCAGGGAGGTCAGAAAGCCGGGTCAGTATTAGATCAGATGCAGGCTCAGGATCAGGTTACAGAGTAAAGCTGCAGATCAAACAGCAAAGAACTAGTGCAGCGGAAGCCCTTTCAAAGGCCACTGGGCGCCAAGGCATAGTTACTGTGCACGCATGCATGATCTCCGTGATCTGCGCACGTGCATGCGCATTGGCGCACGTCTCCACTGCATTATGCTACTGGATGCCGGTCTGAGCTGTCAGAACTAAAGCAACTCTCGAGTGTGAAGCCATGATCAGCTTCCCATACACTACAACTATCATTCGTTGGTTCTTCAACGGCTACCTTCAGGACTTGCCATTTGGCCCCAGTGTAACCTCAGAACACACCCTGTTGTTGTGCCCTCTCTCCATCCTTGTGTGGGGGTTTGAATACTTCTGTTTTTTGATCGAGTTTGGATTGTTAAAAAAGTCCTTTAAAACACGTACATTAAGAGCCTTCTTGTTTTGGAGTCGAGAACCTTTCTGGCAGACCGACTTTTCTATTGTTTTTAATTGGGATTATACGGAATGCTAATTCAGCAAATTATACAAATATAATAGAAACTTCTCTTGCTTATACCCACCCCTGAAGAAGGAGATATGCACACTTCGAAATGCGTCGGGTGCAAGAGTATTTTATACTACTGTATGTACATTGTTGTTAAATATGCATTCCAGATATTATATGTTACATGATTGCCATGATTTTATAATATACACTCAATAAATTATTTTTGTACTAAAACACTATTTTACTTTTCATGTGCCTTAAAAGTCCACCATCAGGGGATTGTCTTCTTTCTTAGATTGGCACACGTCTGTTCACCTCTGGATGCCTATTAGCGGGACTGTGCCTCTGTGATCCTGTGTGCCTTAGACTAGCTGCAGAACTATGAGCATACAGCTTTTCCTTCAGAGCAGAAACAGGTAGGAATCTCCTAAAAAAATTGTTAAAATTCTTGCAATGTACATACATCATCCAGAGGTAAATGTGTTTTTTTTTGCTCAACAAATGAGGAATTACTTTTTAAACTCATAAATTATGCTAATCTGGATTTTGTTTTGACATTCTGAAGCTCAGACCCTTCCTATCCCAAAATTTCACAAGGTATTTTAACAACCTATTGAGAGTTGCATACATTGCATTGTGGGGTGTAGTGGGCATGCATGGATTCCCCACTGGAGTAAATTCAGGATTTTCACACTGAGCACGCTCTGGGTTCATGTTTCCATGGCATACAGGAGTAGAACTACAGCAAGCTTATTGTGTATAACAGAACCTTTTGATATAATTTATAGCAACTTCAGGTATCCCTACCCTTAATAGTTAGGAACATGCACCATGCAGTAGAAATGGAGATGAGTGTTCTACATAGCTTCGTATAAACAACACATGATATACTGTGCTAAGGAGTTGACGCCTGTTATTAAAGGATAAGTACACCTTTGGGAACATGTTACATGTTCCACACGTATTTACATGTTACATGTTCCCACTGCTGCAGCTCCTCCCCCGATCAGCTGCCCCTAGTAATGGCAAGCCAGGGATTTTCTTCCCAAGCTTGCTGTCACAATTAAAAAAAAAACACAGCTGTGTAGGGCTCTGCCCATTCAGCCATGTCATTCATTCACAGAGTTCTGTGAATGGGAAAAGTACAACTATTGTCAGCTTTTATGGCTGATGGCTTGTAGTTTTCAGTGAACTACCAGAGTACTGGTGAGCACTCTAGGTAGTTCATTGATGGTTCCTGGCATTGTGTAACTACCTGCCCATACAAGGTATAAGCAGATACTATATTACCAAAAGTATTGGGACACCTGCCTTTTCATGCACATGAACTTTAATGGCATCCCAGTCTTAGTCTATTGTGTCCAATATTGAGTTGGCCCACCCTTTGCAGCTATAAGAGCTTCAACTCTTCTGGGAAGGCTGCCCAAGTTCCCCTTGAAAAACAATCCCACACCATAATCCCCCTCCACCAAATGATTTGGATCAGTGCACAAAGCAAGGTCCATAAAGACACGGGTTTGGGGTGGAGGAATCTAGTCCTGACCTCAACACGATAGGACACCTTTGGATTGAATTAGAGCAGAGACTGCGAGCCAGGCCTTCTCTTCCACATCAGTGCCTGACCTCACAAATGCTCTTCTGGAAGAATGGTCAAACATTCCCATAGACACTCTCCAAAACCTTGTTCACTGCTTTCCCAGAAGAGTTGAAGCTACTATAGCTGTGGATGAGAAGGCCTGGCTTGCAGTCTCTGCTCTAATTCATTGCAAAGGTGTTCTATCTGGTTGAGGTTAGGACTCTGTGCAGGCCAGTCCAGTTCCTCCACACCAAACTTACTCATCCATATCCTTATGGACCTTGCTTTGTGCACTGGTCCAAATCATTTGGTGGAGGGGGATTATAGTATGGTATGAAATTGTTTTTCAGGGGTTGGGCTTGGCCCTTTAGTTCCAGTGAAGCTGTTGTAGCTGCAAAGGGTGGGCCAACTCAATATTGAACCCTACGGACTAAGACAGAGATGCCATTAAAGTTTATGTGTGTGTAAAGGCAGGCGTCCCAATACTTTTGGTAATATAGTGTATATTTATATATCCTCATTGATAATAATTGGAACAGTAGATAAATAAAACATAAAAAAATAATTACATCTTTTTTGTGCACATACAACTGTGATCTTTTGCATGTTGAAGTTATCCAGATAGGGTAATACTTCATTTAAAGAAGTTAAGGAAAAAAAAGCTGTTATAGACTGGTCTTGAGCCAAGAAAATGAATATCCTCCATAGGAAAGTGAGGCAATAAAATCAAAAGCAGACACCAAACTCAATTTAAAATTTGTAAGAAAACTTTTGGCAGGTTTATTATGCATTTTTTACAGGAAAAAAAAAGTTATTTGAGATTATATGTAACTATAACCTGTAGCACAATGTCTATATATCTCTTTAAAGAGCATTGATAGTTTTGTATCATTGTCTGTTTTATGTAAATGAACTTTAGGCTGTTTGTAAGTTTTGACCCTAGTCATTTTTTATGGATAGATACTCTCTATGAAGTAATGTATTTTTAAAGTACCTGTTAACATTTTGTTCATATATAACAGATGGCAAAACTATTTAACAGATGTATGCAGCACTAGAACCCATGCACATTTTTTATATACGTACTAAGCCTTTGAAAAATCACCTACACTTTTTAAGTGCTAAAACATCTGTTGGGCTCAAACAATAATGTCAAATGTATCTACTGTATAGCAAAGGATGTGCCGACAAGCTTGAAACAGCACAAAGAAACATATGCATCTATTTGGAATAGGCCTAAAAAGGGCTGAAAATATATATATTGCTCATAGCAACAAAATATATACTAATGCCCCGTACACACGGTCAGGCTTTGTTCGGACATTCCGACAACGAAATCCTAGGACTTTTTCCGACGGATGTTGGCTCAAACTTGTCTTGCATACACACGGTCACACAAAGTTGTTGGAAAATCCGATCGTTCTAAACGCGGTGACGTAAAACACGTACGTCGGGACTATAAACGGGGCAGTGGCCAATAGCTTTCATCTCTTTATTTATTCTGAGCATGCGTGGCACTTTGTCCGTCGGATTTGTGTACACACGATCGAAATTTCCGACAACGGATTTTGTTGTCGGAAAATTTTATATCCTGCTCTCAAACATTGTGTGTCGGAAAATCCGATGGAAAATGTGTGATGGAGCCTACACACGGTCAGAATTTCCAACAACAAGGTCCTATCACACATTTTCCATCGGAAAATCCGACCGTGTGTACAGGGCATTAGTGTTGCCTGTTCACACTTTTGCAAGTGCATTATTTCTTGACAGTGTTTTGCTATTCATTTTTATTTGACATGCCAAATTGTCTACATGAAAAAAAATGCACTTGTTCCTTAGTACACTGCAACTTTAGTAATAAAGAGCCCATGTGTCACCATGCAGTATATTTTTCTTTTTTTTTAAAGGGGGATGGTACATTTTTGTTTCCTTGGACATGCATTAGGGGCCTGCGTGACACTGCAAACATACAGTAAATGTGTACGTGTGAATAGACGCTAAATATGCATTATATAAAGACAATGTAATAGCTGTAAAATAATTGGTTCACATTAGATAAGTGTATAAATTTAGTAAATTTTGTAGTCTACTGGTTCAAAATTGTCCGATATCCTATGATTATCCAATGCACTGCTAAATTTCCTCTGCCATCTTTTACCCACCTCTCAGCCAGCCATTGTAGGTAAACGTCCTATTGGGAGTGCAGTTATTTTGAATAGACTTTTAAAAACATTCTAGTAGTTTTCCAATGCCTGTGATTAGGCATAAGCTTTCAGTTTGGCTTGACCATGAGTTTGACCAAAACCAGACTGTCCTCAGTTCAAAAAAAGGGCTAACTAAATGGTTAGATTTGGCCAGTTCACTCGCCTGCTGAACCTCCAACTGCTGCAGCTGGAAACCATCTATTTAGTGGCAGTATTACTGCCTTCACTAAATGACAGATTCCTGCTGCCTACTGGTTTGTTTAAAAAAAAAACAAGTCAGGGGGCATGAAGGCTAACGTCATTGACCACATATGGTTGTGGTTACCAAATTCGACCAATGACATCAACTAGCAGCCCTTGCCTGTTTGTTGATATTCAGCAGCCGGCCAGGTGGCTATCAATTGCACTGTTAAAAGTGATCATTTTGGCTCCAGGCTTCATGTGCTTGGAGCACTGTTCATCATGATTTATGTGGATCTACATCACTGGATGACATGATTGACACTGGATTTACTGTACATCTGTTTATTTTTTTATTACAGGTCTAGATGGCCAGAATGAACAATATGTTCAGGGAGAAATGGAAATTTGATCCTCTTACGGGACTTTAAAGGGGACACCTACTCATGAGTAATAAAGTATAATAAGGAGTATAGTAGGTATAGATTTGATTGCAAAAGTTTAGGTGTTTATTGGGGTAAGGATTCAGATAAATTTAGGGTACAAAAGATGAGTTGGCATAAAGTACAGGATACAAGTTACAAACATGAAACATGGCAATACAACATGCAGAAGATCCACAATCATAGGACTCCAGGTGTGTATGGAGCACACACACAGAGAGTACCCGACGCGTTTCAAGATAAACTCTTCCTCAGGGGTGTCTGATAGGGATCAGCAAGCACAGAGGTATGTCTATAAATCAAAAAGACAGTAATGAACAAACTATACAGTAATGTGTATACAACAAGGTCGGGAACATCATAGGATAGTGTAGCTATACTACTACAAAAGTATAATATATGTACATGGTAAGAAACATTTGAGGTATTGACCATATTGTGTTGCTTGGGAGGCATGTATTACTGCATTGTATCCATAGAAGCACTCAAAAGGAAGGGGGCGTTTGTTGGGGGGATAAAAAGACACACCACTAGACTTCAGCGGACCGCTCACCTCCAGTCCACGTCAGGTGGCCTGAGAAGAGAGCTCCCCAGCAAAGGGCGCCACAGAACCACCGTAGAGGAGAGTAATCCTAGGTAGGCTCCAATCTGTAAGGGGCCAAAAGGGTAAGAGGGGAATGTTACAATCAGGTGGAGAGGTATGTCCCAGGGAGGGGTGGGTTATAAAAATGCCCCCGAAGTGGGACAGGACAAGTGTCTGTAAGATATGTGAGATATGTATGCAAAAAAGGAGAATAATAATGTATGGTCCGTGCCAGGCCATAAGAAAAACCCCCTCCCTTTGAAGACCCGCAGTCTCCTGCCTGCATGGGCCTTCTCTCGGCCCTCTCCAGGTACATTATTATTCTCCTTTTTTGCATACATATCTCACATATCTTACAGACACTTGTCCTGTCCCACTTGTCCTGACAGTTATCTTGCTGTATCGACACCCCGAGTATGAAAGGGGTTAAAGTCGTTTAGAACATTCCATAGCCAAACAAAAAGGCAGCTACCGAACACTTCCTTCATGCCGAACAAGGAACCCATACAAATAATTCTCCCCCAAATACGAGACAAGGCTCTGTCTTGAGGTTCAAGCAGGAATGAATCTTTATTCAAACACATGTTATACAGATCCCACTTCAAAGCACTTCCCCCCACCCTTGGAAAATAGGGCGGGTTAAACTGTCCAATGACAATGGACACACAGGTTAGGTGTGTTTAACTTCTCCACAGGGGGGCTGCTGGAGGAATTCCCCCTCCCTCTTTCCTCACAGCAAGACACTTAGACATCCCATAATAGTTGAGGCAGAGAGCCACAATAGACAATAAAATACAGTCACACCGCAACCATCACAGCAAATATTACACAACATAATGAGACAGCACACATTATATATACATATATACAGCATTGAGTCTGACTAGCACAGATCATAGTGGGGTTCTCATTCACCTTGTGCCCCTGTTAGTGACTCCCATAACAATGGCATATCCAGGGTCCCCAGAGTCTGTGTGTGTTGGGGGACGTGGACCTGAATCTAAAGTAACGCCACCTCAAGGGTCCCCAGGCATACACCTCACAATGAGCACCGTTCCCCCAAATGCCAGGGCCCATAATCGGTAGGCAAGAGGCTGGCGTTCAGTCCCCTCCAAAAGCCTCTGTCCTGGCTAGGTCTGTCACTCTGGCTTTAAAAGCAAACATCTAGCTGTTATTCTGTTATTAGAGTTTAAACCTATGCTTCTTTCTCAGAGGTCTAAATGAGTAGTAGAATTGCTGAAGGTTATAGTCATGGAAGCTGCTAAAAGCCCATGTGAATTCTTTGTGTGAATTGGCTAAATACATTTCGGAAAAACAAAAGGTGTGCAAAGGCTTACAGTTTGTTTTCTTTAAAAAGCTGCCACAGCCTGAGTAGGAATGCCTATTTCTTGCACTAAATGAAAGATATGGTGCTGCGCTAATCCAATAATAGACTGACCCTGCTGCTAAAGGTAGCAGTATGCATAACAATCCCTAATGGGAAACTGCATAAACTGATTGTGTATCACAATGTCAGACTGTGGAGCATAAATAAGGTGCCAAGTGCATAAATAATAAAATCAACTTGCTAGTACATAACAGATAATGGTGTATATAATTTTCAAAAACGTGACACAATGCCAACAATCAGTGCAAAATAATGCAATACTAGGAGTGTAATGCCCTTCTAGGGACGTAATATAAACTTATATACCCATAGATTTAAAACATTGGTACATTATTAAATAGTAATACATTAATAGATAAATAATAGTGCACATAAATTCAACTGGTGAAGAAAGTGCAATGTAAATACAGTGAAAAATAATGCGATAGTGTGTGTCATGCACACATAGGGGCACACTGTAATCCCAGCATGCCCAATGTGAAAATACACGCAGTGACAAATCTTCCAATGAAAAACCGCCAAATAGATTGTATATACATAAGTAGATAAACAAAAAGTGCCTAGTGAAATAAAACAGGTGACAGAGGTATTAGTCCATAGTGTGCTAGTAAAACATCCAGTGACTTCACACCAAGCAAGATGATTCTCCATAAAAGCATATAGTAGGGTAGGTGTATGCCGTAAGGTGTGTAAACCAGGGAAACAACACAGTGACTCCTCTTCATGACAAGAATCCTGCACTAAGTAGTGGCCCCTTACCTCATATTACTGAGGTAACAGCGTAAGCAGCAAGGCTGATACTGGCTCCTTCTCATAAACCTGGACCCGACTCTTGTTCTCCAAACATCTAAGTCCCTCCAGGGGTGCAGTAACCATAAATGAAAAGAAGGGGATGCCACATAGTGTAGTATTTAAAATAGTAGAAGCCGAAGTTTATTTAGACAAGGGTACTCACATAAAACACAGCAAATCTCACATATCACCAACGAGCAGCGGGCTCGTACACATCAGTCAATGGGATGTGCCTGTCCTGTCCCTACACATGATGTTACGTACCTCGTGACTTCATCAGGGGATGTGCGGGATTAACTATCTATTATTTCTTGCACTCATGCAGCGGAATGGGACCCTTGCTCTCTGTGGGGAAGCACTGATCTTTCAAAGCATGGGCTTTACTGATTGCAGAGCTATACAGTAGGTTTGACTCATTAGGGGTGTTTTGAACCTCTCCACTGCATCCAAAGAAGAAACCTGGAATGTATTTACACCTCAAAACACAAGCAGATAGGATGCTAGAAAGTCTCCCCATCATGTGTCATGGAGACAGCTAAGCTTTGGTATTGGGCACAAAAAAGCAGGGCAGCCACAAAGTGTCCCAAGGGATGATGGACAAAGAAATTATATTCAACCAAACCACCGCCAGGCGCTTATGCTATAATGCACCAGAATGTGAACTGTCCAATACAGTTTATTCCAACAATGAAGCAGCAATAAAAATGGCAGAAAGCCAGATATGAATGTGGAACAGCATTACCAGAGGCGGTTTCGATCCCGACCTGCAGCAGCAGAGGTTGGCTGGAGGGCCCTGATGATGAGGGGAACCTGCATTTACTGGGGGATCTGGATGGAGGGCAGATCCTGTGTGGGAAAGCCGTGGCTGAAAGGGGGAAGCACTGGTCACCTGAAACAGAGTGGCTGGAACACAGGGATCAGCTGATTGCCAGGACTACATGTTTCGAGCATGCTCCTTTATCAAATCCTGGCTTTTCAACTGGCAGCAGCATTATATAGGCATGTTAAAAAAAGGCTTAAAAAAGGCTTGAAAAAAATGGCACCCCATGATAGATTAAAAAAATATAGGAAGTACATCCTTTCTCAGGAAGGATGTACTGGAAATGGAGCAAGTACAAAGAAGGGCAACAAAGCTATTAAAAAGGGTCTGGAGGATATTAGTTATGAGGAAAGGTTGCGAGCACTGAACTTATTCTCTCTGGAGAAGAGATGTTTAAGAGGGGATATGATTTCAATTTACAAATACCGTACTGGTGACCCCACAATAGGGGTAAAACTTTTTCACGTAAGGGAGTTTAACGAGACTCGTGGCAACTCATTAAAATTAGAAGAAAAGAGGTTTAACCTTAAACAACGTAGAGGGCTCTTTACTGTAAGAGCGGTAAGGATGTGGAATTCCCTTCCACACGCAGTGGTCTCAGCGGGGAGCTTTTCAAGTAGTTTTCAAGAAACTATTAGATAAGCACCTGAACGACCACAAAATACAGGGATATACAAGGAAATACTGACATATAATCACACACATAGGTTGGACTTGATGGACTTGTGTCTTTTTTGACCTCACCTACTATGTAACTATATTACAATAAATGTATAATATATGATATAAAATATAATGATGATGATATTGTTGGGGGCAGACAATGCTAAATAAGAAGCTAGGGGGAATCAAACCAAATATGAGATATATATTTGGATTAGGGATGGGCTGGCTGTTTCGAGTCGAACATGAGTTGGACTCAAGCATGAATTTGACTCGAACATTGGCTGTTCGATCGTTCAACAAAGATTAAACATTATTTTTTGCACCAAATTCGAGCAGCGTGTCATAGCCCATAATGCACTGCATCATCGCAGTGCATTGCTGGCTGATGATTGGCCAAGCATGCACTATGACCCGCATGCTTTGGCCAATTACAGCACCGTCAGAGAAGAGAGCCATAATTGGCCAAAGGCAGGGTGCCTTTGGCCAATCATGGCTCAGGGGGTTAAGTCCACGCCCCATACTATATAAGGCCGCCTGCACGTTGGCCATGTGTAGTGTGTTGGTGGTGTTGTTAAGAGAGAGACAGAGAGAGACAGAGAGAGGGAGAGAGAGTGTAATTTCATTTAGTTTGAGCAGGCAGGTGATTCAGTTATCTGCAGTGTATTTTATATATATATATATATATATATATATATATATATATATATATATATATCCACTGCATACAGTTAAGCTAGATCTCACTGCAGATCGTTCCTGCTGTACTGTTTCTTTTTTTTTTTTCAAAATTTTATTTTTATTGGGTTATCAAATAACAAATTATAAAGTTGTAACATAATGTACAATACACTATTAATAAAAGTGTAATATAAACAGACATAATAAAAAGGAAAAACAGAGAAGAAAATAATAGATATAAGTGAATAATGTTCACAGATACTAGGCACAAGTGTGAATTGCATCTCTTCCCCTTGACATACAGACACCAACAATGTAGAAATAATATAATATTATTATTAATAATTAATTAATTAATAAGGCGTGATGTGTGATATGGAAGTCCCGTATTCCGAAACATCCCATGGCTCCCATACTTTATTAAATTGGGGGATGCAGTCATGCACCGAGGCCATCAGAAACTCCATCGTCCGAATCTCAGCCACCAAGTGCAGAAATCTGGACCATGAAGGGGGTGTATTGGATAACCAGGACAGTGGGATAAGCCTCTTGGTGGCAAGCAAAATATAGGATATTAGTGGATTAGCCTTTTTAGAAACACCTAGGGAAGGGAGGCCCAACAAATAATTTAAAGGGTCCAGTGGAGGGGACACGCCAATCCCCTTTTGTACAAGTAGATGCACGTCCCGCCAAAAGGGTTGAATCAGGGAGCATTGCCAAAAGATATGAAATAGAGAGCCTATGTCGGTCCCGCACTGCCAACAGCACAGCGAGACCAAGGGCTCATACTTATGAATTACATCAGGGGTTCTATACCAAAACATGAGAATCTTAATGGAAGTCTCCCTCTGAGTCACACATTTGGAAGATTTAAAAGTAGAGGACCAGATCCTATCCCACATCTGTATTGTGATAGGGCGGCCCACTAGATGGGACCACCTGTTCATATAATGATGCGTGATTTCCGTGATAGGAATCGACTCATGGAGGATACGGTAAATACATGAAATTAAATGTGGTTGGTGAGGGCCCTGAGCGCATAAGTATTCAAAGGTAGTTGGCTTATCTAGGGTCAGGGTTGGAGATTTAGAGTGGAAGAAGTGTCTAACCTGTAGGTAGAAGTGGAAAAGGTGTGGTGGTGTGTCAAATTTCTCACCTAAAGTATTGAAAGTATGTAGTCTCCTTGTTATGGAATGGACCAGGTTCCGGAGCTGAAAAAAAGGTACATTAAGCCATGAAAGGATCCTGCCCAGGGACATACTGTCTGGAATGAGTGGGTTGAATAGTATATTCACGAGTGGGGAGCAGGGGGATATAAGGGAATAGCGTTTGAGACACTGACACCAAATGGATAAAGTAAATGTCATTGGACCAGTGCACTGATGTCTATAGATGGGATCCAGGGAGGGGCGGGGCGCCCCAAATCAAGGAGCACGGGTGGACTGGATAAAGTACCCCCTTTTCAATGGTGGCCCATTGATTAGGTGCGTGTAAGGAAGTGCAAGAAGTGATAGCCTTTAAGTGTGTGGCGTAATAGTATTTAGTAATGTCCAGGGCTTCCAAACCCCCCCTGAATCTAAGAGAAAACACCACTGAGCTCGCTATGCGGTGGGCCCTACCATTCCATATATCATTTTTGAAAATTCCTGTAAAGTGCTTTTAGTTGTGAGGCAGGCAAGGCTACTGGCAGTGTTTCAAAGTGGTAAAGCAGTCTGGGTAAAATAGACATTTTAAAACATTAATCCTGCCTAAAAGAGACAGGGGGTATTTGGTCCAGTTCGACACAGATTTATTAATGTCCAGCATCAAAGGAGGGAAATTAGTATTATAGAGGGAAGTGTAGGAAGGAGTAAGTAGGACACCCAAGTATTTGAGAGAGGTTTTACACCATTTATAAGAGTATGATTCTTTAAGTTGAGTTAATAAGGGTGACGGGATGTGTTTAGGAAGGGCTTCAGTTTTGGAGGTGTTAACTTTATAACCGGAGATGGCACCAAAGGAAATCAGTAGTTTATGTAACGAGGGGAGAAATATCAACGGGTTGTTGATAGTAAGGTGAATGTCATCTGCAAATAATGACAATTTGTATTCCCCCTGTCTCATAACCACCCCATGTATATCCGGGTGAGCACGGATGGACTCGGCTAGGGGATCCAAGCACAAGATAAAAAGCAATGGCAATAGAGGACATCCCTGCCGAGTTCCATTTATCATGGGAAAACCAGGAGACAAGAAGGACGACATCTGCACCTGTGCTGTGACAGTTGAATATAGGGCCTCTAAGGCCTTTAGAAAGGAGCCATCAAAGCCATATGATTTTAAAGTGGCAAACATGTAAGACCAACTCAGCCTGTCAAAAGCCTTCTGTGCGTCTAAACTCAAAATTAATGCCGAACGAGAAGTTCTATCTAGGTCTATTAGATCTATTGTATGTCAAGTGTTTTCCCCAGCATGCCTTCCAGGCACAAAGCCCACCTGGTCCCTATGGATCAGTTTGGGGATGAGCCTGGACAGACAGGAAGCAAGAATTTTAGTGAATATTTTATAGTCCGAATTTAGAAGGGCTATAGGTCTGTAGTTATCTGGGATAGAGGAATCTTTTCCAGGCTTTGGGATAACCGAAATGTACGAGTGGGAGAAGTGTGAATGTGGAGGAATGCCTTTAAGGAGGGAATCATATAAGGCTAACATATGTGGAGACAAAATGTCATAAAAAGATCTATAGTAAGAATAAGGAAAGCCATCAGGGCTGGGTGACTTATGAAATGGGAGACTTTTAATTATAGTTAGGAGCTCTTCAGCTGATACTGCCACATTCAAACTCTCTAGATCTGCTGTAGATAATTTCGGTAGCTTAATATTAGAGAAAAAGGACTCAAATTTTTCTTGGGTAAAGTTAAAATGATTCTCCGGGGTCAGGCAATTATACAGGTTGTTGTAAAATTTGCTAAAAATTTTGGACATCTCACGGGGGCAATGTGCTCTAGATCCATCCGACTGCTGAAGAAAATCAGGGAATGAGTTAAACGGTCTTGGGCATAGTTTGTTTACTTACCAAATACTAAGCTGCACTATGAGTTAATTTGAAATCCTCTACCAAAACTTTTGCAAGTTAAGTGGATATACAATTGTGCATATATATAATATCACATAGACATTCACTAACACCAGTGATAAGTGCATAAACAAACAGTGAAAAAATATATATGTCAAAAATTAAAGGAAAAAATATATACCAAAAATTGAAGGAAAAAATAAAAAATATATATAAATGTGATAAAAATTATTATAAATGGTAAAGTCCACTCAAATAGACAAAATGAAAAGTCCCCTAATATAGACAGTCCTCTGGGGGGTGACTTATAGTTCTTCTATGATCGGTCACATGCAATACCAACACTGGAGGTCATAAGTGTAGGGGTACAGTACAAAAAGTACCTCCACCATGAGAAATGCTGGCGCTTACTAGCTCCCTAGATCTCTTTTTACGGAGACCTAACGTGCCTTAGGCTTCTAACCCAGCCTCGGGTATTACAGTGGCTGTCAGCGCTAAGCGGATTCCCCACGGTCTCAGTATGAGATGTCATCTTGTGTGGCAAACAATCGTTCATATGCCGTAAAAAATATAAAGCTTCCATAGTGTATTACGTTTTTTAAAAAGTTTATTAAATTAAAAAATATTGCACTTACAGTTATGCAGATGGTAATTCAGCAATGGATAAATAAAATCAAAACCACGAGCTGGCCGGCTCTCGTAAGCTGCCCGTAACTTCCGGGTCCAGCGCAGTATGTGATGACATCAGCACGCCGCTCCTCCCTACGCCGTTTCGTCACAGATGACATCTTCCAGGGGTATGGAGTGCAATATTTTTTATCACTGGTGTTAATGAATGTCTATGTGATATTATATATATGCACAACTGTATATCCAATTAACTTGCAAAAGTTTTGGTAGAGGATTTCAAATTAACTCATAGCGCAGCTTAGTATTTGGTATGTTATTTTGAATGCGTGTGTCTTGCATTTATTAGTTGCAGCTAGTTCACAGTATTTAAGTTGAATCTTATATAATAGTATTTTTGGGATAGCGCAGTACTAACATTTCTTGAGATAGTTTGTTTACTAACATCCTGTGAGGTTTATTAGAGTATTCGTAAAATTTTTGTTTCGACCATAGCATGGACCTGGCTGTTTTGTCAAGTTTTGTTGATTTAATTTGTTCTCTGAGAGATATGACTTTACGTAATTTAATCACTGTGGGACCACACAAAAGCCTCCGCTCTGCAATTGCTAGGGCGGTAAGTAAAGACTGCACAAGACTATTTCTATCTCTCTTCAACCGAGAACTTTCCGCTATACATGAGCAGCGAAACACACCCTTGTGCGCCTCCCACTGTGTAGAAATCTGAGATACTGATCATGTGTTGAGCAGAAAGTACTCTTTCAAACTATTTGCTAGGATGGAATGTGATACATCGGACTGCAAAAGGTGATCATTAAAACGTCAGTGACATGATTTGGGATAAGTTTGAGAGAGTATAAGGTCTAACATAATGGGTGCATGGTCTGACCATGTAATAGGGGAAATATCCGACTCGACCACATAAGGAATGAGTGGAGCCGAAATAAAAAAGTGGTCAAGACGGGAGTACATTTTATGGGCTGGCGAATAAAATGTATATTGTTTAGCAGAGGGGTGTTTTATCCTCCATGAGTCGAATAGCCGATGTGACCTGACACATTTACAGAAGGCATTGACTTGGGACATGATCCTTTTGGATGGTACAGTGTTAAAGAGGGTTTGTCGATCTCTAGTGGGTGTCATGACCAGATTGAAGTCCCCATCAACTATCATAAAAGGTTGTGAACGATATTGAGGGGTTTGTTGACTAAATCAATCTGGCCCGTATTTGGAGCGTATAAATTTACCAGTGTAAAAGAGGCCGACATGTATTCGCATTCTAAGATGATAAATCTCCCTTGAGGGTCTACATGAGACTTCCTGACCTTAACAGCGCACAATTTTCTGATCAAGATCGCCACTCCCACCCTGCCCATGGAATCAGAGGCAAGGAAGGAGGAGCGGAAAAACTTTGAAGCAAAGTTTAATGATCCGCCTGCCCGAAAGTGGGTCTCCTGAATCATTACCCCGTCTGCACCCGAGGCTCTGAAATCCTTCAGGGCCATCCAGTGCTTACTAATGGAACCCAAACCTTTCACATTATATGACAAAATTTTCAGAGCCATGGTTGTGGTCTATTTAGATAAGCTAGTGTAGAAATGATAGATAATACAAGCATTGGAACACTGGTAACATAGAAAAATATATAAGGCAGCTTATGGGTATTGTTGATAACAATCGTTTTTCCACTTCTGACTGCTAAATACGAAACCCTATGTTGATACTGCTTTAAGATGAGGTAATAATAACAATGAAATCTCGATCTGTGAAACAAAGTTATAGACATAAGCAAAAAAGGTAAAAAGAAAACCAAAAAAAAACCAAAGGAAAAAAAAGAAAAAAAGATTTAAATCTCTGAAGGCCTGAGAAAAATCTGTAACTCAGGAAGCCCTGGGTGTAGACCAGGGCCTGGTAGGGGCGTGAACGGGCTTCCATCTGGAGACTCTGGATAGAGCAATGGGAAGGGCCCGCTGCTCACCTTATGAGCTTGATAGCAAAAATAAAAAAACAAAAGGACATTGAAAAAACCTGTATACCTTAGGAAAAGCAAAGTTAGAAAATAAACAGGTAAATTTGTAACATAAAGTAGTGAAACCTCTAATGATAGCACCCCATGGGATGGGAAAAAATTCTACCCCGAAGAGGGGACAGGGTAGTCTCAAAACTATAGTAACCAAAACAGCAACATCGTTTCATCCAAACATTTGAGGAAACGGAAATGCAAAGGGCAATACGGTAGAGATCCAAAAAGGAACGTTCAGAGTTCCTTTTTGGAGAGTTCAAGGAGGTTGTTTAGAGGATCGGAGGCATTGAGGAGTGGAGAGTTGTTTCTTGGACCTGTCCCTAACAGGGGTCCAGATGCGATTAGGTGTGTTTGGAGGTAGACGGACCTTGTGGCAGGAGGGATTATGTCATCCTCCGGAAGAGGAGGGAGACCAAGATTTTTTAGAAAGGCCTCAGCCTCTTGCAGTTCACGCAAGGTATATTGGGCACCATCTTTGGTTACAGCTAGGCGGAAAGGAAATCCCCAGTAGTATGGGATCTTATGTTGTTGCAGGTGTGAAGTGAGTGGGCGTAAATTCCTCCATTTAGTAAGGGTGATGGGGAAAGGTCGCGAAGATCTGTAATTTAGCACCTTTATACATAATTTGGGATTTGTTACATGTTGCCATGGTTAGTGCCTCTTTACTTTCAAAATAATGAAACCTCACCACAACATCACTTGGTCTTGCTCCCGCCGGAGGTTTGGGGCCCACAGACAGATGGGCCCTATCCAGGCGCTAGTCTATATCCACAACTGAGGGAGCCAAGTTGTTAAAGAGACCCAGAAGATAGGTCCGGAGCTCAGAGTCTCCCACCATCTCTGGGATTCCTCTGAAGCGTAGGTTTTGTCTTCTCTCCATGTTCTCTAAGTCCTCTTGTTGCAGTTGCAGTTGAGAGACTGAGAGGCATAAGGTGTGATTTTCCTCCTCAATGGCCTGTACGTAGTTGATCATCTCATCAAATTTATTCTCCAAGGTATCTGTGCGATCCCCAATTTGAGTTATTTCCCCTCTCAATTCGGCAGCTAGTTTGCTTACCTCAGCCGAGACATTGGACGTGATTTGTTGAAGCAAAAGCTGTAGTTTAGTGTCCAGAATGTCAGGGGTAAGAATCTCACGTGAAGGTGAAGATTTGAAAGCTTGACTCTGAGAGCTAGATAGTGGGGGATTTGCAGCATCTTCCGAATCCAGAGATGGATCCAGCAAGGCAAAAGGGTTTGCGGAAGAATTCGAGGAGGCAGGTTGTTGCCTAGTAACAAAACGTTACATGTTTATTTCCTCACGCGAGCCAAACTGTGGTTTATAGTAACATTGCTGTTGGCCAACTTTGCCCATGAGGTGTGGAGAGATTTTAGTAGTCAGACAGGCTTACCTCCATATCTGTATATAGCTATAACAGCTTCACGGAGGTCTTGGTGAGCAAACAGGGGCCCTGGGTTTATTCAAGCAGCATCCTCCATATAGGTAGTGGTATGCTCTATTGCTTCAGAAAAGTTACCAATCTGCGGTCCCACCAACTCCCACTGTCAGTAAGAGGGATGGGAGACAGACTCTAAGAGCTCCAGAACCTTATAAGCGGCCGATTACCTGAAGGAGCGGAGGGAGCACTGTCAGGGTGTACTTTGGAGGAGTAAGATGGCTGCCGACTTCCAAATGTGGGCCGAAGCCGCGGCCTTTCCTGAGGTGCGATCGCCGGACAAAAGGAAAGTCCATTCGGGAGGCCAGAGAGACCCCCCGTTGCAGATATATGATGTCTCCTGAGGGATTACTCACAGCCGAGGGTATCGATCGCAAGAAATTGCGCGTGGGTCGTGCGTTGCGGACCGTGTTCGGGATCATAGGCCTCTATGGTATGCCTTGTGTAGCCGGAGACTGTGACATGCTGCACTCGGTATTCATCTCAGTCTGGGAGCCAGCCCCCGCAGCACTGGGGGGAGTACACTTCATGCACCCAGACAAAGAAGACGTATTTCCCGCAGGGCTGGGTCGTGGGATGCAGGAGGCGTCTTCTGCTTAGTAGGTCCCAAGATGGCGGGGCCCGCCACGTTGTATGATCAGGCGTAGGCCTAGGCCCGGTCAGCAAGAACTCGCGCCGGTTCCCAAGATAGGGGCTGAGGAGACTCAGGGATCAGGACAGGCAGTCTGGAGCAAGATTTAGGCAGAAGAAGGTAGTGGATGGCACTCGATTCTGCGAAGCGAGCGAGGAGCTCGAGCTCAACACATCTTCCCAGCTTGACGTCCAGGCCCCTGTACTGTTTCTAATATACTTTAGGCAAGCAGTTGATTCAGTTAGCTGCAGTGTATTTCATATATATATATATATATACAGTCAGTCTAGTATACAGTTGTGCTCATAAATTTACATACCCTGGCAGAATTTATGATTTCTTGGCTATTTTTCAGAGAATATGAATGATAACACAAAAACTTTTCTTTCACTCATAGTTAGTGTTTGGCTGAAGCCATTTATTATTAATCAACTGTGTTTACTCTTTTTAAATCACAGTGGCAACAGAAACTACCCAAATTACCCTGATCAAAAGTTTACATACCCCAGTTTTTTAATACCGTGTATTACCCCCTTTAACATCATTGACAGCTTGAAGTTTTTTGTGGTATTTGTGGATGAGGCTCTTTATCTTCTCAGATGGTAAAGCTGCCCATTCCTCTTGGCAAAAAGCCTCCAGTCCCTGTAAATTCTTGGGCTGTCTTGCACGTTTGAGATCTCCCCAGAGTGGCTCAATGATCTTGAGGTCAGGAGACTGAGATGGCCACTCCAGAACCTTCACTTTATTCTGCTGTAGCCGATGACAGGTCGATTTGGCCTTGTGTTTTGGATCATTGTCCTGTTGAAATGTCCAAGTACGTCCCATGCGCAGCTTCCTGGCTGATGAATGCAAATGTTCCTCCAGTATTTTTTGATAACATACTGCATTCATCTTGCCAACAATTTTGAAAAAATTTCCTGTGCCTTTGTAGCTCACACATCCCCAAAACATCAGCGATCCATCTCTGTACCTTTCATCATAGGCCTTGTTGACTCCTCTCCAAATGTAGCGTTTATGGTTGTGAACAAAAAGCTTAATTTTGGTCTCATCCATCAAATGGCTTTGTGCCAGAAGGTTTGAGGCTTGTCTCTGCTGTTTGACGTATTGTAAGTTGGATACTTTGTGCCATTTGCGTAGTAATGGCTTTCTTCTGCCAACTCGACCATGCAGCCCATCTTTCTTCAAGTGCCTCCTTATTGTGCATCTTGAAACAGCCACACCCCATGTTTTCAGAGAGTCCTTTATTTCACCTGAAGTTATTTGTGGGTTTTTCTTTGCATCCCAAACTATTTTCCTGACAGTTGTGGCTGAAATCCTAGTTGGTCTTCCTGACCGTGGTTTGGTTTCAACAGAACCCCTCATTTTACACTTCTTGATTAGAAGTTGAACACTGCCGATTGGCATTCTCAATTCCTTGGATGTCTTTTCATATCCCTTTCCTGTTTTATACAGTTCAACTACCTTTTCCTGCAGATCCTTTGACAATTCTTTTGCTTTCCCTATGACTCAGAATCCAGAAATGTCAGTGCAGCACTGGATAAAAGATGCAAGGGTCTGTCAGGAGTCCAGAAATGCATTGACCTTTTATACACAAACACACACACACACACACACACTAATTACAAGCAAACAGATCACAGGTGAGGATGGTTACCTTTAGTAGCCATTCAAACCCCTTTGTGTCAACTTGTGTGCATATTATCAGGCCAAAATCACCAGGGTATGTAAACTTTTGATCAAGGTCATTTGGGTAGTTTCTGTTGCCATTATGATTTAAAAATAGTAAACATAGTTGATTGATAATAAATGGCTTCAGCCAAACACTAACCATGAGTGAAAGAAATGTTTTTGCGTTATCCTTCATATTCTCTGAAAAATGGACAAGAAATCATAAATTCTGCCAGGGTATGTAAACTTATGAGCACAACTGTATATATATACACTGTATACAGTTTAGTTGATCTCACTGCAGACCGTTCCTGGTGTACTGTTGCTAATATACTTCAGGAAGGCGATACAGTTAGCTGCAGTGTATATATCGTATATATACATCCCGACTTTGTATATATATATACATACATACACTGTATACAGTTTAGCTTCATCACACTGCAGACTGTTCCTGGTGTACTGTTTCTAATATATACTTTAGGCAGGCAGTTGATTCAGCTAGCTGCAATGCATTTAATATATATATATACAGGCTTGTATATATATAGTCTAGCCAAGCCTATACCTGACTGTAGGCCATTCCTGCAGCGCGTGTTCAAAGACACTTTCAGGTAGGCAGGCAGGTGACTCAGTGAGCTGCAGTTCATAAAATATATATCCACTGCACTGTACTGATATATACCTAACTGTAGGCCATTCCTGGAGCACTGTTTTTAGTAAACTTCAGGCATTGTTTTGCTAATCTAATTGTACAGTATGTCTGGAAGGCCACTAAGGAGAGGCAGAGTGGATGACCATGCCATCCTCATCCTCTTCATCCTCTGTCACCCAGGCTCAGGGTACTTTGTCTGCCAATACAGCTGCCAAAGCGGCCTCTTCCTTCGGCTCAATGTCATCAGTCACTCCTTCTCTAGCCCCACCATCATGCCCTGAGGAGTCCCCCGAACTGTTTGACCACAGTGTAGGGTACATGCTGCAGGAGGATGCGCAGCGTTTTGAAGACTCTGATGATGGTACCCAGGTTGAGGATGAAGGCAGTAACGTGAGCTCAGAGAGAGGGTGCGCCCAAGAAGGACAGGAAACTGGCAGTCATGTTCCCCCAGCTGCAGCATACTGCCAGGTCACTGACTCTACATGGGTGCCAGATAGAAGAGAGGAGGAGGAGTAGGCACATCTCCAATGAGGCAGGATGCCCTGCAGGGGCCAGCTTAATGGCAGGCAACCAACTGCATCACACCCCAGAGCTCCGCATGTGCAGGGCGCTGCTGACTCAGTGCGTTTTTCCAAAAGTTCTTTGGTGTGGGCCTTTTTTGAGACATGTGCAGCAGATTGCACTGTTGCTGTTTGCAATATGTCTGAAGTGCATCAAGCGTGGCCAAAAAAGCAGCCGCTTGGGCACCACATGCTTGACCAGACATATGTCGAGCTCCCATGCAGTCCGTTGGCAACAGTACTTAAAAGACCCACACCAAAGAACATGGCGGACCTCTCCTTGCTCCTCATCAGCTGGGATCTCCAACCCCACTTTAACTTCAGTCCTCTCAGAAACCTGCACTGAGAGGAATGAAGGTGTAGAATTAGGTGTCCCAAGCACTTGCAGGCAATCTGCTAGCGGTACACCAACATCCAATTGTAGCATGCAAATTTCCCTACCCCATTTGCTAAACCAGCGAAAGAAATTCGGTCCCAGCCATTCACATGCTCAGCAGCTGAATGCTAGTTTGCCTAAATTGCTAGCACTCCAACTGCTGCCTTTTCAGCTGGTAGACTCTGCCCCCTTTTGAGAATTTGTGGCATGTGCGGTACCTCAGTGGCAGGTTCCCAAATGCCAATTTTTTTCTCAGAAGGCCATTCCGGCTCTCTACCGACATGTGGAAGGCACTGTCTTGGCATCGTTGGACAGGGCGGTCAGCGGTAAGGTGCATATTACCGCTGACTCATGGTCCAGCAGGCATGGACAGGGACTAGTAGTGGTGATTCTGCCACACCTCTCTCCTCCCCCACCTCCTCTTCTTCTTCCTCCATGGCCTCTTCCTGTGCAGATTTGTCCTCAGGACCAGCGGTGCTCTGTAGGCATTCTAGGGGCTACGCAAGCACTCAGGCAAAAAGATGCCATGTGGTGCTTGAGTTGGTTTGCTTAGGGGACAGGAGCCACACTGGGGCAGAGATTCTGGCAGCTCTGCAGGGGCAGGCTCAGAGGTGGTTGATGCCACGCCAGCTTCATCCAGGAATGGTGGTTTGCGATGATGGCACCAACCTCCTCTCCACCCTCCGACAGGGACACTTCACCCATGCTCCCTGTTTGGCTCACATCCTTAATTTGGTGGTGCAGCGGTTCTTGTGCAGATACCTGGGCTTACAGGATCTCCTGAGGCAGGCCAGGAAAGCCTCTGGGCGTTTCTGCCGGTCATATAATGCCAGTGCTCGGCTGGCTGACCTCCAAAAGGAATGCAACCTGCCAAAGAACCGCCTCATCGGTGACATTCCCACCAGGTGGAACTCAACCTTGGCAATCCTTCAGCGGCTGCACATGCAGCAGAGGGCCATCAATGACTACCTG
Organism: Aquarana catesbeiana; assembly: GCF_042186555.1. Lineage (NCBI taxonomy): Eukaryota > Metazoa > Chordata > Amphibia > Anura > Ranidae > Aquarana > Aquarana catesbeiana. Next base: position 131,096,428 of record NC_133334.1, on the reverse strand, counting down.
CGCGAGTATGGCACCAGGACAGGGTCAGGGGAGCTTGGCTTTTTTTCACCACGCCAGTGGCTCATGATCAAGGATGCATGCACTGCCCTGTCACCATTTCAGAAGGCCATGAGGATGGTGAGCAGTGACAGTGCATACATCAGTGATACTGTCCCTCTTGTCTACCTGTTGGAGCACACACTGTGTGGAATAATGGACAGGGCACTTGAGGCAGAACAGAGGGAGGAAGAGGAGGACTTCCTTACCTCTCAAGCCCCCCTTTATCCAGACAGTATTCCTGCAGGCCTGCCTATCACACATGAAGAGGAGGATGAGGAGGAGGATTGTGTCAGCATGGAAGTGAAGCCTGGCACTCAGCATCAGCAGCAGTCTTCAAGGGATCATTTCCAGTCCCCAGAAACCCATGGACTTGTACATGGCTGGCGGGAGGTTGCTGCAGATCAGGTCGTCCTTGGTGACCCAGAGGACTCCAGACCGAATGCCTCAGCAAACCTATGCTGCATGGCCTCCCTGATCCTGCAAAGCCTGCAAAAGGACCCTCGGATTAGTGGTATCAAGGAGAGGGATCAGTACTGGCCAGCCAACCTTCTTGATCCACATTACAAGGGTAAGGTGGCAGAACTTATTCAGCCGCCGCAGAGGGAGCTGAGATGAAACATCTTCGGGAGGCCTTGCAGAGAGGTTTGTGCAATGCGTTTGTGGAGCCTGGGAGGTTACAATTTGTTTAACAGGGCCCGTAATTACAATTTTTGATCTTATATTTCACAGCAGGGCCTGTTCCTGCGCTCTACAAAAGTATCTGTGAGGCTTTACAGTGTTGTGCCACCACCACCACCACCACTGCCTAAGGCCCAATTTTTCTGCCCCTGTTTAACAGGGGCATGTAATTACAATTCTTGATATAATATTTCACAGCAGAGCCCATTCCAGCGCCCACCAAGAGTAACTGTGAGGGCTTACAGTGTTCTGGTACCACCAACACCTAAGGCCCAATTTTCCCAATTTTTCATGACTACTTTCTGTTTATGCTGGCTCCTGTCTCTCACTGCTGACATCACTTCCGGGATCTCCGTCCATCATGAACTCAGTGTGTGTACCCATTCATCAGCTTACCGGTAGCTCTATGTTTTTGGTACAGCACAGGACACAATTGTGAGAGTCTTTACATGCCAGGGACCCATCCACCTGCAGGACCATTTGCATTATCAATGACTACATGCTTTTTAATTCACCAGATTTTGTAAGTGTTTTTAATCTTGTTTGGGGAAATAAACAGCTACTAATTCTGCACTTAAAGGTGCCTCTCTCTTCTGTCTTAAATTACTTTTATTCCTTTAGAAATGTCATTTTGTGCAGGGACTGTTCTAAGCACGGGAAGCACACGCCACTTTACAGGCATACTATTGACACCCCCCAGGTACGATATTTAAAGGAATTTATTTTTTTATTTATTTTTTTTTAATTTGGGTGCGGCGTTCCCCTTAATATCCATACAAGACCCAAAGGGCCTGGTAATGGACTGGGGGGTGGGGGGTACTCATGCCGTTTTTCTCACTGATTTTTATCCATATTGCCGGGACCCAACATTACATTAAAGCTGCAAGCAGTTTTAAATGACTTTTATCCCTTTAAAAATGTCATTTTGTGCAGGGACTGTTCTAAGCACGGGAAACACACGCCACTTTACAGGCATATTATAGACACCCCCCAGGTACGATATTTAAAGGAATTTTTCACTTTAAGCATCATTAGAATCACTGCTCCCAAAAAACTTCTGTTTTAAACTTTTTTTTTCTATTGATACATGTCCCCTGGGGCAGCACCCGGGTCCCCAAACCCTTTTTAGGACAATAACTTGCATATTAGCCTTTAAAATTTGCACTTTTGATTTTTCACGTTCACGTCCCATAGACTTTAACGGTGTTCGAATGTTCGCGTGAACTTTTGGTCCGTTCGCATGTTCTGGATGCAAACCGAACTGGGGGGGGTGTTCGGCCCATCCCTAATTTGGATATATATTGTGCTGTTCTGTTCTTTACACTCCACATGTACTGTCTACAGTCATAACAAGCTGAATGTGCACTGCAGTCGTGATAGGCTGTTTTTTACAGGAAATATTTCCTAATTTTTCCTGGCTCCAATTTTTTTAAAGCATGTCCATAAGTCTATGTGTATTTCACTGAAAACTGGCTGCATGTTTTTATTTTTACAAAGATCCGTACACTTAAAAATCCTTTAAAGGACAAAAATCTGTCTGCTGCAATTAATTGGCAACTAGGTTGCAGTAGGTCCCAGGTATGCTGACAGCATCTGACTTGAGGAGTGGAATGCGGTCTGGCTGGCCTGTACCTAAGTGGGGAGGCTTCCAGGAAGGATGGTGTGCCTCTGCACTTTCCCTACTTGTCTGGATCCTCTCCCTGATGCAAAGCACTGTTCCTGACCAGGGATGGGCTTTATGTTCGGGTCGAACATGAGTTCGACTTGAACATTGGCTGTTCGCCCATTCGCCGAACAGTGAACAATTTGGGGTGTTTGCAGCAAAATCGAAAGCTGCAGAACACCCTTTAAAAGTCTATGGGAGAAATCAAAAGTGCTAATTTTAAAGGCTTATATGCATGGTATTGTCATAAAAAGTGTTTGGGGACCTTGGTCCTGCCCCAGGGGACATGTATCAATGCAAAAAGAAGGGTCAGGTATGGATTTTGAGGGGGACCCCCACGCCATTTTTTTAAAATTTTGGCACGGGGTTCCCCTTAATATCCATACCAGACCTAAGGGCCTGGTATGGAATTTAGGGGGACCCCCATGCATTTTTTTTTACATTTTGGTTTGGGGTTCCCCTGTGGGGAAATTCCATGCCGTTTTTAATCAATTAACTTTTATGTGTATTGCCGGACTGACAATTCATTATAGCCGGCACTAGCGATAGTCGTTTTACATGACTTTTTTTCCTTTAGAAATGTCATTTTTCTGTCAGACTGTTCTAAATACGGGAAACATGCGTCCCTTTACAGGCATTCTATAAACACCCCCCAGGTACAAAATTTAAAGGAATATTACACTTTGATTGTTTCACTTTAAGCTTTACTAACATCACTGCTCCTGAAAAAACGTCCATTTTTGAAAATTCTTTTTGCATTGATACATGTCCCCTGGGGCAGGACCCAGGTCCCCAAACACTTTTTATGACAATAAATTGCATATAAGCCTTTAAAATAAACACTTTTGATTATTCATGTTCTTGTCCCATAGACTTTAATGGTGTTCACCTGTTCGAATACATTTTTTGCCTGTTCGCATGTTCTGGATGCGAACTGAACCAGGGGGTGTTTGGCTCATCCCTATTCCTGACAGACGGGTAACCTGTCCCTACTCTAGCCACTCGCAAAATGTGTGACAAACACGGGAGCTTGGGTCTTAAATAGCCAGAATACAAACATGATATAGCACAAACAAAATAAATTAAGAAAAATTGAAAAAGTAGCAAAATAAATAGTCCAAACTTCCAATTATCAATAGTCCATCACAATTGTATTACATATGTGAAGATTTTCTCTAAACTTCCCAAACTTTCATGCTGTGTCTCCAGCCACCCAATGCAATATATCTGTTCTCTCCAAATGTCGACTCAATGTAATATCAAGGTCATAAAAGCTTAAATCATCAACACCAAGGGGATGTCTCTTCCAGCATGCTTATGTATTCTCCTCCTCATCCTCCAGAAGCTCCAGATTCACAGTTAAGGATACATGCAAACAAAAAATAAAAATAATAGTGTTCTCTGTATAAAAGGATATATCCATGCGGTTACCAAAAAAGTACTAATAATGACAGCCTTAAATGCATATAGATGCTATTCCCACTGTACATGTGGCTAATCAGAGCAATTAATGTGCTCACCTCCCACTGTGGACCCCAATATAATCAAGTCCAAATTGGCATATGTTAATCCATCCGAGGCATGTTGTATTCTATCAAGGGAGGTATTTCCTTCACTCTACATAAACACTCCCCTTCTTCAGCCAATAATAACACTCACATTCCAAGAGCACCCCCAGTACTATGTTAAGTGCTTCACAATGTATACAGTAATTCACCAATAACACATACACATACAACTTTCACCTACAGCGTGGCTCCACTCCTATAAGCATTACGCCCAATAGCAGGACTTCCTCAGTAGGCATTTCTATTGGGAGTAATGAGTATCGGAGCTTAAATGCATCTTCTAAGCCTTAAGCACAGATAAAAAAACAAACAAATTTCTCAGACAGGACCAATAGTGTAGTAGGTTAACAACTCACTCACAAAACTGTACCTTTACTAAGGTAAATATAAGCAGCTGGTCTCATCTGTCAGCCTTCTGATCCTGACCACTGATGTCAGCAGGGAACGCTCCTATGTAGGAAAAGGGAAGGTGCCCCAGATGATGAACAATTGTCATGCCAATCCAAAGATGTTCCACCCCTTCATTGTCATGTTGCTGTGGTGCATATGTAGGAATGCATTTTGGGGATGCCGTCCTGTTCATCAGCCTGACTGTCAGTAGAACTGATGATAGATGGGTGTCCATATAGGGAAGGCACCTGGTGGTTGTCTCCCCAAAATGTTTTAATGATTGCAAATTTATATGGAATCTGAATATCATAATAGAGGGTTAATTAGTCAAGGCAGTCAGAGGAAACTTCCCTTTTGGACCTTAGATATAGACAATGATAGCCATTTTTCTAATCTATGGATCAGAGACAGGACACATTTTCTTTTTAGAAGATCACATGGAGAGAATCCTTTCTTATGCCTTGTACATATGAGCGGATTTGTCGTTGGAATAAACTCTGAAGGTTTCTCCAACGGAATTCCGACAGAATTCTGCTCAAGCTGTCTTGCATACACACGGTCGCACCAAAGTCAGACCGTCAAGAACGCGGTGATGTACATCACGTACGACAGGACAACACGTACAATGTCTCGTACTTGCTTCAGAGCATGCGTCATTTTTGGTATGTCAGAACAGCATACAGACGAGCGGTTTTTACGATAGTAATTAGTTCTGTCGGAAAAATATAAAACATGTTCTCTATCTAAGTCTGTCTGAATTTTCGACAGAAAAAGTCCGATGGGGCATACACACGGTCAAAATATACGATGAAAAGCTCCCATCGGACTTTTTCTGACAGAAATTCCGCTCGTGTGCATTAGGGTGCTCCTGAATGCTAGAGGTAGACGGAACCACATCTTTCATTGTGTCCACTAGTTCTTTTCTCTTTTCATTTTTTTATATATACAGTATTTATTGATACCTGAGGTTTACACAGGAACCTCTGGTAAGTTTTAACCTAAACATTATTACAATAATCTTTTGACAAACCTTTAATTTATTCAACAGGGGAGACCTGCATGCCAACGTCTCCGAAACAGTGTCCATCTCAGAAGAATGTGTTTATTACTTCCAATACATCATCAAAGTAAATAATTATGTTCATGGGGAACCAAATACTCACACAGTGCTTTTCAGGCTTTTACCTACAGTATGTGGAGGGGCTGTTACAACTGAGCATAAACCTTAGTTCCTTTTCCTACATGCACCCTCCTGATATAACAGGGTGAGTCTTCTGTATGCAGCATTTGCTTTCCAAACATCTTAGCCAATCAGCAACAGGCCACTCATTGTATTTAGAAGGAATGTCTGTGCAGTGCTAAAAAGTGTTTAACTCTCTCCTTTCCGGGCATCTTATTGCACATACAGTATATACACAATTGTTTTTGAATAGTTCTGTATCAGACACTTTTGGATTGATGTTGCATTATGACAATTGGTCTGTAAAGATAACTGCGTTTAGAGATCCAATGATATATCTAAGAATAAAACGTTTCTAACATAGTGATGTATGTAAATATTTACAGAATGCAGAGGTACCCCTTGTGTTGTTTAGTGTAGGGCCCCTTTACATTGGTAGTAAGAGGGTGTCCCATTACATTTGTTTTAATTCCTTCCTTTTATATACTTCAAAATCTCAGCATTCATGTGACTTAATAACTACTAGCCATGCTCCTATCCCCATTTCAGTGTGCCACCATTTAACATTAGCCACATTACAAATTCATGAATTTTAACTTAACTTAACTAAAAAAATATCTATTTAGAATGCACAGGTGGTCTTCAATGTTTCTCTTCTCCCTATTTTATTTTCATTATAGTTTTAATTATTTTATCACTACTGCAAGCTTGAAAGCAAAACTATTTAAACTATACGCCCTACTGTAACATAATTCATTTTCTACTTATATGTGGTTCAAATTGATTCAAATTGAAAGTAAGATGCAATAGTTTTTGTCCTTTTAAAATATGTTAACTTCAGCTGAATTGCTATTGATTCATCTTCCTTTCTAAAAGCTGTTGTTAATTTACATGTTTCAGGCAGCAAGCAATCTGCACAAATATTTCATTGACTTCTAAAAGGTAAGCAAATAGAAACAGATCTTCTTAATTGCTTCTAATGCAAGCTGCAAAAGCCTTTATAATTGTTATTTGTAATTATCACTGGGATGGTTCTGGTTAATTGCCATAAAGGATGAAATGCAATTACATTTTGGAAGGATTGATGGCACAATTCTATTTACAGAATACAATAAATATTTTAGTTCACTTGCAAGGTGATTTGCTGGAGTGTGTGATTAACCCTATAGCTGACTAGAGAAAGGATGCCATAGAGCGGGTTGACATTGGTGTGCTGTGATTTTGCCGCAGTGTGATTGTATATGCGATTTATCCACAGTTTCAGGTGCTTTCCCCCTAATTCTATAAGATTGTGCTTTTTCTGAAAGTGCACAAAAGTTGTAGCATGCAGGACTTTGGTGCTCTTTCATGAAAACACATCGTTTTATACAATTCAATGGGAGCACACCTTAAATTTAACTTTCTACATGAACTAATGGGGCACATGTCAGTATTATGAAATTTACATTATGATTTTGAGAATAAAATACCATTTCCTTGACATGTATAAAAGTTATGCTTCCAAACTCCCTCAGGTGGCAAAATATTATTTTGATTTAAGATTAATTTAAGATTTAGATCACTGGCCACTAGGAGAATTATGATTGTTTCACATCATTAAAAGCTGTATGGAATCCATTGTTTTCAATCAGACATGCTGCTATGGTAGATGCATGTGATAAAATGATCAGCTATGAACAATCCACTTTCAAAACTACTAACCAGAATTCAACCTTCAAGGATGTAAACCCTTACATATACCCAGTGAAGTGACTAGCCTCAGGTAATACCCAGAAATATAAGTTGCATAAGTTGTACCTGTTAATTTGCAGCCATCTGTCCTGTACATCCAAGGTTCAGAATTGACTCAAAATCTCTCAGCTCTGAATAGCAGGGGGTGGAAAGCTGAAGTAACACTCTGCAGAGCTCAGTGAGGAGATCTGAGAGCTGATTGGAGGGAAGGGACACACCCCCCTTCACACATCACACAGAAGCAGAGCTGAGGCTGTCAATCACAGTCGGTGTGCTGAAGCTCCCTCTCTTGTCACCTTTTTTATTTTGATGTCAGGAAAACTTTTTAGTAGTGACTCAGATAGCAGACAAATGAGGCAGCAGACAAAAATGATGCTTAAAGCTTTGGACTGAGACAAACCCACACTATAGACACATATGCCTTTACACATGGATTGCTCAGATATACTACTCTTTCTTATTTACTTTAATCTCCTGCACTAACAAACCTCAGTGGGATGATTTGACTCTTCGGCCACTTTATTAAATGGTGGCATTATTGGTAAGAACTAGATAAGACTTTTAAAATACGGTGGATTCTACAACCAGCAAATGATAGTGCTGTTCATGTGTGGAAAAAAATTTAGCATACTACTTATTAAAGCAGTAGTAACCCCAAAACCAAAAATGTAATATACTGCATCTTACAAATTATTAGATGTAGTGGCTACATTACATTTCCTTTTTTAGGCTTTTACCTTATGTTTTCACCCGGTGATCTGGCCAGTAACAAACTTTTTGTATTAGCGTGCTTACACTCTGGATGAAGGAGCACAAGGACACTTTAGACAGCAACATTGTCAGTCTGGGGGGGAGTGTTAAATGTACTAGCAGATTTAGATACACCAACAATTTAAAACGTAACTGCAGCCCACACTGCAGTTAAACAATCAGTTACTGGGACTTCTATAATGTTGTGACCAGGTTGGCTTTAAGTTTTCCGGGAACGCTGTGGAAAGTGTATGTGACAGACCTAGCCGGGAAAGAGACCTTTGGAGGGGACTGTATGCTAGCCTCTTGCTGATCGATCGGGGGCCCTTGCATTTGGGGGAACGTTGCTCTTTGTGAGCTGTATGCCTGGGGACCCTTGAGGTGGTATTACTGTGGATTCGGGTCCTGGTCTCCCAGGACACACAGACTCTGGGGACCCTGGATTTGCCATATTGGAATAGTGGCTGATTCATAATGCTGGGACAGATACTGTTAGGAGATTCTGATGTAAATTCCAACACCTGTCTGTCTATTGTCTGCTAAAATGTGTATTGTAAATAAGTCTATTATGGGATCTAAGAGTCATTAGATCCCCATTGTTATTTGTGTTAATTAACTCTGCTATTGTGTGAAGAAGAGTCTATGTTGAGTGTGATAATGTTGATTGGATTTTCTGAACTACAAGACGGCCAGTCTGGCCTAACGGTCATGTCTGAGTCATCTAGGCTGTCTAAAGGGATTAGTTAATTAGCTCATGTTAATTAGGTTAATTAGGTTACAGCTGTATTGTTAGAGTAATATGAGCAGGAGGTCTGCACCTCCACTTTTAGTGTATAAAAGCCTGTATTTTGCAATAAAAGATAGATTCCTGTTTGAACTTACATACAGCCTGCCTGGTGTTTGTTCTGAGCTATCACAACTGGACTAGAACGGCACAGAGCTATAGTTCTAGTCCCAGAGCATCGGATGACTGAACCATCAGACGTTGCAATCGGATTCAATAGCAGCAGAGGAGTGTCGGGAGAGTGGAACTGAGCGAGCAAGGGGCTCGTTACAGTGTACATGCCCATTGGTAGCTTGGAGTTCACGGGACAGGTAAGAAGCTCAAGCAGGTAGAGATTTTTTAGACAGAAATAGGGACAAAATAAATTAGGAATCTCCCTTGCTCACACCCAGATATCATGAGAGTGGTAAGTACTTTTGTATGTATGTTCATATAATCTGCTAAGTTTTCTTTAACCACTTCAATACCAGGCACTTTCACCCCTTCCTGCCCAGACCAATTTTCAGCTTTCAGCGCTGTCGCATTTGGAATGACAATTGCGCGGTCATGCTACACTGTACCCAAACAAATTTTTTTATCATTTTGTTCCCACAAATAGAGCTTTCTTTTAGTGGTATTTGATCACTGCTGGGGTTTTTATTTTTTGCGCAACAAATAAAAAAAGACAGAAAATTTAGAAAAAAAAAGTTTTCTTTGTTTCTGTTATAAAATTTTGTAAGTACGTTTTTTCCTTCACTGATGAGGCTGCGCTGCCGGGCACTGATACAGCAGCACTGATGGGCACTGATGATGGGCACTGATAGGCGACACTGATGGGCACTAATAGGTGGCACTGGTATGCAGCACTGATTGGCACTGATAGGCGGCACGGATGCGCAATGATGGGAACTTATGGGTGGCACTGATAGGTGACATGGATGGGCAATGATGGGCATGATGGGCATGCATGGGCACTGATAAGTGGGCATGGATGGGTGGCACTGATGTGCATCGCTGATGAGGAGACATCTGGCAGGCATTTGTAGTTTGCACTGACTGGGACCATTTCTGGGCACTGGTTGGCATCTTTTAGGGCACTGTGTGGCATCCCTGGTGGCCATGAGGGGCAAACCTGGTCATCCATGTGAGCTAGTCATCCCTGGTGGTCCTGGTGCCATCCCTGGTGGTCCAGTGTGGGCATCCGTGGGGAGTCTGCGCTGATAAACAATCAGCGCAGACCCCCTGTCAGGAGAGCCGCCAATCGGCTCTCCTCTACACGCATCTGTCAGACGCGAGTGAGGAAAAGCCAATAAATGGCTCTTCCTGTTTACACTGTGATCAGCCGTGATTGGACACGGCTGATCAAGTGGTAAAGAGCCTCCATCAGGGGCTCTTTACCGAGATCAGTGTAGCGGTGTGTCAGACTGACACGCTGCACCACAGATTGCCGCGCTGCATGCCCCCATTGCGCGTGCTGGCAGTTATCCTGAAAGACATCATATGACATCCATTCAGGATAACTGAACCACCGCCTGCCCGTCATTTTGCTATAGGCCGGGCGGGAAGTGGTTAAAGAATGAAAGAAGGTATGGGGAGGATCTCAAATGTAGGTAGGACATCAACTAAGGTGTTAAAAAGACTGATAAAATAAGGAGACTTATGTTGCTATGATGCATATGGGAAAAAAGAGTTTTAGCTGTGCAATCTAAACGTAAAGCTTTAACTACCATACAAAAAATAATAACCAGAGTTACATGGAGAGTTCGAAGGGATATGTTAAGGATTAAACAAGAGAAAGCTTCTTTGATTAAGTTACCACAGCCACTGGTACATTCTAACAGAGGGGTAGAAACGGATATTTATATTATTACTGAGTGTCAACAAATATCTAAAGAGAATAAAACAGACATGCAGTATATAAAGAGAATGAACATTAATGGACCAGTCACTGTAAAAGTCAAGTAGTATATGAGAAAGGTCTTCCCTTTACAAATATCTGTTAATAGAATGATATTGTATAAGTGCTTAAATTGCTTGCAAATGGTGTGTAATTGTTTAAATACATGTTTAATGTGTTTTGATGACTCTTTAAAAGGTGAAGACATAGAATAATCTCAAGGTTACAAACAAAGGTGTTTTAGGTTTGCAGGAGGGTTGTGTAGAGAGGGAGTGTTTTAATGAAAACACCCTACATAGTGGTAAGGCTAAAGTAAGTGGGTTTAAAAGTGTTTTTAATAAAAACACCCTACATTGTAGTCTGGTTAAAGTAAGTTAAGATTTTAAGGAAAAGAAAGACAGGATTTATAAGTAAAGTTAAATAAAATTAAAGGAGAGAAGCCAGAAACTTAGGGAGCCTTAAGGTCTTAGGATTGCAGTGGAAAAGTTAATGGAACTTACCATTCCTAGGCCAGGTAGAGCTCACACCCAGAACTCAGGAACACGGTTTCTGCAGCTAATCCATTATGTGAGGGAGATGAGTATGCTACCGATCTGTAGATTAAAAATTTTCATCAGACATATTGACGCCATACAGTTCAGAGACAAGACACTCAGAAATGAAATAGATTTAAAAACAAGTGACATTACAGAGCTTTGAGATTTAAAGGGGACATGGGAAACATTGACGGCAGAGCATACCATTCTAGGCAAGTAGCCATGTTTGCTGTAGCTCAGCAGAATTCCTTTTCATACATTGATGGATAATGAAATTTACTATAACCAAGGGATAGTCAGGAATTAAATGAGATCATCAAGGGCTGTCCAGGTCCTAGGATGTTAGCTGGAATTAGGAAAATGTTACAGGAGTACTTTTGGGTGTGCAACTTATAATTTCAAGACGTAGTTGCATGGTATAGTTACATTGTCAATTAAAACTAGCCTTTTAGACATTTTTTTTTTAATAAAATAGGCAGCCAAAAGAGAGGTTATCGATATTACAGATGAATAGAATTATTTAGTTATAACTAGAACCCTCAATCTGTTGCTGTTGATTCTAAACTAGGGTTGAGAATATTTATGTTTTTACTGATTTAAAAAAGCCACACAGGAGACATTGAGAAATTTTAAGATATATATATATATATATCTATATATCTATATATGCACACACACACATATATATATATATATATATATATATATATATATATATATATATATATATATAATATTGAAATTAAGAAAAGGGGGGAACTTTACATTGAACATAATATTATTACTTATTTCTTAAATTAATAACACTTAATTTTAACACATATACCCTGTTTCCCTGAACATTTTTAAGAGTAACATTTTAACTTATAGCTGGGGTATTTTGATTATTTCAGTTAAAGTCTGACTTTAAAGGAATGGTTTTATTTGTGCAATTAACTATTCTTACATTGTTGAAGGTTTGGAAGGTATTTTTCAATATCAACAAGTGTACTGTACTTCAGATTGATATAATTGCCCTGGACTCCGAAGTGTACATTAAATGCCATTATAGTTTTTGTAGAGGAGCCTAGGGTGGTGTTATATGTAGGAAAAATATGTTGTTCAACATTAATTATGAAAAAAATAGAATATATGTTTGAAAAGTAATTGTAACAAAGAGGCCATTTGTTGATATTGAAATAAAAAAATGGGAACTTGGCATTGCACAAAGACATTGCCTGTTGCAAAACAAAGGGAATGGTTTATTTGTGCAAATATTTTTTAATTGTGTTTAAGCTGTTATACATATGAGTAGGGATGAGCTTCAAGTTCGAGTCGAACCCATGTTCGACTCGAACGTCGCCTGTTCGACCGTTCGTCGAATTGCGAACGATATGGGCCATTCGCGCCAAATTCGAGTGGCGCATCATGGCCCATAATTCACTGCGGCATCGCAGTGCATTGCTGGCTGATGATTGGCCAAGCATGCACTATGATCCGCATGCTTGGCCAATCACAGTGCCGTGTGTACAGAGAGCTGTAATTGGCCAAAGCCAGGGTGGGTCCAATTATGGCTCGGGGGGTTTATTACACGCCCCACACTATATACGGCCACCTGCGTGGCAGCCTTGTGTAGTGTATTGTGGCAGCGGAGAGAGATAGATAGACAGAGAGACAGTGTCATTTGATTAAAGTTAGATAGAGTAGACAGGTTGAGTCAGTTAGCTGCACTTACAGTGTATTGTGTATATATATATGCATCCCAGGTGTTGTGTGTGTGTATATATATATATATATATATATATATATATATACACACACACACACACACACACACACACACACACACACACACACATATATATATATATATATACACACACTGTATTCAGTTTAGCTAGATCCGTTCCTGTTATTCTTTTCCTAATATACTGACAGGCAGGCAGGTATTTTTACAGTATTTACATTTAGTGTACTGTGTACCCTGCACAGTTGCACCTTCAGTATAGCTACCTGAAGACAAGTGCTTGGGTTCCTCTTCTGATCCTATTAATAGCACAGGCAGGCTCTTGAAGTATTTACAGTTAGTGTACTGTGTACCCTGAACAGTTGCACCTATAGCTACCTGAAGACAAGTGCTTGTGTGCTTCTTCTGATCCTATTAATAGCACAGGCAGGCTCTTGAAGTATTTACAGTTAGTGTACTGTGTACACTGAACAGCTGCACCTACAGTATAGCTACCCGAAGACAAGTGCTCGTGTGCCTCTTCTGATCCTATTAATAGCACAGGCAGGCTCTTGAAGTATTTACAGTTAGTGTACTGTGTACCCTGAACAGTTGCACCTACAGTATAGCTACCTGAAGACAAGTGCTTGTGCTCTTCTTCTGATCCTATTACTTGCACAGGCAGGCTCTTGAAGTATTTACAGTTAGTGTACTGTGTACCCTGCACAGTTGCACCTATAGCTACCTGAAGACAAGTGCTTGTGTGCTTCCTCTGATCCTATTGATAGCACAGGCAGGCTCTTCAAGTATTTTCAGTTAGTGTACTGTGTACCCTGCACACTTGCACCTATAGCTACCTGAAGACAAGTGCTTGTGTGCTTCCTCTGATCCTATTAATAGCACAGGCAGGCTCTTGAAGTATTTACAATTAGTGTACTGTGTACCCTGCACAGTTGCACCTTCAAACAAGCATCTCCCCGTTCTGCCTAGTGACAGTGTTACTGATCTCTGCTCCCTGTCATCGGGAGCAGAGATCAGTGATGTGTCACACACAGCCCATCCCCCCTACAGTTAGAACACATCCCTAGTACTGACTTAACCCCTCCCCGCCCCCTAGTGGTTAACCCGTGACTGCCAGTGTCATTTACACAGGAAACAGTGCATTTTTATAGCACTGATTGCTGTATAAATGAAAATGGTCTCAAAAATGTGTAAAAAATGTCCGACATGTCTGCCATAATGTCGCAGTCATAATAAAAATCTCTGATCGCTGCCATTACTAGTAAAAAAAAAAATTATAAATAAAAATGCCATACAACTATCCCCCATTTTGTAAACTCTATAACTTTTGCGTGAACCAATCAATAAACGCTTATTGCGATTTTTTTTTACCAAAAATATGTAGAATGCAGGATTCTTCTGATCCTATTAATAGCACAGGCTGACTCTTGAAGTGTTTACAGTTAGTGTACTGTCTATTCTGCACAGTTGCACGTATAGCTACCTGAAGACAAGTGCTTGTGTGCTTCTTCTGATCCTATTAATAGCACAGGCAGACTCTTGAAGTATTTACAATTAGTGTACTGTGTACCCTGCATAGTTGCACCTATAGCTACCTGAAGACAAGTGCTTGTGTGCTTCTTCTGATCCTATTGATAGCACAGGCAGGCTCTTGAAGTATTTACAGTTAGTGTACTGTGTACCCTGAACAGCTGCACCTACAGTATAGCTACCCGAAGACAAGTGCTCGTGTGCCTCTTCTGATCCTATTAATAGCACAGGCAGGCTCTTGAAGTATTTACAGTTAGTGTACTGTGTACCCTGCACAGTTGCACCTACAGTATAGCTACCTGAAGACACATGCTTGTGTTCTTCCTGTGATCCTATTAATAGCACAGGCAGGCTCTTCAAGTATTTACAGTTAGTGTACTGTGTACCCTGCACAGTTGCACCTATAGCTACCTGAAGACAAGTGCTTGTGTGCTTCTTCTGATCCTATTAATAGCACAGGCAGGCTCTTGAAGTATTTACAGTTAGTGTACTGTGTACCCTGCACATTTGCACCTATAGCTACATGAAGACAAGTGCTGGTGTGCTTCTTCTGATCCTATTAATACCACAGGCAGGCATTCTGCTAGCTGCTGTATAATCAGTATATAAATACATCCCAGTTTTGTGCAGCTACATCTCACTGCAGTGCAGGCCATTAGTATGTCTGGAAGGCAAACAAGGAGAGGCAGACAGTCACAGTCCAATAAAAGAGGGCAAGCAGGCTCTGTGTCTAGAGGCAACAGTGCTGGTCATGGACACGGTGCATCCTCATCAGCACGTGGCCGTGGGACACGCTTGTCCTTTTTTTCGGCAGCTGGCCGTGTTGAGCCGCAACATGCGGAAGACTTGGTAGAGTGGATGACCAAGCCGTCCTCATCCTCCTCACCCTCTCTCACCCAGGCTCAGTGTACTTTTTCTGGCAAAGCAGCTGCCAATGCGGCCTCTTCCCTTGGCTCAATGGCATCAGTCACTCCTTCCCTAGCCATGTCCTCCTGAGGTGTCCCCCGAACTGTTTGACCACAGTGTTGGGTACATGCTCCAGGAGGATGCCCAGCGTTTTGAAGGCTCCGATGATTTTACTCAGCTAGAGGAAGGCAGCAACGTGAGCCCAGACAGATGGAGTGCCCAAGAAGGACAGCAATCTGTAGTCATGTTCCCCCAGTTGCAGCATACTGCCAGCTTTGTTCCAGTGATGAGGGAGGGGATGATGATGTCACTGACTCCACTTGGGTGCCTGATAGGAGAGAGGAGGAGGAGGAGGAGGCACATTACCAATGAGGCAGGATGCCCTCCAGGGGCCAGCTTAAGGGCAACACACCGACCGCATCACACCGCAGAGCTCCGCATGTGCAGGGCGCTGCTGTCTCTGCACGTTATTCCAAAAGTTCATTGGTTTGGGCCTTTTTGGAGATGAGTGCATCAGATCCCACTGCTGCTATTTGCAAAAATGTGTCTGAAGTGTATCTCGCGTGGCCAAAACACCACCTGCTTGGGCACCACATGCTTGGCCAGACATATGTTTACCTGCCATGCAGTTTGTTGGCAAGCGTACCTAAAAGACCCACACCAAAGAACAAAGAGGACCTCTCCTTGCTATACCTTTAGTCCTCTCTGAGACCTGCACTGTGAGAAATGAAGGTGTAGAATTAGGTGTGTCACAGCCAAGTACTTGCGGGCAATCTGCTATTGGTACACTGACATCAGATTGTACCAGGCAAATTTCCCTGCCCCAGCTGCAGCACTGCCGAAAGAAGTTTGCTCCCACCCATCCACATGCCCAGCGGTTGAATGCTAGCTTGGCCAAATTGCTAGTACTTCAACTGCTGCCTTTTCAGTTGGTAGACTCTGCCCCCTTCCGTGAGTTTGTGGAATGTGTGGTTCCTCAGTGGCAGGTTCCCAAACGCCACTTTTTCTCACGGAAGGCGATTCCGGCTCTCCACCGGCATGTGGAAGGCAATGTCTTGGCCTCGCTGGACAGGGCGGTCAGCGGCAAGGTGCATATTACCACTGACTCATGGTCCAGCAGGCATGGACAGGGACATTACCTATCTTTCACGGTGCATTGGGTGACTCTTCTGGCAGCTGGGAAGGATGCAGGACAAAGTGCAGTAGTGTTGGAGGTTGTTCTGCCACCATGCCTCCAAAATGCTACTACTGGTGATTCTGCCACACCTCTCTCCTCCACCCCCTCCTCTTCTTCTTCCTCCATTGCCTCTTCCTTTGCTTTGTCCTCGGAACCAGCGGTGCTCTGTAGGCATTCAAGGAGATACGCAAGTATGCAGGCCAAAAGATGCCATGCAGTGCTTGAGCTGGTGTGCTTGGGGGGCAGGAGCCACACTGGGGCAGAGATTCTGTCAGCTCTGCAGGGCAGGCTCAGAGGTGGTTGATGCCACGCCAGCTTCAGCCAGGAATGGTGGTTTGCGACAATGGCATCAACCTCCTCTCCGCCCTCCGACAGGGACAACTGACCCATGTGCCCTGTTTGGCTCACTTTCTTAACTTGGTGGTGCAGCAGTTCTTGGGCAGGTACCCAGGCTTATAGGATGTCCTGAGGCAGGCCAGGAAAGTCTGTGTGTATTTCTGCCGGTCATATAATGCCAGTGCTCGGCTGGCTGACCTCCAAAAGGAATTTAACCTGCCCAAGAACCGCCTAATCTGTGACATGCCCACCAGGTGGAACTCAACGTTGGCCATGCTGCAGCAGCTGCACATGCAGCAGAGGGCCATCAATGAGTACCTGTGCGACTATGGCACCAGGACAGGGTCAGGGGAGTTTGTTTTTTTTCCCCACGCCAGTGTGCCATGATCAGGGATGCATGCACCAAGAGTAACTGTGAGGACTTACAATGTTGTGGCAGCACCACCACCACCAAATGCCCAATTTTTCTGACCCTGTTCAACAGGGGCATGTAATTACAATTCTTGATCTAATATTTCACAGCAGGGCCCGTTCCTGCTCCCACCAAGAGTAACTGTGAGGGCTTACAGTGTTGTGGCAACACTAATACCTAAGGCCCCAATTTCTGCAGAGTATATAGGGCAGGCCCCTACTTTCAAACATTAAACTTACAAATGACTCCTACTTGCAAAGGAAGGAGACAACAGGAAGTGGTATGAAATCTACCCCTAGGAAGGGAAATTCTCTCCTGTAAGAGTTAATATGGAAAAACATGTCTCCTCTCCACTGATGCTTTATCAACAATCCTTGTTTCACTAAAAACCCCAAATTGTCAAAAAACATTTGTCATTGGGAAAGAAAGTGAGGTGAAATCTTCTGAAGAGGTGCACAGACAGCAAAACAAATGTCACCCTTCCCTATGTTTTGCAAAAAGCTTAAAATAGATTTTTTGGCTGGAGCTACACTTTAAAAATGTACCAGTTCAAAATTACAAACTGATTGTACTTAACAACAAACCTACAGTCCCTGTCTTGTTTGCACCGCCTGTATACTGCTGTATATAGGGCCTGGGGGCCCCACGCCTTTCCTTTTTTTAATTTGGGTGCGGGGTTCCCCTTAATATCCATACCAGACCCAAAGGGTCTGGTAATGGACTGGGGGGGTACTGGGGGGGTGCCGTTTGTCTCACTGATTTTCATCCACATTGCCGGGACCCGAGATTACATTAAAGCCGCAAGCAGTTTTAAATGACTTTTATTCCTTTAAAAATGTCATTTTGTGCAGGGACTGTTCTAAGCACGGGAAACACGTGCCACTTTACAGGCATACTATAGACACCCCCCAGGTATAATATTTAAAGGAATATTTCATTTTTTTTTTCACTTTAAGCATCATTAAAATCATTGCTCCCAAAAAAACGTCCATTTTTAAAACTTTTTTTTGCATTGATACATGTCCCCTGGGGCAGGACCCGGGTCCCCAAACCCTTTTTAGGACAATACCATGCAAATTAGGCTTTAAAATTTGCACTTTTGATTTTGAACGTTCGAATCCCATAGACTTCAATGGGGTTCTAAAGTTTGTGCAAATTTTCGGTCCATTCGCAGGTTCTGGTGTGAACCGAACTGGGGGGGTAGGGGGGATGTTCAGCTCATCCCTACATATGAGTGCCAAAATCTGGATATACCACTGTTACACACAGGGGGGGGTCTCACTATTAGAGGCATGAAGTGTTTCAATTGTGTTGCTAGCCTATAGGGTTAATACAATTGGTACAATATTGGTGAAGGAAAAAAAAATAGGGGAAGTCTCTGTTCCAGGCGTTACGCCAAAGAAAAAGGGAAGTAACTTAACCACTTCAGCCCCGGAAGGATTTACCCCCTTCCTGACCAGAGCACTTTTTACAATTTGGCACTGCGTCGCTTTAACTGCTAATTGCGCGGTCATGCAATGCTGTAACCAAACGAAATTTGCGTCCTTTTCTTCCCACAAATAGAGCTTTCTTTTGATGGTATTTGATCACCTCTGCCGTTTTTATTTTTTGTGCTATACACGGAAAAAGACCGAAAATTTTGAAAAAAAATGATATTTTCTACTTTTTGTTCTAAAAAAAATCCAATAAACTCAATTTTAGTCATACATTTAGGCCAAAATGTATTTGGCCACATGTCTTTGGTAAAAAAAATGTCAATAAGTGTATATTTATTGGTTTGCGCAAAAGTTATAGCGCCTACAATCTAGGGTACATTTTCTGGAATTTACACAGCCTTTAATTTATGACTGCCTATGTCGTTTCTTGAGGTGCTAAAATGGCAGGGCAGTACAAAACCCCCACAAATGACCCCATTTTGGAAAGTAGACACCCCAAGGAAATTGCTGAGAGGCATGTTGAGCCCATTGAATATTCATTTTTTTTGTCCCAAGTGATTGAATAATGACAAAAAAAAAAAAAATTACAAAAAGTTGTCACTAAATGATATATTGCTCACACAGACCATGGGCATATGTGGAATTGCACCCCAAAATACATTTAGATACTTCTCCTGAGTATGGGGATACCACATGTGTGGGACTTTTTGGGAGCCTAGCCGCATACGGGGCCCCGAAAACCAATCACTGCCTTCAGGATTTCTAAGGGCGTACATTTTTGATTTTACTTCTCACTACCTATCACAGTTTTGAAGGCCATAAAATGCCCAGATGGCACAAACCCCCCCAAATGACCCCATTTTGGAAAGTAGACACCCCAAGCTATTTGCTGAGAGGCATGTTGAGTCCATGGAATATTTTATATTTTGACACAAGTTGCGGGAAAGTGACAATTTATTTATTTTTTTTTTTTGCACAAAGTTGTCACTAAATGATATATTGCTCACACAGGTCATGGGCATATGTGGAATTGCACCCCAAAATACATTCTGCTGCTTCTCTTGAGTACGGGGATACCACATGTGTGGGACTTTTTAGGAGCCTAGCCGCGTACGGGACCCCGAAAACCAATCACCGCCTTCAGGATTTCTAAGGGTGTACATTTTTGATTTCACTCTTCACTGCCTATCACAGTTTTGGAGGTCATGGAATGCCCAGGTGGCACAAACCCCCCCAAATGACCCCATTTTGGAAAGTAGACACCCCAAGCTATTTGCTGAGAGGCATGGTGAGTATTTTGCAGCTCTCATTTGTTTTTGAAAATGAAGAAAGACAAAAAAAAATATTTTTTTTTTTTCTTTTTTTAATTTTCAAAACTTTGTGACAAAAAGTGAGGTCTGCAAAATACTCACTATACCGCTCAGCAAATAGCTTTGGGTGTCTACATTCCAAAATGGGGTCATTTGGGGGGGGTTTGTGCCACCTGGGCATTCCATGGCCTCCGAGACTGTGATAGGCAGTGAAGAGTGAAATCAAAAATTGACGCCCTTAGAAAGCCTGAAGGCGGTGCTTGGTTTTCGGGGTCCCATACGCGGCTAGGCTCCCAAAAAGTCTCACACATGTGGTATCCCCGTACTCAGGAGAAGCAACAGAATGTATTTTGGGGTGTAATTTCACATATTCCCATGGCATGTTTGAGCAATATATAATTTAGTGACAACTTTGTGCAAAAAAAAAAAAAAAAAAAAATTGTCTCTTTCCCGCAACTTGTGTCACAATATAAAATATTCCATGGACTCGACATGCCTCTCAGCAAATAGCTTGGGGTGTCTACTTTCCAAAATGGGGTCATTTGGGGGGGGGTTTGAACTGTCCTGGCATTTTATGCACAACATTTAGAAGCTTATGTCACACATCACCCACTCTTCTAACCACTTGAAGACAAAGCCCTTTCTGACACTTTTTGATTACATGAAAAAATTATTTTTTTTTGCAAGAAAATTACTTTGAACCCCCACACATTATATATTTTTTTAAAGCAAATGCCCTACAGATTAAAATGGTGGGTGTTTAATTTTTTTTTTCACACAGTATTTGCGCAGCGATTTTTCAAACGCATTTTTTGGGGAAAAAAAACACACTTTTTTACATTTTAATGCACTAAAACACACTATATTGCCCAAATGTTTGATGAAATAAAAAAGATGATCTTAGGCCGAGTACATTGATACCAAACATGACATGCTTTACAATTCCGCACAAACGTGCAGTGGCAACAAAATAAATACATTTTTAAAAGTCTTTAAAAGCCTTTACAGGTTACCACTTTAGATTTACAGAGGAGGTCTACTGCTAAAATTACTGCCCTCGATCTGACCGTCACGGTGATACCTCACATGCATGGTGCAATTGCTGTTTACATTTGACGCCAGACCGACGCTTGCGCTCGCCTTAGCGCGAGAGCAGGGGGGACAGGGGTGCTTTTTTTTTTTTTTTTTTTTTTTTATTATTTTTTTGCTTTTTTATCTTATTTTAAAACTGTTCCTTTCATATTTTTTTTTTTTAATCATTTTTACTGTTATCTCAGGGAATGTAAATATCCCCTATGATAGCAATAGGTAGTGACAGGTACTCTTTTTTGAAAAAATTGGGGTCTATTAGACCCTAGATTTCTCCTCTGCCCTCAAAGCATCTGACCACACCAAGATCGGTGTGATAAAATGCTTCCCCAATTTCCCAATGGCGCTATTTACATCCGGCGAAATCTAAGTCATAAAATGCTCGTAGCTTCCGGTTTCTTAGGCCATAGAGATGTTTGGAGCCACTCTGGTCTCTGATCAGCTCTATGGTCAGCTGGCTGAATCACCGGCTGCATTCTCAGGTTCCCTGTTGAGACAGGAGAGCCAGAGAAAAACACGGAAGACGATGGGGGGGGGCATTCTCTCCCACTGCTTGTAAAAGCAGTCTAGAGGCTAATTAGCCACTAGGATTGCTTTTACATGAAAGCCGACCGCTGGCTGAAAAGAATGATACCAAGATGATACCTAAACCTGCAAGCATCATTCTGGTATAACCACTCAAAGTCGTGAATGCTGTACCTGAAGACAAAAAAATGGTTAACAATAAAGCACAGTAAACGGTAAAGTATAAAAAATTGCATACCTGAAAAGCAAACATGATAAAACATAATAACAATAAAACATTGCAGAATAGAATACAGTAAAATAGAGCAGAACAATAGAGAGAATAGAGAGAGAGAGAATAGAGAGAGAACAATAAAACGACAACTATTATTTTTTATTTTATATTTTTGTTTGTGTTTTTTTTTTTTTTTTTTTACACTTTTTTTGTAACTGTAACTTTTATAACTGTAACCAGTTCCAGGTTCGGGTCTCTCAAAATGCGATGGCATCTTGGAAGACCCTGTGAAAGTGTGTCCTAGTCTGTGCAATGCTGTACCCTACGCTAATACTCAGCTAGTGAATGGTAGCGTTCAAAACATTCACCAATGCAAAGACCAGGATTGTCAGGACAGGAGGGACAATAATAGCGGGTGTCACGCCTATATCCGCGCTTGCTGCAGACACAACATCTTTTTTGGGGGGGTTCGTTGGGTAGGGGTACTCAGGAGGACATAAAGAAAATGCCTCTCATGCAGCCAACTGCATTTGGTTGGGGATGTGAATGGGGGAAGTACGGGCGCTGCAGAAGTGGTGGGTTCCCAATTAGGATTGGCGAATGCAGCAGGAAGGGAATTATGGGCACGACGGGCCTGTGTTTGTCTTCTTGGTGGCAGCGGGACACTATTTGTGCTTACCACCTCACCAGCTTGAACTGCACTTATGGGACTCGCCACGTCACCAAGTGTTACTGCAGTGCTGGTTTGACTACGACTGGGGTGTACTAGGCCGCTGGCGCTTGCCAGTTCACCAAAACGCTACCAAAAAAACTGTTAACGATCGCAGGGATCAGGCCTGACTCTGCGAACGCTGCAGTTATGCATTTAGTGTTTTGTAAGTGACAGTGATCGATCGATACTGCACTTGGGTGGGCTGGGCTGGGCGGAGGGGCAAAACGCAGGTGCTAGCAGGTATCTGGGCTGATCCCACTAACACTGCGTTTTTGGGAACCCTAAACTGCTGGGGACGCCAGTATAGATCTGATCGGATCAGATCAGATATTGATCAGTTCAGATACTATACCACTAAGGGAGGTGTACGGTGCGTGCGTGGGTGTTAGCGCTACTGGCACTAACCTGACGCTGCCTGGGGCTGGTGCTTGCCAGTTCACCAAAACGCTACCAAAAAAACTGTTAGCGATCGCAGGGATCAGGCCTGACTCTGCGAACGCTGCAGTTATGCGTTTAGTGTTTTGTAAGTGACAGTGATCGATCGATACTGCACTTGGGTGGGCTGGGCTGGGCCGGGCGGAGGGGCAAAACGCAGGTGCTAGCAGGTATCTGGGCTGATCCCGCTAACACTGCGTTTTTGGGAATCCTAAACTGCTGGGGACGCTAGTATAGATCTGATCGGATCAGATATTGATGCGTTCAGATACTATACCACTAAGGGAGGTGTACGGTGCGTGGGTGTTAGCGCTACTGGCACTAACCTGACGCTGCCTGGGGCTGGTGCTTGCCATTTCACCAAAACGCTACCAAAAAAACTGTTAGCGATCGCAGGGATCAGGCCTGACTCTGCGAACGCTGCAGTTATGCGTTTAGTGTTTTGTAAGTGACAGTGATCGATCGATACTGCACTTGGGTGGGCTGGGCCGAGCCGGGCGGAGGGGCAAAATGCAGGTGCTAGCAGGTATCTGGGCTGATCCCGCTAACACTGTGTTTTTGGGAACCCTAAACTGCTGGGGACGCTAGTATAGATCTGATCGGATCAGATATTGATCCGTACAGATACTATACCACTAAGGGAGGCGTATGCTGCGTGCGTGGGTGTTAGCAGTACTGGCGCTAATCTGACGCTGCCTGGGGCGACGCATATCACCGCCGGGCGATCAGGGGGCTAAATCTTTATTCGGTAATAAACGGCGGGTGCCCTGACACTATAAAAAATAAACAAACTAACCAGCGTCACCCGTAACGGTTATACAGTGATCAGTGGAGAAAGGGTTAACTAGGGGGCAATCAAGGGGTTAAAACATTTATTAGGTAGTATATGGGGGTCCCTGTCGCTATAAAACGCTGACGGCGAACCTAAATATTTACCTCACTAACTAGCATCACCAGCGACACTAATACAGTGATCAGAAAAATGATCGCTTAGCGACACTGGTAACAGGGGGTGATCAAGGGGTTAAAACTTTATTAGGGGGGGTTAGGGGGGTATCCTAGATCTAAAGGGGGCCTAACACTCACTGCCCTAACACTGTAACTGTCACAAACTGACACCAATACAGTAATCAGAAAAAAAAAAAAAAAAAAAACCTGCTTGGTGTCAGTTTGTGACAGGGGGGGGGTGATTGGGGGGGGGAATCGGGGGGCGATCGGGGGGGGGTTCGGGGTGTTTTGTGTGCCTGGCATGTTCTACTGTGTGTGTGTGTGTTGTGCACTCACATTGCAGTCTTCTCTCCTCGGCCCGGAACGGAAAATACCGAGCCGAGGAGAGATGACATCATTTCCTCTGCCTCTGTGTACAATACAGAGGCAGGGAAATGATCCCATTGGCTGGGAGCGATCGCGAGGGGGGGGCCACGAATGGATGGCCTCCCCCTCACCACCGATCGCCGGGGGAGATTTGCCGACCGCCGCAGGCACCGGGGGGGGGGGTCCGATCGGACCCCCACCCGCGGGCAGGCAAGGACGTACCTGTAAGTCCTTTTGCCTGCCCGTGCCGCTCTGTCGACGTATATAGTCGTGCGGCGGTTGGCAAGTGGTTAAGGTTGTGTAATTTATGTATTAACCCCCCTGGCGGTATGATTATTTCAGATTTTTGCGTCTCAAAGCGGTACAAATATTTTGCATAGAAATTTGGCATTTTATATTGTAGGTCTGTAATTCTTAGCAATAACACACTTATGTTTGTCCACCAAGAGTCTAGTAGATATTCCGGGTAAGTTGACGTTTGAAACACAAAATCATAAATTATAATAAATAAAATAAATATAAATATATATATAATAATAATAAAATAAATTTACCCACGATTCACTATTGCTCAATTCTGCAAGTGTTCTAATTTATTATCGCTGTTTTCTAGCTGGTCTAAAGCCACTTTTGATGTAAAGGGACACTTTTTGGTTGCTATGGACAATCTCAAGTTTCCAGGCAGAAAGACCAGTATATATAATATAAAACTGTATGCAGGGCAGGGGCCAAAGCACTGGGACAGAAGGGAAGTGAAATGATTTCATACAGTACTGTAATCTGTAAGATTATAGTACTGTATGTGTTATGATTTTGACATTTTTTAATTTGCTGCCAGGCTCCGCCCCCATGAGTCGCGATGCTCGCAGGGAACGGAGCCTGGCACAGAGAGGCTTCGGGCAGAGGACGGAGCCTGCAGACAGCGCGGGGGGACATTGCAGGATCCTGGGGACAAGGTAAGTATACCGCTCCAGGATCCTGAGATGTAATCCTGAGTGTGGCTCGGGGTTACCGCTAATGGTGCTGAAATTTAACCCCGAGCCACACTCGGGAATACCATCAGGGAGGTTAAGTAACAAAAAATATACTTTTTGATAACACTGATTTGATATAAATGTGTATGGGAAAAGATGTTTTAGGGGAAAATATGGAAACATTTCTAAATGGAGAATTAATGAAATGGCCAATGAATGTGGAATGAGAAAGTGGTATTGTATTGTGTTTAATAAATGCACAAGGTATTATTTGATTAGTAAAGTACTTAGGGCAAGGGCTTCTGTTTGTTTTAAAATGTACACAAAGAGATGGTTTCTCTCATGGAATATTATGTTCTCTTATTTTGGGAGTAGAGGCTACTAGGCCCATTTTGCTAATATATATGTGTATTTAAAAAAAATTCCCTAAAAGTTTGGGGTTAAATTAAAATTTGATAATGAGATAATAATCAGGACCAAAATAAATTATTGCCGTGAAGTGCTAAAATTTGAGGGGAAAGTTTACATTTCACATTACATTACAGTCAGGATGACTATTCTGGATATATTACTTTTTGAATTTCCAGAATTTCAACCGTAAAGTGTTAATAATGTAATGTTGTTTATTCATCAATCCTTTGTTTGTTGCTGATGATCAGATATATTTGCAAAGTTGGGAGGCTGACTTCTGAGTCAGAATATGTGTTTGGGTAAAATGTTCTGTTCTGAGACCCTCGGGTCCACTTGGATCCAGGGGATAAAAGGAACTAAAGGTGTTTATGTTTTGTTCAAATCTTGCTGTAATACTGTACTTGGGAAAAATGTTCAGTTAAATATATTGAATCTATATAATGAAAACTGTTGCTGAAAAACATTATATTTCTGCATCCTTTAGGTGTTTATGTTTGAATTAATGAGGACAATTATTTTTAATACCTCCAATGATTAAGGCCTGAATTGATCAGGTAGATTCTGTGGTTATTCATGTTGAATGGGGAGTATCCACCCCAGCAAGTATTATTCACCCCCAGCCCCATGCACATGATGAAATGCCCCCCCTATTCATACTATACCCTACCCTACGCTATACCCTATCCAGATGTCAAGTTACTTGAAGAAATGACTACATCTTTTACATGGAAATCTTCTTCATCTTTGTTGTTCTAATGCCATGGGAGGTGCTGAGATAAGTAACCTGAGGTCTACGAATTCCAGTGAGCAACACAAGGGAGTGATCCAGATGCCAGCCCAAAGGTGCAAGTCTAGCCCAATGCATCAGTTCCAGTTTGTCTGTAGATGTCCAGTTCTGTCCTTACAAGGAGGCGGGGTTTGGGGTGGAGAATTTTCTGTTTATGTGGATGAACACAGAATCAAACCAAATTTTATGGGATCTTGGGAAAAGTTTTGGGAAAAGTTTTGGGAAAAGTTTTGGGAAAATGAAAATTATAATGTGGACTTTTTTTTAATGGACATTCATAAGCCATACAAGAGACTTCTTTTTTTGGTGTTCTTTTTTGAGACTATTTTTCATTTGTCCTAAAGGCTGTCATGCCCCTCCCACTTGCTTTTATGGACAATCACGCCCCTTCCCCCTTTATATTTTATGGACAATTGCTATGCAGCTGAGATTTTGATATCTACTAATTCTGATGTGTTTATTGTTCTCTATTTTTACATGCTTGAGATAGTGGTACATTTATGGGAGAGTAGTCCAGGTGAATGTTGGGGGCATATTGGGGCAATAGGGTTTGTGACAAAAGAGAGGATTGAAAAAGTCATGTAAAAAGCCCCCCTTATGTTCATACTGCGTTTTGCGATTTAAGGCTGGACTGTGTTCCTTTAAGTGTATTTTGTTTAAACAATGACATTATAATATATTGCTGTGTAGGCAGTGAGCTTGTGTTGAAATCAAAACCCGAAATGAGGAACTTACGTGTGTGTCATGAGATAGTCTATCTGGAGTTATAAGGGAGTTTTCTAAGTGACATAATGAGTTTTGATACAGAGATGTAAAGAGTTAATTATATATGTCACTATAATCAGTTAAGAAGGAAAGGAAAGGAAATATATCATTTGAGCATGTACCCCTTATTGGTGGAAAATGGTTGGTAACGCCCATCTTTCATTCTTATTTAACACCCTGTCTCAGCCGGAATAAACCGAACAGTGTATTGTGAATCAACCTGTGTTGTGTCAATCATTTATATACTCTGATCCCTATGCATAGAAGTTTTTGGGTGTGAACAATGGAATCGGCCAGCGATGAGGTAATTATAATTATATAATAAAAGGTAAATAGTCAGGACTAGAACTAGATGTGTACCTCAAAATGGGATTTTAAGGGCAATGCAGAAATTGGCAGTGTTGAATTATAGTTAAAAAGAAGTTTATTGATACAAAAACGAATAGGATATACATGAACATACACATTGATCTAGTTAAGAATAATTATAAAAACATCAGATATATGGAAACATATGATGCATCCTACTGCTAGTTACAAGTACCACCCCCGATAGGTGTGATGGCGTCCTGATAGCAGATTTCCAACGCGTTTCAACTTATTGTAAGGATAAAGTCTTCCTCAGGGAGGGACTGCATCACATTCTAAAATTTTAAGAAACAGCATGATTATTGGTATATACTTAAATATTTGTTTGTTACCTATATCTACAGAAATCGCATTACAACAGAAAAGTATTATATGCGACTTACATTTGCGACTACAGAAATCGCATTACAACAGAAAAGTATTATATGCGACTTACATTTGCATTTAACTGTGAAAAATCGCTTACCCAGTGCTGGCAGGGGTCCTAACACGTGATTGTCAATGCTGCTCAAATATCCTCTACGGGATGGCCTGGTATATTGTGAAGAAACCAGTATTTGGCAGTCGTGATAATTAAACAACTGAAAAACATGAAGGTATAAGGGAAATGCTAAGAAATTGAACATCAAAAAGGTCAAAGAATGGAAATAATGGTGATTCGTAGGGGAAATAAGGTTCCCCAGAGCCATCATAGAGTAAAAGAGATCAAATACCTTAAATTGATTGTGTCAGGTGTATTGTTCCAAGTGGCAGGGAGCTCTGGTCCTGGAGTACCTCTCTGTAACAAAGCCAGTTGTGGAATGCTGCCTGTGGCCATCCCTGGCGTCCTAATATATGGGGTGTGGGCATGGCTAAGTGATGGGCGTAGCCCTATTCTAGGTAGAGTCTCACATTCATTGGTGGTGCAGTGGAGGGGGTGCGACTTCAATTGGCTGCTGTCACTGTTTAGAGGAAGCACCTTTGTACAATGTATTGAGGGGAAGCGTCCAGAAGCTTCCCTGTTGTCTAGGTAGCAGACGCTTGGACCTCCTCCAAAAAAAAAAAAAAAAAATTCCTTTTCTCCTCCCCATGACGTGAAGCCTATTGCTTACACGTAGCCCATGTAGTATGGGCTCGGGGTGAGGCGGGGAGAGAGGTGCGTCTGGTTGCCGGGGCAATGTGCATATGACGTTGGGGTCACATGGCCCCGACGTCAGTTCCTAAAAGAGGGAGGGGCGCCGTGTGACTCCACAGCGCTATTGAGCAGTCTTATCCATGTTAAACCGGGCATCGGGGCATAGTAGCCCCGCTGTCTGACAAAAAAGTATCAGACTATGCACAGCGGTATATGGGGTATTGTTCTATGCTGATGTCATAGATGTCACCAAGATATACAGTGACAAGTATGACAAAAAGTAGCAGGTCTATACTCCCTCATTAGAGATGGAAAAAGGAAGGAAGAAAAATTGTATAAAAGAATTGCAAAGAATTGATTGAAATGGGGATAGTACTGATGAAATATGAAATATATATAATAAGAGAATGTGAAGGGAGATTTTTATTCTTAAATATGCCCAAACCTCTTTATGATGATTGTACTGTCATTGAGCGAATGGCAGAACATCAAAATTAGGGCTTATAACCACCGACACAGTAGGAAATCCCGGGGCATCAAAATAAGATCTGACGCCTTCGGGGTATTCGGGCCATGATGTTGCGTCATGGCCCCCCCCTGTGCCGGGTAGGGATAGTGGGCAGAATGGCAACGGTATCATTGGCCCTTTGTTTCAGCACTGAGAGGCGGATTCATATGGCACAGTCGCATGAGACTGTGCCATATGAATCCGCCTCTCAGTGCTGAAACAAAGGGCCAATGATACCGTTGCCATTCTGCCCACTATCCCTACCCGGCACAGGGGGGGGCCATGACGCAACATCATGGCCCGAATACCCCGAAGGCGTCAGATCTTATTTTGATGCCCCGGGATTTCCTACTGTGTCGGTGGTTATAAGCCCTAATTTTGATGTTCTGCCATTCGCTCAATGACAGTACAATCATCATAAAGAGGTTTGGGCATATTTAAGAATAAAAATCTCCCTTCACATTCTCTTATTATATATATTTCATATTTCATCAGTACTATCCCCATTTCAATCAATTCTTTGCAATTCTTTTATACAATTTTTCTTCCTTCCTTTTTCCATCTCTAATGAGGGAGTATAGACCTGCTACTTTTTGTCATACTTGTCACTGTATATCTTGGTGACATCTATGACATCAGCATAGAACAGTACCCCATATACCGCTGTGCATAGTCTGATACTTTTTTGTCAGACAGCGGGGCTACTATGCCCCGATGCCCGGTTTAACATGGATAAGACTGCTCAATAGCGCTGTGGAGTCACACGGCGCCCCTCCCTCTTTTAGGAACTGACGTCGGGGCCATGTGACCCCAACGTCATATGCACATTGCCCCGGCAACCAGACGCACCTCTCTCCCCGCCTCACCCCGAGCCCATACTACATGGGCTACGTGTAAGCAATAGGCTTCACGTCACGGGGAGGAGAAAAGGAATTTTTTTTTTTTTTTTTTTTTTTTTGGAGGAGGTCCAAGCGTCTGCTACCTAGACAACAGGGAAGCTTCTGGACGTTTCCCCTCAATACATTGTACAAAGGTGCTTCCTCTAAACAGTGACAGCAGCCAATTGAAGTCGCACCCCCTCCACTGCACCACCAATGAATGTGAGACTCTACCTAGAATAGGGCTACGCCCATCACTTAGCCACGCCCACACCCCATATATTAGGACGCCAGGGATGGCCACAGGCAGCATTCCACAACTGGCTTTGTTACAGAGAGGTACGCCAGGACCAGAGCTCCCTGCCACTTGGAACAATACACCTGACACAATCAATTTAAGGTATTTGATCTCTTTTACTCTATGATGGCTCTGGGGAACCTTATTTCCCCTACGAATCACCATTATTTCCATTCTTTGACCTTTTTGATGTTCAATTTCTTAGCATTTCCCTTATACCTTCATGTTTTTCAGTTGTTTAATTATCACGACTGCCAAATACTGGTTTCTTCACAATATACCAGGCCATCCCGTAGAGGATATTTGAGCAGCATTGACAATCACGTGTTAGGACCCCTGCCAGCACTGGGAAAGTGATTTTTCACAGTTAAATGCAAATGTAAGTCGCATATAATACTTTTCTGTTGTAATGCGATTTCTGTAGTCGCAAATGTAAGTCGCATATAATACTTTTCTGTTGTAATGCGATTTCTGTAGATATAGGTAACAAACAAATATTTAAGTATATACCAATAATCATGCTGTTACCTAAAATTTTAGAATGTGATGCAGTCCCTCCCTGAGGAAGACTTTATCCTTACAATAAGTTGAAACGCGTTGGAAATCTGCTATCAGGACGCCATCACACCTATCGGGGGTGGTACTTGTAACTAGCAGTAGGATGCATCATATGTTTCCATATATCTGATGTTTTTATAATTATTCTTAACTAGATCAATGTGTATGCTCATGTATATCCTATTCGTTTTTGTATCAATAAACTTCTTTTTAACTATAATTCAACACTGCCAATTTCTGCATTGCCCTTAAAATCCCATTTTGAGGTACACATCTAGTTCTAAAAATTACAAGGGATGCTGGCAATGACACGGCCAACCCTCTGAGTCATACATTTATGTAAACAATAGTCAGGACTAGTGGTTATAGGTCAAGGTGCATCCTTACAGCAACTGTTTTTTTTTTTTTCTTTTGGAAAAAGGTTTTACATGAATAAATAAAAGCTGACCGTTGTAAGTACCCCTGTCAGTGCTAAATTGTTTGTCTCATTCCTCTAACTGCTACATCTTCAGGAGGTCTTGGTCTGTTGAAAAACAACAGACATCTGGATCACCAGATTAAAATAAAAGGAAGAACACCTAAAAAAGAAAATGAATGCAGCCATCACATCTAAGCATTGGTAAGCTGCAATATATTATGCTTGATTTTGGGTTTAATACCACTTTAAAGAATGTAGTCACAGGACAAACTCTCAATGCAGCAATAAATGTAGAATGTAGCAACTGCACTTTTCTCCAAAGTCTGTAGTGCTGTCAGTGCAGGCAAGTATAGACTTTCAGGTGAAATAAATAAACTTTGACATTGAACTGAGCAATTGAAAGGCAGCAAATTAGGTTAAATCATTTGTAGATTGTGCTTGACCATTATTATTTAATGCACAAAGTCTTAATTAGCCCTTTCAAATAAACTGCAAAAAATAGCCGTTTCCTTCACCTATGACCTCAGTAAATGTACATTGTTAATTGAATCATATTTGTAAATGGTAAACTTTTGTTTTGCAGAAGGTCTTACAACCTGCTAAATAGTTACTTTTGCTACCTTTCTGAGGGGTTGATTTACTAAAACTGGAGAGTAAAAAATCTGGTGCAGCTCTGCATAGAAACCAATCAGTTTCCAGTTTTAATTGAGCAAGCTGAAGTTAGAAGCTGATTGGCTACCATGCACCGCTGCAGCAGATTTTGCATTCTCCAGTTTTAGAAAATCAACCTCACAGTGTTGTTTATACTCACACTTAGGTGCTGCATTTAGGGCAGATCAGCATGTTTTTTTTTTTTGAATTTGTAGATAGGTATAGATTTGGTGGTGCTGCCCGTCACCCGAAGAGTGATCCTCCACAGTGAGTCACTCTTTCTGGGTGAATGTGCAAGCAGGGAGGGTGTTTTTTTCATTCCATCACCTGAAAAGTGAACCACTATTTGGGTCGCTTATCCCAGGCGGGGAAAAGAGTATTATCCTTGTTCTCTTTAACAGATGGTGCTTGTATATTAATTTGTGTTCCTATGTCAGTGATATTTTATGTCAGTGATATTTTTATCCCTGTGATAACTTTGCGCTATAGAATTGAAAGTGCAAGTGCACGTCCAAGATTATAATATATTTCTTCAAAAAAAAAAAAAATGCAGCGCTGTGCGATAGTGAACCATACAAATGGATAGATAGTACCATAAACAATGAAAATCAATATTGCTAAAAAAATTTAACTATAAACATAAAAAAAATATTTTTTGTGTAACAAGCAAGCTCACAGTGAAAGACATTTAGTATTATTCCTTAATATCAAGTGTCCAAAAAAAAAAGATTTTTTTCTCCAAATTTTTATCAAGCCACAGAGACAAAAGTGCAAATTGGGGTATTATACGTATTACTGTCCAAAAAGTGACTCTTGTGATGATAATCCTGATCAGAAGAGGGTGACTTCACACACACGCTTCCCCGCCCCCCCAAGCTTGAATGTGCTCACCTCCAACAGTGTGACCGTACACTTAAGTTTGGTCCACATAAGCAGTTGAACCACTCCTGGGCTCTAAGTGAAGCTGGCTCAGCAGGATCCCACAGGAAAAGGCTGGAGAGTGCATTATTGCTAGTTTAAACATTTCTTTAGAAAACATAACATCAGGGTACTCACACATTTTAGGTGCTTCCACACCAAACTATAAAAGCATTAAGCATAGGATTCCTCTCCAAACGACTTCGAAACTTGAATGTGTCAGCAGCTTGTACAAACAAGCATGTATCCAATCTCCTCCACCGTCTTGGCCCCTCCCCTACATGTGATGACACAGGGCTAATCACGTACTTCCTCAGGGGGATCTGATTGGATGGTGGAGATTACTAGAACATATACTATGCCAGCAGCAATTGAAGTGTAGCCGCGATATGCGCCATTTTGTTGTAGGTGTATTCCAATTATAACCACAACCACGGCCATATTAATGAAGCCGCAAGTCGCCACAATAGGCACCATTTTATTGTGGTTCTGCCCGAAAGATAAAACACATCCACGGCCATATAAATAAAAAACGCCAGTGACAAAGCTAATTACAAATAATATGAAGAACTTCCCTAAATATAGGACGGGGAGGACACATAAGAAGGAAACCACCTAGTGAGAAATAAATACAATGCATATAATATATTCCCCATTCAACAACTAGTAATTACAATAAGAGCCTGTTTATAGTTCCTCTAATAACAAATATAAATTAAATGAAATGCATCAATAACCCCCATGTAATAATCCCTCTAAAATAATGCGCGTAGTGTCATGGGTGGAACTTCAACCCATGACCCACTGGCTGAAGGGCAGAAGTGCTAACCACTTAGCTACTATAGTTTACTCATGCTCAATAAATGATGTGATAAATATAAGAATATAAAATTACAAAACTTTTAAAAAGCCCCCCAATAGGTAGATAAAATCAATCATCAGACTATTTACCAGTGACATATCTATTACCCATATCACAATGGAATTAAGAAGGAAGGATAAAATATATATTTATGTGCAGCCATATAAACCCATTAATCAGAGGGGCTGAAATCATCTAATTCTAATGATTGCTTAAAAAACACTGGAGATCAAACTCTTTGTTTGATCCCCCGGTAATAAAGTCCCCAATTGGTGTATTCACCAGGACTAGCGCTTGCTGATTTCTCTAATATAATTGCATCCTCTCCAATGATGCTTAGGGGCCTCTGTCCCCCAAAATTGTATCCCCTCTGGGTTTTTGTTGTGTTTGTCCCTAAAATTAATGGATAGGTGGTGTTTGTCAAATCCATGTCTAATATTTCTTACGTGTTCTTTCATTCTGACCTTGAGAGCTCTCTTTGTTCTCCTGATGTAAATTAAATTGCAGGGACATTTGATGGCATAAACTACCCCTTTAGTTTCACAGGAAATAAAATCCCTGATGTTGTATGCCCGATTATTCTTGGGGTTAATAAAGGTTTTTAATTTCTTAACATTCTTTGGGACTCGGACACAGCTATAGCAACGGCCACATCCATAAATGGATGGCGGAGGTTCTACTACGTTGTGTAATTCTGTCCCTTAGTTTAGGGGCCCTTTTATAAACAATTTTTGGTTTATTGGGTAAAGAATCACATAGTGATGCATCCTGCTTTAGCACCTGCCAATTCTTAGTAACAATCCTTTCTTCATCCTTATTCTGAATGTTATTTTTTTTTTTTCAATAAATGTTTATTAAAATTTTTCAGATATACATAAAATCACAGTTGTCGGGTGAACATTGAAACAGAAACTGCTAATACAAGCAAAAAGTCATACAATCAACATATCTGGCAGAAATGTAATAACGAGTTCAAAACACGACAAACTGAGCTTCCTACTAAGTTACTTCTGCAGTAGTGGTGCAGGTGAAATGTCAACCCAGTAAAGTCTGCTTATGGTAAAGTGGGAGTACATTAGTTAACAAGTGTATTAACTGAGGATCATTAAGCATCTCCGTGTGAGGGAGAAGGAGTGGGTGTGGGGGTAGGGGTCCAATCGGAGTAATGTTATGTACCGATCAAGGCCACCCTTGAACCCATTCACCCCTAAAGGAATCTAACTGTGAATGATGGGGGCCATGAGTAGCAATGTATGTGGTTTAAACCTGTTCCGTAACCATATTATTGAGAGGAAGCTCTGTTAGAGTATTATGTTATCCAGGAGTAGGGGGGGTAAGGAATCCAGAGACCATTAGGGTGTGTGCTCCTGCCAGAACAGTGAAGGAGACATGTTGGTGTCAAATTGAGCGGATGTGGGGATCGCCTAAGTAGGATCAGTGAGGAGCAATTGGGTAAGGGGAAGGGTAAGGGCGGAGAGAGAGTGTGATATGCCAGGCACTCTGGCTCTTCTGAGACAGGTCAGCATCCATCATGGCTGAGAGGATGGGTCACCGGGCAGATTGGCCTGCGGCGAGGAATCTCTAAAGGGCAGCCAGCATGCCCATGTAGTACTAAATTTTGTTGGATTGTCTTCCGCTTGGGAAATTAGTTTTTCCATCTCTGCCGTTCTATCGACTCTTTTGAACCATTCAGACACTGTAGGTGGTGTAGAGCTTCTCCAGTGCACTGGGACACAGAGATTGGCTGCATTGATAAGGTGAAGGGTAAGGGATTTTTTGTATGAGGAGAGTGGCATGGAGATATGGTGGAGCATATATTGGGCCGGAGTAAAGTCTGGGGCGTAAGAGGTAATTTGGTTGATCAGGCGGTGAATTGCCATCCAGTACGGTTGGGTAAGAGGACACACCCGCCTGTTATGGAGGAGGGTGCCATGTGCCGCATTGCAATGCCAGCATGTCGGGGGGACTGAGGGGTGAATTTTGTGGATCTTATCAGGTGTCCTGTAGCATTTGGTGAATATTTTGTATCTGTTTTCCTGGGTGGATACATCAATGGAGCCTTTATGAATATGGATGTGTATACGTTCCCATCCAGTGGAGGTTAAATCTATGAACAGTTCTGATTCCCAACGCTGGATAATCTTATCGTATTTAACTTTGCGAGTTGAAAATAGGAGTGCATAGACAGTGGAGATCACATGACGTTGGGGTTCTGCACTCTCACATAGCAATTCAAAGGGTGTGCAATCTCGGTACCATAGTGAGGTGGATTGGCGTCAGCAAAGAAGTGTCTTAATTGTAGGTACTTATAAAAGGGATGTTGTATTCAGTGAGTTTAGCTGACATAAATTGGGAGGGAGGAGTTCACCATTTTGGAAGAATTGGTATGCCCTGGTGGGGGCTGTGCGTGGTTCCCTGGGCAGATCTCTCAAGGCAAGACCTGTCAGGAAATCAGGGTTATGTAAAAGGGGGGTCAGAGGTCAAGGGTGAGGTATGAGGGCAAGGGCTTTGCAGGCTAATTTAAAGTGGGTCAATGTGGCTCCGATATAGGGATGTGTCTTCAAATCTCTAGGAATGGAGTTGTGATTAATACAGGGTTTATATGACAGCGGAGATTTAGCAAATGAGTCCTCAAGTGTGATCCAGGCTTTATTGGAATGATATAGATGCCAATCCACAATCCTAGTTAAATAACATGCCCAGTGTTTTGAATTTTGAATGTCAGGAAGGCTAAGGCACCCTAGTAGTTTGGGAAGTACCAATCTATCCCAGCTTAGTCTGGGATCTAGGATGCCCAGATAAAAGTCCTACACATTCGTTTGTATGATGTAAAAAAGGAGGTGGGTATCTTTATGGGGATTGCCTGGAAAAGGTAAAGAAGTCTGGGCAGTATGTTCATTTTTAGTATGGCCGTCCTACCAAACCAGGAGAAGGAGCCAAAGTTCCATTTAGTTAAATCAGATTGTATGTTTTAAAGCGCGGGTTGAAAGTTTCTCATGTAGAGGTCTTGTAATATAGTAGGTATTTTGATGCCCAGGTATGTAATGTCATGTGGTTCCCAAGAAAATGGGAAGTTATGCTTGCATTGGGTGACCAGTGTAGTTGGTAGGGTGATGTTCAGTGCTTTCGATTTTGTAAAGTTAATTTGAAGGTTTGATAAGGTTTTGAAAAGTGAGAAGTCTTTAAGAAGATTGGGGATAGTGACGATAGGGTCTGTGAGGAAGAGTAAAACGTCATCCGCATAGGCTGCTATTTTATAGTGTTCATTACTAATGTCAATGCCTTTGACATCCAGGTTGTCTGAGTCTGCGGAGCAGTGGTTCCATAGTAAGGATGAATATTAGCAGGGATAGGGGGCATCCCTGATGGGTTCCATTTAAGATAGAGAAGGCGTTCAACAGGCGGCTGTTGATCCTAAGTTTAGCTGTAGGGGAAGACTATAGCGCTAGGATCATTTGGAGTAGATGCGATGGGAAACCCATTACTCTTAGAGTCGCTTCCATGTAGTCCCAGGCCACCCTGTTGAACGCCTTCTCTGCATCTAAGGACAAGAAAAAACCTTGTGTGGATGTTTTGGAGAGCCAGATGGATATTTAGCACCTTGGTAGTGTTGTCCCTGGCCTCCCTACCAGGGACAAAACCCACTTGATCAAGAGATTAATTTGGGTAGCAGAGGGAGAATGCAGTTTGCCAACACCTTAGTGTAGAGCTTTAGGTCCACGTTAAGGAGCGAAATTGGGCGGTAGTTAGAGACTAGGAATGAGCTGAACACCCCCCCTGTTCAGTTTGCACCAGAACATGCGAACAGGCAAACAATTTGTTCGAACACGCGAACACTGTTAAAGTCTATGGGACACGAACATGAATAATCAAAAGTGCTAATTTTAAAGGCTTATATGCAAGTTATTGTCATAAAAAAGTGTTTGGGGACCTGGGTCCTGCCCCGGGGGACATGGATCAATGCAAAAAAAGTTTTAAAAACGGCCGTTTTTTCAGGAGCAGTGATTTTAATAATGTTTAAAGTGAAACAATAAAAGTGTAATATCCCTTTTAAATTTCGTACCTGGGGGGTGTCTATAGTATGCCTGTAAAGGGGCGCATGTTTCCCGTGTTTAGAACAGTCTGACAGCAAAATGACATTTCAAAGGAAAAAAAGTAATTTAAAACTACTCGCGGCTATTAATGCATTGCCGGTCCGACAATACACATAGAAGTTAATTGATAAAAGCGGCATGGGAATTCCCTACAGGGGAACCCCAAACCAAAATTTTTTTTAAAAAATGCAGTGGGGGTCCCCCTAAATTCCATACCAGGCCCTTCAGGTCTGGTATGGATATTAACGGGAACCCCGGCCAAAATGTTTTTAAAAAATGGCGTGGGGTCCCCCTCAAAATCTATACCAGACCCTTCAGGTCTGGTATGGATTTTAAGGGGAACCCCGTGCCAAAACTTAAAAAAAAAACAGCGTGGGGTCCCCCAAAAATCCATACCAGACCCTTATCTGAGCATGCAACCTGGCAGGCCGCAGGAAAAGAAGGGGGGATGAGAGAGCACCCCCCCCTC
This sequence comes from Aquarana catesbeiana, assembly GCF_042186555.1. Taxonomy (NCBI): domain Eukaryota; kingdom Metazoa; phylum Chordata; class Amphibia; order Anura; family Ranidae; genus Aquarana; species Aquarana catesbeiana. The sequence goes on along the minus strand of NC_133334.1, from coordinate 131,058,037 downwards.
CTGAACCATACTAGGCCACATGCCCTCAACATTGGGAGGGTGCTTTGAGGTAGCCCCCCAAAACACCTTGTCCCCATGTTGATGAGGACAAGGGCCTCATCCCCACAACCCTGGCCGGTGGTTGTGGGGGTCTGCGGGCGGGGGGCTTATCAGAATCTGGAAGCCCCCTTTAACAAGGGGACCCCCAGATCCCAGCCCACCCCCCTGTGTGAAATGGTAAGGGGCTACCCCTACCATTTCACTAAAAAACTGTGAAAAATGTTAAAAATGACAAGAGACAGTTTTTGACAATTCCTTTATTTAAATGCTTCTTCTTTCTTCTATTTTCTATCTTCCTTTGGTTTCTTCCGGCCAGGGTTGTGGGGATGAGGCCCTTGTCCTCATCAACATGGGGACAAGGTGTTTTGGGGGCTACCCCAAAGCACCCTCCCAATGTTGAGGGCATGTGGCCTGGTACGGTTCAGGAGGGGCGCACTCTCGTCTCCCCTCTTTTCCTGTGGCTTGCCAGGTTGCGTGCTCAGATAAGGGTCTGGTATGGATTTTTGGGGGGACCCCACACCATTTTTTTAAAAAAATTTTGGCACGGGGTTCCCCTTCAAATACATACCAGACCTGGAACAGCCGATGTTCGAGTCGAACATGAGTTCGACTTGAACTCGAAGCTATCCCTATTAGAGACCAATGAGGGGTCTTTGTCTTGTTTGGGAATGAGAGTGACATATGCTTCAAGGATGTCTCTCTTCGTAGTAGAGGTTGGTGATAGATTATTGAAGGCTTTGGTGAGGTGGGGAATGGGGGTGTCTGGGAAGGACTTATAATAGCTAACTGTCAGGCCATCTGGGCTGGGGCTTTTGCCTGGTTTCATCTGTGTTAATGCAGTCCGAATTTCATCCCCCGAGAGCGGGAGGTCAAGGTCAGAGGATTCATCAGGAGAGAGGGGGGAGGGACAGTAATGTGTTAGGAAGTCTGTAATGGCTGTGAGTCTGTCTGAGGTGGTTGCAGGCAGGCAGGGAGGTTGTAAAGTTTGGAGAAGTACTGAACAAAATGGTCAGAGATGTCTTCAGTTATGACAAGGGTGTCACCGGAGGGTGTTGTAATTTTGTGAATGGTATGGGCCTCTTTCTTCTTGAAGTGCTCTGGCTAAAAGTTTACCCGACTTGTTGCCGAATTCTTAGAATAGTTTTTGTGTCAGGGTATAATTCCGTTTCAGTGTGTGACTGAGTTCCTCTAGGAGTTCTTTTCTGGTCTGAGTCAGTTCCGTCAAGGATGAGGCTGCTAGCGATGCTTTGTGTGCTTGTTCGAGTACAAGTATGCGGTTAGTCAGCTCAGTAATGCATGCTATTCTAAGTTTGTTTCATTGGGCCACAAGGGAGATAAATTTCCCCCTTATGACGCATTTGTGTGCTGCCCAAACAGAGATGGGAGAGGTGTCCTCTTTTGCATTTTCTGCAAAGTATTGGGTGAGGCTCATAGTTATTTGTTGTATATGGTCCAGATTGGTCAGCAGAGAATTGTCAAGTTGCCATACTTTGGACCTACCGTGGGTTGTCGGGAGGGTTAGAGTTATAGATTTGGTGTTGTGATCGGAAAGTACCATGGGGTCAATCGTGGCTTTTGAAAGGTATGTGAGATCATTTTGGGATATGAAAAAGTGGTCTATTCTGGAGTATTTGTTATGAGGTGCGGAAAAGAAGGAGAAGTCTTTCATGTTGGGGTGCAACGTGCGTCAGGCATCGTGAAGGCTCTGTAGGTTAGGGAGGATGCACCATTGGATGTGTCAAGGGAGGGATTCAGAGCAACGTTGAAGTCCCCTCCTACTATCAAAGTACCCGATTGGAAGCTGAGAAGTTGTTGGAAGGTGTCTCTAAAGTAGGCCACTTGTTGCGAGTTTGGTGCATAAACGTTAGCTATTGTGATGGGCCTGTAGTGTAGCGTGCCTTTGATAAATGGGAATCTCCCTTGGGTGTCTCTTTGGACATTCATCACCTGCAGGGGGCATTGTTTAGAAATTAAGATTGAAACTCCTTTGGATTTGGCCTCAGTGTTGGAGGCGTGGTACCCCATGTGGAAAATGGTGATTAATCTGTTTAGGGATGCTATCCGTCCTGAAATGCGTTTCCTGTATAAAAGCTATATGTGTTTTCGATCGTTGTAGGAAACATAACAGTTTAGATCTTTTCTCTGGGATGTTAAGGCCTTGTATATTGATTGAGCAGAGTTTGAGTGTCTGGAGGTGCCTGTGTGGGTTGGGCGGTGAGGCCCAGGGATCTGTGACCTCCGCCATAATTACGAGTAAAGGGAGAGGGGGGACCTAGGCAATCAGTATGTGGATCTGTTTGACGTACGGCAGGATTAAGTATATTGTTAAGCTCACTGGGAGTATACCGATGAAGTATGGGGGTGACTTGCCCATCTACCTCTAAACTGTACAGTATTGGTAAAGTACAGTGCGGGCACGGTGTTTGCACCCTGAGGGGTGTGACAGCACCGCAAACATGCAACTGTGTGGGGGTTAGCAGTCATGAAACAGTGAAGGAGGACTATAAGTAAAGGAAAGAATGGTATATTCCGATGCCACAGGATGTCCAGGTGATAAAGAGGAGGAGGATTTAGAGAACGTATTTTCTGGGGGATGTTTGACAGGGCGAGGGGAAACTCTCAAAGAAGAGTGAGTGCTGGGTGGCAGGATTTGGGTGTGCAAATGCATCAGTACTAAATCATCTTGTGAGAATGATCATACAGAAATTCTGAAATTTCTGAAACCATCACTCAGTCCCGACACCTGAAGGCACTCAAATCGCTATCAAAGACTAACCCGTCTAATCCCGGGGATTTTAGAAGTGGGTGCCCTCTCATGGGCCAAGCGTTGGCCCCAGAACATATATGGTAATTAAACATAATTAAACATAAATCATTTCTAGAGCAGAAAAACATCACAAAAATATCAGTAGAGGGATTGTACACTTTAATCTGAATGCTATGTAAATAAACAAGTAAATCGGTCAGATAGCTGACCGTGCTCGCAGTGACAGATACCAAACTAGAAAGTCTGAGTAGTACTATACTTGCATACTGGAAGATTACCATAGAGTGAGTGTGGATGACACCTCATTCCTCGCCGTGTGGTCTAACATGCCAGCAAGAGTGATTGGGTAAGGTCACAGGCCACTTAATTGAGGCAGTGCACTCCGCATCATCCGTCAGGTAGGTATAGCAGCAGTTCCATACGGGGAGTGCCTGTACTGGGCATGTAGATGGAAGGGGGCAGTCTGCGTAGGCTCCTCAGTAAGTGCACGAGTCATAGCAGCAAGAGATGGAGGTGAGGAGGAGGCCGTGTGAGACGCGTTTTTTGATGTCGGCATTGAGTACGACGTTCTGTATGAAGTGCTGTCCGGGTAACAGTCGCGGTGTTCATCGGGCGTTCTTGAAGTATGTCTCACCTCAGAGGGCTTGTTGGCCTAAGTGACACTGTACAGAACTGCTGCCCAGCCAGGGGCGGTTACAAACCGCAGGGAGTTGTGGGTCATGTAGTTTTGGTCACTCCATGATACATATGGGCGTTGTTCCTTCTGTGGGCGGGTGCCACCGCTTTCTGTCTGAACTTGTAATGTCCATGACAAGGACACTGTCTGTATCCAGTAATGGGAGAAAAATGTCCATTGTGCTGAATATCTCTTGAAGAAAGTCAATCACATGAACATGAGATTAAAGGTTAACAGTCTAAAAGAACTAGTTAAAGCCGAACAGTGCAAACTGGGATTGTATGGTAGCAGGTATCTGAGGCTTGCTAACGGTCTTGGCGAGCTCTCCGGAGCCTCAGCGAGTTTGTGGGGCTGCCATCTGGATAGTGAATGCGGGGACCGGCAAGGTGTCTGGGGGGCAGATGGAGACCTTCATCTACGGTACCTGGAATCTTGCGCCTCCATGGGTTCTTCTTGAGGTGCTTCTTTGCATGTCACTGTGCGGCAAAACTCTGCATACCAGTTAGGAACATCTACCAGGGGTATGCCCAGGGTTCTGCGGAAGTGTGGAAGATCCTCTGGTACTTTTAGGAGAGCCGTGCGGCCCTAGGTGGAGGCAGAAAGGCAAAACAGGAATTTCCATTTATATGGAATACCTTTCGTGTGAAGACCATCCAGCAGGGGCTTCAGGTCACGCCGGTGTTGTAAGGTGATGCCTGAGTGGTCCTAATAGATTTGAAGTGCTCTCTCATCATGGAGAATTTGAGGCCTGCATCTAGCCTGTCTGATAATTTCTTCCTTCAGCTTGAAGTCTATTATGCAGCAAATGATGTTCCTCGGGGGATCCATCTCCTTTCCCTTGGGTCGTAAGGCCCTGTGGATCCTTTCCATGTCAATGGGCATATGAGGTGAACTATTGAGCAGACCTTTGAAGATGCCAGTCATGGTGGGGACTATTTGTTCTCCCTCAATGGCCTCCGGTAGGCCTCTGACTCTGAGATAGTGACGCCTACCCCTGTTGTTGAGGTCTTCCAGATGGCGCTGCATATCTCTCATTTGTAACATGTGGGAGTCAATGCGATTTGCGGTTTTGCGGATAGTCGCATCATGGCGTTCAGTCACTTTTTCAACTGTAAGGACTCTGTAACTGAGCACACGGATATCGAGCCTCAGCTCTGAAATGGCAGCAGATAAAGTGTCTTTGATACCTGCTGCGATGGTCTGCAGGTCCTGCATGTTTAAGTGCGGCTGGGGTGAGAGCTTGATGCCATTCCTCTCTGTGTGGGGGCTTGGAGATCCCGCGGGTGGTGGTTCAGTCAGAGTTGACTCAGACGCCTGAGGGTAAGAGCGTCTGTGGCGGGAAGGCACCATGTTCCCTCTGTTGCTGCGGAACATTTCAGGAATATTATGGCCCCCATCCCTTGTTTATTCATGGGGGGAATGGGATCGGGAGGTGGAGGAATTCCGCAATGCAGTCACCATGTTCTGGAAGCGTTCAGTGGCAATATTACCTCCGATTTCATCCCTTACATATATACTTCTGCCTTCTTTTTAATGCCCACTTAACTGCTTGTATAGCTCCATGGTGATCTATATTAGTATATAATGAGGCTACATCAGCCGTTGCCAACACTACACCATCGCCTGCATTGCATTGTTTAAGCAATTGTAACGTGTGTTTTGCATCTTTAAGGCATGCTCTAGTATCCCTTACTAAGGGCTGGAGATGGAGATCTATGTACTCCCCCAACCTAGCGGTTAGAGACTCAATCCCACTGACAATTGGTCTACCTGGGGGGTTTGTCCTGTCCTTATGAATTTTTGGTATATAATATATAACTGGAGTTCTGCATGCGGTAGGTACTAAATAGTTTCATGCTTATTAATATATTTTTATTCACTCCATATTGGACTAACTCTGCTAATTCTTTCTTATATTGCTTTATAGGATTTGTATTTAGAATTTCATAAGTCGCTTTATCTTCCAATATCTTATTCATTTCCTGTTTATACTGGTTAGTAGATAGCGCCACAATTCCCCCTTGGGCGAACAACAATATCTTTACGTGCTTCCAAAAGTTTGATACCTTTTTTGATATCCCTCTGTTCATATACTTTTTTAATCAGTAATTTCTCATGGCCAGCTGTGACAAGTTGTTTGAACATGTCAACTTACTTATTATTCACAATCTTAGGATTAAAAACAGATTTGTTCCCAAGGTTAGGTTCACACTGCTGCAGTGCGAATTTAGCGTGATTTTGATCCGATTGCATTGCAAATATTCATTTGTTCTGGCGAATTTACTGCGATTCTACGGCAAACATGGCGAATTGGTTGTCAAATTGGGAGGGTAAAACGATTTTTATGTCTGTCCAATAGAGTCCAGTGTTTATGCTGACATAAAAAGAGCTATATCACTTCCTGTTCTCTTCCTGGTTTGTGTAGTGTGTGGAGAAGAGCGTGTGTTTGTGTGTCAGCATGTATCAGCAGTCATTGCCCTTGGTTATGGCAGCAGTTGTAACTGCTACAGCTGCAGTCATGATAAAAAAGAAAAAAGCCAGGTTGAGGAGGAGGATGATGCTGACAAGTAGAAGATACTGGGTCCACCCTGTAATTGCAAATAGGGAGGAGAGAGGCCAGTTCAAGCTAATCTATAATGATCTACGTGCTCATAATGAAACATTTTTTAACTACACTCATATGTCAGTGGGCAGGTGAGTAAAATTCCTTAGGCCTCCCCTACCTACCTCCCCCCTGTATCCCTAACCCAAACCCAAACCTCAACCGTAACCCTAAGCAGATCCATAACCCTAACTGGAATCCTAACCCTAACCCTAATCCCAACCCTAAACCTAACCCTAACCGGAACCCTAACCCTAATCCCAAACCTGACCCTAATCGCAACCCTAATCCCAACCCTAACCGGAATCCTAACCCTAATCCCAACCCAAATCCTAACCCTAATCCCAGCTCTAACCGGAACCCTAACCTTAACCCTAACCGGAATCCTAACCTTAACCAGAATCCTAACCCTAATCCCAACCCTAACCCTACCCTAACCGGAACTCTAACCCTACCCTAACCATAACCCTAATTCCAACCCTAACCAGAATCCTAACCCTAACCCTAATCCGAACCCTAACCGGAATCCTAACCCTAACCGGAATCCTAACCCTAACCCAACCGGAACCCTAACCAGAATCCTAACCCTAATCCTAACCCTAATCCCAGCTCTAACCCTAACGGGATCCTAACCCTAATCCCGGCTCTAATCCTAACTGGAACCCTACCCCTAACTGGATTCCTAACTGTAATCCTAACCCTAACCGGAACCCTAACCCTAACCCTAATCCCAGCTCTAACCCTAATCCCAACCCTAATACTAACCTTAATCCCAGCTCTAACGCTAACCAGAACCCTAACTGGAACCCTAACCGGAACCCTAACCTTAACCCTAACCGGAATCCTAACCCTAACCCCAACCCTAACATTACCCTAACCGGAATCCTAACCCAAACCCTAACTGGAATCCTAACCCTAATCCCAGCTCTAACCGGAACCCTAACCCTACCCCTAACTGGATTCCTAACCGTAATCCTAACCGGAACCCTAACCCTAATCCCAGCTCTAATCCTAACCCTAATCCGAACCATAGCCCTAACCCTAACACCAATGTTAACACAAACCTACGGGGTTATGTTAAGGTTAGGGCTAGTGTTAGGATTAGGGTTAGAGTTAATGTTAGGGTTAGGGTAGAGGTTATGGCAGGTGTTGGGGTTAACCGGAACCCTAACCCTAACCTGAATCCTAACCCCAATCCCACCCCTAATCATAACTCTAATCCCAACCCTAAACCTAACGGGAATCCTAACCCTAATCCCAACCCTAATCCTAACCCCAGCTCTAACCCTAACCAGAACCCTAACCTTAACCCTAGCCTTAACCCCAACCCTAACATGAATCCAAACCCTAACCAGAATCCTAACCCTAATCCTAACCCTAATCCCAGCTCTAACCCTAACCGGAATCCTAATCCTAATCCCAACCCTAACCGGAATCCTAATCCTAGCTCTAACCCTAACTGGAACCCTAATCCTAACCCTAATCCCAGCTCTAAGCCTAACCGGAATTCTAACCCTAATCCCAATCCTAACCCTAACCTCAATCCTAACCCTAATCCCAGCTCTAACCCAAACCGGAACCCTAATCCTAACCCTACTCCTAACCGGATTCCTAATCCTAACCCTAATCCCAACCCTAACCTGATTCATATCCCTAACCTTAACACCAATGTTAACACAAACTCTCAGGGTTATGTTAAGGTTAGGGTTTGGGTTTAGGTTAGGGTTAGTGTTAGGATTAGGGTTAGGGTTGATGTTAGGGCTTGGTTTAGGGTTAGGGTAGAGGTTATGGCAGGTGTTAGGGTTTGGAGTTAGGCTTAACCCTAAAATTAAACCGAGGCATAACTATAACCATAACCTCCCCCCACTATCCCTCGCCCTCCCTAACACACAGTACATCCCTCTTCTCATCCATCCTCCCTCCCTCCCTCCCTCTCCTCAATACATTTTTCAGATATATCCTAGCTATCCTCCCTTTCACCCCACTTTCTCATCTGATTAATCTTCCCGTTTTCTATGTAATCTCAACCCTTTTTGTATATATATAAATTTTAGCTACGACTGACCTACAGCTATTTGGAACATCAGAACACCAACTTCAGGAAGAGTGTGGAACCAGCAGAGCGATTACTAGTAACCTTAAGGTAAGATATAGTACCTATTCTCATAGAAAAAAGGAAACCACTGCAAAGTATCCTATAGTAATATTTTTATTATTTTTTATTTTTGGTAGAAATCAAATAAGCCAAAAAAGGCTGTAAACTTTTTCATGAGAATGTAATTTATTAAAATAACACAAACTATCTTAAATAACATGTAACAGTATCAGAAATGTAATATTATCATCAATAAACAAATGCACAATAAAACAATAGTCTTCACAGATTATGAAAGGTCTCGGCACCCTGTTCAGAAATATTATTTAGCATCTTAAATAACATGTAACTGTACCAGAAATATAATATTAACAGAAAGAAACAAACACAAAATTAAACAATAGTCTTCACAGATTATAAAAAGTCTCTGCACCTTTTTTGAAATATTATGCATATTGTACTTTGTGTTTACATCAGAACTCGGCCCAGGGACCTCAGAGTATTTCGGCAAAGGTGCACTAAATTACAGTATGTTTGCTGTCTGGATTGGGTGCCATATTGTGAATCAATAAGAGGCTTCCTGGAGGCCATTCGAGGGATGGTAGAGGCCACTGGATTATTGGAGGACACGGGAGGTAATGTGGTGTAATAGTTGTTGCTATGGGCTTCTCTTGATATAGAAGGCTGTACAATGGGTAGATTGGGTGGTTTGATGTTTATGGAGATTTCAGAATTGGTGGGAGGCATTGGTGGTGTGATATTTAGAGGCCTGACAGGGGGGGGGGGGGGAATCACAGTAGGAATAGGTGACGGAAAGGGATGTGGGATGTCCGAGGTATTGATGTCATAAATACTTCTTACATTTTCAAAACTTGAAGGGTAAGGGTTTGGTACTTTTTGGGGTGGAGGAGGATGGTTGGATAATGAGGATGGCTGTCTGGGAACAGTGAATGAGTATATGCACTGCTGGACAGCCATTCCCATTGCAAAATATCTATCCTCTGGGACCTGTTTTACAAGAGGAAGTAAACTCATTATGAATAGAGTGTGAGGAAAGCGCTGTGCCTCCATTTGTTGTGAAATTCCAGACACAATGCTTAGCAGCTGCCCAGTGCCATCATCCTCCTCTTGCAATGGAGCGCTCCTGTTTATTTTGGGAGCGCCTATTAGATCTTTGCAGTACAGGATTATTAGTATACTGTTTGGACTGTGATTGGATGGGAGCTGTTGAAGCTTCAGCAGCAAAGGGCTCCTCCTGACCAGACTGCCCCATTGGAGACTGGAGCAAAGGGCTGCAGCCCACACTTTCCTCCTCCTCAGCAGGAGCTTCGACTTGGTCTCCCGGAACCATAACTTCCTCCTCCTGCCAACTGGATTCGGTGCTGTAAAATATAAAAGTTTACTAATAAATTATTGTGTAAATAGAGGGTAATTTATATGTTAAAAACAACAAATTAAAATGGAAATGAGGTAAATTGAGGAGGTATAGGGAAGGAAGGAGTGAGGGTAAGAAGGAGGGGGAGGGATAGTTAATAATTGCTTACTTCCGCAGTTCCAGGACTGGTTTTAGAAAAGCCAGGTAGCCATCAAAGGCATAGGGCTTTTTTCTTGAGGCAGCTGAGCCACTCTTGGTCTCCCGCAGATTTCTCACATACTTTGTATACGTGTCACGTAGACTCCGCCATCTCGTCTTGAGAGCGAAAACTGTGAAAAAAGTAGGAACACTATCAATTATGCTTCTCTTTCCTTTCAGGTACCTAGCTACCGGCAATGCATTTGCTAGTTTACAATTTGAATACAAGCTGGGAAAATCGACATTGAGTTCGATTGTGCATGAAACCTGTGCAGCTATCTGGCAAGTGTTAAAAGAGTTGGTGATGAAGAAGCTGACTAGGGAAGACTGGGCTAAAATAACCGAAGTTTTTTGGCAGCAGTGCAATTTCCCAAATTGTGTGGGTGTAGTAGATGGAAAGCACATCAGAATAATCAGCCCAATTTGTAGTGGCTCAAATACTTTAATTATAAAAAGTATTTCTCATTTGTTTTAATGGCGGTAGCCGATACCAATTATTCATTAACCTACGTGGATATAGGTTCATATGGAAGTAGCTCTGACTCAAGCATCTTCTCTCATTTATCCTTTGGCAAGATGCTTTGTGAAAACACATTGAACCTTCCTGATAGTCAACCACTTCCTGGAACCAATCAACCTCTGGAGCCTTATGTCTTTGTTGGGGATGAGGCATTTCCTATATCTGAGCGACTTCTATGGCCATATGCCAAAAGAAGACTTACCATTGAAAAGAGGGTATTTAATTACCGACTGACAAGGGCAAGACGTGTAGTGTAGTGTGCTTTTGGCATACATGCTAATAAGTGGCATTTCTTGCACTCATCTATCTGCCTGAGTATGGAGCACGCCATCAGTGCAGTGCAAGCAGCCTGTGCATTGCACAATTTTGTTCGTGCTCGAGATGGATACATATTTGAGGACACTTTGATGCATGACCTCGAAGAGCCAACGTGGATCGCAACCCGTGGCAACTACAGTGGGGAAAATGTTCGCCAGGACATCACAGTGTACTTTATGTCAGAAAATGGGCAGCTATCATGGCAGCTAGATGCAATTGAGGCTTACAAATTTACAACACTGTACTCTGCTGAACATACTACATGGTGTTAAATTACATTTGGGTAAAATAAAATATTACATTAGCTACAGTTCACATATGTGTCTTGTCATTATTTTACAGGGTGTTTGTGTGTATTTGTGTACATATAGATCTTCAAATACCATATCACTAATACAGCTAACCCTAACAATAACCAAGCTAACCCTAACACTAATTGTAACCAGGCTAACCCTAATCTCAACCCTAATCCAAACCCTAACCCTAATTGTAACCAGGCTAACCCTTATCTCAACCCTAATCCGAACCCTAGCCCTAACACTAATTGTAACCAGGCTAACCCTAACCCTAATCCGAAACCTAACCCTAACACTAATTGTAACCAGGCTAACCCTAACCCTAATATTAACCCTAATACGAACCCTAACCCTAACACCATTTGTTACCAAGCTAAGCACATAGTGCAGGGGGCAATTGTACCTACGCAGGTCTTTCTGGATATTAGGTGTCAGGCTGTCCCACTCTGGAAACAGGACCTTGACTATCTCCTGCCATCCTTGGTTCTTCTTCCCAGTATCTTTATGACGTGGGTCCCTGCTGTCCCAGAGGTATTGCCTTTGTTGGACCAGCCTTAAAAGATCTTCATTCTCTATGCCAGTCTTTGTGCGCCTGTTAGCCATTTTGGTATGAAATATGACTGAACAGCACAGCACATGGAGAAAAACAGGAAGTGAGTTAGTGAGGGGAAGGGTGGGGCTGTGAGAGGAAATGGATGGGAGGAGTTGGAGAGGGAAGCAAAAAAAAAAAGGAATATAGCAGTGATGTGACCGTCCTATTGCATTTTCATTGCGAATTCAATTGAAGTCTATGGAGCTGAATTCGCATCGCCCACGGATCAAACTCGCACAGGACCTTTTTTTCCCACAGGTTATATTCGCAACGCATTGATGTGAACGGCACTAATGTTAATCTATGTAATTTACATGACTTGCGAATTTGAGACATCGCAACGGCTCAAATTCGCAAGAAAATTTGCAGCAGTGTGAACCTAGCCTTAGTCCTGAGTGACTCCCCTCCATTACTGCTCTCTCTCAATTGGATTCTGTGCATAATATTTTTTAATATTTAGTTTCCTGATGAATTTCTGCATTCCCACATATGTATCGAACGTATTAAGACCTTTCTTAGGGGCATATTTAATCCCCTTATCAAGAGTAATCAATTCTTCCCTAGTCAAATTTGTCCCACTGAGATTATAGATCCCTGAACCTAATTCTCCCGCCTTCTTTTTCTGTTGTTCCCTTCTATCTGCCATCCCTCCTCTTTTTCTACATGTCTTCCTCCATGGGTGGGGTCTACCCAACCCTTCTCTAAAAAAGAGTCACCGTACACACTGTCCTGGTCCCTCTCATAGAGTGGTTGATATCTGTTATGGGTCGCAACCTCATAAACATCCTGTGGAGGTTCATTATATCTAATGTTTGGGGTTTGGGTGAATAATATGGGTGATCACCCTGAGGAGGACCCCTATAAAGAGGGGGTCCTCCATAGGTGTGATAATCACCCAATGGGGGTTCTATTCGGATAACCTTGTTGATACTGACCCACCTGTTGTTGACCCCTGTAATAGTGAACACCCCAATGGGGATTCCCTCTCACTTGGTAATTATTTCCTTGGTGACCTTTATTCCAGGGGCCTCTTTTGGGAGCATACCCCTGTTGAAAAGGGGGTTTCCCTCCATTGTGGTGATTACCTCTATCATCATATTGATGGGGTTGATTAGGTTTCTTATTGTATGGTGGAGCTAAATAAATGCCTTGCCCTCTATTGGGAGGTGTAAATTCCTATTGTCCCTACCTTAAGGGACCGACCCTTGATGGGAATTAACCTGCTGTTGTAATGTTTGTTCATTCTGGGCTTTAAATTCCACATTCCTATCCCCTGTGTTCTGCCCACCTCTATCAGGAGAAGCATGGGACATGGTACTATTGTTGGCAGTGATAGTCATTCAAAGCGCAAAGATATTTCTTTTTCTTTAAATTTTTATTTGCCAAGTCTTTCTTTTGCATACCCTTATGGAATTCCCCCATGTGTTTAATATATTCAACCGATTCCTTCATCTTATCTCTTATTTTTTTTTTATCTGTGCCTCTATCAATCTCATTTTTCTCTGTTTTCTCTTTATTAAAAATTCTATTACCTCCTTTCCTTTACCACCAAAAAATGTATACCATTCCTCAACATCATCCACCCCCATTATACCATCATTAATGGCAATATCCCATCTTAATCTCTTTGGGACCATATTACCTTTAAATATTTTTCCATAGTTGACATATCCCACCATATATTGCCCTTTTTGTCCATAAGATAACTTCATTTTCTAAATAGGTGTACAATGTCATTATCTTTGTTTGCATTCTCAGAAAAAAAAAAAACATTTATTTTTATAATATATTTCTTATCAGGTCTGCATGTGCCTTCCAATTAGATTGGAAATCTACCACGTGAAGGCCTTGATCATGCGTAACTAATAGTTCCTTGTAAACAATATAAATGCAATCTTTAGAAAGTGATAAAAGATAAACTTAAAAATGCAGTAAAAGTAAGTGCAATGAAAAAGACATAATAAAAGTCCAGTGAAAGATTTCTAAAAAACACCAGAGTCTGGTACACTTAAATTTAATATTTCTATTTTGAAGTCCAAAAAATATTGCATGTAGTGTCAGAATTTTCAGTGTCTTTTGTGCTTTAACCAGTGTGGTCAGTGCCTGGTTTTGGCCACAAGTGTACCATAAAACAAGTGACTTCCGTGCTCCCCTTCAGTTCCCCACTCACCAGAACCCTGCACCCCTGCCGGGGTAGAAAGCATGTAGTGAGTGTCTAGGTAGTTCACGGGATGATCACCTCCTCCTTAGCTCAATAGATGCTGGGGTGTTTAGACACCTTAGCCCATCCAGGGTTAAGGATATATTGCAATGAAAGATCTCTGCGGGTCCCTAGAGGGTATCCTTATAGATGAGGAACATGCAACCTAGGATTGCTTATTGTAGTATGGTTACAGCTTCTGTGTGATGGAAAACAAAAGTGGATAAAAGTGTGTATCTTAAATCAGAGTGCTGTCCACAAATATGTGGAGATAGAAGACCAGACCTCAGCTCTCTCCATAGGCGCTATACCAGAGCCACTGCAGCCAGGCACTATAGACCGGGGGTCTATAGCGCAAAGTTATCACAGGGATACAAATATCACTGAAATAGGAACACAAATTAATATACAAACACCCTCTGTTAAAGAGAACACGGATAATACTTTTCCCCCCACTGTCCACCTGGGATAAGCGACCCAATTAGTGGTTCACTTTTCAGGTGACGGAAGTGAAAAAAAACCCTCCCTGCTTGCACATTCACCCCGAAAGAGTGACTTACTGTGGAGAATCACTCTTCGGGTGACGAGCAGCACCAACAAACCTATACCTATCTACAAATTCTTTTTAAGGGGGTTCCAGTTGGGACTACCTCAAGGGAGGCAGCAGCCCAGCCCATACCTAAGCGCAGAGTACAACCAAATATATAGCATGCTTTTTTTTGTTTGTTTTTTTTTTTTTTTGCAGGGTTTTTAATGGATGCAACCTGGGGAAATATGCATATATTGCAAAGATGTAGGCCCTATGCTTTTTTTTTTTTTTTTTTTTTACATTTTGTTGTGACATACAATCTACCAAACTGTAAATAAAGTTTATAAAAAGTCCTCGCTGTACTTCTGTATTTGTAGTCATTATGGAGCAAATTAATCTCAAAGTTTGCAGTCTATGGTAACATTTGAGAATGAATTGCTTCAGAGGTTATCGCAGGTTGTTTTAAAGCTTAGATTCTTTTTTTTTTTTTTTTTATTGAAAAGTTTTCACAGTATAGAACAAATGAAAGAACTGTATACAAAGTACAGAAAGGAAGCACAGCATCAACAAATATCTGTCAAAATATGTCATGAACAATGTAAATGTACAATAAGTAATTGGCTGTAATATTAATCAGAGTATGCTAAGGGAAAGAATTAAATAAAATGTTAGAAAAAAAAATATTTAAAATATAGGTTACGAGAAAAATAATATAAGGGACAAGAAAACATAAAAAAAGGAAGATAATGGGCATAAAACAAGGTAATGGTAAGGTTGTAGTGAGATGGACAATCTTAAGTTATCATTTTAATAAGGAAAGGTAACTATGTAGTTTTTGTTTTTTGGTTAGTTTGCAGATCATACAGTGGGGACGGAAAGTATTCAGACCCCCTTAAATTTTTCACTGTTTGTTATATTGCAGCCATTTGCTAAAATCATTTAAGTTCATTTTTCCTCATTAATGTACACACAGCACCCCATATTGACAGAAAAACACAATTGTT
The DNA here is from genome assembly GCF_042186555.1 of Aquarana catesbeiana. Classification (NCBI taxonomy): domain Eukaryota; kingdom Metazoa; phylum Chordata; class Amphibia; order Anura; family Ranidae; genus Aquarana; species Aquarana catesbeiana. The sequence continues at coordinate 131,042,826 of NC_133334.1, read as the reverse complement.
GACATTTTTGCAGATTTATTAAAAAAGAAAAACTGAAATATCTCATGGTCCTAAGTATTCAGACCCTTTGCTCAGTATTTAGTAGAAGCACCCTTTTGATCGAATACAGCCATGAGTCTTTTTGGGAAAGATGTAACACGTTTTTCACACCTGGATTTGGGGATCCTCTACCATTCCTCCTTGCAGATCCTCTCCAGTTCTGTCAGGTTGGGTGGTAAACGTTGGTGGACAGCCATTTTTAGGTCTCTCCAGAGATGCTCAATTGGGTTTAAGTCAGAGCTCTGGCTGGGCCATTCAAGAACAGTCATGGAGTTGTTGTGAAGCCACTCGTTCGTTATTTTAGCTGTGTGCTTAGGGTCATTTTCTTGTTGGAAGGTAAAACTTCGGCCCAGTCTGAGGTCCTGAGCACTCTGGAGAAGGTTTTCATCCAGGATATTCCTGTACTTGGCCGCATTCATCGTTCCTTCGATTGCAACCAGTTGTCCTGTCCCTGCAGCTGAAAAACACCCCCACAGCATGATGCTGCCACCACCATGTTTCACTGTTGGGACTGTATTGGACAGGTGATGAGCATTGCCTGGTTTTTTCCACACATACCGCTTAGAATTAAGGCCAAAAAGTTCTATCTTGGTCTCATCAGACCAGAGAATCTTATTTCTCACCATCCTGGAGTCCTTCAGGTGTTTTTTAGCAAACTCCATGTGGGCTTTCATGTGTTTTGCACTGAGGATAGGCTTCCGTCGGGGCACTTTGCCATAAAGCCCCAACTGGTGGAGGGCTGCAGTGATGGTTGACTTTCAACAACTTTGTCCCATCTCCTGACTGCATCTCTGGAGCTCAGCCACAGTGATCTTTGGGTTCTTCTTTACCTCTCTCACCAAGACTCTTCTCCCACGATAGCTCAGTTTGGCCGGACGACCAGCTCTAGGAAGGGTTCTGGTCGTCCCAAACATCTTCTATTTAAGGATTATGGAGGCCACTGTGCTCTTAGAAACCATAAGTGCAGCAGGAATTTTTTTGTAACCGTGGCCAGATCTGTGCCTTGCCACAATTCTGTCTCTGAGCTCTTCAGGCAGTTCCTTTAACCTCATGATTCTCATTTGCTCTGAGATGCACTGTGAGCTATAAGGTCTTATATAGACAGGTGTGTGGCTTTCTTAATCAAGTCCAAGCAGTATAATCAAACACAGCTGGACTCAAATGAAGGTGTGGAACCATCTCAAGGATGATCAGAAGAAATGGACAGCACCTGAGTTAAATATATGAGTGTCACAGCAAAGGGTCTGAATACTTAGGACCATGTGATATTTCAGTTTTTCTTTTTTAGTTCAATATGTTTTTATTAAAGTTTTTACAAAAAGAGTAACATGAACATTCAAATAAAGTACAATCAATAAATGTTGTCTACATACATTTGGTGTAACAGTAGTTATACTTATATATTTATAGTTCGTACCAATACTAGTAGCCTCATGCTGACGCATCTATGCAGCAAGCATTCCTCCCATCCCCTGACACCCCATATGGGAGCTAGCTGTGTCCAAAGAGGGAGGGACATCATACCTCATGCGCACTCTTCAGGATCTATTTTCCTATCCTTGGCCACAAGTATTGATGATAAACTGTCATTTTCTAGCAGGTCGCATCGTATTCACGATAGTCCCTAATTGGTTTACAATTGGTTTTATTTAGACAACATATTGATAACAAATTTAGACATGGCAAAAAAGAAAATAAAAGGGATATTAACTAAAATAAACCAACAATACAGGAGTATGTCCGTTGATCAGCCAATATGTGAAGATTTGTTATGGATATCAAACTAATCCTATTGCATCATACTGTAGTAGTTTTTATTTAATTTTTCCCCAAAAATCTGAGACCAATATTTTATGGATACCATGTTAGCCAGGTACTCCATAGTTTAGAAACCTTTTCTTGATGACCTAGAAGTGAATTGTGTTTCATAAACCCTATGTGTGTTTATTATTTGTAGAGTTTATGCTATAGGAGGTGGGTCAATGTCTTTCCAGTGGCGTACTATAGTGAGTGTAGCTGCAATGAGTAAGTGGGACACTAGTGTTCTCATAGATGCTGGGATAGAATCTATTTCTACAGGGCGTGTCCGGACACAGAGCAAGGAAGATGTGCTTGTGTTGAGCTCTGCACAGCCAGCAAAGAATCCGTTGCCATCCTTCCTCTCTCTTACCCTGGAGATCTTCCAAAACCACAGCATACTCCCCAGAACACTCTCTACTGCAACTGCAGCTAAAAAATTTTTTCCATTTCGGAATCTACACGGCTGTGTACACCCCGGCCCGGCTCCCTGATTCCTGGGCTCGAGGCTCGAGGCCCGCCGCCATCTTGAGGCCTGCCGGCTCCCTCGCTCCTAATCACCGACCGTCCCATCTCAGCCTTCCAGCAGGGTACCTCCGGAGGACGCTGGTTAGACCTACAGCAGAGCCGTGCTGCCTGTAGATCTCCAGCCGTGAGCCCTGACATACCGTGGCCTGACATCCATCTGCAGCCTGCGGCCGCATCATCCTCCCGTGGGCACAGTGAGTAGTGGAGTTTCCACACCTATCATCCCAAAGTTAAATACCCCTGACAACAACTACCCACTGCCCCATTAGCTGTGTTCTTCGGGAATTCCTTTGGCCCAGACGAAGCGGAACTTACACGGCCGGCCGGCCGGCCCATAGGAAAGCCCGCGGCTTCGGCCTACACACGGAGGCCGGCGGCCTTCTTGGGACTCCAGATACACCCAGCTGCTTCTGTCCCTCTCTGCTGTCCTTACCCATTATAGTCCATTTCTTCACACTTCCTCAATAATATCCACCACTGGGAATACTATGCCCTGTAACAGCTACTTAAAAAATTGCCCTTACAACTGTCAAATGTAAGACGCATGTGCAGCTTGCAAAAATGGAAGACGTCTGAGATTTAAGCTCTGGCCTCCGCCTGCATATCCGAATCTCTCGCTCTGCAACGCTATTTTTTCAAGACCCGGGAGACACGCTAACCTTTCAGGGAACCCCATAGTTATCTTTCAAACAGCGTATAGGTAAAATTGGAGACCAACGCACCATATACTCAAAACAAGCCTCGCAGGCCACACTCCGGCAAGCCCACTCAATGTAGAAATACCTACGGAGGCCTCACTCCCCGGCCTCAAGTACTCCGGAGGCAGCCATGAATCAAACGGACAATTTTCCGTTGGTTGACCCCTCTCTGTTTACTGAAGACTCTTCACAGCGCCCACAACCACCTGTTTCCCCCGCAATATCACTACCCATGACAGTGGACGTTTTAGATACTAAGTTGCAGGCTCTGCTTCACAGTATCACCCATAACATCACCAAAGAAGTAAATAAGCTAGCTCACGAGCTTAGGGGTGAAATAGATCAACTTGGTGAACGTACAGATCATTTGGAAACTAAATTCGACGACATGGTTCAATATATCCATGTCCTAGAGGAGGAAAATGCAGGCCTGAAAAACACAGTCTCACAATTACAAATGCAGCAAGAAGACCTTGAAAATCGAGAACGCTGCCAGAACCTACGCATTCGTGGAGTCCCTGAATCCATACCAGATAAAGAGATTCGACCCTACCTCCTTGCTCTATTTGTCATGTTAGTACCTCATATTCCTGACATAGAATGGCGCCTGGATAGAGCACACAGATCACTGGCTCCTAAACCTCCTCAGGGTGCTAATCCCAGGGACATCATCGCTCGTTTCCATTTTTATGAGAGTAAGGAGGCCTTGACCATTGCTACTCGAAACAGATCAAGGGTTGAATTCAAAGGCACAAAACTTCAAATTTTTAATGATTTATCGCCCATCACCTTGGCTAAACGCCACGCCTTATGCCCAGTTACCTCTCACTTGCAACAATACCAAGTCCCTTATCGTTGGGGTTTCCCGTTCTGATTATCAGTCATTAAAGACGGTTCACAATACTCCACGCGAGACCTGCAAGAATGTGAGACTTTTATCAAAAACCTAGGTCTCCCTCCCATACCAGATGAAGACCTGCAGATACAAATCCCGCCTTCTCGACAGATGTCCACGCCTGGGAAAATTTGGACCCCAGTGCGCCAGAGGTCAAGGAAGACACCAGCTACTCCTCAAAGAGCTGCTCCATTCAAAGGCCCTACCTGAAAACGTCATGTGACATGTCCTTTTAGTCCCTCTTTACACATGGGTCCTATTTTTTTTGACTTATGTGTTCTGAGACTCTGGGCTCAGAGTCAAACTTCTACACCTGAAGTACCTTACACATTGACCTTTTTGCTATAATTCCGCATGTAACCTCCATGTTGGTGGTTCCCTGTTTTTTCTCTTTTTGATTTCTTTTTTTTTTTATTATAAGATGTTCGGATTGGGCGGAGGCCCACACGACTGATTTTTTTAGGCTGACACGCCCCCTGTTAACATGGTCTTGAATCGAGACTGTGATTTCCTGAGGCTCTCACGTTCCTCAGGCCTCATACCTAATTGGTATATATTTTTTCTTTTTGTCTTTTTGCTAGAGACCCTTTTTGGTCCTAACCTAGATCCCTTTTTTTCTTTATTACTTTTCTTGTTTTTTTTTTTCTATTCCCCAATCCCTTGTTTCGACTGATTTTTTCCTACACATGTTTTTTTTTTTTCTGACCCATATTCAAAATACAGTTATGTTTCAAAAATTATACTATACTGTCATATGATCATTTATGATATATTTATTGCTATGTTTTATACATCATGGTACACATTTCTTTATTACCCTTTAAATTTAATATATGCTTTACTCATATACCTGAGCTATGGCTGTAAGTATATTGTCATGCAATGTTAAAGGTCTAGGTTCCATCCGCAAACGTTGGCTGGCATTGAAAGAGTTTAGGGCATCCAAAGCAGAAGTGATCATGGTTCACTTCAAGGCGGAGGGATCTTTTAAATTTGCCACCAAACATTTCCCTACCACTTATATAGCATCAGATCCTTCTGGAAAGGCTGGAGGAGCCATATTATTGAAACGTAATTCTAATATACGTGTCAAATCGACATATTTAGACCCTCAAGGCCGCTTTGTTCTCCTGAGCTGTGATCATGAAAATGTCTCATTTACCCTTGCCAATGTGTATGCACCCAACACAGGACAGATTGGATTTCTTGAGATATTTTTTGAAAAACTGCAATCTTTTTCTCAACCATTCATGGTCATCGGGGGTGATTTCAATCTGTGCATGTCCCTGACTAAAGACAGATTTGCTCTCTTTGCACACACCCCACCTCCCCAGGTTTAAAAATTGGCTACATTTTTTAGAATACTTATCAGAGCTCACCATGCCCCCATAGTACTTGACCTTCTCCTAACCAAATCTACATCTAGGACATGTCATTGTGTCTTAATGAGACCCTTCTTAAAATACCTGATGTTTATATTCATCTCCAGAAAAAACTGACAGAATTTTTTTAACTCAACGAGGGTTCGGTTTCTGGGGCTTCTACTCTGTGGGAGGCTCATAAGGCCTTCTTCAGGGGTTAATGTATCTCCTCAAGCTCCCGTCTCAAGCGAGACCAAGCTCTCTAAAGATCATCACTTTTACATGATTTATCTAAAGCAGAGGAGTCCCTTGTCAGCCTTCCTATGGTGGAGCGCCTTAGATCAGTGGTATCATTATGTAACCGCATCAAATCTCTTGATCTGAATACATTTGCTAAATCCTTGTTTTGGACCAAGCAAAAATTTTATGAATTTGCTAATAAGCCCCATAGAATGCTAGTCAATAAATTAAAGCCTAGACCTCCAGCCTCAATCTCTGATTTAATACTACAACCCAATGGTAAACCTACCTATTGCCCCCAACACATATCCAAGGTCTTTGGTGATTATTACCAAAAACTCTATAACTGCTTGGCAACAGACCAAAATTTCGAATTCACTCAAAAGTTTGATGACTTTGTTAAAACTCTAAATCTCCCTACACTCTCTCCTAAGAAATGCTCAGGACTCAATGCACCCATATCTGCTGCAGAAATTACTGCGGTTATTAACCAACTTCCGACCCACAGATCCCCAAGGCCCGATGGACTCCCTTACTCATACTTTAAAAGCTTCCTATCAGTTTTAATGCCCCATATGATAAGTCTGTTTACCTCTCTGATGTCAGGGATAGTCCCGCACTCCCAAAATCTCCACGCCTTTATTACGGTTATTCCGAAACCGGATAAGGACTTATCATTACCAGACAACTATCGCCCCATTGCCCTCCTGAACTCTGATTATAAAATTTTCACTAAAATCTTAGCTAACAGACTGTCCCTACTTCTCCCCTCACTCATACATAAGGACCAGGTCAGTTTTGTTCCCACTAGACACGCAGGAGATAACACTAGAAGAACTATCGATCTCATTGACTTACTGACTAAAACTAAGAAACCTGCGATAGTCCTTAGTTTAGATGCCCAGAAGGCATTTGATCGCCTAAACTGGCCTTTTATGTTCGCCATTCTGGCTAAATATGGAATTTCAGGCCCCTTTATATACGCTTTGAAAGCGCTTTACTCCACGCCCACTTCCCAGGTACAGCTGTCTTCCCATGTCTCCCCGCTATTCTCCCTAAGTAACGGTACCCAACAGGGATGCCCCCTGTCCCCTTTACTTTTCATTCTAAGCCTGGAACCTCTGGCCGAAGCTATTCGCTCCCACCCTGACATAGGGGGAGTGGCGCTGAGACATCAGGAATACAAGTTGTTCTTATTCGCTGATGATATCCTACTAACATTGACTCATCCCCATATATCACTCCCTTCTCTCCATGCAATCCTACATCAATTTGGTAGTATTTCAGGTTTTAAAATAAATTCGACCAAAACTGAAGCCCTTCCTTTTAACCTCTCCACAGATATGCTCTCGACTTTACAGGAAAATTTCAAATATTGATGGTGCCCCCACTCTTTGAAATATCTTGGGGTCCACCTGACTTCCTCATATTCCACTCTTTTTCAGGCCAATTTTCCTTCTATGTTTATATAAATTAACAAATTATTAAAGACATGGACAACTCTTCCCTTATCCCTTCTTGGAAGGATAAACGTCCTCAAAATGTCGGTGCTTCCTAAGCTCCTCTATCTCTTTGAGACCCTTCCAATCAAGATTCCAATGTCCCAATTAAAGCTAATCCAACGAAATTTCCTAAACTTTATATGGAATCATAAATCCCATAGGATAGCTAGCTCGGTACTTTTTGCATCCCGAGCTGGTGGAGGTTTGGGAGCACCCGACATAATCAAGTATTATTACGCCTCACATCTAAGAGCAATAACCTCCTGGACATCTAGATATGCCTCTAACAGATGGTCTGAGATAGAAATGGGTATTACGGTACCCGCACATCCATGCTACATGCTATGGCCATCCTCAGATAAAATCAGCTTAAACCCGATGCTACTTACACTCTCAATATGGAAAAGTTGCTCTAGCTTTCATCCCCATGTTCTCCTTTAACAAATGTTATCTTTAATCCAGAGATCCCTGATAGCCTCTCTTTTCCAACTACGCCATCTGGTTAACCCAGTGACACATAAAATCCTCACTTTTCCTGACCTACAAACTAAATATAAAATCCCAAAAAACCTTTTTTACTCCTTTCTACAAATCAAACATTTCTTCTTCACCAAAATACCACAATTGACCCTATCTATTCCTACTGAATTTGAAATGGTGTGCTCCAGAGGTCCTCATGATTCTCATCTAATATCCACTATTTATAAAATTTTACATGCTGCCTCTCCTATCACAGAACAGACTCACACATATATGCGCAAATGGTCCCACATTTTAAACAGACCTATCCTATTAAGTGAATGGAAGAATATTTGGGAAAGTGCATCTAAGACATCTAGATGTGTGGCTCAGAAAGAAACAACCTATAAAATACTGATGTTCTGGTATAGAACCCCGGAATTTCTTTTAAGACAGAAACTGACTACATCTGGACAGTGCTGGAGATGTAGTTCATCTCTAGGCACCCATTTCCACATATTCTGGGAATGTCCTTGGATAGTGCCATACTGGTCACAGATCCATGCCCTACTGGAAAAGATCCTAAAATTCTCTGTACCCCACCAACCTGTACATCTCTTGCTAGGCCTGCCCCTCCCAAAGATGCCAAAAACCCTTAGGAAACTTATGGCCTTCATTTTACTAGCGGCTAAACGGGTTATACCCCAATGTTGGTTAGCCAATACCCCCCCTACTTTTGCACAATTTTTGTCAGTTGATGACTCCCTTTCCAGATTTGATGCTATATGGGGACACTGAGACTCTTCTGAATACAATATAGAGACTCCCCAGGTAGTCCAGAGTTAATGAGGTGTAATGACAGATTCCTTTATTGTATGAGTAAAGCAGGGCCAATGACCATAACATTGCTTTGTTTCACTAACTGACCCTCTTATTCTCTACCATGATGTGTAAGTAGTGTCTGAAAATCATTTGACACTTGATGTTATTTCTTCTTGCTGTATAATAAGCTACAGAATTTTTTTCTCATTGAGACTATACTGCTATCAATGACTTTTCTATGTGAATGTATACTTTGTTTCTGTATACTTGAATATACTTAATAAATAAACAATTTAAAAAAAAAAGAATCTATTTCTAAAGAAAGAAGTGCCATACCCGGGGAAGATGCAGCTTTTATACCTGTAATTTGTTCTATTATCTGGAATATAAGCGCCCAGAACCTATGAATGCGTGGACACAACCACAACAACACGTGTAGAAGTGTACCCGTTTTCCCACACTTCCTCCAACATTCTGGAGAAGCTCCTGGTGCAAATTTTGAGATATGGTAAGGGGTAAGATACCACCGCAGCAGGATTTTGTGGTGCAGTTCCCATAAGTTGGCACTTCTTGTTGATGCATATGTGACACTAAGGGCTTTCTTCCACTGATCCTCTGTATAGTTTTTCTCAAAGTCCCTTTCCCATGCTTTTATGTTAGTGGTTTTGCTGTAGGATTGTTTATTCTGAAGGAATTTGTAAAGTAATGACGTACCTTTTGAGTTTTGAGCTTTTGGTTGTAAAGAAGGTGACGATTTGCCAGGGTAGGTGGGTGAGAAGATTGCTGCCCTTTTTGTCTAATAAATGGAATAGTTGAATATATTTATAATAGTCAGAAGTAGGGATGAGCCGAACACCCCCCTGTTCGGTTCGCACCAGAACATGCGAACAGGAAAAAAGTTCGTTCGAACATGCGAACACCGTTAAAGTCTATGGGACACGAACATGAAGAATCAAAAGTGCTAATTTTAAAGGCTAATATGCAAGTTATTGTCATAAAAAGTGTTTGGGGACCTGGGTCCTGCCCCAGGGGACATGGATCAATGCAAAAAAAAAGTTTTAAAAACGGCCGTTTTTTCAGGAGCAGTGATTTTAATAATGCTTAAAGTCAAACAATAAAAGTGTAATATCCCTTTAAATTTCGTACCTGGGGGGTGTCTATAGTATGCCCGTAAAGGGGCGCATGTTTCCTGTGTTTAGAACATTTTTTTTTTTTTAATTTTGGTTCGGGGTTCCCCTTTGGGGAATTCCCATGCCGTTTTTATCAATGAACTTCTATGTGTATTGTCGGCAATGCAATAGCCGCGGGTAGTTTTAAATAAGTTTTTTCCTTCAAAATGTCATTTTGCTGTCAGACTGTTCTAAACACAGGAAACATGCGCCCCATTTACAGGCATACTATAGACACCCCCCAGGTACGAAATTTCAAGGGATATTACACTTTTATTGTTTGACTTTAAGCATTATTAAAATCACTGCTCCTGAAAAAACGGCCGTTTTTAAAACTTTTTTTTTGCATTGATCCATGTCCCCTGGGGCAGGACCCAGGTCCCCAAACACTTTTTATGACAATAACTTGCATATTAGCCTTTAAAATTAGCACTTTTGATTTCTCCCATAGACTTTTAAAGGGTGTTCCGCAGCATTCGAATTTGCCGCGAACACCCCAAATTGTTCGCTGTTCGGCGAACTTGCGAACAGCCAATGTTCGAGTCGAACATGAGTTCGACTCGAACTCGAAGCTCATCCCTAGTCAGAAGCTGGGATATCGTACTCAATCTGTAATGTTCTGAATGTTTTTATCGTAGGCCCAACAAAAAGATCTTCCAATAAGAGTTCTCCATTGGAACACCAGTTAATTAGTGAGATGTCTGGTATCATAAATTCCAGAGCAGTGATCAGGAATTTTAGAGGGGTTTGGGGATCTTCGGGTGTTATATATTTAAGGAGATATTGCCAGGCTTCGATAGAAGCCTGTATGGTAGGTGCAATTGTAGATAATTTAGGTAAGTGGTGTGGACTAATTATTAGGTAATTATATAGATTTCCTCCTTTAATTTGGGAACTCTCTAGTTCTGTCCATAGGGTATTATTGTGGGAAGGGAACCAATCTTTCACCTGGGCTAAAATGGTAGCAAGGTGATAATCTTTAATTAAAGTATGACCTATCCCACCCATTTTTTTTGAGTTTAATAAGCTTATTGAAGGCGCATCGTGCTTTTTTCCCTAACCACAGATACCTATCTATTTCAGATTGTGCCTGCTGGAAAAAGGATTTAGGTACTGGTATGGGTAGAGTCCTGAACAGATATAAGAATTGTGGTAGGACCTGCATTTTGAATGCAGCAAGCCTCCTTCCTGTCTAGTTTGGATCTCAGGGAGTTCAGAAATGGGATATAGTTTTCCTTGACTAGATCAGAAACTGTAGAAGTAAGTGTAATGCCTAGATATGCTATACCATTTCCTTTCCACATGTAAGGAAAGTTATTGCTGATGTGTTGTTTCATAGTGTCAGTTAGACCCAATCCTAAGAGATACAATTTGGTTTTGTTAACTTTATAATAAGATATTGCATTAAATAATTGTAGGGCTTGGTGAACCGAAGCCAGGGAGGACAGCACATCAGTAAGGATCAGAATGATGTCATCTGCAAACAAGCTGATGGTATGCATCCTACCCCCCAATTGTGATCCCGTTAATTTTGGGGTGTTGGCGAATGTAAGTTGTCAAAGGTTCCATCAGCAGATTAAAAATTAAAGGGGATAGTGGGCAACCTTGACGGGTACCATTTGTTATGTTAAATGGGGTAAATAGCATACCTGATACGTAAACTTGTGCTGACAGGGTTGTGTATAGTGCCATAATAGCTTGGTACATCTGGCCTTGAAAACCAAATTTGCTTAAAACTTGTTCTAGATACTTCCAATGAATCCTATCGAATGCCTTCTCTGCGTCCAAAGCAAGGAGCAGAGAAGGCGTTCCAGTCTTGTTAGCTAGGTGTATGAGATTGATCAGACATCTGGTCGCATCCGCTGTTTGACAACCTGTAGTAAAACCAGATTGATCTGGGTGAACCAATAATGGAAGAAGATCCACCAATCTGCTAGCTATTAATTTAGCATAGATTTTCAGATCATTACTGAGTAACGATATTGGGCGAAAATTTTGAGGGGTATTGCAGGCCTTCCCCGGCTTCGGTAGTGCCACAATCATTGCTTTTAGCATTTCAGGTGGAAAAGAGGAGGAAGAGGCAGCTTGGTTGAATATCTCTGTGAGTCTAGGAATTAGTATGTCCTTAAACGTCTGGAAATATTCACCTGTGAAACCATCCGGTCCAGGAGATTTATTACTGGGCAGAGAGTCGATCGCTTTTTGATATCTCTTGTGTCATGAATGGAGAATTTAGTGTAGTGTTTTGAGTTTCTGTGAGTTGAGGGAGTTCAATTTTGCTAAGAAATTCAGAGATTGTGTGGGATAGTGGTTGAATCGTGTTTGGGTCTTTTTTCAGGTTATTTAGAGAACCGTAGTAGGTACTGAAGGCATCCGCTATGGCCTGGGGATGGTATAATTTAGTTTGGGTTTCTGGATGTATGATGTAAGGAAGTTTAGTTTTGTGTCTATGTCCTCGTAGTCGATCTGCCAATAATTTCCCTGCTTTGTTACCATTTGCATAATATGTCATTTTTAACCTCCTGGAAGACTTTTCAAAGTCCTCCAGCAGTATCATTCGGAGATCAAGTCTCAATTTGGTTAATTGCTCTGATAAATCAGGGGAAAAATTTGCTTTGTTTTGGGGTTTCTAATGTTTGAGTTTGCCTAGAGACATCCAGTATGCGCTGCCCCCTTATCCTCTTAGTCCTTGCTCCCAGTTAAATTAGGAGACCTCTCATAAATGCCTTGTGTGCATTCCATGTCACAAAGGGGTCAGTAACTGAGTCT